>NC_140043.1:13716146-14362100 GCF_963513975.1 Fringilla coelebs
TTTGGTGTCATGAATTGGAGCTGCTCCATTTGTTATAAAGTCCTGGCTTGCAGCTGGCTTCCTGCATTGCAGAGGCCACAAGGTGCCCCAGTGTCTCACCCCACCCTCAGTTTTATGGTTAACAAGAATGTCCTTTGGAGCACAAGAGCCATTTTTGGCACGGAGACTTTGGGAACAGCAAGTCTATCACTTCCTCTGCTGGATTGTTGCAAGGGATACATGATTTTATGTACATATCTGTATGTATGTCTATAAAAATACATATGCATGTTTCACTTCAGTAAACCTACCTCCTTCAAGTCAGCAGCCTTAGGCCTTAATGCTTGTTAGGTCAGACATGGAGCACTTCTCCATGCTGACACATTTTGAGTGTTTCTCAAACTTGTTAATTCCTATCAGTAAAGGCAATATCAGGGCTAAAGAAAACTCAAAACCAATTGCAATTCCTATGAGAAACAAGAAAGGAAGACGGAAAGGCAAGGTTAAATTTCAACAAACACACTGCAGCAAGAAGTGACGGAGATGTGGGCACAGTCACGTACCTGGGAGGTGTGCTGGGGCAGAGGGAGGTGTTGGTAGGTGAGGACAGTCCAGGTGTTGTGTTAGGCTGCTCAGCTGCCAGCTACAGCATGTTATGAACTGTGCCAGCCCCATCTGTTGTGTTCCAACACTTGCTGTGCTCTCCTTCCCTGCAGATGCCTTATCTGCTCCTGAACCCATCCATGCCAGAGATAAGGCCTCGAATGTACCCGGTGTTTTTTGGAGAAAGCATTGAGGTCAACCCTGAGCCCGTGCAGGAAATCAGGTACAGATGGGATTGGGTGGGTAGATGGGGATTTCTATCTTTTTGCTGGTGCTTCTGCCAAAAATGAAAATGTGTTTACAAATGAGAGTCGTGGTTATTTTGATGGAAAGGAAAGGACAGGTGGGAGGGTAATTCCGCAATTAAAGCCACTGACAGCAGCACAGGCAGAGGGGAGGAGGCAAGAACTGGAGGAAAGTTTTAACAGAAGGCAGCTTTCCTTCCAAGGCCAGCTAAAATCCAAGGCTATGAGAGGAAACCATTACCATCTGTGGGCTTGATGACCTCCACTCAGTAATCTGATGGTCTTCATTCTGTTCCCCAATGACTTGTGTCTTCAGAAGAAGCAACACCCTCCGAATTGGCACCTGTTTTTGTTCGTTCTTGCCACAGAGGAACCAGCATTAGACAGCCCACAGAGACTGAATGAGCTCCTCTGTGTGAGGAGATGGTCCCTCAAGCCAGTGATGGAGATGTTCTGCCCTCCTGTGGGGCTGGTGCTGTGGCCAGTGGATAAATGTTGGTCTTTGCTCTTCGTTTGCTCTTTTGCTGATGTGGAATGTATCCTGCAAACAGCATGGAGCACTTACACACAGCTTGAGGCAGGGACAGTGAGAGGACTGTAAACCCCCTCAACCTATGCAAAAGTCTCTCTGGAAATGTACCCCAGTAAATCTCTGCTGGCTGAGGAACTGCCAGCGGGCATGTTTTTATGGTAATTACATCGGAGTCTTGTTTTATGTGTGCTGAATGACTTGCTTACACCCTAGCTGTGCAAAATACATTACAGCAGCTCAGATTACACGCGGTGCACAATCAGTCAGCCCCCCTCTGGGTGGAGGTAATGACAAGCACACACCCAGCTTTTAATCTTTTTTACGTGGAACTGCACATTCCTTGGCTGCTGATTGCTGGAGGAGCATTTGGGGAGCGGGGAAAATCAGTGGAAGTCCTGTTCCCCATGGCTAGGGATTCCAGAAAAAGCCCTTTTTCTGGCCTGGTGTCTGCACATCCTTTCTGGATGGCTGCAGAAAAAAGGCAGGGCCGTGGCATCCTACCTTTTGTGGTTCTTCATCTGTTGGCATTTCAGGTGGCCAATTCCTTTGAGACCAGTGGCATGGGTGTTGGGCAGCCGTAGCCCACAATATCCCTTTGCTTTGCCTGCTCTTTCAGCATTGTTTGGATTTTTTGTAGGGTCCAACAAGCAACCTCGTCCCTCATCTCCCAGCACCCAGATTTTAGCTGGTTTGGGCATTTTTGTGCAATGATAAAAGAAAAGACAAACAGCCTTGAAAGTTCAACAGGTCCATGACAGGGTGTTTGTCTGCCTCCAGTGTAGCTCTCAGAGCTGAGCTGAGGTCCCAGTGGGACCCATGAAGAAAACCAGAGGAAGAAGAGCGTTGCTTGCAAGGTGTTTTCTGCCCTGGTTCTGCTACATTGCAGAAATGCTGAGATTCACAGAAAGGTGGGGTTCCAACAAGATTCCCCAGCAGGACAGAGTCCTCTTGGCTTTGAGTTGTAGAGTTGGCATCTGCCCCGGTGTCTGTGCAGTAAGAGGTGGTAAATGCTGCCAGCTTCAAAGGGTTAGAGAAGAGTCCTGCCTGTCTTGCCTCCTTTGCTGCCAGGGCTGCGCTCCTGATCCCTTGCTGTCCTCTGTAGGTGCAATTCCGAGGTGAAGTACGATTCGGAGAAGCACTATCGGGATGACATCTTCTACGGCCCCATCCCCACGGTCACCACCTACAGCGAGACCATCATCGCCGCTCCCAACTGCACCTGGCGGAACTACAAGTCCCAGCTGATCTTCGAGCCCCGCCAGAAGCCGGTGAGGTTTCAGAGCACGACCATCATTTTCCCGAAGCGTGCCAAGAACATTTACCGGACCACCCTCAACTACAGCTTGGGCTGTGCCAAGCGCTGGTTTGCTTCCAGCGTGCAGCTGGAACTCTGTGAGGAAACCAACGCGTGCGTCATGTACAGCGAGACCCTCTGATCCACCCCGCCGCTGGCAACCGCGCAACCCCCGCCAGGCCGCGGCCTTCGCGGGGCTCTGGCTGGGCCTTGCTTGGTGGCAACTGAATATTCATGGCTGCAGAACAGCTCTAGATCGAGGCTGAACTGGCTGGGAGGAGGCTTGCAGGGCACAGGATGGTTTTGATCAGTGAGAGGCTGGCTTGTATTTTGTGACGTTCCTGACATTCATGATCTGGATTTTATTTTTGGTTTTTTTTTTTTTTTCTGTGAGTGTATCTATTTTTGGCTTGTGTTTAGATGAAATCAAGATGACAAAGGACCCTGTTACCCATTGCAGAATGATGCCTTATGAGCTCTGTAGGTCTTGTCTAGCACATAGGTGAGAGTCATTGTAAGCTTCAGAGCTATTTTGGTCTTTGCAAAGGGAAGACCAACTGCAGAGTCAGCGTCTGTTCGGCCCAGCACACACCAGGCCAGATCTCTTTGAGAGCTGAAATGCAGAGGAGGTGGTTATTTGTACCAGTACATCACAGCTTGTTCCAACAGCTCATATGAGTGAGAGCTGCCCTATTACAGCACCACAGTCACTCCCCTTCCTGAGAGGAACGTAGACTGTCACCCCAGGAAAAAAAGGATTTAAACAGGTCCCCCAGCTCTTGCTGGCAGCTGGATGTTCGAACACCATAGCAAAGCACAGCACAACCAGAGATGGGAGAAAGGCCTGCTGTGATGCACAGACACATCTTCTGTGAGCCCAGCCAGGAGTAATCAGGGAGACTGAGGAAAATGAACAGCTGAAGGGCTAGTTTCTAAAAGTCACCGAGAGATTTAGCAGCCCAGTGCCCTTCTGTCAAAAGTATAGTCATACCAAGTGTGCCGTGTTGTTCACTGCCTCCAATACCTAATTTAAGGGATCTGTATGCACTTGCAGCCCTTCTGAGTTTCAGGGTGTGGCTGTATTGCAGAGAGGAGTGTAAAGCCGAAAGATGCTCCCTGGCTTCTTTGAAGCCAGGGCAGGGTTAACTCACCCTCTCAATAGTTTCCATATTTGTGGCATGGGCAGCTTCTCTGCCTGTAGAGGAGCAGCCAAACTTTCTGTGTAGAGTTTGAAGGATTGAAGAGCCCAAATCCATCTGGGCATTCCTTACTCAGCCAGGCTGTAGCACTAAAAACAGCTACTTCACAAACAGCTGAACTGTCTCTGCAACAGGACCAAGAAACAGTGAGCAGGAGTCAGTGCAACCATCCTAGGTAAAACATTCCCCACTCATGAATCCCATCTCCTGGTATATCTTCACTTTGGTGTCTTGCTGAAAATCTGCAAGAGCCTGGATTCCCACAAACATATAACTTTTGAAAATAGCACAGAATTGTCTCCAAAAATCTTACCAAGAATTTTTGCATGCTGCTCAGACTTAGAAATAACCACACAGCTCCGGAAATTAATTTCCAGCTTTCTCTCTTCTAAACTTTCCATTTTGTTCCCTACTTGCTGTGAGTCTGATGGAGTTATTTCAGAACACAGCTGAGCAGCCAAGTCAGAAAGCCTATTAACAATGTCAACAAGATGTAGCTGATTGCCCAGAACAGTTGACGCACAAACCCAGAGAGATTTAAAAAAAAAAAAAGTCTGAGAAACTTGAAAAAATAATAAAATTAGTGACTTATAAAGATACTTTTTCCATCAGTTTCAAAAAGCAGTTGGTAAATGTGACCAGAACTGTGACCTTTATGAAACAGAGTTCTCTTGTTTAAAATGTAGCACAGTTTTTCCACCAGAGGTAAATATAAAGTCTTTAAATACAAACTTCAATCCTGACAGCTGGAGCATCATTAGTGCTGAAAGATGTGTGTTACGGCAGTGCTGAACTCTCCCTGTCTACTGGGAGTTAGGACTTGGTAGGAAGAACCCCTCAAAGGATTTCCAAGGCTTCCACCTACTGTTGAATTCTTTACAGCAGCACAAACAAGGACTATATTTGTTAGTGGTCAGATTCTGCTGTCACTGTCTGTCAGCATCAAAGCCTGGAAAAGCAGCATCTGCCTCCAAAGGGATTATTATGCCTGAAGCAACCCCTCTCCCCAGGGCTCCAGCAAACAGGAGAGCTGGCTTAGGCAGCAGGGAGTTGGTGCCTGGATGAACACGGTCCCAGTGCAGTGAGGTTGGTGATGCACTTACTTGCTGGTTCATCTTCAGGTCTGTCCTGTTGGCCACGTGCTGCTGAGTGAGCCTTGGGAGCAGGGGAAATACCCCTCTGCCTTCCTGGGGACACGTGGAGGGCTCAGTGCCTGCATCCCCAAGAGCCTGTGCCAAGGTGCAGGCTCCGAGGCTGACAGCAGTGTAATCCAGGTCCAAAAGCAAGGCCATACTCACACCCAGGAGATCCCTGCAGGATGACAGAGTGGACTGATGGAGGCAGGCTGACCTCAGAGCTGAGGGGATGCCAGACTCTCCCTATTCTGACCACACATCAGGCTTTGCTCCTTTGAGCCCCTGGATTATTCCCCTGCTTCGAGCACAAAGCTGCTGTTCTTGAACATGGTGGTCTTTGAGCAGGACAGTTTTTCCTCAGAGAAATCCCCTTCATCATGACTGGCTGCAGGTTTCTGCCCACTCTGTCCACTGTTAGTTCTGTTTCCTGAGTATCAGCTGCAACAGTAAAACAGAATTCAAGGCAAGCCAAAAAACCTAGTCTGCAAATACAAATCCAGCAGAGAGACTGAACCTCAACCTGGACTTTCACCACACAGGGAGAGGGGCTGCTGAGGCAAAGTCTCACAGGTGGATGTGACCCCTGGGAGGGTGCAGTGGAGGGCTGCATCCTTGACACTGGAGGGTCCCACGCACCCAGCCCAGGCCTCTTGGAAGCTTCATGCTTTGTTTTCTCTGCAAATACACTAGAAGTGACCTAACATGCTCCTGCTCCTTTGAGTTTAAGCAGATTTTCTGGTTTTGCCATGTTAGGAAAAAAAAAAATAGAAAGCAGCTTGGGTTTCTGGGCTGCTGAACACATTCTGAGCTGTGTAGCCATGGTGGCTATGGTGGGACTATCACCCTGGACCACATCCAAGCTGGGACATTGCCAAGTGCCTGAGATCTGGAGAAATTTTTGAAAAATCCCTTCTTATATGGTATCTGCCATGGGCCCATCACAAGCTACTTTTCTTCTCAGCAAAAGCTGGTGTTGGAAAGGGACTTTGTTTTTCCTGAGGTCAAGGAAACCACAGAGGGTCAAGTCTTCACCTTTGCCTGGGCACACATCCCAGCCTGCCTGCCCACTCTGTCCCTGCTACTCCCATCCCTGTGGCTGGGTTAGGCAGTGGTAGAAAAGCCAAAGTTCATCTTACTCATGACTGGGAAAAGTGATGACTTTTTTGTTTTGCTTAAACACCAGAAACTGAATTGTGTTTTTGTGTTGCCAGTGAAGAATCACTCTGGGCAGCCAAGAAGTGCCTTGTGCCATACCTGCAGTGTGTTTGTACATCTGAAAGGAACAATTAGTCCCACTAGGGAGGTGCTTTTCTTTTAAATGGAGTGTTGTTAATCTCAGCCAACAGATGTTTGTTCCTGTATATTTTCTCAAAGATACAAGTGATAAATTTAGACCATGGAAATGTGAGTTTCCTTGAACAGCTGGGACTGTGGCTACACTATTTCTCCGGAGGATCCTGATGTGCATGTTGCCCACAGCTCTGCAAGCCTGGTGGGTAAAGTCAGACACTGCCTTTATCTTTTTTGACGAGGGGAAGATGGCTTTTTTTCAATATGGAAAGTCCCTGTCTCAGAGGTGGGGGGGGGTCTCTCTCCCATTCATCCCTATGATTATTTTGCCCTGGAATACAACAGTGTGCTCCTGTCTGTCCTGCCTGCATTGCTGTCGTTGCATTTGGGGCCAGAAAGATGAAACCCTAACCAAATATTGAACTTTTAGAAGCTGTGGAATATGTTGCACAAACTGCAGAGAACAACTTTGACCAAAAGTTTACTGCTTGTCTTTATTGTTTGCATTCTTCTTTTTTTTTTGTTCCTTCCTAAGCCCAGCTCTACTTTCCTCAATGTGAAATACAGACAGATCTGCACCCTGGGTGCACACTTTCTGGGACTGTTGAAATGGTGTTTGGGTGTTGATAGCAGTGTTTGAGTGAGCTGCTGGTCAGAGAAGTGAATGCTATTTACTATTTATGATGAGTGCGTCTTAAAAAAAAATGGAAAAGGTCACCAGAGGGCTAATGAGCAAAAAAGACTTTGTAGAGCAAACTGAAGACTAAAGACTTAGTGAGTCTGACATAGAGGTGAATGGTTCTGTGTGTGAACACTGTGATCTAGGATATTTAGCCATTGTGGTTTTAACCTGCCTCTTTTCCTGTAGGAAAAGGCATCTTTGCCTTTTTTAGAGCTGAAAGAATCCATCCTCCTCACAGTCACTCAGTCCTGCTGAAGCCTGTGAGCATCAGCATTCCCCAGGCTCACGAGGTGCTTTCTGTGTGCATCAATCAAACAGGCACAGAGCTGTGCCTCTGTGAGATGGGGGAATGCTTTAGAGGGGATGATGGATCTTCTTGTGGGATATTCAGATTTTTATTGCCAGATAAAGTCTGCTCCCTGAGGATCACCTGATCACTCACAAATTGATCTGCTCTAAACATCTCCCCTAAAGCTCTATAAACCAGTGGATTTTATAAGTCTTGGGAGGCACTAATTCTTTTTCAGATACTGTAATGGCCATCAGAATGAGCAAAGTATCCTATCATGTGAATTGTGACCTGAGGATGGGATTGAAAGGTGTCTGAAGGTTAGAGAAGGAAGAAGAGAACTTATAAGTGGTGGAAATGCATAAGGATGTGTCATATTTTTATTTTTGTAAGTCTGATTCTCTAAGTGCTTGTAAAGTACTTTACTGTTGTATATGTGGTGATGCAGTAGCTCACAATATCCTTTTATTTTTGTATATTCCTTCCTCCACCATAATCCCTTTCTGTTCGACTCATAGAGAGTAATTTAAGAAGACAAAATTTATATATCGTAATAAAATGCTCAAACCCTCATGCTGATGTATACAGAGTTTCCTTCATCTTCCATATCCCTTGGTGCCTAATGCCCTTTTTCTGGTGTGTCCAGAAATCCCTTTCTGTGGTTTTCAGCCCAGCTGCTGTGGATGGGTGGCTGTGGCACAGTCAGTCCGTGCTGTGATGTGCAAACCCTGCTCTGTGTGCCCAGGGAAAGCTGAAAAGCTGAGGAGGAACTCTCAGAGGCAGTTTTACCTTTCAGGATTTCCCTGGTTGTCAGTTTGACCGTTTCTTTGCTCTAAATTTTCCTCTTCAGCTTCATCTTGTTCTACCCAGCTATGAAGCCTTGGTGTTGGATTAGACAATTCCTCTCCCAGTTTTTCCATGGCCTTCAAGGGCAGGAAGAACCCACACAATGCTTATTTCATATCCAGGTATCCACATTCTAGTGCACTATTGGGATCTCTCCTGTGTCCTGGCTTCCCAGATCCCAGTGGTGGATGAGCTGCCCTGGAGCTGAAACCCTGCCTGGCCATGAAGTGCATTTTAAAGCCATGGCTGTAAATGCCTCAGCCTCACCAGCCAGCCCTTAGTAGAACACTCCTTTGTCTTCCAAGGCCCAAGATGTCTGCAGGGAGAATCTGACACTAATCCTTATGGAAAAATCATTGGATTTATAGGGATGAAGTCAATAGGCTTGGATGAAAAGGGCTGTAAAACTCTAAGGAATGGAAAGGAGAAGCAAAGCCCTGTTATGCAAGAAGCTTGCTTCAGCTGCAGCCTAAGTGCCCGTGTCCTCATCCCAAGCCTTTTGACAGAAATTATGGCTGAACTGCTCCTAGGATGAAGGATGGGAGACAAGCTCATGGCTGAGAACCTGAGGAAACACAACAACTTGGAGAAGGCAGGGGTTGTGCAGGCCGGGTGAGCTCACTGGCTGACACCCAAATGCCAGATGAAGGACATGTGCATCCACTCCTGCTATTTAAATAAAACCATAAAATGTGAATGCTGTCCAATGAAGATTCCTGAGGTGGCAGCTAAATCCTCAGCAGCAAAAGCAGTATTAGATGCAGGATATGTGTTTTGGCAAGTGTGCTCAGATGAGCTAACCCCTAAGCTAGTGGCTTTTACTGTGCTAGTTGGATGTTGTAAATTTAAGCAGATGATGCTTGGTATTAGTTTTGCTCCTGGGATATTTCAGAGAGTAATTGCACATATCTCTGAGGGATTACAAGGTGCTGAAGTTATAATGGATGGACTTTGAATTTAAACTAGATGCCTTTAGGAACAGAAGGAAAGGTTTAGGCTGGTTTTACAGACAGCAAGAATGCTGAATATAAAATGCCAAAAGCCTCACCTAAAAGAATTTGCTGATTATGGGCAGCTACAAATTAAATAATAATAAAACTCCACATGGCTGAGATCCCTATTCCACTCAACAAAGCAGAGCTGTAAGGAAACAATAGATGCCTTCATCAAATTTCATTCCACAGCTATTTACAGTTAACAAACAATGGAAAGATTTGCTAGAGAAAGACCCTTACCTGATCCTGGAGCAGTAAAAACGTCTCCCTGCTGCCAAACCATCAGTCCAAATACCATGTGCAAGACTTTAGGCTGGGTCTTTCCTCTCCATCAGCAGATGGCAATGTCACAGCCTGGACCTGCAGGAGTGTCTTTGGAAGTTCTAAACAATGCCAAGCAGCTGGAGGTTATATTGTCCTCAAAAATGTCAGAATCTCTTGCAATGTGAAGGAGTCACCAGAAACAGGCCTGGAGTGATGGTCACCTGTAGGAACTGTGTCCTCTGGCACGGGACACTGAACTGTCAATCCAGCTCTGTGGGGAGGCTGGAATGGAAGACTGTCAGAGCAGATACATCTCCTCCCCTGAGCTGACCCTGTGGCTTCACAACTATCTCCCCCAGAAACCATTCCAGGATGACTGAATCCACCTGGGATGCTTCAGATGCAGCTCTGCAACTTCCTCATGTGGCAGGTTCAGTGCCCCAGGGGGCACCTTGCCCTCAGCAGTTGAGCCCCCAGGGTGGATGCATGGGGCCTCTGGATGCTTGGCATGGTAGCAGGATGATGACTCCCAGTGCTGGCACTGCCAGCTGCCCTCAGCAGTGTCTGCCCAGCCATGGGATGTGGATCCAGTTCTGGTTTCCATCCCTTTGCTTGCGGGAGCAATTCCCACTGCAGAAGGCAGCCCCTGCAAATACTCCACAGCCTGGCAGGAACGTGGCTTGGCCACCACACTGCCCAGCCCCAGCTCTGTTTCCAAATCCCCTGGTGTGGTGACACTGCAGAGGAGCAAGGACCTGCCCCGGGGCCGTGCATCTTCTGCCAAAGCACTGAGTCTCCTTCTCCTGGCAACAAGCCCAGCCACAGCAGGGAAATTAATGCAGGAATGGCTTGTTCTCAAGTAGGATAAAGGGTCCTGGAATTGCTTTTTTGGGGTGTAAGGAGGGAGTTTTATGGGCTCTATTTTCTGCTTCTAATGATATTTGATCTAAACAGTTCCACGCCTTGGAGTCCACGGCAGATGGGAGTTCACATCTACGAGGATGAAAATGCTCATCCTGCCAAGCCTTTGATTCTCATCGTATCCTTCCTACCCTACAAACAGGCGGACAGCACATTTCTAGCATAAAAATATCCTCCTCTTCAGCTAACCACCTCCAGATTCCCTTCCTGAGCCTGTTCTGAGCCTGGTGATTAGACATTTCTATATACATAAACATTCAGATCATCTCCCCAAGGTTCTTCCTGTCTCACAAGCAAATCCTGAGACCAGCAGCTATTTGCAGCTCCTTGAAATACAAATGGGGTCCTTCCAAGTTGACTGCTGTGGTTGGGGCTCTCCATGCCCCTCTCCCCAGGGCTCCTGGCTGCACCCTCCTATCCCAGGACACTGAAATGCCCATCACTCCTTCTCTGGAGACCAGACTGCTCCAAACACCCTGTGTGTGGCTGCTGTTGATGGTCAAAGGACTGGGAAAGGGTCAAGCCAAGGGACTATGTAGACTGGGAAGCATTTTGGACTGGGATGCCATCATGGGAGTGCCTGGGCATAGGCACACTTGCAGAGGGAGGTTGCAGACCCATGCCAAAACCCACACAAAGCAGTGGAGGAATGAACAACAGACGCACACACGCGTGCAAACTGCTTTCTCTTTGATGGAGGATTGTGGAAACATTACCTTCCCCTGGGGCTTTGCAGTGGAATAACCTGATTATTCATGACCCAGCCAGAATCATCAATCCCTCATTTATCATTTTCAACATAAATAATAAGGGCAAGAGAGGAACACACCAGCAATAAACTAGTTATAGATGTAGTGTTGAAATCTGCCCATATCCTTTAAATATGCCCCCACTTACTGATAACAAACAGGGATCCAGCCGACTCCTCTGCTGATTCCTGAGCGTTGGATTACAAAGGACACAAGCCAGCGCTCAGCTTTGTGTGAGTGAAAGTCCATTTGGCGCTCGCGTGGGCGGCCAGCTAGGAAATGGCAGCAAATTTTAAAAAACCCACATTTGTCTTGCTGACAAATGCCTCCAGGAAATAAAAGCCTTTGTATTCTTCTTTGACCTCTTCCACTCGCAGATGGGTTTTGCTGTGCTTCCGACAGTGATTCTTTTTTAGCGCCTGCACTTCCAGGATATTTATTTTATCTGCTGACGAGCACGGCTCGGAGAGGCCACGATGCACATCATATTATGGGATTGTTGTGGCTGAGTAGGATGGCCTTGGACGGGCAGAGCTGGGGCTTTAACTTCGAGTCCAGTTGCGACTGAGGCATTTTGGGATGGCAGTGTCTCTTGGAGCACCCTTGGCTGGTTGAGCACCAGCTTTACCCTGAGATACACTGACCCAGAGGAGAGAGCACCCAGAGCCACGCAGGCCCCTCAGTGCCTGGGAGAGGAGTTGAGCATCCTTCCAGCTCTAGTGCGAGCCTGTTTTCCAAGTGGACTAAGGTGGAGTGGAGCAGGGAACGGAGGAGCAGCCTTTGAGGCTCAGGGTGCTTTGCTAAGCAGAGCTCTGCTCTGAACTCTGCAGACTCTCCTTTCCGAGTCCCCTGGGACTTTTTCTGGCAGCACCAGCCCCGTGTGTGAGCCCAGCCATGGCTGAGGCACTCTGGTAATGAGCCACGTGTTCCCAAGGCCCCCAGGCTTGGCAGGGACCCTCTGGAGCCCGGCCCTGCCAACAGGCAGACCTGCTCAGCGCTTTTGGGGAAGGTTTCCCTTGCCCTCCCCCTGCCACTCACTGCACTCCTCCAAGGGTCTCTCCTCTATGTGCACTCCAAAAGAAGTGGGGAGGGAAATCGCTGTGTGTTTAAACACTGCCTAATGGTGAAAAAGAACATCTGGAGAACAGCCTTGCCCTTCACAGAGTCCTCCACCTCCACATCTCCCAGCAGGGAACAGATCCAGAAGGAATCCATCAGCTCAGCACTGGGACCAGCTCACCCTGTGTGTGCCATTGGCTTGGGGACAGCAGCCACTGACCAGGGGGCAGCAGGTACCCAGGAGCCAGGAGAAGTGGGTGGCTGGCCAAAGCCACACTCACTGCTGGGAGATTTTAGAAAGTAAGGGAAGGAAGCTCAGCAAGGGGTGACTCCTCGCCCATGCCTGTGCCTCCCATGCTGGCCCATCTCCCCCATTCCCCCAGGAAACAAACCTGCTTCATTCGAGCCTGTTTCCACAGAGGCTCTTCCAGCCAACATTAACACACTCTGCTTTACTTCCCAGCATGGCCTGGGGCAGAAAGCAACATCTGAACCTAATAAAAAGGCTGCCCTCCCCCTCAAAGAGACCCAAGAGCAATCTCTCTTTATATTGGGTTTCCAACCTCTGCTGTTTGGTTTCTCCTTCACCAGTGAATGGAGGAGGCAGCTCCAGCTCAGGGGCTCTGGCTGGCCTGAAGGGAAGCAGGATGTTCTGGCAGCCCATGGAGACTGGTAGCTTAAAAGTGAGTCCAGTGGGGTGGAGTTAGATGGGTTTCAGTGCTAAGGAGCCAGTTGTGACTTTTCACTGGGGTAAAAGGACTTGTTCTTCCCTTGAACAGAATGGTGCTCTTTTTCAGTTCCAAAAACATGAAAGCTGGAGATGGCTCTAAGCCAAGGCCCAGGATTAACATCCCCATGGGGGAAAGCTCTGCTTTGGTCCAACTGGAATGCAGATCCAGACCTGGCACCCATCTTGAGGCACACACTGACCAGGTTCCTCGTGTCTGACCTCTGGCAGCTGCTTTGCTTTCTGGAAAGGGCTCAGGATGGAACAGCAGCAGAAAATGCTCCTCCTGCCTTGGGCAGAGCTGGATCAGGATTTTACAGCTGAAGTCTGGACTTTTGCAAACAAACACCTGAGTCAGAGGACTCCAAACCTCTTCAGAATCCCTGTCTCACTGGAGCTGATTTGGGGCCCATCAGGCCACACCTGCTTCCAGCTGCGCAGGGGAGTTGGAGGAACATGTTGAATTAGGATGGAATGTCTTCAACAGCAGCCTCCTGGATGGTGCTGCTCAGTTATTTGCTCTTCATGAAGCCTTCCCTTCCTCTTGTGCCATTGGAGGCAGGAGAGGAACCCCCAGAAGCTCCTGGCACTGCCCCTGTCCCATGGGCACAGCATTTTCCACAAATGCTGACCTGCAGCCTTATGGAACAACTGCCTGTAGGTGAGACCTCAGAACAGCCTCCCCAGGGCTCCTGCTGGCTCCATGAGTTTCCTCAGCATCTGCTCAGGAGCACTGAGGGCTGCCATGGCAATTAATAATGACTAATCTGGATGCACCATCATTAGCATGGCCAGTGTGGCCAGCATCTCCTCTGCCCTGACTTACCTCAGCAAATACTGCAACAGTCTTCTCCAAGCTGAACATGCATTTAGTCATCAAAGAGATTGCAAATGACTAATAAATATGAAAAGAAGTTGGGGAGCAGCAAAAATTTCTGGACCAAGATCAGTCTGTACTGACAACTGCTGCTTTTCCTAAGCAAAAGTACCCTGCAGAGTTTAAAACAGCATCCGACTTCAAAGCAGACAGCTCTCCAGATGGAGCTTACCACCCCTGCAACACCCTGTGCTTCGTCAGGTTCCATGCATTTGCAGAGGGACAGTGGGATTATTTCCAAACAGGGAAACACAGCAGCCTCTTGGAGCCCAGGGAGTGGGAGCAGTGTGTGACTGAGGCACTCCCCACCACGCTGAAGCTGACCTCTGGGCTGGCCTCCCAAGCACCACGGGCAGCCCTTTGTGCCTGCTCTCCTTTGACAAGGGCCAGCGAGAGGAAAGCCTCACCTGTCAGCTGTGTCTGCAGCTGAGATGAACACGGCCCCTCCTCGGTGGGATCTGGACACCCTCCTGTACTGGGAAGCAGGAGCCAGAAAGTGCTGTGCTTGCAGCACAAGGATTTCACCTTTCAACTCTGTTTCCGCAGATTCCCAGTTCAGGGCACGCAGGCAGATGCTGTGAATTTCACAGGGGTGGCTTTGGTCACCCTGGTGCCACCAAGGGAAGTCACCTGCAGCCAGCAGAGTCTGGCAATGTGCCATACACGGGGGCTGCCCAGGCTTCACCTCCCCAGGCCCCCCTGCATCCCTGCTAGGGGATCTCTCCACAGCTGGGGAACTGTGTGTCCATGGTTTTCATTTCAGGGGTATTTCTGCAAAGCTGGCTGGTTGGTTTGTTGGTTTATTTGCTGGTGCTGCAGGCTCCCAGCTCCTCTGAGCACTTGCCCTTCAGTAACGCCAACACCAACCTCGGATCACTCCAGATACAACTGCTCCAACCTCCTGTCTGTGGCCAGTGATTTATTACCACTCCACTGCCTGGAGTCCTGACAAATCCTTTTTGGTAATTGCAGGAGGCCAAAAAATGAGAGGATAAATAAACCTGACAATTAATTCAGCTGTTACTCACACATGCACACAGTGACACTCATTCCCAAGTCTCTTATGAACCCAATTCTCCCCAGATGGCACAGAAGCTCAGCCAGCCTGGACACCTCTGCCTCTGCCCAACACCCTTCAGGGTCCCAGTGCTGATAAGAGCCAGGCATCCCACCAAAAGCTGCTCTATTTTCCTTCCAAGTTACTGGCCAGCCTACCCTGTCTCAACTCCTGCCAAGATCAGCTCCTTAGCCCTCTGCATCATTATCACAGAGCATATATAATTTCATGGCAAATCACAAGAACTGATGTATGGCTATTTGGATTGCAGTTGTCAGGAGAGTATAAAATGCTTCCTGCTGTACAGAGCCCAGGAACAGCCTCTGGCCAAAGGCTCAGCTGGGGAGCCCCTGCTCTGCTGAGGCAGTGTGTGAGGGCTGTGGGCCACCATCGTGGGAGGACACGGGGCTGGGTGCTGCCAGCACAGAGGTCTGGTATTCTGGTGTGATTTTTACCCTTTTAAAAAACAAACCCAGCTGCATCCCACTCCCCCTCATCACCCACAGGGTACCTGTGGGACAGTACTGGTGCCCAGTGCAGTGTCCTGGGGTGCACAACGACGACAGTCTCCACCTCGTGCCCTTTTCAGCCTGCTCTTGTCACTCAGCCTGGCCTCGTTAAAAAAAAAACAAAACCAAACCACAAACATCTTCTTGTTTTAATTCTTTCCAAAAGAAAAAAAAGTCTC
The DNA here is from genome assembly GCF_963513975.1 of Fringilla coelebs. NCBI lineage: Eukaryota > Metazoa > Chordata > Aves > Passeriformes > Fringillidae > Fringilla > Fringilla coelebs. The sequence continues at coordinate 13,731,579 of NC_140043.1, forward strand.
TAATCCTGGCTAAAGACCGATTCATCACCAGAAGGTCAAAATGCTCCTGCACCTTCTCAAAGGGCAAAGGTATCAGGGGCATCTTTTATCTTCCCTTTCTCCTCAAAAACTTCTGTCTGCCACTTAAAATACAAGTGAGTGTGGATTGCTGGCAGATTTTATTGCTAGTTTTCAAAGCCATCTGCTTTTGTCCCATTTCATTTTCATCTCTTTATGTAAGAGCTTTGCAAGTAGACCTAAAGTTTTCCATCATTAAATTCTAAGTGTTGGCCTTGAATTGAGAGTTTTCCCACCTTCTCTTTCTTCAGCATCAGTGTGAATTATTGACCAGGGAGATGGCTGTCAGCCCTTGTCAGCATTTAAACCCTGATGTGAGAGGTTGAACAGCCCAGCTCCTGTTTGTACTGGTTATTAACTTACTCTAATTGCCTTCAGAGTGGCAAAAGCCTTTCCATGAAGGTTTTTCAACAAAATCTCTGGTCTCAAGAGATCTTCAGGCTGATTTTTAAGAGCCAGCAGTATCTGCCTGGTGCATTGCCATGGCAGCTGGTTGCTGGAGGAGCACATGGAGACAGAAGGAGGCAGATTTGGTCAGTGTGGGTACATACCTGGGGGGATTTCAGAGGGTGTCTCAGCAATCCAGATGAGCCAGGGTGAATCTCAGCAGCATGGAGAAAGAAACCTTTTGGGTATCCTTTGGGCAGACAAAGCAGTGCTGGTAGAAGGCAGGGATACACCCTGGCTGAAATGCTCGTTGCTGTGCTCAGGAAAACATAATTTGTGTAAAATCCATTTCTGAGCCCCAGGAAAGGCAGCAGAAGGCCCTCAAACCACCCAACAGCCATTCAATGGACTAAATTCCACACAGTCATCAATTAGTCCTCATGCACAGCCATCCCCCTCACTCAGTGACCCCCACCCATCACTCCATCCCTCAATCACACCCTCAACAGTGGGAAGTGCTCCCCAGCCATGGCATCACTGTGTGAGGGGGACCTGGGCACGCCCAGCTGAAGTGAATCACCCTTCATGGGACAGGTGTTGGAGGTAAAGCAGTTTAGACCCACAGATCCCAGGGCTTCTCAGTTAGGTTTCACTTCTTAACTAGGTAGTCACTCCTTAGCCTCCCCCAAAATTTTCTACAGCCCTGGGTGAATGAGACAGGGGTCTAAGGGTGCTCACTGTGCCCTCATACATGGAAAAACATTGCTGCCATCACCCCGGGGTCCCCTCAGCCCATCTTACCTCAGACACCCCATCAGTGCCAGCACAGGGGTCCCTTCACCCTCCCACCCCTCACACACACCCGCAGCAGGAGCCGCTTTCTGCTGCCAAAGAACTTTGGGGTTGGCTTGGTTTGTTTGCTCGTTTATTACGGAACCAGCACGGCAGAGCTCGCTCGCTGTAACAGTGAACAAACCCCACCTTCAGCAGAACCACCCCCTCCCCTCTGGAGCAAGCTGTGGGATTATTTACACCTGGTGGTCTCTGCACAAGTCCCTCCACAGCAGTTGTGCACAGGCTGGGTACACACACACAGAGATTTTCCCCCTCCCAATACAGTTCAAGAGACAAATTGTCCAGTGATTTGTTTGCGTTTGTACAAGTTACAAAGTTGGTAAAAGTTAAGTTTAAACTCGGGGTTTTGGGATAGTTTAAATGTGAGTTTCTCCTGGATTGCAGAACCGCAGCTAACAGCAGGAGGTGGTGCTGTCAGACCCTGCTGTGAGATTTTGGGGTGCTTGGGGATGCCCTGGTGGGGAGAAGGAGGGCCAGAGGAGGGAAACACCACAACCTACAGGAGCAGCAGCTCCTCCTTTCCCAAAACCACACTCCCCTGGGTCCACATCTGAGCAGGTAAAGTGGGGCCATCCCTCTGCAGCCTCCAGGTCCAGGGGGGAGCCTTACCAAGCTGCTCTGGGCCTCCTGCCCACCCACTGCCAGCTCACTGATGTGACACTGATGAATTAACCTGCAGCAGGAGGATGCTCTGTTCCTGCACCAGAGCATGGGGGCTCAGAGCTCCCCAGTGGGAGCTGCTGCTGCTCTAGTGCCCTCCTTAGAGTCCCTCCATCCCTGTTCCTGCTGCTGCCAGCAGCAGGCAGCTCCAGGAGGGGCTGGGTGGGGATGGGGAGACACTGTAAGACAGAGTGCCAAAACCAAGCAGTGCTGTGGCCAAGTGTGGGGCTGAGCTCTCAGCAAGGGGGGCTCCCCAAGAGTAGGATCCCACTGGAGCAAAACCCACCTGTCCTGGCCTCAGCTGGTCTCCTGCATCCCTGGGCTGCTCCCCCAGCCTAGGGCAGGCGGGGTGGGGGTACGTGGCACAGCCAGGGCCTGAGCTCCTGCACAGAGTTGGGAACATCAACCGTGTTGTCATGTTCCCCCACTCAGGAATAATGCCAAAGGATCCCACTGAGCAGGGGGTGAGGCTGCTGGAGCCCTGCAGCATCTCGGTGTCACCAGTGCCACCCCAGCCCATTCACATCCTCCCAGCCCAGGGCACTGTCCCCTCCTGCACACACTGCCCTGCCCAGCAGGCGGGTGACATCTGCCCAGCCATCCCTCCGGCAGCACTGAGCCACAAACCCCCGAAGGGCTGAGACACCCTCACCAATACCTTGGAACTCCTCTGCCATGCTCGTGGCACAGCCCCAGGTATTGCTGTGCCCTGGGCTCCTGGCCAGCCCCAGCCTCTCACCTTGCACACACAGAAAACAGTGGGAGTGAGAGGAGAAGAGAAACACGGCTGGCACTGGAGGGTGGGACAGGCTCTCCTCTCCCTCCCACAGCTCCGGGAGCTGCCCATGCTGCTGGTGAATGCTGCCCACGGCTAACAGGGAGTGCAGCCCAACCCTGCCCAGCTGCGGTGGAGACAAGGCAGCTCTGCAGCTCCTGGCTGGAGCCCGTGGCCCTTCCTGATGTCCCCACACCCGGCTGCAGGGCTGGCACGGGGTGTCCACGTGCTGAGAGACACGAATGCCACCCCAGCACCCCTGGCCTGCTGCACTACCTAGCACAGGTGAGAGCCCCAAGGGCTCCAGTGCCCTCCTCTCGCCCCTCTGGCCACGGCTCAGCCCTCGCTGGGTCACCGGCAGGGTCTGTGGTGCCGCTCTGCCAGCTCTGCAGCCACCATCCGCTCACAGCGCCTTCCTGGACATCTGGAGACACCAAGCAGCACACAGTATTGCTACTGTGCCAAGTGGGAACTTTATTCTTTGTTGTGGTTGGGGTTTTTTCCGCTATTTTTTCCGAATCAGCTAAGGAGGCGGCTTTGAAGATGGTTCAGATTTGGATAATTCTTTTTTTCCCAGCAGAATCTGCAACATTTTAATAGCGTTTTGCCCAGACATCAGCTCTGTGAGTTTGTACAGCTCAGAGCCACAGAGACACCAGCAGCAATAACCTGGGAACGCAAAAACTTTCCACATCGTTTGTGCATTGTCTCGGATTTTTTTCTTAAAAAAAAAAAAAAGCACAACAGAAAAGACACAAACATTGATGAACATTTAAAAACCTGTACATTGTAAAAAAACAAAACAAAAAATAAAACCCAACAGGAAAAAAAAAACAAACAAAACAAACCCCAAACAAACAACAAACACCATCATTCTCTTGCTTTGAAATCAGAATCAACCTGGGAACGTTGCAGGGGGAAAAGAAAGATCCGTGGGGAAGGTGAGGGTGCCTGAGCCCGCGGGGCTGCTGGAGGCTGCGGGGCTGGGCCGGGCTGGGGCTCCTCTAGCGTATAGAATGCAAAGCATTTAATACATTTTATTTTTTTTTTTTCTTTTTTTGCCATTTGTTTTCCCCCCAGAGCGAGAAAGCAGAAGTGAATGAAAAAAAGTCTAATATTTTTGTTCTTTAACCATGTAACTGCAGATATGAGCCAACATCATGGAATGAAAAAAATAATGTAAAGTAGAGCATTCGTGTGTATCACAAAAATACAATAAAAACTTTTTTTAACTTTTTTTCCTTTTTTTTTTTTTTTAAAGTTTCCTGTGAACTCCCTGCCACGCTGGCCTCCTGCCCACTCTGCCCCTGCCCTGGCCAGCTTGGAGGGCTCTGGAGAATCAACGTCTACAACCAGCAAAGGTGTGTGTAACGGGGGGCCCTGCAACCATGGCAAGATTTTTGTTTGGTTTTTTTTTTTGAACTAAGTACATACATTCTCCTGACTCCCAGATAACTTTGATAACTTTGATGGATCACTGTTACCTTCTTTTTTTTTTTTTTTAAACCCTTCCATACAATGGACAAATGCATCAAAGCCTCCATGTAAGAACAGAACCTCTTTTACAGCATGTAATACTGTTTGTTTAAGTCCTTCCTTGCGTAAAATATTGACATAATTCACTGAAGGTATCAAAAATATACCCTGTAGACCAATACAATTTACAATTGCCTTTTCTCACCATTCAGAAAACAATGCACTTAAAGCAACCGAGCCCCTCGGTGGGCAGCGCGTGAGCCAGCCCGGGACATCCCTGCCCGCTCCGAGTGACCCGGGATTGCTTCCATCGAAGGGACCAGGATTTTTTGTGGGTTTTTTTTTTAAGAAACAGCTCTTCACTCCCTCCCCTGCCCGCTCCTCCCAGCCATGTCCGAAGCGTGTCGTCGCGGGGCTGATACGTCTTGTGACACGGGAATGCCGGGCACCCAGCCCTCGGATCAGCAGGGAACTGACCCGGGTGCTCCGTCCTGTTTCACTTCTCAACTGTTTTTTGTTGTTGTTTTTTTTTTTTTTTTTTTTAAATCTTTTCTTTAACCCGCTCAAGGTTTTGCAATTCTGAGGCACATCCCCATGGCCGGGTCCGGGGGAGCATCCCACCGCCCGCTGCCAGCTCCGCAGAACATCCCGGACGGGGCCGGCAGAGCGTCCGAGCGGCCCCGGGACGGACACACGGCCGCTCACGGTCCCTCTGGAGCACGGGGGTCACCGCCCAGCACGGCTGCCAAGATCGAAGATGGGTTCCTTGGGTTTTGTCTCGTTAAGGCTTTTTTCTTTTCTTTATCAGACCGAAGAGGATGCAGAAATTTCCAGATGTTGAGAAAGAAAAAAAATAACCCAAACAAAATTTTAAAGAAAAAAACAAAACAAACCAAAACCGTCATCCCCACCAATTTGGCTGGTTGGGAGGGAAGGGATTAAAAAAAAAAAAAAAAAAAAAAAAAGGAAAAGGGAAAAGTGAAACAGCTTTGCTCCTGCATCTTCGCTCGTGAGAGCCGGCGGGGCCGGGGTGGTGGGCGCTCGCCCCGGGTGTCCCGCTCGCTCCCCGTGCCCCAGGTTTGGTCGCCGTCTCCCTGCCCCTGGCTCCTCTCATTCACTGTCCGAAAGGGTTTCGTACTGGGAGCAGAGCAGGGGCTTGGGCTCCTCGTCCCAGGCGTGGTGCTGGCTGCCGGGGGTGCCCTGTGGCAGCGGGGCGCTGGGCGCTGCCGTCACCACCCCGCTGGGGAGCCGCATGGTCAGCGGGTTGTAGGGGAACGGCGTCGAACCTGCGCGGAGGAGGGAGCAGAGTCAGCACTGGGGGTGGCCGTGTCCCCGCTCCCTGCAGCCTCCCCAGAGCCCTGCCAGAGTGGCACGGCCACTCTGGGGACCCATCCCCTCCTGCCCTACCTGCGGACGACGGCCTGTCCTCCCAGACCCGGTTGGTGAGGGGAGTCCTGCGGTTGCAGTCGCCCTCCGAGTGCACCGAGGACACCGAGGGTGGCCGCTCGCCCGAGGACAGACCCGGCGCCGGAGACTTGGCCTTGCGGCTGTTGGGTCTGGCAGCGATCTTTGGCTTCCCCCCTCCTCCTGCAAAGAGAGGCACCCGCTGTCACCCGGCTCGGCGTGACAGGACTCAGGGGGTGGGGAAGGGGCGCGGGTTCCCAGCGCTTCCCTTTCAGGAGCTTTGCAAAAATGGCTCGTGGCGGGAGGAAAGCCCACCCGGGCCGACGGCAGCACGGCGCTTTGCGGGTTGATGCCACCAACTGTCCCGTGGAGGGAGGAGAGGCTGTGTGGCTTTGGCCGTTTCCCTGCAGGATCTGCTCCAGAGCTGGCTTCATGGCTCAGCCCACAAACGTGGCTCATGAATGGAGCTCCGTGTGCTGCCCCACACACACAGAACCCCCCGGAGCTGCGGGGTGCCCTGAGCACACTCCCCGTTCTTATGGTCTGCATGGCCAGGATGGCCTTTCATCCCTCCTTAGAGCAGAATCCCTGGGGACGTTTAGCCACTTTTCAAAAGGTTTGAAGCCATAAGGGGCTCTGTGGGGCAGGTGAGGTCAGCTCCTTTGGGGGAGCTCCCCAAGGGGGAGGGATGGATGGGCTCTGTATCCCACCCTGCCATCCACCAGGCATGGGGAGGCACAGCTGGAAGAAGCTGCTAGTTTCATGCAGGAGCCAGAAAAGCTTTTCTGCAAAAAAGCTTTAGAGTGCCTGGTGTTAGCTGACCCAGAGAGGCGTGAGCTGACCTGGAGGAAGGTGCATCTGTGCACCCAGGATCTACTCCTGAGCCAGGGGCTCTGTGCCTGGATTCCTGAGGGTGATCCCTGGCAGCGGTGTCATGCTCTGTGCAGGGCACTGGCATGAGGCACTCTGCCCTTGTGTGTGGGGGACAAATGCTTTCCCCATCCATCCCTGGTCCCTCTCCTCCCTCCCCTTCTTAAATGGGGATTTGTGCAGCCACCCTCTCATCTCTGCTCAAGTCTCCCCAAAGCTGTGCAAGCCCCACCAGGGCTCAGGGGGCAGCTCACCCCCAGCTCTTCTCTCTTATCCTACCCTAGGCATCACTTTTAGCTCCCTTACAATCTTGCTCCAGGCATTCCCAGATCCCATATCCCCATCCCAGATTGGATTACGCCTTCGCACCCCCAGAGACTGGAGTGAGGAGGAAAATGGCACCCTGCCCTGTGTCCTTCACACCAGCCCTTCTCAGCACCTTCCCCTCTTTTGGCAGCAGTGATCCCACTTGGGGTTTACAGACAGTTGGGGCTGGCTATTTAAGTTTATGCCTTTGATTTTTTGGGTGGGGGGGTTTCCACCCCCATAAACTTCTCCATTGTGTAAAAAAAAATATAGGAAAAGGAGATATTAAAAACCAACAAATAGGGAAAGGAGCAAGTCAGTGGTTTAGAGAAAGCAACAGCACCTTTGGAGACTATTAAATTAACATCAAACAGGATTAATCAGCAGATCCACAAAGCTCAAAGCTGGGGGAGGGAGGGGAGAGAAGAAAACCAAACTGAACAAAAATGGGGAGGGGAGGAATAAATCCCCCTGTAAATGGGGAGATAAAAGGGCTGAGAATTAATAACACAGAGAGAGTGAAGGTGGAGAGGGCTGCAGACCTGGCAAGGAGCGCACGTCCTCGTTTCGTCCATCAGCAGGAGTTATGGGCATAGCAGCGGGCAGGCTTGCACTGGCATTCAGAGAGTTAAAAGCATTGGCACTGAGAGGTGAGCGCTCTTCCCACTGCTCGTCATATTTACCCATTAGGGCTTTCCTAATTATTGCCTCCAACCCCATGTTGGTACTGGAATTCTCTTGGACCGACTGGCTCCTACAACTGATTAGCCCTGGGAGATACGGGAGAGGGAGGAGAGAGGGGTCGGGAGATGGGGGGGAGCCAAATGAGAAGAAAGATGGGGGGGACGGGAAAAGGGGGAGAAAGGAGACAAGGGAGAAGGGAAGAAACAAACAGTCAGCACATTCTCGCAAAGCAACAAACTTTGTCATCTTGTTCTTTAAAGCACTGCGATGCACCCGTCCTCCTCCTCCTCCCGCTCCATCCCGCCCCGGGGCTCGGCGGGGGCTGGCGGTGGGACGGATGGGACTCACTCTGGGATCTGGGCTTTGGGAAGGTTCCCCGGGGCCAGGGGCAGAGGACAAGGGTTTGTCACTGAGCTCCAGGGAGCATCCCCAAGGAGCAGGGGCTGTGCTCCCAACCCAGCCAGGCTCGGCATGGGGGCAGGAAGAAAATCATTTGGATGTGGGGTCCCTATGCACGCATAGCAAAAATCAGTGTGCCAGGAATTTGGAGGCCGGGGCGGTTTCCCATAAAGGAAATCAGGGTAGGAAGAAGGAGTACCCAGAAAAACACTTGATGAGAAAGATGTGTCTGGATTTGGCCCTGGGGTGACAGGATGCAGGCAGCACCCAGAGCTGCCAAGGCGGGTCGGGCTGCATGGGGAGAGGGGAGCGTCCTGCTGTCCCTCCTCGAGCTCCCTGCAAGCCCCCTGCCCCCGCCCCCCTCTCTCCCCAGGCCGGGCTCCCTCGGGGACCAGCGGGACAGGATGCAGAGGCGAGGTGTCCGCGTGGGGTGAGTCTCAAGCCATGCAGTTATAGAGCAGCACCGCACAGGGACCAGAGGCTCAGCCGCGCCACCGGCATTCCCGGGGTGGCACTTACAGGGAACAAGCAAGGGCAAAATACAGACACGAAACTGCCAGGCCCCCCAGCTGAGCCCATCCTGGGGTATTTGTTCTGGGATCCCTGCCCCTCTGCTTGCAAAGGGACAGATTCCAGGTTCCTGTAAACCTGGTCTGAACATTTGTCTTGCTGTAAGAACAGGCAGAGTCTTTGCTGGTCCCCTCTAGCCTAAACTGACCCTCAAATCTTGTCTGCCAGGAGCCCTCAGGTCCTACCTGGCTGCACCTGCTCACCCCAGCAGCTGATGCCAGCTCACTTCTTCTCTCAAACTGGTAAGCAGCTCTATACTACTGGCCCTCCTACAGCACCAAACCCCTGCCCACAGCACCTCCTGCCCTTGGCTGTGGGAAACCTGCTGTTCTCCTACTTAAAACTAACAACCTGAAGGCATTCCTGCTGTAGGAGAGCATTAATTCTTAATCAATTAAGTAGCAATTAGTATTCCTCAGTGGGGATTCACTCCCTTTGTGAGTCCCCCCAGACATGTTGCAGGTGGCAACAGGGTGACAGCTTGCCACTGTCATTCCCCCTGGGCTGGTCCTGGACCTGAGCACTCCTCCAACTCCCAGGAGACACCTCCTCCTGCCCCAGCACCCCTCATCTCCCTTTTGGTCCTCAGCATCGCCACTTTGCCCAGCACAGAGTGCTGCTCTTGCCCCAGTTTACTTTTGTAACTGGCTCCTGCATCCTGGCCAGCCCAAAGTGACAGACCCCACTGCCCTCCCATCCACCCACAAGGTCCCACCAAGAGCAGGGTGCTCTCTCCAGGTGGCAGGTCCACCTTGCTAAGATGGTTTAGCCCTCTGATGGCATCAGATGGCCAACCCTTGCTTGACCTTTAACCTCTCCTCAAACTCTGCCAGGCTTTCCAAGGAATTACGCTGCCCTTTCTCCAACCCAACAGCAGGGAGTTATGGTGTGTCCTGAGGCTTCTGCCTCCCAGCAACTGTTATGCTTGGTTTTAAGGGAAAACAGAACAAAGGAGATGCTTAAATCTACTGAGCCTCCTGCTCTCCATAGCTGTAAGCCCTGTGGGAAACAAGGTACAGGTATGTGGGGAGTTACCTGCTCCAGTAATCGCTGGCATGTTGAAAATCTCTGTCCCAGGCTGCCCCACATCTGGAGAAAAACAAAGAAGCTCTTCAGCATGGAGAGCAGCACGTGCAGGTTAGTGGCTGGGAGGACCTGCCATGGCAGCCACGACAAGACTCCCGTCTCTCTGTCACAGCACTCTGGACAGCAGCCCAAGCAGCCCAGCTCCCCCAGGCACAGGTGGGACTGTGGGTGCTGGCTGGGACCAGGACTGACTCCTAGTGCTTTTGGGAGACCCACAGTGGGCACCCTCACCAGGTGGGAAAGGGCAAAACAGCAGAGCCCTGAAAGCCAGGGCAATGTCTTTGTGCTCAGTGCTGGCCTCCTTCCCTTCCTGCCTCCTGCCCTCGGGATTACAAGCTCCATGGAGCCAAACCCTCTCTCCTGCCCATGGGATTTTCAAAGGCTCAATGCCCCCTATCCATGGAGCAGGTCTGGGCAGCGGAGAGGGCAAGGAACAGGAAAAGAAATGTTAAATCAATATTTTCCTTCTTAGCTGAGCTGTTTGACTTGGATATTGCTTTCCTTAGAATAACAGAAATTCTCATCAAATAAGAGGCGTATCCAATTTCTATATATTTTTCCTTGATAAGGGAAAGTGTGGAAGGTCAGGGGGTTCAGCCACATGTCCCCAAAGGGGCATAACAATACTGTTGGCTCATGGTAACATCATCCAGGAGACGAGACAGCTCGGTCCCTCTTATCCGATGCAGCTGTTGTAAGATGGATTCAAATTGAATTAGTATTGACTGGATAATGCTGGGCTAAATTAAATTATGATCCTATCTACTCTATTAGCGGTTAATGAACGAACGGGCTGAATTTCTAATCTGAGCCAGCCTGGTTAGTTTTACCGAGCTGCACCAATATTGATGGAGGGCTTAAAGTAAGGTTGGGGGGAGATGCATCTCAAGGAGGAAGGATTCAGCTTGGCTGGCCAGTCATTAAAATATCAATTGCTCTTAAGTGTCCTCCATGCTCAGCTCATTATTTCCTTCCTACTGAGGTTATCTGGTGTGGGTGGGATTGACAGCCTCAGAGCACAGAGACAGAGCTGGGAAGTCTCCCACTGCCTCCCCAGATACACACACCCACTGCTGGCACCAGAACAGAGCATTCTAGGAAACATTTGGACCTTGTAGTTCATAGAATCACAGAACATTCTGAGTTGGAAGGGACCCACAAGGACCATTCAGTGTGACTCTTCAGTGCAGACAGAGCTGTCTGGGAGCTCCCAGCCTTTAACACAGCAGCACCATTCCCAAATCTCCTGTGCTTCATGTGTCCTCGAGGCTTTTCCTCCCCTGGTGCCCTGCGTTCCCCACAGGTTCTTACTGTACTCCGTCTCGTTTTTGTTGGTTGTGCTGAGCTTCTTGATGATCTCCTGCTTCTTGGACTTCACCATGGCAGAGTTGCTTTCAGTCAGCTTGCTGAAGAAAGCTGGACGCTGAGTGTTGTTTCCTGGGGACTTGGACCCCATCCTGCAGAGCAAAAGACCATTGGAAACCTCTGCAATGTCCACTGCACAAAGTCCTTCCTCAAGAGCCTCTTCCCCCAGTGTGACCCTCAGGATCAGGCTGGGAGCTCCTGGGATACTCTGCATCTCCAACCTCTCTCCCTGTCCCAACGATAAATGCACCCAAGTGGTTTTGAACAGCCGTGACAAATACAGCCCCTGGGATGGGACACAGCTTTGGGCAGCAAGGAAAGCAGCCTGGGCCAGGCCATGTGTGGGGACATCCCCCTCCCCAGCTGCTCCCAGGCCGTACCTCTGGTCCATGGGCTCTCCCTCGCGGAACAGGACGGGGTACGGGGCGCTCTTGGTGTGCTCCGCCTCTCCCGCGCCGTCGGGTGGGGACACGGGCTCGATGCAGCTCTCCGGGCCCCCTGCTGCTGCCTTTGCCTGCTCCGGGGACCTGGGCAGCGAGGGGACAGGCCATGGGTTCACTGTGACAGCCCCTGTCCCTGTGCAGCACCTTGGGGTCGGGAGGGGGAAGGATTCCTGGTGCTTTGCAGCACGGCCCAGAGGGAGAGCGCGGTTTGGGCAGACAGAGCTGGGCTGAGCCAAGCCCTGGGCCTGATCCCCCCAAAGTGGGACAGCTGAGCCACCCCAAACACAGCAGCCCAGGAGGGACCTGCTGGTGGCAGGGACACACGGATCCCCGTGGAGGGCTGTGACATTAACCTTTTGGAGACGCTGCTTTTGATTTGTCAACACAGCAGAGGCAGAACCCACCACATCGTCCTTGTCAGGGCCACACAGGAGCTGGGTGGCTGCAGGAGGGGGCCTGGAGCTGGGGCAGCTTGGAGAGGATCACTACTGGCCCCTGATGCCTGCCCATGGCCAGAGCCTGGGAGACAGCCACGCTCCAGTCTGAGAGGAATTCCTCACAGCCAGTTCTGGGAATTTACGTCTTTGTTCTTTCTGTGGTTTCTCTTTTTTCCCCAGTTTTTTCATCACTGGGTGGTCAGGGCTGGGCTTTTTTCCTTCATGTTGTAAAGCCAACTCTAGGACCGGGCAGAGCCGGGAAGAACAATCCCATTTACTGACAAGGCACCACTCATTCCTGGATACATCTGGGTGGGTGTTTGTGTGGGAAGACAGACCCACTTTTTAATTCCCTACAACAGCAATCAGACCTGCCTTGTAGCAGCAAGGGGATTTGAAAGCGACTTTAAAACAAATACAGGTGGTGCCTGAAATGAACAATGCCAGTTGTCAGGGCACCTGTGTCTAATAAACTTCTGATTCACTTTGAAAGATGAAGATAAAATTAACTTTGAACCAATGGAAAACATGTTGCTTCAGGTTTTTTGGAATCATCTGTGGTCAGGGACTGAGAACAGTGACAGGACAGGAGGCAACAGGCACAAACAAAACACATAAAATTCCATTCCAACACAAGGAAACCCTTTTTTCCTGTAAGAGTGCTGAAATGCCAGGAACAGGTTGGCCAGAGAGGTGCTGTCTCCAACAGTGGAGATATTCTGAACCCAAGCAGCCACGACCCAGGGTAACCTGCTCAAGAGGTCACTGCTGGGCTGGGTGAGATCCCTTCCCACCTAAACCATCCTGTAACACTGGCCAGACTGGGAAAAGAATTATGCATGGACTCTAAGGGGGTCTAAAGATCCTCTCTAGGACAACAGGGATGGCAAGAGGCACCACCCCAGGGGGAAAATGCCCAGATGAGAAAGGAGCTGGGCTGTGTAAGCAGGAAATGCCCACAACTCCAACCTGCCCCGTGCAACCCCTCACCACGGTGCCAGGCAGCCAAGGGCACCCACCCGACTTCCCCTGAGCCACGTGAGCTCAGGCTGGCACTCACCCACCTGTGCCAGCCCGGGCTGCCCCCTGAGCTCACCTTTTTCCCCCTTCTCCCTGCGGGGAGATGCGGGAGGCCGCTGGGTGCTCCTGCTGCTGCAGGAAGGCCTCGCTGGGCGTGCGGCGCAGGTCCAGCACCGGGCACGCCGCCCCGGGGAACGAGTACACCGGCGCCTGCAGGTGAGAGTTGAGCTGCTGCGGGTGGTGGCGCGTGTAGTCCTGCGTGATGACCTCCTGGAGAAGAAACCACAGTCAGAAATGGGGCTGGTTTCGACTTTTGTCTTGCTGGGCCCAGCTAAGAAGGTGAACAGGAGGGGATTAAGCTGATTTGTCCCTGCAGATGGAGCTTCTGCCTCCTGTCTGCAACAGTTTTTGTGATGGGCTTCTTGGGGACACAAATACCCGGGCTGAACACTCGTGATGCCCCCTGCTCTCCAGCCCCCAAGTAGAGGAGCTGAGGTCTCCAGTGTCACTCCCAGCCCATCCCCACCAGACATGCTTCACTGAGCTCCCCCCTCCTCCCTGGAGCCCCAGCAGGAAGGGGATGGAGGTGGATGAGGTTAGTTAGTTACACTGATGTGCTGGGCCAGCGTGACCACGCGCTGGTTCATGCCCTTGATGCTCTGGCTGGACTGCAGGGGCTGGCACTGGGGGCCGTCGGGCTGCCGCAGGTGCTGCAGGTGCGCGGGGTCGGGAGCCGAGGCCTTCAGCGAGCCTGGGGGGCACCGAGGAGAGAGCAGGAATGAGATGACATCTGAGTCCCCTTCCCCAAATGCCATCCTAGCACTGGAGCACAGCCAGCCTGGGCTCTCCTGTGCCAGCCCCTGTTCTCACCTTGCTGCTTCTGCCTCAGGTCATGCTCCCCGTGCCCCTTCTCTGTGTCCTGCAGCAGCTTGGCCCCTTTCTCGTGGGACAGGCTGGGCGAGCTCACCGGGCTCACTGCTTCCATCCGCTCGGGGCTGTAGCCGCCATGAAAGCCTGAGGAAATGAAGGGAGTTAAAACCAGGAGCTCACTTAGCTTTTCCCTAGCACTGCTGCACCATTGCTTGTGGGTAGAGTCACATGTTCAGCAAAGAGGGGGAAAAAAGAGATGAGGGAAGACCTGGCAGGTCATGCTGCAGGGCCCCCTCTGATGTCCAGCTGTGGTGATGGCTGCTGTGAAGAGGTGATGTTTCATTCCTGAAGAGCTGGACACTCAACAGCTCTCGGTGACAGCATGAGATCCAGGGACCAAATCCAACCTCTGCAGGTTCAGTTTGTTCCCCCATTTTCTCCACCCACTTGAAACCCCCACTATGTCCAGAGGGACAGCGACGCCCAGAGAGAGTGGAGGAGGCTGCACAAGAGGTCTCCAAGTGCCTCCACAGTCCTGGAACACACTGCTAGAAGGTGCCAGGACCAGACATGACTGAGGGGTGAGATGGGATGCAGCTCTTCTCCCAGCCATGCTGCTGTATCCTCTCCATCTTTGGGATATGGGAAGGGAGTGGGACAGGAACTCCCAGCGCTGACGGCCAAGGCAGCTGCTGCAACTTGAAGATGGGGTCCCACCAACCCCCCACAGGCTGCTTGTTGCTTCTGCATGCTGGTGGAAGCCTGGATGAATGCTCTGGTTGAAAGTTGGTCCCATCAAGAATGACCCAGACTTTGAAATCCATCCCTCTCTCTGCACTTTCTACTGGAATAACTACTCCTAGTGCTTTTCTCTCTTACACAAGATTCCTCTTAGGTGGTTCTTGTGGTCTGCTCTGGAAACAGCCGCTGAGCATGGCTGTGTTGAGTAATCCCAGGACAGCCACGGTGCCCACCTTGGGCAGCATCCAGCACCAGCACCCTGAGCGAGGTCACCCTGAGCATAAGGACCCCATCCAAGCTGAGACCCACAAAGCCCTCAGAGACCCTGCAGCTCACGAGCAGGGAGGTGCTTGTCTGATGGCTAGCAGCCTTGTCACACTCACAATCCCAGTTCTCCACTTTGCTCATTTGATTTATTACCCACAACTGCTCTTTACAGACTGCCTGGGAATTTCTAAGGATGGGGAAATCAAAATTAGCAAATGGCTATTGACTGTAAAAAGCAATACCAGGAACTGGACAACATTTGCGAAACAGGACTTGGCAACTGGCAAAACTAAAAGAGGGTGGGAGAAGGGAAGATCCTTACAACACGCAAAAAAAAAAAAGTCTGGAATAATACAACAGCCAGGAAGCAGAGGGACAAGCACACCTGGGGAGCTGATGGAGCCAATATCCAAAATGCACAACTGAAAATAAGAAGTAATGAAATAAAATGGGTGCCAGGCCACAGGTCTCTCACCTCTGCCCTCCAATTTCTGACCATCACTAGTGGAGTGGTTACCCAGCGAGCCTCTTTCTTGCTGCCCCTTATCACAAGACATTTGGTGCATGATAATCACATCTGTGAAGCTGGCTGCTGTTGTGGTGCTCTTACCGAGTGCTCGGAGCTCCTGCTCCTGCATGGAAAAGCGTTTACTCTGACTCTTTTCTCTACTGTGCTGCTCGGAGCCCGAGGCTGCGTGCTGCTGGTCCAGAGGGTGGTGGTGCTGCTGGCTTTTCCCCTGTCCTCTGCCATAGTGATGAGAGGAGCCAGGTCCGGAGGCGGGCAAAGCTCTCGACTCCATGGCTTTAATGGGCGAAGGCGACTGCTCGAGGTTGGCCCCGCTGGGCAGCTTTGAGGTGTAGATGTTGTTGTCAGTCTGGGCTCGTTCTGTCTTGGCTTCCCTCCCCCTGGAGGCCTCTTTCTGCAGGATGGCCGGGTCCAGCGGGGCCGCGTAGCCGTCGGCCGCGCTGAGCGAGGAGCGCAGGGTGGAGGCCGAGGGGAAGGCGGCAGAGCGGATCGGTGACGTGGTAGTGGTGGAGGAGGATCTGGAAGGAAAATGAAGGCAAGGCCAAGGTGAGAGAAGCACGTGGAGAAAGGGAATGCTGTTACTAGAGCCTCAATGTTCAGCTTTGCCTGGCTGAGCTCCTTCCAGGCCTCCTGAGCATATGGCTGGGCCATGCAGGGCCAGTGTGGAAGGCTTGGATGGAGCCTCCACAGTAACTGGCCACAGGTTACTGGGCCTGAATGCATTGACTGGAGAACCTAAAACCCATGGACAGGTCCCAGAGACCTTGATAACTCCACCACCAGGCAATCTTCAGCAAAAGGAGCAATACCTGTATTTGGGCACAGGTACACTCCTACTTTTTCTCCTGGCAGCAGGGAGAGCAAAAGAACTGGGGCACCAAAATGTGCCTCTCCCCACCACAGCTTCCCTGAAAGCCCCAATCCTGCTCCCACTGAGACTGAAGGGAAAACAACTCTCTCTCCTCCCTCTCAGAGGTGCTCATTAATTAAGTGCTGGTGCAGGCATCCAGGCAAGCACTGGAAGCCATGGTGAGGGGCACGTACCGTAGGACGGAAGGGGTGGGGGTCTCTGAGGAGATGATCTTCATGCCGGTGTTGTGGAGCACGCTGGGGCGCTGCTGGATGGTCTCGTGGGTGCGGGGTGAGACGGGAGAGTGCTGGTGGCTGTGGGAGTGGGAGGACGAACGGCTGCTGGACTGCTCTGTACCTGGGGAGAGCACAAGGAAGGGATTTAGCTCTCTGTCCAACAGTCCTAACTCTACCTTCCACCCAGCACAGGGCCCAGGGTGGAGGATGGACTCCTCCCCAGCCTACCTGGTCTCCAGATGGGCGCGTGCTCCACTGTGGTGGAGGCTAGGATGGATTTTTCACGCTCCCTCTCTCGTTCTCGTTCCCGCTCCCGTTCCCGTTCGGACACCGATGACCCTGACTGTTTGGTCATGTGTGTGGGCCCTCCTGAAACCCAACCAAAAGGCAGTGAGAGGGCTGCAGACACAGCAATTCCTCCTGGGAATGCTGCCTGCTCTTCACATTGCTGTGTATGCAGAGCAGATAAGGAATGGCTCCATCCAAGGTCACCTGGAGCAGGACAGATGAGGGCAACAAAACCCAGACAAATCATGAATAGCTGTCCTGGTGCTGTCTCCAGGGTATGACCTTCCACAGAGCATTTGCTTTGGGGAAGAAGGAGGAAAAGCAAGGAAGCCCTCAACAAGCAGGAAGAGAGGGAGTCAGTCCCTGAGTAAGAATTAATTTGGGGTCTCCCAAACTCTCCTGGCATGCTGAGCCCATGGCCTTGGATTGGTTACGAGCGTCCTCCTCAATCATCTTCCCACTGGAAAAGCAACCTCCAGCATTACCTGGGGAGAGCGGGGAGCTGCTGTGCCGGCTGCCAAAGGTCTGGGGGGGTCCAGGGATGTAGGTGATGCGGTCCATGGTGGTGGCAGAGGTGCCAGGGGTAGGGGGCACGAGGACGGGCAGGTGTGGCACTTGGGACAGGTCGATGATGCCTGGAGAGAGAAGCGAGAGGACCGTCAGGACAACACCGAGCCGCTGCAAGCTCGGCCGTGCCGGAGCTGGCAGTGCCAGCCTGACCCAGCCTCCTGCTCCCATGCTGCTCCCAAACCCCTGGCCAGTGCCGTGCTGGGAGGACCTGCTGCATAGTTGAGGGCGAGGGAGGGCTCCCGGGGTGACAGCCCGCGCAGCATGTCTGCCCGCTGCGCCATGGCCGCGGCGTTGTGGTGCATCTGCTGCGACGTGATGTAGTCGTTGATGATGGTCTGGCGGTTCTCCATGGCGGCCGTGTCCGGGTAGCCCCGGATGAGGTACGGGGGGTACAGGTGTGGGTACGTGGGGCTCGGGGCCAGATGCCTTGGCAGGTAGTAAGCAGCAGCTGGGAGAGAAAAAGATGTAGATGTGAAACCCCAGAGATCTCAGGCTTTTGGAGCGTAAGAAGGGAAATAACAAACTGTTTCCCCAGCCAGGTACCTGCTTCCAGCTGGATTCCCCTCGGGATGGCGGCGGGGTCGAAAGGCAGCGGGATGTGTCCTCGGTACAGATCGACGCCGCTGACGCCGCGGAGCAGGTGCTCGTACGGGGAGATGGGGTGGTGGTGGTCGGGCACGGGGGCGTGCGGAGACTTGGAGTTGGTGAGCTCTCTCGATGTGGGGGGGATCTTTCTGTCCTGGGACACCGGCTTCCCAGCAGTGATGCTCCCTGCTGAGAGCAGAAGGAAATGAGTCAGAAACTGAGTGCTGCGGCCAAGCCATGACCCTGAGGGGTGCCTCTGGCCAAGCATGTCCCACAGGGACAATCGTAGCTCCCCTGAACTTGAGGGACCTTTCCCTCCTCCCTGCACTGCCATGCCCTGTTACACTACCAAGGTCAGGGTGGGCCAAGTCCCAGTTGCCCCTTGGGAGAGAGGCCTTTCCCAAATCATCCCTTCACCCCAGCACATCCCCGCTGGGCAATCTGTGCATTCACCCCGGCCTGCACAAGCTGACGGTGGTGCAGCCTTGCTGCCACACTCTTCAGCACAAGGAGGTCACTGCTGCTGTTAGTGAGAAGTGTGAACATCTCTCACCCAGTGTCCCAAGCACTGCTATCCTGCCCACCTATGGAAAAAAGAGTGCTGTGGGCCACTGCTGGGACAGGGAGGACACTTTTGAAACACCAATGGCTTTACCAGCTTTGGCCCAAGTCTCTCTTTAGCTACCCGGGTGCAAGTAAGGTGCCCTCACTTCAGCAGTGTGAGCACCCCCAGGAAGGGCACTGAGCCCCAGCCGTCCCTGGCAGCCACCCCAGTGCCGTGAGTCAGCCGTGGGCGTGGGGTGCTGGGAAGAACAGGTTCAACAGGCACCTGCTGGGAATCGCTCAGGCAGGTGGGGTCAGCAGCCATCTCCTGTGCACCTCACCTGCTTGGCTGTTAGACATTCTACCATCAAATAAAAGTTTTGCCAAGTACCTTCGTGCTGCCGTGGGGTGGACTCCCGTGTGGAGACTGGAGACCCTCTGTGCAAGTGGCTGCTGAAGGCCGTGCTGTGCCCTGCCTGGTGGTCCTCATAGCCGAGGGCACTTTGGTGGGGTTTGCCTGGCTCAGGGACAATCACAGGAGCCCCTCTGGCGATGGAGCCACCTGAGTTTGTCACAGGGCTTGGCCTGTTTTTCAGGCTCTCTTCGTAAGCTCTTTCCAGATTCCTCGGGTCTTGGATGACATCCAGAGAATGCACAGAGTGAAAAGTCCTGCCGGGACTGCCGATGATGGAGCGCACATCGTGCTTTTTGGTACTCGAGGAGGAAGAGCCGCTGTCATACTTCAGTGGGGTACCCTGGGGACAGGAGGCAGAGGGGACATCAAAGGGGCCTAGAACAGAAGGAGCCCAGTGACTGCATCTCACTGAGTTTCAACAAGACTCGGGATGCCTCCTTCAGTGGGTCAACACACAAGGTTTTCTCAGTCAAACAGCCAACAGCCGTCGGCAGAGCAGAGATAACCACTCGGCACAGGGCAGGGTGGAGGGCCCATCTTGCATGTCTTGTTGTGCTCCAACAAGATGATGATGAGTCACTGCCGAAGGCTGGCTGTGCCCATCACGCCTCTCTCCTACACACACTGTGAAATGGGACAGGACTGCAAGGTGCCATGGGAACCCTGCAAATATTTGGAGACCAACAGGAGATATCATGCCGTGTTTCATCTGAACTACTGGCCCTGCTGGGTTGCCACTTGCCCATGAAGGGAGGAGACCAAGTTTATGTGCACCCAGAGTCACAAATGCTGAGGGAACCGAGTTGACTCTGTCCTCGGAAAAGAGGCAGATGTGTCCCCTTTTCTTTACACATCTAGTTGGATCATTGCTCTCTTAATGTGCCAGGGGTTCCTGGGGCTTTGTATTTATCTGCAGGGAAGGATTATAGGATGGTTTGGATTGGAAAGGATCCCTTCAAAGGATGGGGCAGGACAACCTGTACCCAAGCAGAGCGTCAGTTCTTACCAGTGATGCAACACAAAGCTGTCTCTGCTCTTCTTTTACCTTGGGAATGGCTCCCAGGATCTGTGCAAGGGCAGCAGTCTGAGCAGGACTGATCTCATCTGCTGTTCACTCCACACTCACCTGCGTGATGGAACCTTCCTTCAGAGGTCTGGTCAGAGAGATGTCTGGTGTCCGCCTCAGCTCCTCCCGGGGGATCTCATGGATTGATCTTCCTGCTTCTTTCACCGTGGCTACCAGGTCTTCATGGGCTGATTTCATTTTCAGAGGAGTCAGATCATGAGATCTGACCTTGTAGGCATCAGATAAGTCCCTTGGTGGAGTGTTTTCCCTCTTGAGCTGTTTGGCTTCTCTTCTGAGGTAGTCCTCATGGGCCTCCACGTAGGACCGAGGTATTCCTGCAACCCCCAAGCAGATGATGGATGCAGAAGGTGACTCCCCAGGCAGACCCTGGACTCCCAGTCCCCATGCAGATACTCTCTTCTAGGGGGTCTCTAGTTAACACATGTAACTCAGGGACTGGAACACAACTGAGCCCACAGAGCAGCTACACCACCAGTGCAGCTAGTCCACCTCACACCTACCACCACCTTTCCTTCTGCATCCATCTCACACTAATTTCAACCTGCTTCATGCAAATCACTGACAATTTTCTCCCTGACTTTGGTAGAATTTATGTTGGTAGAAGCTGAGCAAGACTGAAAATCTCTCTGAGCACAAAGCAGGGGCTACAGAGATCCGCAACTGGACCTTGATGTGCCCATCCTTGCTTCCTCCTGTCCCATCCTGATGATGCTTCCCCTGCCCATGCCCATCTGGTGCTCCCAGGTGTTACCTTGTGTAATCGAGCCTCGCATGTGATGCTGCTCCTTTAGGTTATGGGGACTGTGTCGGTCTGGAGGGATCGCTCGACCCATGAGACCTAGAAGAGAGCCAAGAGAAAGTCAGGCTGTGACACAGCAATAATTTACAATGAATACATGACAGTGTTACCAGGAATGCCTGGGACAACAAGGATAAATACCAACAATTTCTAAATTATTTATTTTTTCCTTTTTTGAAACGTGCTTTTTGTTTTTGCATTCCTGGAGCTGGTCTGTTGGGACAGACACTCAAGGCAAACAGGCCAGTCTACATTCTGTCTTCTTCCCAAGCTGGTCAGATGCTGTCCTGTTGGGATACCAGCTAACCACTGCCAGAACATTGGCAGAGGAAGATGCACCATGTAGACAGGGGACAAGACGAGATCTCCACAGGTCACTAACGTAACCCAGCTGAAAGGTTTCATGCAGACCCACCTTCAATGCTGGTAGATAAGGTATCACGGGCTGATAAGCCCCGGCTGATCCTCCCCTCCATCATATCATAGGTCCGCTTAGTTCCTGTGCTCTCATGGGAAGCTCCCGAGCTCCTGCTGTCTTCTTTGGGACACTGAGAAGCAGCAACTCCACCTGCAGGGGGGAACACCAAGAGGCCTGGAAAGTCAGCACTGGCCAAGAGAGGGTGTTTACTGCTGTTTGTGTGCGTTGCTGAGGGGTCAGATCTCATCCCAGCATCAGCCGCCGCTACGCAGTGCCAGAAACATCGCACGGGATTGGCTTCCAGGAAATTCAGCTCTCTCCCCTCCCTGCCTGCCTCAGACTCCAGATCTGTGCCTCCTTCATGGGTAGGAGCATCCACCCAGTCGTGTCCCATTCCCTCCCTCCCTGGTGGGGCCATCCTGTAGGCAGCAGGACAGCCCCGAGCCAGTGGGAGCAGCTGCAGTTCCACTGAACTTGGCTCTTTGGGTCTGGGGAGTTTTGTTTTTTTTCCTTGTTTGTTTTGATTTTTGCTAGACACCTACTGTTTGGGATCTTGGCCAGCCTTAACATCTGCCGAGACACTCCCTGGGTGAGAAAATCAGGGAAAATGGAGGAGAAGCGAAGCTGAGAATTATTCCTTTGAAACAGCACTGAGCACACACAGGAACTGGGAGAGATGGTGCAAAGCAGGACTGATGGAGTGAGTGCTAGGGTAAAGAGAGACCACTGACTGCCCCCTGATCCAGACCTGGAGCAGGTTCCCTGTGAACAGGCAGTGGACACCTGTGCTGAGCTACAGCCCCACCACCAGCACAGCCCTGCCCGTGCCAGGCAGCATCAGGCCCACCCCAGGCAATGGGCACCCATCATGTGCAGCGAGCTGTGAATTCAGCAGCTTCTGATCCAGCTGAATGCCTTGGGTTCATGCCATGAGCTCCAAACAGGATGTCAGCTAGGAGAGACAAACGCCTCTGCCCATCATCCCTGGCCAGGCTGCCCTTGCCAAGGATTGCCAGTGCACTACTCCTCCTCTTTGTGGGTAGAGAAGGTGGTTGTACAATTAGAGAAAGCAGGGAAGTTAAAAACATTCATTCTACTGTGGACAATCAGGAACAAAACTCCTCCTTGGCAAAACCAGTAATTAATAAAATGGGATTATTACAACTTCACACCCACTGTTGGTTTCCGCAATCAGCACCCACTCAATCCACAAAGTGTTTGGGGCTGTGTGTGGGGAAACAAGAGGGGGTCCGTGCCTGAGCCTCTGCTTCAGCTCCATCTGACAGCAGAAATCCGGGGGTGACATTCAGAATCAGCCAAGCACCATGTGGGTGATGTGCCTGCACCATGTCATCAAGGCACATCTGTTGCCACCAGCCCTTGTGCAGGAGGGGACGCGCTCCCAGGCACCCTTTGTGCCACCGGGAAGCAGGGGGAGGGCGTGAGGGAGAAGAGAGACTAAACAGAAAGAAAACCATTCCAAACCCACGTTCCTCGCCTTGCAGAAGCCATCAGCAATCATATGCAGGATGAGAATAACCAATCTAGCACAATTCAGCTCACACATGCTACAGGATCTCGTCTCATTACAGCTCTTTTATTTTAAGCACCCTCATGACACTAAAGAATTTGCAATTTTTTTTCTGCTTGCCAAAATTCATAATCACCAACAGTTTCAGTTTTCTTATTTAATTTTTTTTTTAACTCTTCTGTTCCTGGGCTGCTCAGCCTCTCTGGGCTCTACAGGGAGAAGGAGAGAGGCAGGGCTGGCAAAGCTGCAGCAGCTCACGGGATCACTTGGGATGTGATAAATGCTACCAAGCACGTAAAAGGCTCCTGGAGAAAGGAAGGAATTAATTCCTCATCTGTGTCCATGGGGGGTAGCGTGAGAGGTGACACAGGCTGCAGCCAGGGAGACTCAGGCTGGCACAAACAACAGGGGAGAGTTTGGTCTGCAGCTCTCCCTCAATGCCTGGAGTGGGATCCCAGCTCTGGGCATGGGCAGCCCTCACTGCCAGGAGCACTCCCCATCTCTCCCTGATGGTGCTATTCCTGAGATCAGCCTTGTTCGACCCCCAGCCCAGGCAGAGGTGATTAAAATAGCTTCTTGCACAAACAACTCCTGAAACACTTCCTGAGTCCTCCCTGCTCCAAGCCTTGCCAACTGTCCCAAAGGGCACCCAGTCAAGTCCTCCTCAGTGACATTTCTTATCTGGGCTAGAGTTGACAGCAGACCCAGGGGGACATGCTGTGAGCCAGTTTCCATGTGGCAGGTGGGAGGCACAGCACAGAGCCCTGTCCTGAAAGGTCCCTGCAGTCCCAGGACACACACAAAGGTGACAACAGCTGGAGCGTGTCCCCGTGGCCTGACCTGAACCCTCTGCCTCCAGCCCTGGATAAGACAACCCAGCCTGTGATGAAAGGAGCTGCCTGCACTTGTGGCCATGAGGAAAGGGAATTCTTTGGGACACACTGCCTGCAGCACTGCCCACAGGGCCCAGGCTGCCAGGCAGGCTGGAATGGATACTGTGCCCCAGGGAGGGAGGCACAGGGCTCAGGCAGCACAGCAGCTTCCCAGAGACACCTCCTGAGGCAGCTGAGGTTGGGATCAGCTCCTCAGTCATCCCGAAACTCAAGTGAGAAGTGAGGTGACATCATGAGGACAGCCATCCCTGTGCACACCAGAGCACATGCCAGTGCTTTACCCCAAGAG
The DNA here is from genome assembly GCF_963513975.1 of Fringilla coelebs. Lineage (NCBI taxonomy): Eukaryota > Metazoa > Chordata > Aves > Passeriformes > Fringillidae > Fringilla > Fringilla coelebs. The sequence goes on from NC_140043.1 coordinate 13,755,281, forward strand.
GATTCAGGGCTGCAGCATCTCTAAGTTGGCTCTTCCTGACTACAGGTGCAAGCCAGCAGGAGTCCAGCTCCCCAAGAGAGATGCCTGACCCAGCACACAGTGAAAGGCAAGAATGGGGCTGTTTCCAGCCTCACTGGAGAGCAACACCTGCTTATCTCCAACGGGAGGCACGGGGACACGCAGAGCAGCTTTGATGGGCAGTGCTGTGATGGGCTGAGCAGGCAGGAGCAGCTGGTGACCACCTGCTGGTACCACTGATGCAGTGAGGCACTGCTGGCAGTTACCAAGGAAAAGCCTTCCTGTGCTGCAGGGGTGCAGCCAACACATCCCCAGAGAGGCTCCTTGGGGGATGCAGGAATGGCTTCACCACCTCCAAGAGCTCTGCCAAAACTCACCAGACACTGAGGCTGGGTCCAGGAGGATTCCTGCAGGGCAGCCCTGTGCTGGAAAAGCCTCAGGGTGCCCAAGTCAATGCAGGTGAGAACCTGACATCCAAATAAACCTTCATTGCCTCCGTCTTTCAGGTTTGAATCCGCCTTGGCCCAAGAGTTTGGGAGTGCTCTCATAATGTTTTCAATCACTCCCCCTCCACTACAGGGTGCTAGGGATGAAGGTAACACCTCCCTATCCTGTCCTTTCCTCTTCCCTGTTTCCCAAAATCATTGCAACCCTGCCTGCCATCTCTAAGACAAGATAACCAGACGGGACTGACGGACACAGGGCACTAGGGTGGGAAGGGAGAGAAACGCTGGAAGTACAGACATGAGGCTGGCCTGTTGTACTTCATCAGCCTTTCCTCAAATAGCTCCCAAGTCCCAGCCACAGTGGCACAAACCCCTGGCACCTGCCCTAAAAAGGCAGAGAGGATCAGGACTTACCCTCGTAGGACAGCACGTGGCCTTTCTTCCCTTCGTAGATGACATGTCCTTTGGGCACGGCATCCTCCCTCGCCTTCTCTGCTCTGCTGGGGCTGTCTTCTCCGATTATCCTGGTAATGGTTCCTTTGTACAGCACTTCTGCCGGGGTGCCCTTGGAAAGCCACCAAGATCCATATTTAACAGTGTCACAACCAATTAAGCAAACGCCGTGCGGGGACAGGCTGTTCCTCGCGGGAAGCTGAGCGCAGGGAGCACACCCGGCCTCCGCTTCCTGGCGCAGCCAACAGCGAGGGACTTGCAGCTTAATTATTGATGAGAATGATAACGAGCAGCATTAAAAAGGTACGTGATCTGTGTGAGGCTGCTGGGAAGAGGCAGGGGATGAGGAGAGCACAGACCTCCAAAACAGCAACTCTCACTCTGTGTGTTTTGAAGTAAGCTACCTGGCCTGCTTCCTCTCCCCCAGTGCGGGGGACAGGCCTGGTGCTCCCCTGAGGATACCTTAGTGACAGCAGGCACTGCTCCAGCATTAGCTTTTTCCCTGCAGCTTATTTCCCCAGCTTGGCACAGGAGCCACAGAGATGTGCTGCCCACCCAGGCACATCTGCTGGCAGCAGCGTGACCTTCAGTGAGCTGCCTGCGTGCGGGAGCTCTGGCTGGCAGCGCGCCCGGGCGAGACGGCAGCCACAACGAAACCGGTCCCGCAGCAGGTCGGGGAGAGGAGCCTGCCTCAGCTCTCCAACAGGAACTGCAGCAGGCTCCCCACATACACCAGTGTGAACTGAAACCTCTCCTTCACCATGAGTAGACACAGCTCACAGCACCTGCCCCCTGAATCCCCTTCAAAACACGTGGAGCTGGACGTCCCTGAGGAGTCGCTGGTGATTAACACCTTCTGCCACTGTACCCCGTCAGTGCCAACTGGGAACAGCCACCATGGGGTGACAGTCCCCTTCCCCATCTCTGGGAAGGCACAGTGATGCTGTCAGAGTGACACTCCTGACTGACACCTGCCTACTCAGCTCATTTAACCCCAGCACCCCCTGGGACTGATGCCTGGGGAAAGCCTCAGGATGTGATGCCCCCACCAGCTTTGCTGGTGCTTCCAGGTTGTGCCACTCAGGCTCTTTCCCCACCCCTGTCTGGGGTGCCCCTGCTCTCCACCAAGCCCTCAGAGCAGCAGCAGTCCCCCAGCCATGTGGGTTGAGTGCTCTGGTGACCCAGCCTTGCAGCAGATCTGGGCACCTGTAATGGCTCTCGCAGCCCCAGGTAAGGCACCTCCTTCCACAGATGTGTTCCGAGGGGATGTGAAAGCAAGTGATGACAGATGGCTTCAGAGCAGAGAGCATATATTCAAGATCTGCTTCCTGTGAACTGGATGACTCATCTGAGATCAAGTATCAGCTCTGGTACCAGGAGCTGCTGCCAGAACAGGGGGCTCCTTCTCCCCAGCAGGAGCAGAGGGATGCAGGCTGCTGGGCCAGCAGGAGAGCCAGGCAATGCCCTGGGTCTGGCCCTGGTACCTTAATCCCCAGCCAAACAAAGATGGATGGATGGATTCATTAGCTGGCTGGATTCATTAACTGGATGCAAAACAGTGTCTCAACAAACTCTGCTGATCTCCTCAACTGGCACATGGTACTCAAGGTCCTTCACGCCCACCCACTGCTGCCCACAGCTGCTGCAGGAGCATCTGAGAGGATGGAGCAAGTGTTTGCTCTGATGGGTTATTTACAGCCCCTGAGCACCCACTCCTGGCAGTTGTTGGACACAGGGCACCAGGCAAGCTAAGCCTTTGCTCTGAGCCAGGATTCAGGATCAGGTCTCCAGGGCCAAAGCGAACATGGTCATTCTCCTTGAAGAAGGCAGGCAAAAATTGGAGCCTGAATGTCTTCAAATATCTGAATGATGGCCAGATAAAATCCCCATGGGAAACAGATTTTTTTTTTTTAATGCTCTCCGCTCTGTTACCAGATGAGCAATAACTCACACTGCAAGAAACTATCGCCCGCTTGCCAGCTGCTCTTCTGAAGATGGATGGTGGAGATTAAGGCCAAAGTATCTTCCTGCTGAAGAGCCTTTGGGCAGGACCCCCAGCACAGCATGCTCAGCCCTGGCAGGAGCTCTTGCTACCTTACCTGCCCCTCACAGCCTCCTCCCTCCTCCACCTGGCCTGGGCCCTCCACCCATCTCCTTTGCTCCGCTCCACTTTCCTGCCCTGACAAGATGATTTTGCCAGAGCCATTTACAGTTGCTTTTGCCTCTGTTCTTGATAGCAACAAAAGGCAAAGCTGGGTTTAAAGGTGTTGTAAGGCTGCACTGCTGTTTGTTGGGCTCTGCTCTTCTGCAGTCTTCACTCATGGGACACTGCTTGTGCCATCCCAAGGGGGGGCTGCTTGCAGACCTCTCTGGGGGGCTCCATGGGGTGGGAGCACACAGAGCTGCTGCACAGCCCTGTCCTGCACACCCAGTTGTGCCCCCAAACCCCAGTGCCCGTGTCCAGCACCCCATGCTGCAGCTGCCAGCACCCAGGGGTGGCAAGGGACTTACGTGTGTGATGGAGCCTCGGTAGGTGATGGGTGACTCCGGAGGGGGTCTGGATGTGGGTGTTCCTTTGGTGATGCTTCCTCCCGAGGCAGAGCTGAGGGAAGTACCTGTAGGACACAAAACCTGTGAGCTGGGGCCTGGATTTGCTGTTCAGCACAAAACCCGTGGGGCTGAGACTGACTAAGTGCAGGATTTGACCCAGTCTCTGTGGCACTGAAGGGAACACCCTCCAAGAGCTGCCAGTGTTCAATCCCAAACCTTGCAGAACCCTTTGTGCCAAGTCTCTTGAGAAACCCGTCCCTGTGAGTGTGGGGTGGAGAGGAGGTAAAATATAGGTCTTTTGAGGCTATCAGCTCCCTGCTGTCTTTGTGGAGGTGCTGGGCAGATTTATGAGCCTGGGAGAAAGCACAGCCTGGCTCAGCCTCTCCTGATGTGATCAGAGCAGATCTGTGGCGAGATACCGCTCAGGGTGGCTTGAGTTCATTCACACAGATCTGTCCTGGGTTGGAGCCAGCCCACAGCACTCAGGCTCCTGACTTGTCTTACTGGGGGGTTCAAAAAACAGAAACCTCTGCATTTATTTTCTTCTGCATGGTTAATGGGGAAAGAAACCCATCAGGGCTGCATTTAACCAAAATGGGGTCCCTGACCAGCTGCAGCAGCAACAACGAAGAGCATGAAAATACCAATTAATGGAATTTAAACAGGTCTGTCTTAAGCAACAGATTTTCAGCTGCCCCTTGAACACAGAACCTCCACCAGAATCAACACTTGAGGCCCTGATTTGGGGAGGTAGAGAAAAGGGGCAAAGAGACTCCTTTGGCTGGGCACAATTCCAGAAGTCAAACCTGAGATCACTGGGCATCTGCAGCCAGTGTGGCATCCACCAGACTTGGCAGTGCCAGCATTTCTCCCTCTCCACAGCTGGGGCACGTGCCCCCCACTCTGTGTCCTCACCCCGCAGGATGGAGCCCTCCTGGGACGGCTGCAGAACCAGACTTTCTGGCTGGCTGGCCTGGCTTCTAGGAGAAAGTTGTTCCTGCTTTACTCCAGGAAAAGGCACTGGAAAACATTAACCAGGTATCAGCATAGGTGCAGGACATGGGGCCACAGCCCTTGGCTGTGCCAGCCTGGAGGCAGCACCTTCCCTTTGGGATGGGCTTCCCCAGGGTGGTGAACAGACAAATGCCATCGAGCAAAGCCAGACCCTTCACCCTGGCACTACCCACACCAGGACCAGAGCTGACACTGAAAACTCTGTGCTGGTTTACAACAGTGAGAAACAGAGCTTGTATTCCTCCTCCCCAGGCTTGATCCCTCACCCATTCTCTCCTGCTGTTAAGAAGAGCTTCCAAATCTGCAGACTAAACACTTTCTTTGTTCACTTCAGGCCATTTACTCTTTATCCTACCAGCCTGGGGAGCAACAATATATTTCCTTCCTTCGATCACAGTAGTACCTGAAGGGTATTTATAGGCTGGGAAGTGTCCCTGACCGAGTTGCTGCTTTCCTATACTGCACAAATTTAGCTCCCTGTGTCTCTGCTCCCCTGATGGACTAAGCCTTTCATCCTCTTAGCAGTTCTCTCTGTGCTCCTTTGCTGTGCCCTGGGCTCCTCCTTTCCCCTAGGCTTCTGGCAAGCTCGCTCCCTCCTGCTCTCAGAACACAAGAAAAACAACTCATCTCCCAGTTCCTTACCCAATTTCTTGGGATCCATGGTCAGTGGCAGGCCCATGGTGATGGAACCGACGGGGACCTTGGCGTGCTCGGGGCTGTAGGGTGTGTGGAGCTGGATGGGCATTCCCTGTGGGGCAAGAGGAGAGGTCAGGAGCAACTGATGGTCCCTGAGAGGCATCTCCATGGTTCACACTTATCAATGCCCTACCTGGGAAATGGATCCGACGGATCTCTCCAGCACGGAGGGGTGCTTGGTGGAGGAGATGAGGGGAGGAGGGTTGGAGATGCTGGCTAGTCTCTGCAGCCCTGAGCGAGAGCTCTCATGCAGGTTTAGTGGGATGGGGTGTCCTGTGAGGAGAACACAAATCTCAGTGAGACCAAGGGCAGGCAGAGCAGCTGCAGCATCAGGGAGCGAAGGGGCACGGGAGGGAGCAGGGGCTGGGTGCAGTGACTGGCTGGCTGTGAGCCTGCACGAGCTCCAAGTCACATGGGCATTTTGGAAAGGACTGGAATAGTTTAAATTACTGCCTTGTCCCCTCTGCAACCAGAGGATGAGCTGCTCTCCAGCCAGAGAGGGATAAAACCTGTCAGACTTTGCACCCACACTGTTCTGTAACAAACCACATCCCTACACCTGCCCCAGGCAGAGCTGGGAGACACACCTGACCACCCTGGGACCTTTAAAGTGCCCAACCTGTGATAGTGGCTGTAAACACAGCCTCTGGGCTCAGTCCCAGGCCAGGCAGGGGAGGGCACATGCCACACAGCCAGAGGGTTTTACTTGCCTGGTGGGTTATACTGGAACAAGTGGGGCTCCGTCTGGGGAGAAGTTTTGATCACATCCCGGGGGTAGGACAGAACAGGGGGCCAGCACGAGGCAGCCACTGACTCAGCACTCAGCTTCTGAACCTCTGCAATGGCTGAGAAATGCATGGACTTCTCTGCAAAGGACACAGAAAGAAACTGCATGGTCAGTGGCCAGCATGAGTGAGGGGTCCCTGTGAGCATGGCAGGGAAGCAAGAGCCAGCTCCATGGCTTCAATCCAGTCCAACATGGCCATGAGGTGAGGCTGAACTCTCCAACCAAGCTAAAAAGAAAAAGCTCAGTGTCACTGCCTGGATTTGACAGCATTTATTTTACTCAGATTTGAAGTTCAGTGGAGTGTCTGTGCTGGTGACTCTGCTGGTGCCCACTGCCCACAGGAGGCTCCATGGACCTGGTGCCATCCCACCTCACCCAGGAGAGATGGCATTTGACATGCACAGTCCAGCTCCTTGCCAGGACTTGGCCATTAGTGAATTGCTCCTGGGCAGCTCCTGCCTGTGCCCACAGCTCCACATCATCCCAGCACGGCAGGCCTGAAGGATTAATAATGATGCTGCCAAACAATCTATCCCTGAGGTTAAAGCCAAGAAGAAGCAATGTTGGCATCCCTCTGGAGCATGGGGGACATCCAGAGGGTACCAGCTTGCTGGTGACTACACTGTGGTGTGCAGCTTCCCGAAATTACCTGGTTCCCATCCCGGATACCAGGCTGGGCTCATCCTGGCTATAAAAAGGCTGAAGTGAGCCCAAGAAGAGTTTAATGATGGAGGAGCTGTGCTGGGGACACCTGAACCCTGCCCTGTGCTGAAAGATGCTGAGGAAAAGAGAGGCTTCATCTGCACCAGCTCTATGCCAAGTGTATCCTCACACTTGGCTAAGCAGATGGATGAGACAGCCTTTTCTGGATGGATTAGAGACAGGTTTGGTAGGATTTGCTTGTAATCAATAAACACTTCATTTTGCACTGCCCTTCCTCCCCAGATCCACCTGTGTAACATTTGCATTGACCAGAAATTAGAAACTGGGCAGTAAACAATAGCAATCACAAATGAACCCAGCCTTTAACCATCAATTTTTGATAAAAATAGATGCTGAATCCTGCTAAGCCTAATAATAGGGCAAGTAGATTATCAGAGGCCCAATTTAATGAGGCTTTACTACATTATCGTTATTAATGCTCAGTGTACTCAGAAGCTGGGAGATTATTCTTGTCTGCTTCAGTGAGAGAAGAAATCCATTCTGGGCACACAGAGGTGTGCAGGCACTCACACCTCTGCAGCCTGGTGGGACCAGACCTTGGCTGTGACCTCTTCTATCCCTGTGTAGGATCCCAGAGAGGATCCCTTCACCCTGCCAACAGAGGGGAATCCAGGCACATCCTTCTCACTGATGGAGAGTCTCTGGCACACCCACACTCCCTGATCTTCTCCCCTTCAGCTCGGCCCCATTCAGCTCTGCTCGTGTGGGGGCAAACAGCGCTGGGATCTCCCAGATGAAGATGCTCCCTGAAGCCAAGGCACTGTCAGCCAAGTCTGTGTGCACCCTGGATGGCTCTCGGAGAGCCTTGTCCTCCTCCCCTCCCTGTGGGAGCCGTCCCCTCCCCTGCGAGCCTCTCCAGCCTGTGAAATGTGGCCAGTTCCTAATTGCCCCCGCATTAGAGGGTGGCTATAACTCAGCCAGCTTTTGATAAAATAGCACTTAGATGGGGAAGAGAGAGTTCCTATTACCGTTTATCAAGTCCCTGGAATGGGAACGAAGGAGTCAGAGTTTATATGATCCGTCATCCAAATTAATGCTCTTGGCTCCCCATCGCCTACAGAGGCCAAATGAAACACAACTAAATCAACACAAAACACACTGCTGGCGCTCCAGCCGCCAGCGATAACCAAAGATATGCCCGACAGCAACTCGGCACTGGGCAAAGGGATCCGTCTGCCTGTCGGTGAGATCCAGGCAGGGCTGCCTGCCTCTGCCCAGCCCCGTGATTAGCAGCTCCTCTTGGAAGCCAGGCAGGGCTCAGGAAGGTATGGCTGGCTGGCCACCCTCCAAGCTGATAGAGCCCCAGCCAGCGGCTGCGAGGCAGCCAACGCCTGGGCCAGGATGTGTGCAAGACTTGGCTTTGAAGCGGATCCAGAGCGGTGAGAAGGATGTTGATCTCCAGAGCGGCTGCAGGAGTTTCAGCTCTCTTATCAAGCCAGGGAGGAACAGGAGTACCTGCTCTGGTGGAGTCAGCCCCTTGCTGAGAGGTGGCACAGGGCTGCTGTCCAGAGGGCTCTGCAGGCCGTGCTGGACTCTCCCTTTTAACTCCAAGCCATGTGGCAGCACGATGTCTGCAGTCTGGATGCTTGCCACTTCACTGGGATGGCCCGGAGAGCAGGGGAGGGAAGGGATGCACACAGATTTGCCAGGAATATCTGGCTATCTCCCTTCTAACCCCTGACCCACAGCCAGGACATGTTCCAAGAGGCAGAGACAGAACTGAGACAGTGCCTGAGTCCATACTTGTACTGAAACCAGGGCTTTGGGGGAGTTGATTTCTCCCCGTGAGCTGACTCATCACAAACCTGCTGCTTTTCAAAAGGGACATGGATTCCCATCATGAACAGGGGAGACCAGCCTATGTCTCCCTGGGGTCCACATGCATTCCACACCCACAGTGGCACCCAGCACAGATGCACAGCCACACAGGGCTTGAAGAGCACACAGCTGGAGCCCAAGACCTACTGAGATGTTTGCAGGGATATAGGGAGGCATAATTACTTTCATTAACATGAAATATTCAGAGCTGTACAGAGGAGAGAATAAAGTGCTTCATATCATTAGTGCTTTGCAGAGAACAAAGCAACAAAAGATCCACCTGGATAACAGATCCTTGTATTTGATAATGGTGCCAGCAGGCCACAGAGTGGAGTGGGTGACTTCAACACCTAAAGCCTGCCCTGTACCTCATACCCACTCATCTGCCGCACCTCCTCATCCTCCTGAGGCCAGGAGGAAGCTGGAGCTGCAGCACTGGGACATGGGCAGTGCAGAGCTCCGGGCTGGAGCGCTAGCAGTGGCACCCAGCTCACAAGGAAGCTGAGCAGTGCAGCATCAGGTTTGCACAGGATTACAGCGAGGAGATCAAACCTGATTACCTGCCACTGGGGAGGAAGAGCTGGAGGGGAACTGTTCCACCTGGGCAGCAAACAGGAGCACAGCAGGATAAGATCTACTGGAAATGGGACTTCACGGGTGGCAACACCACGACTTAGGGGAAACTCCCTTTCCTGCAAGGTGAGCAGTCACCTTCCTTGCTTATATGCAAAACATTCTGAAGGTGTGATGCACACATGGTGCTATTTATTGTTTGAAAAAATTGTGGCCAAGTGCCAGCAATGCAAGCAAATCCTTCTGTCCAGAGGAACACGACAGCTTGAGGAATAACTACCTGGCCTGGACACTGCAGAGCAGGCTGCTACAATCCTGGCTGCCCGAGGGTGAACTAGTGCAGTGATTTTCCAGCAAACATCACAGCCAAGTCCGGTGCCTCCTCAGTGCACTCCTATCCACCCTTCTCTTCCATGCACAAGCAGGTGATTTTTGCAGCTGCACCCGTTACTGTTCAGAATCCAGCACTGGTGGACACTGTACCCATGCAAGCCCAACTTCCCTGACTGTGCTGCTGGGGACAGCCTCTCATCTTCCTTAACAACTGAGCCACAGGCAAGCTCACAGGGGGCAGGGACACAGACTCTGAACTGGAACAGGCTCTAACACTCAGATTAAAAACACATTTAGAGGATGGTTTCATCAGGACTTCCCGTCTCTCCTTAACCTTGATCCCCAGGTGCTCAAGCTAATAATGCTTCAGATGCTCTATGGTGGGAACCTCTGAATTGCTCATTAGGCAGCCAAACCACATCAGAGCTATTCCGGGGAGAAAGCACTGGGAATCTTTACAGGAACCTTTGGACTCCGAGTCACAGTATTAGCATTGATTTTAAATGAAATAATGGTCCCCGCTGTGCATTAAAAGCATTCTTTATAGAAAGCCAGCAAGGTAGAAAAGAGCCATTGTACCCAGAGCCTTGGCATGCCTCCAGGCCCCTCTGCTCTCTGGTGAATGGCAGATGCTAATAAAGGCAATCTTCACCTCCTTGGCGCTCCACACTGCCCGGCGTTTGCTGTGGGCTCAATGAGACATCATGTACTGTCTAATGAACATGGGAAATTAGCCATGCCTCTCTCGTCCTGCCTCAAGATGCTATTAAAGAGCTTTCAGGGGTCGAAACAAGCTTTCACCTACGAGGGGGAAAGCTGCTGGCTGCGTGCAGCTGCACACCCCGGGTGCTGCGCGCGGATAAACGCGCAGCGACGCACACAGCCCTACCTTCCTTCTCTCCAACAGCGGGGCTCCGGCTCTTCCCCCTGGGACTGCTGCTGGGCTGCTGCTGCTCCTTCTCAGCCTGCTGCTGCTGGGACTGTGACAGCTTGCTCGGGGGCATGTCCTCGCGGGCAGACTCGTGGGCTTTTGTGATCTGCTGCTGGTAGAGAGCCAAGGCGTGGGGAGGCACCTGAGGCTTCGCGCTTCCACTCTGCAATACCCCCTCTGAGAAACCTTCCGAAATCTGCAAAGCAGTAAGGGTTGGTTACACTCATCACGTGCTGTTGACATCCATAACAATCTTGAAGACATCAGCAGTTATGAGAAGCCCCTGCCCCACACTATCATGGCAAGTCTTAGCAGAGACCAAACAGGGCTTCAAAGCTCACTGGCCACAGGGGATTTAAAAAGCCCTTGACAAAGAGTACCAGCTCTGTGCTGGTGATACCACAGGACAGAGTCAGTTTGTTCAAAATCTCTAATCTATAGTTATGTGCTTGTAGCTTTTGCCAGAAGTTATATTACAGCAGCCGTGTCTTAAGCCACAATATGGGAAACTGGAAGAGCATCAGAAATGGGTCCTCCCTGAGCATGCAAACCCCAAAGCAGGGATTTCCTCCCTGCCCACCCTGCACTGCTGCTCCTCCAGTGCTGACCCTGGAGATACCAGGATGCTTCTTACAACAGTCCAAGCCACTATATCAGTACTTTCAATACATGGCTACTGAGCAGTCAGAAAGGGGGACCAAGCAAAGCTCCTGGGTAAGGAAGGTGATATCCTTCAAGCACAAGATGAAGTGCAGGGCTGGGAAGGTGCACTCTTCCTTTTTAAAGCAATGGGAGGCAGTAGTCATGTGGCAGTGAGAAGCTTTTTCTGTCCAGACCTCCCACGATTTTCTGATAAAAGAGCTCAAGAGACATCCAAATGCTGCTGGCAGAGCTGCTCCAGCAGCTGGGAACACCCTCTGCACAGGGAGCACCTTGCCTGGCCGGGGGCTCGCACCGCCCAGGCACAGCTCTCTGTGGAGCAGAGGCCATCCCCAGGGATGAGCACATCCTTGCAACCCTGAGGGACACTACGGAGCCCAGTGGGAGAGGGTGCACGAGACACAGGCTGTGCTCCCAGCCCCTGCCCTCTCCAGCAGGGTACTCACAATGGGAGGGATGGCAGCAGCTCTCTGCTTCAGCTGTTTTAAGTCCAGCGGCTTCTGCGGCGAGGAGTTGAGCCGGGCGTCGCTGGCGGTGTTGAGCAGGCTGGGCCGGGGGGACAGCAACCTGGAACCACAACAGGACATCAGCCATGGACAGGCTCCATGGCCCACGGCCCCCCCACACCCTGCACCCCTGTTCTGTGCTGCCAAACTCAGAGGACATCCTCTGCATCAGAGAGGAGCGTGCTGGACCGCTTCTGGCTGCTGGGAATCTGGGCTCGAAGACAACCCCCGTGGGACTACATGTTCCAACGAGAGCCTTATGTCTGGCTCAAGAGGCTCTTGAGCCCACTTTCCCTCATCCCCATGCTATTCTAGCAAATCTGCTGTTGTCCAGAATAAACCTGAGGGAAAATTGACTCTAGAGCTGGGTGTTACGGAGTGAGGCGACCAGCCTGGATTTCATTTGGACATCACGTTACCCTCCAGAGCTCACATGTACAGCTCACGCAGGGCTGGGGATCAGCTTCATGCTCTTCCTCAAGGCCTGTCTTTTATCAAGGTGCTAAAGCCAGGGCAAGCCACCATGTGCAGGCAACTCGGGCCCTTGGGTCACTTGAAAGATGAGAGGCTGGATTTGGATGGGATTTGGCACTCAGTAGTGTGCAGCCCTGCACTCTCACCACTTGGCTCTTCCCCTTGGCTGTGTGAGCTGCCTGGTAGACACTCAGCCCCCTGTGCAAACATGGGGGGCATCCCCATGGTGCCACCAAAATGGGGTGGGATGGAGATGTGCAAAGCCCATGGGTCAAACCCTCAGCATGTCCAGCTCCTGAGCTCATGCTGAGACCTCAGGGACCACGTCTGCCCAGGCCATCTCTGCTCTCTCTCCCTCCCGACTCCAGTTTGTTGAAGCCAGTTCATAGTTTTCAAGCTTTACAGCTTGATTTGTTTATTTTAGCTGTTATTTCAGTGTTCTCTTCAGCCTATAAATTTCAAGGTCATTCCATGCTCACCCTTGGATGAATAAACAAGCGTGGCGGGGCCGTGTGTGGGGAATAAACTCATCATGGTGCTGGGGCTGCCCCAGCCCTTGTTCTGCACAGTGCCTGGCATCAGAGGGGAAAGGGACGCACCTCCACACTGGCACCAGGGTTAGGCACCCAGGGGAAACCAACCAAGGGACAGCAAATCTGAAAAAATTCTTCCCTAAATAATCCAAATGATGCCTGCCTGTGGAGCCACACGGGTGTTGTGAAGCCACACTCCTGGAGGGGTGCAGTGCCCTGGAATCTGCTGACACACAGAACTGGGGACAAGGGCACCCAGCACTTGTTCCTGAGACCTTCACGCCAGGCTGAGCAGTGGAACTGCCACCCCAGCAGCTGCTTTGTGCACTCGTTGGTGCTTGAAGAGGTACACTGAAGCACCCTTAAAGTCCCTTTAAGTACCCTCAAGATCTTTAGGTTTCCTGAAGCCCTCCAGGATCCTGATGCTTCGGAAGCCAAAGTCAGTATTAAATTCATCAATATGCAAATTGCCTAATTTATTACGTCCCTCCCAGCAGATCTTGCGCCAAACAATGGGATGTCTGTTGGGTGCTTTGGTCTGGAAACCACCATATGAACAATTCCTGAACAATTCTTATCCACCTGCTCCCAACCCAGCGCCTCCCAAATCCAAGGACCAGTGCCTTACGATGGCTGATGGCATTGGGAAGGATGGCAAAGGAGTCAGAGCAGGAAGGGGTTGGCAGGCTCACAGCTGAGCCTCAGCAGTGTGGAAATGTCCCCCCCCCGGCATGAAGCTTTGGGGATGACCATGACACTGCATTTCCCATACTCCTTCTCCTTCTGCCATGGAGCCAGATGGGGACTAATTTAACTTCCAGATGATCTCACACACTGACACATGACCCAGCCAAACATGACTCCACAGTAGTTGTGCAAAGGCAGTGGCTACCAGATCTTCACAACGGGTTCCCCCAAGCCAGAGACATGGCTCCAACATGGCACTGGCCTGGCAGAGTCCCTGCACCTACAGCAGAGCCAGCAATGGGACGTGCAGCACCGGGATGGTCGGTGCAGGTGTCTCCTCACCATGCTGCAGGTCTGCAGCGGTAGCTGTGTGTGGCCTCCCTCACATGTCCCCATCTGGCGTGACCTCCTGCTGAACCACATCTTGGCTGTGCTTGCAGCAGCCCTCCTGCAGCACTCGCTGCATGGAACCACAGACAACCAGCTGCCTCCTTCAGCTTGGATGAGTTAAGGCTGTGCGCCTCCTCAGTCCTGGACATGTCTTTGCTAGCGTGAACTGCAGGAGGACCAAAAAAAGGCTGCCCCTACTCTGAACCCTTCCCTTTCTCACCGCGGGGACACCCCAGCCACCCTCTGTCCTCTTCTGGGAGATGCTGGGGACAGCTTGATGCTTTCACAAGCGCAGGGAAGAGCACCCACGCCCCGCTGGCGCTGGGTGGGTGGGCGAGCATCGGGTGATGCGGTGACGGGGCGGCTCACGCGGCATCGCGGTCCCGCTCCGCGCGAGTCACGCTGCGGCAGCGGGGCTGCGCCAACGCCCGCGGGCCGGCAGCCCTCGGCCCACGGGGAAGGCAAGGGAGCAAAGCTACAGCTGGCAAGGGCACCGAGTCCCCACTGGGAGCCAAAAGCTCTGAGCCAGCTGAGGATCAACCCTGTGGGTGCTTCTGGGTTGGGAAGAGCCCGATGCCAGCGTCAGCTGCAGCCTTCCCGTGCCAGCAGGCTCTGCTATCGCCCGCGCCTCATCGCCACACCGGCTGAGAGGAGTGGCCCGGGAGCTCGGGATGCCTGTTTAGTGTTTAATATTCCTGGAAGCTGGTAACTGTTTGACAAGCGAGATAGGAGCTGACTCAGCGAGGAGCTGCGATGGAAAGTTGCTCCCAGGAGGATTTGCTCCTTTGCTGCTGAGAAGTTGGTACAAGCCACTGCTGCCCTGCTTTTGGTTGGGTTAATGTGAAACTAGAGGAGGACAGCCCTGCTGGCCTCACTCTCCCTCACTGGGAGATTTTCTCCTGTCTGGGAAGCAGGGAGGGTGGGGAGGGGTGGTGCTGGACTCTGGCCATTGCTGGAGAGGAGCACTGCAGCCAAGAGGCCTCAGCCCTGCCACGGGGCTGGCCAGCGGCACCTGCACCACCCCTTGGCACCGCCTGCGCTGCTCCAGCTGCTCGGCAGCAAGGGGCTGCACCCAGAGGATGCTCCCACACCAGCAGCACTCATCCACTGGCTCCTGCATCAACCACAGGGGAAGCACAGAGGCCATTTGGAGCGGTGGGATGCACAACAGCTCCCTCTGACTTCATCCCACCACTTTGCTCAGTCGCTTTTTCAATAACCCCATCCACAGCGCTGCACACATCCATGGCCTGCCCAGCCTGGCAGCACCCATCTTGCTGCCAGACTGCTCCCTGTGAGCCCACAGAAGGCTTGCAAGACGCCAGCCTTCAGTCCCTGCCCGGCTCTGAGTCAAAGAGGGACTGCTGCCCCTACATACAATGGCAGGGTGTACACAGGAGTCCCACCTGGCCCAAGAGCTGTCATAAAATTCAGCGCTACAAAGATGTGTGTATTCACACGTATTCTTTAAAAAATGGAACACCCTCTCTCCATGTGTGAGGCTCTTGGGTGGGGAGGACCCTATGGGAAAAGCTGGGAGGGGAGCAAGATGTTTCTCCAAGGAGGAGGTCAGTGTTTCTCCTCCCTGTCCCAAGAGCCATCCATGAAGGGTCTGAGGTGCTCTTGGCTGCCAGACCTAGGGGCGGGTGGAGGGCTCAGGACTGCAGTGGCTCCAGTGAAGACCCACTGGCATGGCCCCAGGAAAGCTTGCACATACCACATTCTCCTGCCTTTATGGCCAGGATGGATAATTTTCCCCTACAGATCTGAGCAACACCTCTTCCAAAGGAGCAACTCGCCCCCTCTTGCAGTAAAAAGGCATCCCTGACGTGACTTTTCTCCTGCCAATGCCAACTGAGACAGAAACCACTCCCAACCCAGCACAACTCCGCTGTCCCTGAGAGCACATCCCGCTCCATTGCGTCACGCAGATGGGCAGCTGCCACCAGCAAATGCAGTGGCTCTGCACCCAACATCTGCCCACGGCCATGTCCTAGAAGCACCCGTGCGTTGGGATATTGCACCGCTTGTTGTGTCACAGCCCCTTTGGAAGCAACAGCCAAAGGGCTGGGGGCACGTGGGGACACAGCTGGGAAGCCCCTTTGCCAGGGAGCACCTGAGCAGTGATATTCCCCAGGAGGAGCTCACAAAGGAACCCATGGGCACTGTGACACAATGGAAAAGCTCATCTGGCCCTTGGGTCATGCCCTTGTCCCCCTGCCCCCTGCTCCTCCTACCTGCTCTTGTCCACAGCATCCTGCTCATCCATCTCGTCTGCGCTGCAGGTCGCGCTGGAGTCGCTGTCGGGGTTCACCCCGGGGCCTTTACTGCCCTTGTGGCTCTCCTTCTTCTCGGCCTTGGGCGTCCCCTCCGTCCCCGCCGTCCCTGCGCTGCTGACGCCGCTTTCCACCTTCTTGTCATTCCCCTTGTCCTTCTCCTGGCTCTCTTCGCCCTCCTCCTTCTTCACCTCACTCTTGCAGGGCTCCTCGCTCACCTTCTCCTCCGGCTCCTCCGTTTTCACCACGTCCACCACCAGCTCCTCCGGCACCTTCTCCTCGGTGCTGGGTGCCTCGGGAGCTGTCTCCGGCGGGGGGCTGGCGGCAGGAGCGGGGTTGGCAGGGGGAGCAGGGGCAGCGTCGGGGGGTGTTGGAGCCTCTTCCCACTTGACTGCCGGTTCCGTGCCGGCGTCACCTCCCGGCCCGGGTGGTGCCTTGGCCCCGTTTTCGCCTCCTTCTTTGGCTTCGGGCCTTGGCGAGGGAATGCTCTCGGTGTCGGAGCTGTTATTTACTGCAGCTGAGAAAAGGGAAGAAATAAAAATAAGGATCAGCCTGAGATTCTTGCTTCCCATATCGCTGCCTCCACCCCCTCCCTTGGGAAGAGAACGCCCTCGTTCCTCTGAGGGGGAGATGATCCCAGGGCTGGGAGAACTGTGCTGGGATCCCCAGATCCAGAGCCTGCTAAGCAAAGGGCTGTTCTGGGGGCCTCTCTGCTTGCCCAGCACGGCTGTTAACCCCCACCCAAACACAAAATCCCATGCCCAAAAGCCTGGAGACTGAGTGACTGGGAAGCTGGATTTTAAGGGAAAATCCTGGCTGCTGGCTGGTCTGGCAGGACAAGATCTGCTCCCTTCTCCTGACCATGGCACATGATCAGCTGCCCCAGACCAGGCACCCTACTCGCTGACTTACATCACCTGTCTCCCTGGCTCTGCCACCCCTGGAGCAGCTGGGATCATCCCAAAACACTACACGTGTTTGTTGTTATTTAAGCCACTGGTGGCAGAAGAAAGGAGGTCAGGGTCGCTGAAAGGAAAGTGCTGGCAGTGCTGCAGAACAGGTTAATTATTACATGGGAAGGATCATTCCCAGATCTGCCACCAGCAGCTTGATGTGAGCTGGAAGCACAAGCATCCATGCACTGCTCAGAGTTAGGTGCTGCCAAGAGATTGTTTCTACAGCTGGGGAGAGGATCACTCCCTCCAAGCCTCGGCCAGACAAACATGGCCAGGGCCAGGAACACCAGGAGATTTCCACAGTCCCATCCCAGCGTGTCCCCACCAGGCAGGGCTCTCACGCTCATGCCCCAAAGGCTTCCTCACATGCATTCCTTGACTTGCCTCTCTTCACAGCAGCTCAGACAGCTTTCTAATGCTGGTGAGAGGAGTGCCACAGAGGGACTGTGTCCTAAAAGCGGTACATTGGAGCACATCCATCCGTCCTCAGAGTGAAAGTGTACTACACTCATCAGGAATCTCAGTCTTCTCCAATCTTACTCACTTACAAACAAGAGTTGAGGTGTCCCATCAGCCAGCCAGGACACAAGGTTCACAGTGTGTTTGGCAAAACTCTTCCCAACTGCCAATTGATGCTACTCTGAATGCTATCCTGAGACATCCAACAGTGGCTCATCCCAAATTCAGCCAAGCTCTAGACTTCCTTGCATTCCCTCCAGATGCTGAATCCATACTCTACACCATAATTCCAACACTGAGTCTTTCCCCCTGTCCCTGGATTAGCCACGTGGCCCCTGCAATTGCAAGGTATTGTCCAAGTATCCCCAAATGTCACCCTGGAGCCAGCACCCATCTCCTGTGTTACACCACCCTGGCACTTCCCATGCCCACTACATTTTTCACACCCCTCATGCTTTTCCACCGCTCTGTAGGGCACCCCAGCAGCAGAGGAAGAGCCGATGCTTGGAGAGGAAGGCTCAGAAGCACGTCAAGAGATCTGTCTCTAATCTCAAAATCATGTTGTTTCCTCTCAGGCACTCTTACAAAGAGCAGTAACTACCTTTTACTTTGCTCCTGTGAGTCACGTATCACCTCGCACAAAGATTTACCTGGAATCTGCCTTGTAATGAGTCACTCACAAGGACGATTTGAAAAGATTTCCCATTTTAAGTCCCATTAGCCTGGGTGCTAAGGCCAGGAACCAGTGTGGT
This sequence comes from Fringilla coelebs, assembly GCF_963513975.1. Taxonomy (NCBI): domain Eukaryota; kingdom Metazoa; phylum Chordata; class Aves; order Passeriformes; family Fringillidae; genus Fringilla; species Fringilla coelebs. The sequence continues at coordinate 13,773,316 of NC_140043.1, forward strand.
GCCAGAGTGCTGCTTAAGTTATTAAATTACTTTGAGAGAAGTCAAATGGGCATTGTTGGAAAATTGTGTACATTTTCTCTGAACTCCAAACTGCTGCGCTTTCTAAGCGATAAATAGCTGAAAATTGTCACTTTCAAGTTGTTTCCTTTCTTTGGTATGGCTGGGAGAGAGAAAAACGCTGCCTTAAAAGGGAAAGGAGGAGGAAAAGCCCCACCAAGGTGCATCAGCATTGCTGGTGGCAGACCATGGCTTCCCCTGCCTTCTCTCCAGTGCTGAGCTCCGGGAGCTCCACTGCCCAGGAAAGCAGCAGTGCCCTGATGAGATGGGGACGGACCTTGGTGGGTTATCTCTCCTTGAGCCCATGATAAGCTTCACGAGAGCTCACAGTGGTGGTTAAGAGCACGCAGGGACCGTCCTTTGGAGCAAAACACCAAGAAATGTGATTTACAGGAGGTCCTGGGAGGCTGTGTGCTCTTGGAAAGCGCAGTGACGGAAATCAGAAACCAAAGGGCTCCCAAAATAGCCATCCGTCCAGACAGACACGGGAGGAGGGCAGTGATCCAGGGCACTCCTTGCAAGCGTGAAATCCAGAGGCATCCAAAATGCCACGAGTGCTGTGAGACACCATCACCTTGGAGTGACTTTGGGGTGACAGACCCCTTGTGAGTGCTGACATGTGCAGCCCCAGAGAGGCCGTGCGCGGTGCCGCTGCCATGACCGGGCAGCAAAGCCACAGGAGCTGAGCACGTTCCCTGCCACAGCCCCCACCTGCCTCACCTTCCGCCTCCTCTGCCATCTCCTCCTCGTTGCCACTCGTCCCTGACACCTCCATCTCCTCGTCCTCAGCTGCGGGAGGGAAGGCGGCTTCTTCGTTCTGAACAGCGGCGCCTTTTTTCTTCTTCCTCTTGGCGTTCCTTTCTTTCTCCTGAAGAAGAGCAAGAATGGTGAGAGGCAAAGCCTACGGGGAGTTATGGGGCAGCAGAGAGCACTGGTCCTGCCCAAAGGGTCAAGAGGGACACTGCCAGCGACCCCCTGCCCTGGGTAAACCCTCTCTCTGAGCACCAGGCTTTGGGACCACACTCGCCTGTTGAAAGCCTGGCAGTGTGGTGTCACCTGGCCAAAAACTTTTCACTGCTCTGCAATGGCCAGCCCAGCTCCACAGGGAGCTCTGCCCTCAGTATTCAGGGGAAGAATGGCACAGACACATGGACAAGGGACAAGCATGCAGAGGTCACCAGTGCAGGGCTGGCAAGAGCCTGGGGGGTCACATGTCTCCTCATGACACACGTGTGACACGTTGGTCCTGCGCATTTCCAGGCTCTACCTCCAGCTACACAAACATGCGTGGCTGAGACTTGACGCTTATCTGCAGATAACAAAAGCTGATGCCCCAGATACGGCCCAGCCAACATTTTCATGCACCTGCTTTCATGACCCCTTTGGCAGGTGCTGCCAAAGAACTTTGACTCCCATGCCAGGGCAGCTGTCACTGGTGGACAGTGGGCAGGCTCAGTGCAGCACGGCATCCCAAAGGTGACTGCTTGGTGTCCTGGCTTGTCCTGAGACAGCCCCAACTTTCCCTGGCTGGAGCACGTGCCACAGCCACGAGGGTGTGGACAGCTGCTCCCTCCTGCAGACCTAAAGGAAAAGTCTCGGCTTTGCTATTGTTTCCTGCTCTTGTTGCTTGAGTAAATATTACCAGTAGGAACAGGCTCATCATCTCCGGCTCTCCCTGCAAACCCCACATGAGTGACGTGTGTAGGACGTTTATTTACATGGATGAAAAGATAAAGCCGTGGTGGAAACGTTAACTTTGCTGCTGGATCTCTGTGCTGGGAAGAGCTGGTCCCCACCTTCCCCCACCCCCAACTTTTCAATCCTTTAGAAAACTTCCAGATAAAACAAACAAATACAACTGCTTTTTGCTTGGAAACGCTGCTCGCTCAAAATCTATTTTTATCAAACTGGGCAGGAGAGAGGGAAAAGAGGCACTTGAGAAGCAGCTCTGTGCAGGCGCAGAGAGGCAGAGGGAGGAACGCCAGGCTGTGGCTCCCTTTCTCCAGCCCAGCCCTGCTGGTGGTGTCCCAGTGCTGCCCCGGCAGCGATTCAGCACCGCACGTTCCTGTGTGAAGCAGCAGTTCCCCATCACGCTAACGCAGTGACAAAGCGCCGACGTTACTATGGCAAAGACTTCTCTGCCTCTTACTCACGGGTCCGTGACTCAGCCGCGGGCAGGAGCAGGCTCCTCACTGGGAATTTGCTGGGAACCAGCCTCTGCCTCAGCACCCTACTTGGCCAGAGCCCGGGGCTGGCAGCTGCTGGCAGAGCAGAGCAGTGAGCGGCCCCAGGGCCACTGTGGGTCCCTCTTCCAGCAAACCCCACTGCTGGTATTTAGGGGAAATTATGTGAAATAAAGGCAGCAGATCCTGCCTGCATCTAGAGACGTGTTCAAGGCCACCACTTTGCCTCTTATCACGCCTACAGCCCCAGACTCCTTGTACAGTCTTGCTCCTCTTTACCTTCCACCAGGTATTTCTTGAGGAGCGTCCAGGACCCGATGCCATTCAGACGTTCTGACTCGCCAAAACCACTAAGTATATACAGAGCACAACAAGGACACGGAACCCTGCACGAGGGGTCACTCCATGCCTCCTCCTCCACAATGTCTTTCAAGGCCATCCCTATAAATTTGGCCTCACCCTGCACTCACCACCTGATGTGGCAGCAACAACCCAAACAGCTCCCAAATCCTGCTACCAACACGGAGCCACCCTGATGGCAACCTCCCATCAGGCTCAGCCTGTCCCAACAGCAGGTCCAGGGCAAGTCAGACACACTCATTCCCAGAAGCAGAGGCCACCAGACTGCACTCCTGAAGCATTTTTGCTGTGCAAAGCCAGCATCATCCAAAAAAGCAAGGAATTAAAGGAACGTTGCTCAGAGGAGGTCCACAGGACTTGGACTCCAAGCAGGACCAGCCCCAGCCCCGGGGATAACTGGCCCCTCTTTCCTGCGCAAGCCAAAACAAGCCCAGTAGACCAAAGTGACAGTCACACCCCAGACTGCTCCCAGTGAAGACAGGGCCTATCTCCAGCCACGAACAGAAGGAGCAGCTCCGAGGACACCGTGTCTGCCGATGCCCTGCTTTCCTTAAATGCCAAGATTAGCGAGTGCAGTGTGCTGAAGGTCAAGGCTAAGTGACGCTGATGCCTGGGACACATCCGAGCGGCGCAGCAGTGAAACCAAGCCAAAACACACAGCAGGGCAGATAAAGTGAAGCCTCAAGACCCTGCCCCAGCAGTAACAGGCTGCCTGTCCCAGGGTGCAGCCGGCTGGTTCCGTGGCTGTTCCCCACCCCACACGGCCCCAGAGCTCCTCAGAGCCACCTGCACGCTGCTGAATCCTGCCGTCACACCTACCTGGAAGAGGAGGCTACAGTATTAATGAGCCCCATTTGGGAAATGAATGAGATCTGCTAATTAAGTTTACTCTCATTTAGTGTTGAGGACGAAAAGCAGAGCTACTGCATTTCCCTGCACATGATCAGCAATAGCTGGTGGTGGTGAGGTCAGGGAATAATCTGTGGATGTCACGGCAAAACTAAGTGATGCCAGGTTGCTTCACGCGTGCTTCCTCCACAGAGGTCATGGCTGATACTGGCTATAGGATGAAATCTGGAGGTTCGGTTTGCTTGGGATTATATTTAGGAGTCAGGAAGGAAGGTCCCTGGCAATTTAATCTCAGTTGTTCTTTTATTTTATTCAGCTTTCTGGCATCTGCTGTTGCCACAAAACAATAGAGTACAATAAATAACAGCTGAATGTTCATTGTTCTTCTCCACGACCGAATCCCACAGCCTCCAATGCTCGAAAAATAAAATGATGATGCTGATATAAACTGCAAGTGAGAGTGAGCAATTAGACTGGAGAAGTCTAGCGGCTGCCTTGGAGGGACGGATGCAGGGAAAAATGTGGTTCTGCAGAAAAACACTTCCGTGATATAATTTCTGCAACATTAGGGAGCAGAGTAAATTAATACACACCGGCTCCACCGCCAGCAAAGCCGTATGATCTTATTTCAGATTCTCCCCAGTAACGAACAATGATATCTTTCTAATGTAACTTTTTATATTCAGAGGGCTTGATGCACATTTTACAGAATATTTCATTCCAGCCTTTATATGGGTCTGGGGGTCTTTTATATAGTTTGTTTGCTTTGTTTCTAAAAACAATTCGGTGAAACATGGGAACACAGGAGTGTCTCTGTGCATAGAGAATTAATAAAAAAGAATCGCCGATGTCTTCTCTTTCTCTCATTCCTATAGACTGACTAGGATATTAAATTCCTGGGTGAGTCATTGAATGTTTTCCTGTCTTTCTTTTTACTCTTGCTGTAATAGCTTGCTTGGAAAGATTCCTGCATTGAACATTGTCCTTTGCATTTTCAAAGCACCCCTTGGGGGTTTAGCCATGTGAATTCTATTAGCCAGAAACTGGGAACCCCAGGATACTCTACAAATGAAATAATTATAATCTTTAGTGTCTCTTAGCAGTCCAAGCTATCTCCAGAACACCAAACAAGCCTCACTACATTCACACCCTGCACCACATGCCAGGAAAGAAGCAGCATTAGCCCCATCTGAAGGGGAAACTGAGGCACAGAGAGGTGTGCACATCTACTTGCAGCGCTGAAGAAAACCTCTTTCAGAGCCAGGCTTTCTTCACATTGTCCTAAATCTCTGATTTCCTTTGGGGCAAACCAAAGCAGTTTACTGCAGGTAACTGCAGAACCTGCAAGGCACAGACCCGTGTGGCCCAGCTGGGCTCTCTGCTCACCAGGGCGGAACAGCACAATCTCACCAGAAACGAAGTATTTGCACAGCCATCAGAACTTGCATCCTGGCCAACACGCCACAGCCCTGCTCCTTATCTTCCCATGTACCAGCCACGCTCCAGACACCCAGGCAGCAGCTCTGCCTCATCCAGACCTCCCAGGGGGGACAGACGGGTGGACAACCCTTTCCTGTGCCACTCCACAGTCCCCACAGCTTTCTCCCAATGTGATGAAGGCCCCCCTTGGCTGTGGGAAGCATCCAGGCCCTAGGGAATATCCACAGCACCCAATGTGGGCTGGGACAGGGCTCTCACCATTTTCAGTTTGTGCTGCTGTAGGATCTCGTCCAAGTTCTGCCTCTTCTTGTAGTTGAAGTAGAAGTTTTTGCACTGCGACACGGTCTTGGAGCCCACCATCCTGGCAATGGCCGACCAGTTCCTCCCATGCTCAAGGAGACCTGCAGGTGGAGGAGGCACAGAGGAGAAAGGTTTGACACCAGACACACTCACACAAGGGCAGCATTATCCACACAGGACGGGAAACCTCCTCCGTGCAAGCCAAACTCCACAGGAACAATATGCTCACTAGCACCTGTCTGAATGGCTTCTAGACCAGGGGATGACCTATGAGAGCCTGTTTTTCTTTCCAAAGGGAAAAGGCACTGTGCTGACCGTCTCTGGAATAAAACACGTCCCACAGCCGCGTCTCCGCAGTCACGAGGCCGAGCAGAGCTCCCGGTCCCTTGGGACGGCTGCAGCAGGTGTTGGCACGCCCAGGAGAACTTGGGACAGCTGCTCTCAGCCCCCAGCATGAAGCAAAAGCTCTTCCCACCCCACGGCACACAGCCCTGCTAGGGAACAGGAGGGAAGCCTGGGCAGGTGAGTGGCAGCATGCTGGCAGGGAGGCCCAGGTGATGGCCCTGGCTGGGAAGAGGTGTGCCAGGGGATTAGTGCTGATCACAGGCTCACAACAATAGCAGCTTCCCAGGTCAGACATCACACCAAGGGCTGGCAATGCTGGCCAGATGGTGCCACCTGAACGTGGGGCAAACACAGCAGGGTGGAGGAGGATGAGGAGGAAGAAGGAGATAGTCAGCAACCTGTGTCCTTGCCATCTTTGCAGGGGTATCTGGGCTCCCCTGATCCTGCAGATGGAGGTAGGAGTTACAACCACAGACCAGGGATGGGTGCAGTGGCACCCCAGGTTCCTGGAGGTGACCTGTGAAAGAACCATCCAGACTTTCTGGGAAGTAACACCTCGCTGCCTGCAGTTAATTCCTGCTGTGTGGCTGGTCCTTCGTGTGGTGTCTTGTGGGGCTGGAGCTGCCACCAGCCTGTGGGACACTGCCAGCCTGGCTTGCTCCCGACTGCCCATGTGTTGCCACTATCATGCCAATAGCTCCCTAGCCCTTCCCTGCACCTTGTGAGGGCACAGGATGCAGAGTCTGTAAGTCAAGAGTTACTATACTGCCACAGAAAGGTAACTTCAAGATGAAAGCCAGCACGAATGAATGAACATGCTAAGAACATCTTTCTCCTTTCCTGGGGGACTTTCTGCCCAGAGGCCACTAACCACAGAGCCCCGTGTGGCTGGGAGTGGACACTGACCACTGGCTCCACATCAAAGTCCCTCCCTGGCTGCTCTGACACCACAGGGCTTGGGACCATGGTGAGTCCCACACTGGGGCTCCTGGCATGGCTCTGTTCGTGCCTGGGAACATTGCAGCTGTGCCCCAGCCCCGCTGCCAGCCTCCTGCCAAGCTGCTGCCATGTGTCAGCCTGGCCCTAAAGTGGCAGCCCAACCTCTGCTTCAACAACAAACCCCAGGAGACGGGCTGATCTCAGCACAGCCACACGCAACCGAGCCCAAAGAACACACCCCAGGATCTGCTCTGTGAGCCCATGCAAGGGGAGGGCACGGCGTGGGGGCTGAGGGCATGGCAGCACTGAATAGATGGCACCATGTGCCCCCAGAGAGATTAAATCCCCCTCTCTGCTTCCCAGGTCCTGGAGAAAACCAGCAGCACCCAGCACAGCAGGAGTTAACATCCAGCTGGTGCCTGTATCCTGCCCGTCCCAGCACCAGGCTTATCAAATTGCATGTACGAGGCATCACATGCACTGAGCACCAGAAAGGCCCTGGCAAGCCAAGAAACAAGTTTGAGCTTTAACTCTGCAACTCCCAGCCTCGCTCAGCCAAACCCACGACCTCTGTCACCCCGCTGACGGGCTGGGACTTCTTAAAAAAATGATTAAAAAAAATCACATCCGGCCACCAATCCTGAGGCAACGAGTGGAGCAAGAGTCCTCCCCCTGCCGTTGCTGAATGCCGCAGGGGAAAACAGGACAGTCCCCAGTGTCACAACCCATCCCCTCTGACACAACCCACTGCTGCCTTCCAAAGCAAACAAGCAGCTCTGTCCCTCTGCTCATCACCACACTGGTGGCCCAGCACCAAGTGTGACAGCCGGGCCAAGGCTGACTGTGTGCCCCGGGCAAAGCTGAAACGAAGACACTGGCAGCAGTGTGGATGTGCCATGAGCACGGGTGCTCTGGCAGGAAAGATGCCAGAAGGCAGGAGCTGGCATGGCAGAGCTCATGGCTGGGGGGTGATGGATGTCAGCGTGAGTGGTCCCCAGCGTGGTGTGACCTTTACCAGCCACAGGCAATGCCAGCTCGTGGCTGTCCTCCCCCTGCCCAGGCTGGCTGTGCCCCTGCTCACCAGGACACTGCTGAAGGAGCCTGCAGCAGGGCAGGTGGCCACTGCTTGGGAGGAGGAAGAGGAGGCTGCCTGCAGCCCCTGCCCGCGGGACCAGCAGGGAGCCCCGCCACTCTTCTACATGAAACCAGAGCGAAACAGCAACACCTGCTTCCCACGCTGTAGTTATCTGCACACTCGGGAAGGACCAGCCGAGACAGCCCCGGTAGGCTCCCGGCTCGCCAGGCACCCCATCTCCATGAGCTCCTCCAGCAGAGCCACCCCCAGAGCCTGCTCCCCCTGCCCCGCACTCCCCGGCGCTCCAGCCCGGCACGGCAGCACCAGCCCTTCGTTCCACATCGCAACTGAAACTATGACTAACCGAGTTATCAGATCCTCAGGAAGGCTGAGCTCCTCGGCTCGGGGCGGGGGCTCCGGACGCAGGCTCTGCCGCAGGCACGCAGCCACACACAACCTCGAGGTTAACCCCATCCTTCGGACCCCAACACCCGACTTACGTGCTCCGGCGGGCAGGGAGCACACCTGGAGTGTGCAGCGGGTGGGCTGGGAAGGACACGGCTGTCAGGGCACTTCTTCAAAGCCCCCCCGGGCACGGCAGCCCGCGGCAAAGCGCTGCGAGTGCTCCGCTCACACCCTCCCCACGCATTTCGCTTTCGCTCCCTCGCAGCAGCCGGAGACAGAGAAGAAAGCAAAGCCGGTTCCTTAAATCCTGGGGGCGAGAGGATTTCAGAGCCATGGGCGGCCGGGAGCGGCGAGCAAACGGGCACCGAGGCTGGAAACCAGGTCACAGGCGGCAGACTCCTGACCCCGATGGCAGAAGTTGGTGGGAACACATGCTCCGGCCCCAGCGCTCTTCCCTTCGGAGCGAACAGCGCTCTCCGCTCTCCTCCGCTCGCTCGCCGGAGCGTTCCAGCCGGCTGCAGCCGCGGTTGTTAAGGTGGATGGAAGCGCCGCCAGTATTTTCTCCCCTACCTCATCTCCTTGCTCAGCAGCTCGGGGCTATAGGGAGACTGTGCAGTTTCAGGAGATGCCCGACGTTGCCAAGAAATAATAATAATTTAAAAAAAAAAAAAAAAAAAAAAAAAAAGGCAGGAGAAAAAAGCGAAGGGGCGGGAGCGCGGCAGCTCCGCTCCTGCCAGCCCGGGGACGGGGAGCCGGTGCCGTCGGTATGTGGCGGAGCAGCGAGCAAGCTCTAATCTGTTCCTCTGGCTGACCCGGGGCTCGTTGCATCTGAATGTGACCTCTAGACAGAGCATTAATAACGAACGTGGCGCTGACCCAAGCTGACAAGGGGTGCGGCGCTTGGCACCCGCTCCCGCCCTCCCTCGCTCACTTTCTGTCTCCCTCGCTCTCGGCTGAATGTCAGCGGCAGGGGGAGGGATCCAGGAAAACAAAGCTTGGCTAATAGTTTTCTCCGCTCTCAAGTGAATCAAAGGCGCTTTTCTTTGGGGACGTGCGCGCCGGCGAGCCCAGTGCCGCACCGACGGGTGCCGTGGCGCCTCGGGACACCTCGGCCCCGCAGCTGCTGCCCTGGCACAGGAGGGATGGATGGGGAGAGCTTTGGCACCGGTGTCGCCATGGGCAGACCGGGGCCTCTGCTCCCCTACAGCAAGCGGAGGCTGGAAGGAAGAGGAGCTCGGAGAGCGGGGTACCGTGCTCGGCATCTCGGGGAACTGAGAAGAAGCCTGGAGGGGCAGCGCGACAGGCGAGCGCTCTCGGCTCGCAGCCCCTCGGCTCTCTGGAGCTCGGGGTTTTTACTTGAGACATTCCAAGGCGCTCTGGCACGGCTGCCCAGCTCCACCCTGGGCTTGGTGAGGGCGGAGAGAGCCCGTAAAAGGGTCCCTTAATGGGAGCTCGCATGGATTAACAGACCAAGGTTATAGAGGAAAAACTAAGTGATATCATTCCCTACGCCTGACGGTACCTGGTGTGATCCTCCAGTACCTCTTGCGCCCACACACCCTCTTGGGAGCGAACATGGAGGCAGTTCTGGCTACGGCACCACCAAAATGTGCTGCAATCCTCTTCTGGAGAAAGACCAGCCCTACAGAGTCAGCGACACCACCCAAGGCATCCCGAAAGCGTGGTCTGCATCGCTTTCCCGCACTAACCTCGGGGTGCTTTGCAGAGGCTCAGAGAAGGTGAGTAACTTCTCCTGGGCCATGGATCAGTGGGTGGCAGAGCCAGGTGCACGCCAGGCTGCTGATGCCGAGCCAAGGGAAGCAGTGGGGATGGTGTGTGGGGGTGAGCCTGCATCCCCGCAGGCGCTGGGGTGCTGCTGGAGGGACCATGGCACAGGCAGCCGGCTCGGTGCGCTCTTGCCACTGAGGTGGGTGATGCCCTTCCTTCCTTCCTTCCTTGTGAGTGATGCCCTTCCTTCCTTCCTTCAGGTGATGCTGGCACCAGCCTGCTGTGCTCCCAGTGGACCTCTCATTGGTGACTGGACACAAGCACATCTCTGATGTCGGAGCTTGCAGCTGAACTTCCCAGCACCTTTCACACCCACCATGCCACTTCTCTGCAGGGAGGCAGTGTCACTGAACAACGTGTGGGTACCTGACCAGCAAGGAGTTGGGATCTTGGACCAGCTCAGCTCTAGCGTGCTGTCCCCTCTCTGCTGGCCCTGGCTGGGGACCCTGAGATCCCAGATCTCCCCTTTGAAATGGATATTTCCTATACCACTGCATCAACTTGCTCCAAACCTTGAGCCCTGTGCCCTGATCACAGACCTGCCTGGTTTTACCACTCCTGCCACAGCCTTTCTTTTTTCTGTGTCGTATCCTTTGACACAAGGGCACAGGAAGACCCCCTCAGGATGCCTGCTCCTGGAGATGTGCCATCCCCTCTGGTCCAGCAGGGCAGTGAGTACACATGGAGCAGCCACTGCTGGCAGGCCCAGCTCTCTTCTTTCACCTGGTTCAGATACTATTCCCGCTCCCTTATTGTTGAAAAAATAATACTCAAAATTAAAATGTAGGCAGCAAATTATAGTAATTACCCAGCAGTTCCTCCTGACAGGCCTTTTGTATTCCATTCACTGACACTCACTAAGCAAATCCTCGCAGTTTGCTCCTACACACTCGGGAAACATTCAAGCAATGGTGGCAGCAAGTGCAGCTCTGGGGGCACGGTGGGCACCAGCACCACAGGCATGGTCCTGGGGGTGACACCTCAGCTGAAAGGCAGCCAAGCACCAGCCTGGGATGGCAGGGATGGGACTGCAGTCAACCACAGCCTCACTCAGGGCAAGTGTGGCTAATTTAAGCCTTGGACACAGTTGTGCCCTCCTGGCACCCAATCTGCCTCATCCAAATAATTTTTAACACGTTGCTTTGTACAGAGTTCATGACAAACACCAGGCACCCACGGCACTCTGGCTGTGGACACTGGGATGGCCAGGCTGGGCTCTGCTTGCTCTGGGCTGCCCTTGCACCCTGCCTGGATAGAGGACACCTGAGTGGGAGACCCCAAGGCACATCCCACCCCAGGGCCACCAGAAGGACAACGTGCAGTGATGGACATGGACTGCAAACAAGTTTCTCCAGCCCACTTTTACTAGTATCAGCAGGTTTTTACAGTTGTAAATACCTCTGATGGGAGAAGGCAAGGCTCCAACATGAGCACAGGGGAGACAAAAGGAGGAAGGTATGGAGCCGTCAGCTCCCCAGCATCACCCAGCCAGCTCCTGCATTTCGAAGGTGATGCAAGGTGGCTGACTTTATTTTAGTTTTGTAAACAGAACGGGACTGGGGAAATAATAGTTCAGGTCAGTCCAAAACTCAGATGAATTACTGGCAGCACTGAAAATAAGCATTCAAAAGAGTGCCTTTGGTATCCAAGGGAATATTTTATATCTACCCAAAAGGAACTATATAGGAGTTTTCATGTGTTATTTAACTCTCTGTCATCAGTATTTTACAATTGGGCCCAACCCTCCTCTGCCTCATCACCTGACTCCATCCCGTGGCCTCTCAGTGTGGGAAAAGGCAGAGAGCCCCAGGCTGGCTGTGCCCTGAGGACAAGGAGCACAGAGCCTGGGCAAGGCACGGGAGGACCTCAGCAAGAACCTGCCATTTGCACCCGCCTCTTTTCAAAGAACAAAACCACTTGTTAGACGCCACGGGAAAACCCCGAGCCTGGCGAGAACAGGTACCAGACTTTAAAGACTAACAAAGGTCATGTCGAAACCTCCGGGTTCAGCGAGTTCAGCTCCAGGGCGGCTGCGGCTGCCCTGAAGCTCTGGCACCAGTGGTGACACTTGGTGGAGGGGCTGGGGGGGACAATAAACCCACCCACTCTTGAGGCTGGTGCTCAGCCACTGCTCAGACCCCCTTCCAGCCTACCTTGAACTCCTGCCTGAGAGGGCTCATCCAGCAGGTTCCCCAAAGGCAGGAACTGCCTCAACATTGCCTTTTAAGGAGCAGCCCCATCCTGCTGCTGAATGCCTCTGCACCCTGCCTGGCAGCAAAGCTCTGGGTGCTGCTGCTTCCCGGCCTGGGAAGGGGGAAATCCTCGAGCAACTCCGGGTAAATCAAAACCTCCTGCTTTAAGGATCACAGCTGCGGTGCAAGGAGATAATATCAGAAAAACACATTCCCCCGTCGTTATCCCAATCTCTGCACATTTTGACAGACTACTGAATCGAAGTTTATAGCATAATGAAAGTGTCATTAAGCAAGAACTTTCCTCTTGCTGGGTTTTTGTTCCCCTATTTAAGTTTAGTAACACAGTACTCCCCTTCATTGTCTCCCCTGGCAGACACAATCCTGCCTTCTCCTGACTGGAAATTCCCTGTGCAGATCAGTGACTGTGGAGGAGAGCAGGCAGTTCTGCTGCCTCTCTGTCCCAGGGCTGTTTTCTCTCACCTCCCTGAACACAAATGACATGGAGTTTCATGCCCCACACACAAAACCCAGGCAAGAACAGCAGGGCCGGGCTGATCCCCGGGTTGGCAAGTGCTAGGAGCAGAGGTCACTGACTGTCCCCGTCTGCTAAAATACCCCAGGGTGGTAGGGCTGACCTTCCCTGGGACTCACATTTTGCTGAACTCCCTAAACCAGCCAGCTATGGGCTCTTGCTGGTACCAGCATTGAGGAGGGTGTCTTGGGTGGCTGAGTCCTTATGATGAGGAGGACTGTGCCTGTGTGTCTGAGCCCAGCCTGAGCAGGCCACCACCCCCTCTGCCCCTGCCCAGCCGTGCTGGCAGCAGCTCTGCCACCGCCTCCTCCAGCCTCTGAGGTTACCTCCGGAGTTTCGGTTGCTGTGAGTCGGAAACCCCCAGCACGCAGGTCCCTGGAAATGCCAGACACAGCCAGTTCGAAGCATTAAAGCGGCTGCTTCCTGGCAGAGGGGAATTTGGCTTTTCTGTAGAAGTCTGGTGTTGCAATCTCAGTTTCCCAGGTTGTAATGAAGGGAGAAACAATCAGCCATTGGGCTTTACACCAGCAAATCTCCCTGCCTCCTCCTGGCCCCTGGGCTGGAATAGTGCTGCATGCTCCCACGCTTCATCCTTCCTTCACACAGGCTTTGGCAGCTGGTGCTGAGACTCCTTAAGCGCATCTCCACCATCCAGCATAAAACAACAAGAGGCACTTTTTAACAACCAGATGCTGATCTCCAAAATAAAGCAGTGCTCGGAAAATATCCCTCCAACGACCCTCCCCTGCCAGCATCTGCTCACCCCATTACCTGGCCCCAGGCCAGTTTCCTTGATTAAAGTCTATCTATTAAGTTTTGTGACTATAGAGAGCCCCGTTCAGCAATGCACAAGATTGGCACTGGGTTGTAAAAGAGGGTTGGAACAGCTTAAAGGCGAGCGAGCCAAACACTTTGGGATATTCACAGGCAAAGTAATCCAAGTCCACAGCTCCCACCGGCACCTGGGCAGCCGGCGCTCCAGAACATGTAATCACCATCCCAGCAGCAGGTGCATTCTCCAAGCTGAGCCGAACCTGCTAACATGCCTATTTGCCTTTGCCATCCCTGAACAGCACTCATTTCCATTTTAATTTCCCATTTACAATCCTCTCCGGGCCAGGAGAGTCGGCAGCAACGCAAGCGGGACGCACGGGCTGGGGACGTGAGCTCGACAGCCCATCAACAGGACGTGACTTTGGCAAAAAATTAAAGCAGTGAAAGGGCTGGCGCAGGAGCGGCACGAGGAGGGGAAGTGGCAAGAAGGGCTGTGCTACACTCAGCACTTTTTAAAAACGGTCTCAGCAAAGGCTCTGAATCAGCTCCAGGATGTAAAGTCACTGCACGCTGCCCTGGCTCTTGAGAGCTCCCCAACATGTGCCTGCGGAGTGCTGGGGTTCATTGTCCTCTCCCTGAATCCCAAAGCAGTGAACACAGGCAGACACTCTTTGTGTGCCTTGAACAGATCACACTGAGGCCACAAAGCTCTGAAGAGTGGGGTGGAACTACACCCCATGCCACAGGCACCAGAACTCCAACACTGCAACGGACAATGCGCCTTCCCCATTTCCTACAGCCAACTCCTGCCTCGGGGGACATGCATGGCTCCAGCCACAGCCCAGGCATCCCTGGTGCTGGCCCAGCTCCTGGGGCTGGAGAAGCTGAGCACACTCCCTGCACCATTCCCTGCCTTCCCCACACCCTCCCTGAGGCGCGCTGGGAACAAACCAACAGCAGGACAGGTAGGATCCGGCCCCAAAGCTCAGGATCCACCACACTGCACCAAAGTCAGCAGTCAGATTCTTTCCATCCCCAGTTGCTGGACTAGCTCCAGCACAGCCAATAAAAGAAAGAAAATTAGTGTCTCACCTTTTTTAGCCGTCTCCATCTCCTCTTCGGTCCAGCGAGAGCTTTCATTCATTTCCAGGGAAGCTGGGAAGGAAGAAGGAAAGAGAGCAGTCAGCTGTGAGCAGGAGCCAGCAAGCCCAGTGAGCTCAGAGGAGCTGTCCCAACACCCAAACCCTGTCCCATGCCCTGTCCCCTGGAGGCATGACAAAACCCCATGCAGTGCAGAAGTGCTCCTGCAAGAAAGGCTGTCGTGGTGCAGGCTCGTGAGGCTTTTCCACGCCACAGTACCCCATGCACAACATCCCCTCGGGACGCACCTCAGTGATGCAAAACCTCCACTTTGGGCCTGGAAGCAAAGCCAGATGGCTTGAGAGTGGCAGCAGATTTCCTGCTGACGGTGCCACCCTGGCCCAACAACAGGTACCTAAGATGGAGCTGGCTGGGGCTGTGTGCTTTGGAGGAGACAGACGCAGGGTGGGACCGTCAGAGACGGAGAAACAGCGTCACCTCAGTGGTGACTTTGGCCGACTGCATCTGTCAGTGCTGGCCACTGACAACAGAAGGGTGTTGGCTGTGTGACCACGGGCTCCCTCTGTGCCACCACTGGGCTCCTGGACAGCACCTCCAAGCCACTTCCAGCAACAGTGGGGGCCTATCTGGAGCAGTGCCCATTGAAGGGGACGTGCTGCTCCAGCCAGGAGGCTGACAGGGGTGTCAGCATCTCTCCCCAAATCCAAGCAGGTGCTGTGGACACCAAGGTCCTGTATAAAGCCTTCACTATGCACCAGTCCTGCTGGCAGCCTGGCACAGAGCAAACCCTACAATAACAAACTGGGGTGTGAGTCAGAGACAAAAAACAACTCGGTAAGGAAACAGATTTCCGGCTCAGGCTGCCAAGGGGTTATTACTCTAAACAACAGGCAAAGCATTATTTCAACAGTGATGAGAGATGTTTTGACAGTGTCCTTTCAAAATGGAAAACAGGCTGATAGGTTCAGGATAAAGAATACAGGCAAGGAGAGAAAGAAGGATCTTCGAAGAAGCTCTACAAGAAGCTGAGACCCTGTGGGAGGACAGCGTGAGTTCCAATGCCCACAGCAGTGGGCAGAAGAATCTCCTTCAGAGCTGGCTGAGCACGACTGCAGGTGTCACCTCCCGGAAGACAGCACAGGTCACTGCCTCCCCCAGAACCGTGTTGCCACTGGGACACCAGCCAAGAGGGAGGGAAATTGATACCTCACTGCTTCCCCCTGGCAGCAGGCACAGCCAGGGCCACAGTGCTCCTTTACGTAAAAGCGAGTGTCCCCAACGCCGTGCAGGCCCTTGGCTCAGCTGGTGATGCCTGTTATTGTATGGTACAGAAATGTCACAGAAATGGCCCGTTTGGTTTGATTAATGGCAGCGCCTGAGGTTGTGCAGTTATGAAACAGATGCCCACGGGGAGCTCCGGCACGCTGCAGTTAAACCACAATACGGTTTTGTGCTGGTTTTTAATGTTCAATTGGTATTTAAAATGCAATAACTTCCTTAGCCAACCTAAATTAAAGCGCTATTGGAGAGACATAAAGTGAAATCAATTGCTCAGATATGTCACTGGAATTGATCCATTCCTTTTTCCCAACTTAACATGGTCTAAAGGCTTTCCTCTGTGTTCGCAGTGAAGTTTATCAAGGACTCTGAGATACCAGGATAAAAAATCCCATCTAAGTTACTGGCATTATCTGCTGCTTCTCTGCAGCATTGCTGAACAAGTTGGAGGGAGAGAGCAGGGCTCTGTTGTGCTGGGGACTATTTATATCGCCTGTATGAAAACAGAGCGCTCGCAATCAAGGCTTCAGCCAGTTGTCAGCAGAGAACAGGGAGGCGAAACACCTCCGCGTGATTTATGGCACATGGAACAGCACAAGCAAGAAACTGCAGAGCAAGGAATCCAAGAGGAGTCACCCTGCTTTTATTTTTACCTGCCTTAGGTAGCACAGCAATAATTCTGCACTTGGACAGAGTAGAAAATAGAGGAAAATCAGCCAAATTCCTAGATGCATTGGCTTCTGTAAGTCAATGCATGAGCTTGCTCCCTGGGGTGGCAACTAGTGATGCTGCAGGTGCCAGAGGCAGATGTGCCCAGTGTGGGGCTGTGGATGCTGCCATGAATCCCATCTAGCCCAAGGCCAGCATGGCAACATGGCAGGGCTACGGCCATGCTGTGGGCTGGTGCAGTGCCTGGCTGCCAAGGCAGCACCTTTTGCTGTATCAGGCACTAATGGAAAGGTAACAGACCAATGCCCAAGGCCAAGGAGGAGCAGAACCCACAGGCTGCAGCTGCTCAGGCTCCAGACAAATCTGAAAACAGAGCAGGTAGGAGAAGTGGCAGAGACCCAGGCAAGCCTGGGAGGGCACAGCAGGGTCCCATGCAGCGGTTGAGGGGACTGGGAAGCCAGAGTAGCCACAAAAGGAATCAGCTCAAAGTGCTGGAGGGATGCAAGCCTTGCCAAAGCACGGCTAAAACTGAAGGCTTCCCTTTTTGTCTTTTGCAACACTTTCCCTCTGAGGCCATAAAATGCACGAACACTCAGCCAGGAAAGCCCAGGCTTGCAAATGCCCCCACTTATCCTGGTGAACCGCACCGAGCAATTCACGTGACAGAGACAAACATCACTGCTACTCCCCAGAAAGAAGGATTTCACAAAGGAAACCCCTCTTGTGCGAGCGGGGAGCAGAGCAGGCTGACGTCCCATCCCAGCACAATGGACACCCCAAAAGCCCAGCCCAGGGCAGGGTCCCCTCGTCCCCTGCCACCCACCCAGCTCGGCGCTCTGCTGCGGCGTGGCTGCCTCCTCGTTGTTGGCCTCGTTGGCCATGGAGCGCGTGATGCGGCCCTTGCGCCGGCCCTGGCTGTTGGCGGTTTTGCGGCCCTTGGAGGTGACCGTTTCCTTCTCATCGTTGTCTTCTCCGGACGTGTCGTCGTTCTTGTCCCTGCAAAAACAGGGAGAGAAGGAAAAAAACCCCACGTTGTTTGGTTGGTCTGATTTTTAGGTCAAGCAATTATTTCTCTGCACGTGTCTGGGGATTTTTCTTTTTGTTGTTGGTTTTTCAGGGGGGCAGGCCTGCAGTTTTTTTGCAGACGCAGGCTCTTTCCCTGGCTGGGATTGGCAGTGGGGTGATTTGTGGTGGGGTTTTCTTTCTGCAGCTGGCTGCAGCTCCACCACCAAGTGCACGCAGAGACCTGACGGAGACAGGTTTAATACCAGACCATTCAAATTCATCCCTGCCTCCTCCTCATTTATCTTCCTGAAAGGGACCTGCTGGTAAATGTCTTTGCAGCCTAGATATAATGAAGCCAGATGTTCTTTTAAACCAAGTATTAAGCCCATTACAGATAGCGAGCGGTCTGCGTGCCAACCTTCCCCTGCCACGGCGCTGATGCTCGGTGTGAGGGAGGCAGGGCTGGCTGGAGCTCCTCATCTGGGAGTGCTCACGTTGACATCAATAACACCAAAGGTGAAGTGCCACGCTCTGCTGCCCCTGGATTGCTCCTCTGGCTCCCAGAGGCTCTCATAACAACAGAACAAGCTGGAGGATCACAGGAGCTTTGCAGATTGATTGGGTTGATATAAAAAACCCCCATATCGTGTTGCTTTCCCAGTCTGGGAGCAGCAGGGAAGAGCAATGAGGAGGAGGATCTGCCTTTCCCTCCCTGTAGAGGAGGTGAGGTGAGCACACACAGTCCTGCACGGGGTCAGGCAGCCCTGGACTATGCTGCATCCCGTCACCACATTCCACCACTGCAGCCCCAGCCCACTGGAGCCAGGCAGGGAGGGTTGTCCTTACTTTGTCAGTTCTTCTTTGTCATTTTCTGTTTCCTGCTTGTCTTCCTCCTTCTCTCCCTCCTTCTCTTTTTCTTTCTCTTTTTCATCTTTCTCTTCTTGGCTGCTCCGGGGCATTTGCTGCTGCTGCAAAACAAAGGACATAAAATAAACCAAGCCCTCAGCACTGAGGCGGACACAGGGCAGCACCTGGGCCAACCCAAACAACTGCTGTGAAACAATGCTGGGGGCAAGTGGCCAAGAGGAAAGAGCTGCAGGCAGAGGGTGCAGGCAGGGCAGTGCTGGAGGCCACAGGGGCCAAGAGATCTCCTTTCCAGGGAGATCAGAGATAGCTCAGGATCAGGCATGGCAGCTGCACTCTGGCTCCTATTTTAGGCAGTGGGACAGCCCCAGTTGCTCCCCTAGGGTCAGGCAACAAGCAAGGATCTGATGTGGGGGTGAGGCAGGGAGGTGAGAACTGCCCTCCTGTTCTGGCTTGGTGATTTGTGCATGCATTTTGCTGGAGCATGAAGGAGACAGGGCACCAGTGACACCCCGAGGCTCAGCAATATCAACACTTTGATCTTTTCCCAAGTGTCTGACAAGCCCATGGGGAATGTTTGTGGCTCTGTAGCACCAAGCAGGGAAGGTGCCCTCTCTGTCCTCTCTTTACCACCTGGCACCTTCAGCAGAGGCTGTGAGCCCAACCACCCCAACACCGCTGCTGCTGCTCAGACCCAAGGCACCGTGGTACCCCAGGGAGGGACGCAGTGATTATTATAGTTCTGGATTTTGTTTCAACAGCTGCAGGAAGGAGGTTGCTGGGGAGGCCTGGTTCCCCTGACCTCCCTTCCCTCTGGTGACCAGCAAACGAGAGGCATTGAATAGAGAAGTAGAAATTAGAGACGGAAATGATTTATTAAACCATCCTGCTCCTGGCTAAAGCAAGGCTGCTTGCTCCAGGAAACCCACCCGGGCTCACCCGGCCCCTGCCCAGCCTGCAGGGCTTCCACCACCCCCTTGGGAAAGGGTTTGATGATGTAATGGGGAGGAAAATTGCCTTAAAATGGATTTATCAGCAGAAGGTGGCTGCTCTGCTGGGCACACAGCCATACAGCAAGTACTGATGAGGTGTCTTCACATCCCTTGAGCCAGCAGGATGGGCCTGATCCCACTCTGCAGAACTGGGAGGCTGCTTCAAACATGGACATCCTGCAGCAGCAGCACTGGGTGCAAGCAGAGCTTTTTGACCCCATGGACTAATACTAAAATCAGAAGTATGGAGCTGTCAAATGGAGCAGTTTAATGAGAAAGCTGCTGATTCCTTCAGGCCCTGGTTGAACAAAATCCCTTAAAACCCATGCACAGCCATCACTGAAACCCCACTGACTTTCAGTTCCTCCTTGTACAGCGGGAGGCAGCTGTGCCATCAGGATCCTGGCACGCTTGGCCAGCCCCTGGAGCACCTCTGCACACGTGCAGAACACAACTGTAATGCATCAGCTCACACTCCTGCTGCTCTGGGAATTGCTCCGTGGGATGCAAGGCTGGGAGGTCCCAGGGGAGAGGGAGTCAGGGAACAGCTGGGATGAGCACTCAGTTGCTTATAATTTTCCAAAGTCCACAGATCACTAAGGCTTGGGGAACAGGCTGTCTCATGCAGCAAGTGACCAAGGGAATTGTCATCCCAGTAACTGGGCACTGCTCTTGTCAGCCCCCAAACTGGAGGAGGGCAGTGGACAAGGTGCAACAGAAGGTGGGGACGCCTGCACTGGCTGCAGAGGAGCAAAGGGCATCCATCATGTGCATTTCCCCAGCACTGCCCTGAACTCTCTGACTCTGAGTCACTCCATGGTGAACCCTGAGCACGGGTTCAGCCCAGACTGACACCCCTGAGGTCAGGGCTGTGACCTCCAAGGGCTGGGCAGGCAGCAGGACAGGCTCTGCCCCAGCCCTGGCCATCACCACCCATCTGCATTCCCCTCACCAAAGGCTTTGGCAAGGGAGGGGAGCCCACATGAGTTTCCCAGTATTTCTACCACCCAATTGAAAATATTTTCTTTTGAGGGATGGGGGAAATCTTGCATCCCAGAAATCCCAGCTCTCCTTCAGATTTAAACCCAGCTGTGACTGCACAAGTACCTGCCCCAGCTTCAGGCTGGAGTGAGCATCCAAGAAAGGTTCAGCATCATCTTATCCTGCCTCCATACTTGTCTGAACTAGGGGGCTGCCAGCCTGGGCAGCCATCACAGCTTTTCCCCATGGAATGGCAGTGATGCCAAGGAGCTCCTTGTACCAGCCTGCAAACACAGGAGCAGGAAGGCAGGGAGAGATGAGAGTGGCCTTGGTGGCTCATGCAGCAACACAGGTGCTTCCCTGCAGAGGCATCTGCCCAGCTTTGGCATGATCAGAATGGGCAAACCCCACTGGGCTGGCTTCAGTGGGCCACTGCACATCCCTCTCCTCCTGAACGTTTCAAGCCCAGCCTGGTAGGACATCAAATCAAGGTCTCTCAGTGCAGAGGCACATCTCAATCCAAGGTTGCCCTCTAGTGATTGCCCTGCTCTGGCCACGGCCGGGTGCCCAATGCCAGGAGCGAGAGCCAGGTGGGATAAGCACCCTGCACCCAGCGGGACAGACAGGACAGGTCTCACCTGTCAGCCAGGTGAAAGACATAAAATGGGCAGCATCATCACTATCAGGCCATGGTGGGAAAACTGACCCAGCTCCACCCAAGGCTGCGCTCATGTCCTCATCTGAGGAAAGGCTCCCAGCCAAATGCTGATCTGAACCCTGGCAAGCCCACAGTGATGGCTTATCTCCTGTACTAGAGCTTGGCTGCAGAGTGGGGCACCTGCCAAACACCCCAGGAAACGCCTCTGCTCACGAATGTCCCCCTTACATCACACCCAGGGGTACCTGCTGGGCTGGAAGCTGTGGGTCTGTACTGAGCACCCAGCCCTGGGTGGGGAGCGGGCACCCCGAGGTGCTGAACGAAGCCATTTCAGAGCTCAGCCACAGATGGCACACACAGATGGGACCATCCCCCAGCGATGGACCACGGCAGCTGCCCCAGCCCACCCTCACCATGTGCTCCACCCCAAACCCCAGACTGGCATGGGAACCGGACCGTGCCATGGCACAGTGGTGGGAAGGCAGCGCCGGGAGGCCCTGAGCCGGCCGGTCCCCCCTCCCGGCACGCTGCCCCCGCTGTGTGTGGGGAGGCTATTCTTAGTGCTGGACACGGACCAGCTCTGGATGATTCAAAGGACGGGACACCATCCCAAAGCGTGACGGGCCAGGAAATGCTTCCCCAATTACCAGCTGATGTTTCCCTCTGATTCACACCGCCCCGGCCAGGGGTGGACTGGCAGGTGGGTCAGCCTTAGCGGAACCCCCAAAGGCCGGCACCAAAACTGCTCAGCTCCCGGCTAGCTTAAACTCAAACCTCTCTCCACCTACATCTCTGCCATCCTGGGGATGAGGCACTCCACTTCCCAGAGGTAAACCAGGTACGTGCTCCCCACCTTGCACAAGAGGGCGAAGGGATGTGCCCGAGGCCAGGGAAGATGCCTGTGGCAGAGGGCAGGGCTGTCCCTCCCTCCCAGGTCAGACGCTCTAACCCCGCACCGCCCTTCCTCCGCCTCAGCATCGCTGCTGCTTGTTTTTGCTGCCGACGCATCCTGTTTATTTAAAAAGGCCCCAGGACAAAATCGGACGCGGGACGCATGAGCGAGAGGCCGACCCTGCCCCGAGTCCAGGGGGACAGGCGGCCTCCTCCGCTCCCTGCGCTCCGGCCCGAGCAGCTCCGTAATTACAAACACCTGCTCACCTCTGCCCCAAAGTCCCGCCGGCCCCGGAGCAGCTGGAGCGGCGCAGAGCGCTGCCAGCTCTCCCGGGAACAGCGCGTTCCGGGGCCGGGGCCCGCCGCAGGCACACATGGCGCTCCCGCAGCGCCCGGCTCCCGCTCGGCTGGCACGGCTCGCCCGGCCTGGCCGGCTCCTCCGGGCACGGCACCACGAGCTCCGCTACCACAAAGCTTCGTCTCCAAGCGCACTTTCGGGGCACAGCGGCTTCCAGGTAAGGAGCCGGACACGGACGGGCTGACCCTGCTGAGGACGGACCAGCTCGCCGCGGGTCCTGACAGCGGGACTCGCCGGGAGAGAGCCCTGGCGAGGAAGAGGTGCAGCTCCTCCCACTCTGTTTACTTCCTCTGCCGAGGCACTGCCTGCTCCTGGAAGCGGGACGGAGGGCAGGAGGAGGTGGGGGAAGCGGCTCCCCACCTTCGCCCTCCCCAGCCCCGCCGGAGACGCCTGAGCCTGTGGCACAGAGACGCTGAAAGCGGCCAGAAAGCCCCTGGCAGGCGGCAGCGCGTCCCTCGCCTCCGAAGCGCCCCGCTCGCACGCTCCCCGGGAGCTGCGGCCCCTCATCTCCCCCGAATCACTCATCACTCACCTCCCCGCTCCCCGGCTCCCGCGAGCGGCCGGTCCCCGACAGCCCCATCGCCAGCTCCCGGCCCCTGCTCACCGCCCAGCCATCCGGGCGCGCTGTGCCTTACGTTCTCCGGCTCTGAAGGCTTCCTGACGATTTGCATAGTTAAGCCGTAAACTAACCACAACATTCCTCTTATGATTTTGCAATCTGCTGGAATAACGTGGTCGCTCTAAGTCGAGCGATGAATCATCATCTATAAACCACAGCTCTCGTCACCGGGGCTCTCAGTGCTGGCTGCAGCCTGCGTGATTAATCCGCCAGGATGCCAAGCTTAACCTACAGTGCAGGGCTATTTATTTTCCAAACTTGCAAGCCTCCGGAAAACGATTGCCGCTGCCTTCTCCGTCCCCTGTGTGGCGAGATGCCCCAGGCTGTGGCAGAGGATCGGGAACAGGGGACCTCCCTTGTTGCCCGCAGGACATCCCAGCGTTAACCACTGGACCTTGCACCTTGCAACTGAGGCACCCACGCCCTCCCCCGGCCCCCCCTCACTCCTTGTGCCACAGCACCCTCAAAACATGCACCAAAACACCACTTTTGCCAGCAGGGATGAGCTCATCCCTGGCAGTCCAGTTCCTGAATCAGAACTACCAGCTCCTGCCACACCAACTACACCACTTGCTGCTGGATTTGCTAGTGGGGAATAGGGTCATGGTGGTGGCACCGAGAGAGAGCCTGTCCCCAAGCCCAAGAGCCCCTGGGACTGCTATCTCCTCTCTCCCACACCAGCTTTCAAGGCCAGATTGGCTGCATGGGGGATGCCATTTGGTTGCCAGCAGATGCATCACATCCCCTGCCATCATTACACTGCCCTGGGCTCTTACAGGAGACAGAACCACCAGCTCCTGTTTGTTCCTTAAATCAGTAGGGAGCAAGCCTGTGCACCCTGGTGCAGAGAGAACTGTGCATGCCAGGCTGAGCTGCAAGGCACATGGTTTTGGTGCCACTCAAGCTCATTCCCAGCTACTGCAGGCAGCGAGCTCCAGGTTTTTGTTTAAAGGCAGCTCTGCACCCTTGCCACAGTCTCACTGCGGCAGCGCAGGGACGTGTGCCAACCCTCTCCCCGGCATGTCACACCAGACTCTGTCTTGACAGGGACTTTGGAGGGAGCTGCATCCCACCAGTGTGAGCCCCATACCCTCTGGCAGCTGGGAGCACCCACTTGGCTGTGCCACCTCTCCCATGTGCAGGGCACCAGCTCTTCACTCCTCCAGCGTGTGACTTCAGATCAATGGCATTTATGATGTTCTCTGGGGCACTCAGCTGCAGAGCAGGCTCAGGCCAAGGTCATTGCACGCAATCAGGGAGTTGCAAATTAAAACCAGCTCGAGATAAGCTGAGACAAAAGGCCAGTGCTACGCTCGCCAGGAACGCCTGGGGTTTGCTTTGCTGCTTCTCCAGGAGCCCCAGCACAGCTGCCATGGCTGTGGGCACACATGGGTGCCTGCTGGCATCACCCTGAACATCCCACAGGGTCCAGAACTGGCACCATGGGGTAGGATGCTCTGTGCTCTCTGCAGCACAGCCAGCGGGACTTGGCACTTGACTCTTACCCCCATCCCCAGCCCCACAGATTCTCTGCAGGGCATCTTTGCCAGGAACAGGGCTGGCACCATGCAGCTGTGGCTTGGGAGCATCCTCTCTCTGCCACCTACATCTGTCTTTGCACCTGCTTTCAATCTCTGCCTCTGGCAGGTCACATCCCTGAGAGCCAGGGCAGGGACTTGGCCACAGAGCACCCTCAGCACCAGCCTCCCTGTTAGCCACCACGCTGCCCAGGCACCCAAAGTGCCCATGGAATTTCCTTCCTTGTCAATGCCACAGCAGAGGCAGAAGCACCCGCCTCTGATACAGCCACTGCAAACACTGCTCCCCACGTGTCCCTACCAGGGAGGACGGCTCAGAAATACATTTGTGTGTGGTGTAACCAACTGGCAGGGCCTGGAGCCCCCTCAGGCCTGGCTGCCACCCACGGCCACGCAGCCCGGCTTCTCACGGCCGCGCGCAGCACCCTCCGCTCCTGGGAGAAACCACAAAGCAAAACAAGCCGCTGCCAAAACAACAAGGGGAGGAAGAGGAATGTCTGCCGGCAGCACAGCTTTGATTGCTTGTGTCCCAGGGCTGGGTTTGATGCTGTTGGCTGTGGAAGCAAGTTAAAAAAAAAAAAAAAAAAAAAAAATCAAAGGGCCAGGCTCAGATTTCATAAGAATGATAGAGAGCATGGGGATCACTCGGTACAGCTCAAACTGTGACAGCTCTGAGCTGGGCTGCTCCTCTACCAGCAAACAGCCACTCTGCAACACAGTCAGCACATGGCAGGGTTGGAGAACACCGAGGCTGTGCCCAGGGTCCCAGGAGACATGGACAGGCCCTGTGCACGCTCACCAGCACAGCTCTCAGGCACCACAGGCCACAAAACACAGCTAGTGCCAGCAGCAAGGAGCTCACAGCTGCAGCCAGGCTGCCCTGCCATGCCATGGAAAAGCCCTGGGCCATCTCCCAGGCTGCTGGCCCTGGAGCAAGCAGGGTCCTGGGGACATGCAGCACATCAGGGGCGAGGAGAGGGGCTGGCAATGGGACTGGAGTCATGCTGGACCCTGCATCACTTGCCAGACCAGAGGACAAGCATGCCCAGGTGCACTCACCTGAGTGTGGGCTCATCCCTGGCAGCACTGGGAGCCTGCTGGGCACAGGAACCATCTGGGCAGGGCCCTGTGTGGCTCAGCCCAGCACAGCTGGCACTGCCACCTTCCCACCACTCGCTCTGTGATACCACGGAAGCACTGAAGTGATTTTTACAGGACCCTGCTCACCAGATCCTTCCTTGCACCACTGAGGGTTTTTCCATAAGAGGAAATGTTTCTTTTCTGGGTCGCTGCTGAGTTTTTAAAAAAGTGATTTGATTGCTTGCGAAGGGAAAAATGACCCGAAGGGAAGAGAGCATAGTGTTTGGAAGCAGTGGAGATGAGTCCCTGCTCTGTCCCAGGCAGGGAACACGTGTTTTCCCTTCCCTGTGGTTTGCTTTGCCCTGCTCCCCCCTGCTCACAGCCCCCCAGCCACACGCCGACCCCTCTCCAAGCCCTGCCAACAGAGGAAGGTGCCAGGTCAGCAGTTTGTGGGATGCAGAGCAGCATCCACACAATCCACACACACCACAAACAACCAGGGGCAAAGCAAGCCCTGCATCCTTGTAGAAGCAGATTTCTGGGATTTTCAGCTGTGCCTGCTTCAGGAAGCAATTTAGCAATGACATGACCTATTTCCCATCCATTCCTAGTCAAACCTGGATCACAACAACAGATAAAACAACTCATCCCAAAATCCAACCGCTCCTGTGTCCCTTGCTGGGATCAGCAAAGCCCAGCCTGGATCCCAGACCCTGCCCCGAGGAGTACTCACGTGGGCAGGGGTGTGGGGGAGCACTCCCTGTGAGGATACATCCACCTGCTGCTGGAGAAACACCAGCCCAAACCTGGGGGCCAGCTGGAAGGGGGGTGACCTCACCCAAGCGCCTCTTTTGTTACTGCTACCTGCAGATGTGATCAAGCAGCACAGAAGAGCCCAGCTGTGAGGGCAGAGGGTCCATCAGCAGCCTGTGCCAGTGGCTGCGTGTCCCTGCCTGCTGATGCCTGTCCCTGCTCTGAGCCCACAACCCTCCCTGCTGTCCCTGCACTGTCACCAGCCCACATGGGGACCTGGGGACCAAGCAGCCACCCTCCTGTGGCAACGCATCCTCTGATTCTTCTCCCAAATATGGCCATGTTGTTCTCATTAAATCACCCCCAAAACTGCAGCTGGGATTTCAGGAATGCAAGTTTCCATTGTGTTTGCCCGATTGTGCTGCCTGGAGGGGTGGCAGGGCTGTGGGAAAGCTGCTGCACCCTTGTGATGGGGGAACAGGAACGATGGACCTTACAGAGCACACCTGGGGGAGCAACAGGAGTCCAGAATGAAAGAACAGGCACCAAGGGGGGGTTACAGAATCAATCTCAACTTGAGCATCACTGTTTGTCACACCTCATCCACCTGCTGGGCAGGCATCCCAGCATAAACCTCCCTGGTGACCACAGGTTTAAAGAGTGACAGCCTGCACTGAGCACCCAGATGACAAACACTCTGTGAGGTGTTTCTTGCTATGAGGCCACACTTGAGCAGGACCAGGGCCACAGGGTCTAACCCAGTTCACTTCTCACTGGTCCTGTAGCCTCAGCCTGATTTCCCGGGCCATCAGCAGCCCTATCACACTGCAGATTTGTCCAGAAAATGAGCCAAATTCGAGCCCTTTTACATCCCAGCAGTGACATTCCACTGGCAGGAGATGAACCCATGCCCCAATACTGACATCCCTGGCATCATTCCCAACCAGGCAACCTCCCTCACAGACCGCCCCTGCTCATCCACAGATAATAAAACGCTCCAGTCAGCACAGCTTTAAGTGCCTGCAGAATAATTTCTTGGTATTTGTGGCACAGAGTTTACTGGCCACATCCAGGGCTGTGTCTGTATGATGTGCTGCATGATTAAACCAGGATTTTGTGACAAGTATATCCCTGCGTCTGGAAGAGAAGTTGTCAAACCCTTTATCACTAATGAGGAGCTGCTCCCTGGACTGATGAAGATCAAATGGTTCCCAGAAACAAGTATCATTCCTCTCATTAGCTGCTGTGGTTACCGGAGTGGGAGCACTTGCACAATTTACAGAGCTAGAACAGTTTGCTGAGCTCTGGATCTGATCCCTGGGGAGGGAGGAGAGGCAAGGGCATGGCAAGGCTGGAGCATGGCAGCAGATCTGCTCCTGCACTGGGGACAGGGTGCAGGGAGCCCTGGAGCCGTGGCAGGCACTATCCGGAATCCCAAACCCTGCCAACCCCTGCTAGTGTGACAGGGCTGCTGGTGGCCAGGGAAACCTGCTTGGCCAGGCTTTTCCTAATGCTCCAGGACCCAGGAGATATCAAACCTGGCCAGATCCTGCTGGGACGGTGCTTCTGCCAAAAAAGTAAGCGGGCTGTTTATAAAAATCTGGGTTGGGGCTGTTTATCCTCGTTGGTGAGGGGAATGGTTTGTGTTTGGGGAGGGCGGGACAGACGGCGGGACGGATAGTTCGATTTGGGTTTTGGCAGGGGACGGGGAAAAGGGTGGGCCTGGGAAAGGCTGTCGGGCCTGGCGGGGGACAGCGCTGGCCCGGCCAGGTCACACCGTGGGTCCCCGCCCTGCCGGCACGGCTCTGGCACCGCTCTCGGCAGAGGAAGGGGGGTCCGGGCGGCTCCACTCCCCCGGGGCCACGAGGGAGTCCTCGAAAGTGTCGGCACTAACACACGGCTGGCCAGGGAATACGTGAGCGCTGTCTGACAGCGCTGCGACGGGCTGGCATGACGCTCTGTCCGGCGGCTGCGTCCCTCCACCATGACTTCATCCCCCTCTGAGTCATCCCCAGGGCGGGCAGGCGGCTCCTCCAGCCGCCCATGGTCCTGCTGCCGACAGACTGACCCCACCGACAGACTGACCCTACCGACAGACCGACCCATTGACAGCTTTGCCCAATGGAATGGTTGCCCACCTGCCCATCATGGCAGTGTGTAGGAGATGATGGCTTTTCCTCCCCAAGGAATTCACTGGCAGGAAGTGTATCTGGCATGCCGCAGCTGCTGCACTACCACAAGGGCAATGTTACTCCAAAATCAATGCAAATTTACTCTGGAATAAAAAATCTCACACTCCAAATGGAATAATTATGTTGAAGTAGAGTCACTTTCCTTCCAGCCCGGTTTCAGCCCAACACTTGTGTTCCCACAGCCCAGCAAAACAGCTTCCTAAAGAATGAAGCACATGGTCAATTTCGGTGTCCCTGTTACAAAATTTAGAGGTTTCACAGAGAGACACTGAAATACCCTGAAGAGCGGCCACAGACCTGAGTTGTATGGACACATCAACACAAGGGTTTGTCATTACAAGCTCATGCAAATTTATGCTTATCACTGTACACTGACTATTGGATCAGACTATTTTACCATGGCACAAATTCTTTTCTTGTTTTTCAGCGCGAAACGACGAGGAAGCTATTTCTCTTCCCATCCATTTTCCTCCTCACAGGGTTATAGTGCCTTTTCATACACAAACACGGGACTATTTTAGAAATATCTTAATCTCTGGAGCCTCAATATCACGCACCATGACCCACTGGATGTGGTACTTCCACTAAGCAGTGCCATGGAAGGCGGAGTGCTGGAGCATCCTGCCTCGGAGTGGGCGGCTGCTCCAATTTTTGACAAACTGGAAGTGGAATCATGTGAAGTCCCTGCTCTTGGCAGGAGATTTTTAGCAGTAAGTAGCAGCTTTATGAGGAATATCCTTTGCCAGGGGACCATCAGCCAGGGAGCAGTGGGATTCTTATTTTTTAATGGACTTTTAATAAGTAGGCCACAAAGATAGTCTTGACACAGAGAAGCTTTTTTCTCTGTGTAATTATCTCCCCTTTGCTCTCAAGCTCCCTGCAGCCTCCAATGGCAAATAAGACCACCAACCTCTCTGTGAGAAAAGGAGCAAGAAACCAGCACAGAGCCACTTGAAATGCTCTTTGTATCAGATCTCATCCGCTCTCCTCTCATCTGATACAAAAACCCAACCTCTCCTCCCCTCCTCTAAATTAATTAAAGCTTAGCTTTTGGTGTTTAACTACTTGAACCTTTACCAGCAGGAAAATATGTGCTCAGAGCATGGGCAATGCTGGGAACCTGATGCCATGCTTCCATGTGCTGCAGGAAGGCTGCCCACAATTCTGTCTCCTCCTTGCACACTGCCCATCCCTGTGTGTCCTCTGTCCTTCATCCTGTCACCATCTCTGGTTGCTGAGACTGGGCAGGTAATGCAGAGCTGGCAGTGCCACATCAGCCCAGTGCTGCTGCTCCTCAGTCCCCACTCCTCACCAGGCCACATGGAAAACAGAATGAGAGATCTGCATAGGGTTTCAAACAATCCAGGACCCCTTGGGAACAAGCAGGGTGCTGGCTGAGCCTTTGGAACAGTTACTCCCAAATGAGCACTCCTGCAGCACAGGCAGAATTTGAGCTGCTTTTGAAAAGACTCTCTAAGCAAAATGCCACCAGGAGCATCCCTCCATCCCAGCCAGTACCTGAGCTCTCCCATGATGGTCTGTGCAGCCACACACTGACCCACTCTGGTGTGTGGAAGCAGCTCCCATCAGCATCACACCCAGGGGAGACCCTGGCTCGTGAAGAGGTGCAAAGGGGATGCCTCACTGCTCCCACCAGCTTTAACAACATATTCATCCCTTTATTACCTTAAAATGCCACCCTGAAACGAGTCTCTCCCCAGCAGAGCCTTCCTCTGCAGCACATACCCAGCCCCTCAGCAGCAGTATGCCCTTCCCAAGGCTGCACACAGGCTCTTCCAACACTCCCCTCATGCAATCTTGCAGGAAAAGGATGCAAATACTAGAGGTATCACAGCACAAAGTGTGAATTTCAAAACCCCCCAAGATCTCTGTGGGAGAGCTGCTCCAGGCTGAATGCAGCAGCTGCTGTTCTGCACCCCTCTCCTACTGTGAATCATGCAGCCAGTCCTTGGCTCTTAAAGCTCGTCTGAACATCCCACCTTCCACCTGAGCATCCAACAGTAATGGGAAATATTCCCTGTGTCGCTTCCTCCCAGACTCAGGGGGGCTCCTCTTTCAAAATCAGCGGCGTTCTGGCTGAGGACTGCTCCAGGGGAGGTGCAAATTGTTCCCTTTGGTGCCATTCCTACTTGCAAAAACAGTCCTACAGGCGATGAAGCAAGTCCCTGCTTCTAAAGGCTGGCACTGAGCAAGGCTCCAAAGGGCAGCACACGTCTGCACTGCTCAGGCTGGATCATGTGGCTTTAAAGCATCGTGGGAAATTCTGCAACTAGTGATGCTTTGGGTAATTTCAAACCCCAAAACACAAACAGTCCCTGCTGGGTGCAGGATGGGCAGGTCTGTGGCTGCTGGGGTAGGTAGGCAGATGCAGAGCAAAGCCTCTCACTCTCCACATTTGCTCAATTTAACACTGAAACCAGAATGAGCTGTGCTAAATGTCTCCACCGCTAACAAGAAACAAATGTGGCCTCATGTTCTAGTTGCTGTGATCTAACAAAACAGACCATGGTAAACACTATAAAAATGTACTGGAGGGAACCACCCTGTGTT
Source organism: Fringilla coelebs (assembly GCF_963513975.1). Classification (NCBI taxonomy): domain Eukaryota; kingdom Metazoa; phylum Chordata; class Aves; order Passeriformes; family Fringillidae; genus Fringilla; species Fringilla coelebs. The sequence continues at coordinate 13,804,108 of NC_140043.1, forward strand.
TGCTGGGAGAGGGACTGGATAATCTAATAGGGCTTTATCCATCTCTAATGTCTCTGAAAAAAAGAAAGGAAAATTGGGCCCTGTCCATGACATTTGTCATGTGCTAGCTATTCTGATGTCTTAATGCTGCAGAAATCAAATTGGAGTGAGGCTACCTATCTGCTTCCCAATCAGGATCTAGGCCCAAGTGCTGCTTTTTATGGCCATGCAGCGTGGAGATCTGCTGATGTCAGTGGTGTCACGGGCCAGGCCAGTTTTTCCATCCTTATTCCCACATTATCTGGAGAGACAGTCCCTTTGTGGTTGCCTCACTCTCCTTGTGACATAAATAATCACTCACTTCATGGACCTGGGGATCCACCAGCAGGACCTGCCTCTGGCTGAAAGCATTCAGGGGATAAGGCACCTTCCCAAAAGGTTAGCACTTATCTGTTCCTGGGTATCATGGTAGCAGCAGCAACCCTGCCAAGGTCATGTCTAGATCTGTATCTTGGCCATGGTAATGGTAAGGGTTGACTCAGTCACCTGCCCCCAGGCACCTCGTGGTGCCCTGGAATCTGCTCTGCCCTTAAACAAAGGCTTAAGGGTCTCCACTAGCTTTAGTGCCACACCTGCCAGCCCCACGGAGACCCCCACGGGATCATGGACACCCTCTGGCACTTCAGATTGATTTATATGCTTCTGCTCAGGTGTCACCAGAAGTCATTCCCACCCAAGTCATTTTCCTCCCACATCTTTACCTATAGGAAGAGCCTTGGCAGGTTCTGCAAAGCAGGAGCCCCACCCAGCTCCCAGGAGCCCTGTCACCATTGTCACCTCAGCTGCCATCTCCAGAGGAATGAGACACACAGACCCCACCTGGTTCTTGCACACAGTTCAGGCTGCACAGGAACCCCATGCTACTGACACACAGCCAGGTTTTCCACAGTCACTCCATTCCCTTTTTTAAGCATCTTGGATTTGTTTGGTTTTTTTAAAACACTGTGGCATGCGGATGGACAAACACCAACTACCATTAAACGGCACGTTCTGAAAGAGCACAAACACAACCCACCACAGCCTGCAAGCAGTATTTCTGTGTGAGGAGGGGGCAAAGCACCACTTGGGGGGCTCAGAGAAAGCGCTGCAGCTCCTTGCCCAGCCTGACAGATGACGCTTCCACGCCCTCCCCTCTGGCTCTTACCTGGCTCTTCCCGCGCCGCCGGTAATTCCTCCTCACGAGGTTCTTGTAATTCTCATTCTTCTTGGTCAGGTAGTAATAGAGGACACAGTCAGCCACCGTCTGCAATGACACGGGCACGTCAGGGAACAGTAGCTCCTGGCCTCGTGTGCTGCTGGTGGGGCACAGCCTTCCAGGAGCAGCGTTTAGAACTGGCCATCACCAGGTCTCCTGCTGCTCCTGAAGACCTGCAGCCCAACAGCTTCCCCACACCTCCCTCCCTAAGGCTTCCAGTGCAGCTGAAGAAGGGGACAGTGCTGTCCTAGTAAAAAGGCTCAGCCCTTCCAAGGACAGAGCAGGGCGGTCCCGCAGGCGTGCGGGGACGGAGATGGGGTGCTGAGCAGAGATCACCCCGTGCTGGAGGCAAAGCAGGGCTGACCCCAGATGACCGTGGCAACCAGAGGCAGAAGAAGGAGCTGCCTGTCAGCCTCTGTGAGGTTACAGGAGGCACAACCTGCCACGGCACTGTCAGCTGCTGTTACTTCCAGCCGCTAAGCTCGCTGGCTCGAGCGCGTGCGACTTGGCTGTGGCCAAATTGAGATCCCAGCGCTCAGGAGCTGCCATCCCAACTCCAGTGGCTGGCTCCACAAACAGCACCACAGACTGGACACCTCGGGAAAACAAGGAGTCACAGCCAGCACATATCCTGCTCCTGAACAGCACAAAGTGTGCCAGGCTGGGAGAAGTCCTGTGCTGAACAGGGTGGGCACCTGAATGCCAGCCTTGGGCTGCACATTCACATTCGGGATCAGTGGCTGCATGGAGAAAAATTATCGCACAGATCCATCATGCCACGAGTCCTCAGGAGCTTGGGGCAGCTGCGTGTGCCCGGGGGCTGTGCTCACCCCATCCCTCTGCAAGGAGTGGAACCATTTGCAAAAACAGATTGCAACTTTTAAAGTGTTAATTGGATCTCTTTCTAATTTAGCCCTGATTATACACACACACACACGAACACAAAAACTTACAGTCATCTGTTCCAAGGGCTAAGATCACTATTTTTTATAATGCAATTTAAAAATCTATTAATTCATTACATTGAGCCATACTTTGCATCTCTCTCCAACAGGATAATGGATGTGTTCTGTATCATAATTACAGCCTGATTTACAAACGAGTACAAATAAAATTAGAAGACATTTTACAGCTTGGAACACAGACTGGATTGTGAGCATCATCCAAGTCCCACCACTTTCAGCTTTATCGAGCGCAAAAGGATGAGGATCTTGGGATCTTACAGCAACAGCAGCAGCATGAGGGGGCTGCTGGCCCTCCTTGCTCCTTTGGACAGGAAGGTCAAGGTCTTATAAATTATTCCCCAGTCTGAGTTATGAGGAATCAGAGAATAATTTAGGCTGGAAGTGACCTCTGCAGGCCACCCCCTGAGAGCAGAGTGGTTCCTTCAGAGTGAGTGGACACCGTGTGTATGAAACTCTGCATGAGGTGGCCAGAGGATGCAAATAACTAAAAGGACCAGAGAAGCAGCAGCTTTCAAATGTTTCTTGCTCAGGAGAGAATTCAGGTGATGGACATAGCAGCGTTTTCAGGCTGGGTCCGTCCAGGATCTGCCCACATGGCCTGTCCCATGGAAGGCACCTGGTCTTGCTCAGAATGGGAAAAGAGACTCGCTCCTCCCTCAGATCATTCTTTCCCTCAAACCTTTCTTCCATAAGCCCAATTAACAGCAAAAACAAAGAGTCCAAGCAGCACAACACACGAGGTCTGGGAAAGGTCAGGCAGTTCCTGTGAACAACTCTTCCTAGACACCAAGGGGAGCTGTGTGTGCTTTCAGGACACCCACCAGAACTGCCGCATGAAATGGGACTCGGTCCACCCTCAAAAACCCCTCTCTCCCTGAACAAAGAGACCCCTCCACTTAGTGTTGGGCAGCTGGGTGCCCACCCGCCGTGTGACAGCCTGGCTGGTGCAAAATGCCTCCGGGAGATGCTGGGAAGCAGCTCCCAGGCAGATCACGGGTGGCTGCGCCGCCCCCGCGCCAGGCTGGCTGCGTTCGCACCTCTCGGGCTCCGCGCTCCCCGCGGCTGACTCAGCCCTGTCTCTGCAGGGAGCCCGTCTGGACCCTGCCCCGGGCCTGGAGCCACCGCCACCCACAGGTGCTCAGCATCTGCTGGCAGCTCCAGCACCGAGAGCCAAGTGATGGCAGGAGAGGCAGCACAATGCAGGTCACAGCCAGGCTTACCTTCCTGTCCAGGAAGGATGCGATCAGGCCGAAGTTCTTCGGGTGCTGCATGAACCTGCAGAGCGAGAGGGAGAGGGTTACTGTGGGCGCTGGCTCTGACCCCCTCACAGCTGGGCTGCCATGCCCTGTGTGCCCAGAGCAGCAAGGCCAGTTCCCAGAGGGACTCTGGGCTTTGAGAAAATATTTGTCTGCTGCTCAGCTTCCCAGAAAGACAGGAACTTTAAATTTAGACCAGTGGGGCTGGGCTGGTCGGGAGCTTCGATGTGCAAATGTTCATCATGGGGTGGGAGAGAGGGGGGGGGCTGGAAGTGCTGGAGAGCTGCTCATCACCCTGCTCGACCCCATGGCCACCCAAGCCTGTACCAAGAGCAGGCACAGAGGGCAGGCACACCTGGCCAAGGCCTCAGGATCTGGCAAGGAAAGGGTGAGGAACTGCCATCACACCCCACATCATGGCCATGGGGGCGCTGAGCAGGACCCCAAGCCCTGCTGGGCTGTTGGGAGCAGCGGCAAAGGACAGGAAGGGAAACCCAAACCCTGGGAGGAAGCGCAGAGCTGCCACATTGCTGAGTTGCTCAAGAGATCCCCAGTGGCACAGCAGCTCCCACGAATGCCACCTCATGCCCAGCAAGGGGAGGAGCTGTCAGCAAGCTCCCCCTGGCTCTGGCGGCCCGGGAGGGTACAGTGCCTGCTCAGGGGAAGCTGTCCCCACAAGCAGAGATGCTTTCTCCAACAAATCCCTGTGCCTGGCTGGTGTGGAAGCACCGAGGGCCAGCAAGCCCTTGGCAGGAGGTGGTGCTGCTGGCAGCACAGTTAACCAATGCACTGCCAAAGCACGGACAGCCTGGGGAGTGGTGGCTTTGGGCCAGGAGAGGTGGCCACCAGCACGGGCTCTGCCCTGGGGAGCTGAGCAGGCAGGGAGAACCACGTCCAGCACGTGCACCTCTGCCAGCTCCCAGGAAATGACAGCTCTGTCCCCTGGGGAAATGGATCGAAGGCAAAAGGTGGGAGAGCTGCGGTGTGGGTGGAACATGGGCAGGACATGGTGAGGAGCTCAGGTCTCCAGCCCTGCCAGCGACTCCCCTGGGGCAATTGGCACAGCTCTGTTCTGCTTTTGCTGCTCTGTCCCAATGCTAAACTCGGAGTCAAGGCACTGAGCTGAACTCAGGGAGGGCCTGACCAACTCCAGCCATGGCAGCAGGACATGGGTGTTGTCACCCACGTTGATGCCATTCTTGATGCAGAACTCCCACATGGTTTGGGAGGCACTGCAAGATCCCTGTCACCATACCTGGTCACCAGAACAAAAAAGAAACCAGAAATGCTAGGGGGGACAAAAAAAAAAAGAAGAAAACAAACCAGACGGGCTGCTCAGATAACCTGGGGTGAGGGCACAGAGCCAGAGCTGGCTCCTCACTCTGCACACAGCACAAACCCAGGGCTGACCACAGGACGGGGTTTTCAATGATGCTACCACACTGCTGGGGCAATGCAGATAACAATCCACTCTTTTTCATGGACCAGGCTATCTCCCCATAATGAGAGACGGATGCTGCATTTTCACACTGCCCAGCACGACACAGCCTCAATGCCTGAGCAGCACCCTGCTCCTTCACCAGCAAACCACAGCTTCCCTGGGAGTAGGCCAGCAATGGGCTCTCAGCAGTGACCTGAAATCCTGCCCAGAAGCAAATCAAATCAGGTTCTTCCTCGTGGTTATGTTCTGACAGCTAAAATAGCTCAGACCTGGAGCTTGTCAGCCTTGCAGTGCCTGCCTGTTTACTCCAAGAGCCCTGCCAACTGGGCTGAACAAAAGGTTGAACCAAGTTTTCCTGGTCTCAGGAGGAGGCCAGCTCTAGGTCACAATCACGGATGACACAACTCCAGTTCACCTCAAAAACCCAGGCCAGAAGCTGCAGCACAGCAGGCAGCTTGGCTACCAGCACGCCAGGTTGTGGCAGAGCTGGGGCAGAGCTCCCTACACCCTCCTTACAGCTCCTGAGTACCAATCTCTCCAAATGAGCTTTGTGAGAGCCCTGAAACCCTGCTGTATTTCTGCCTCGAGCTCTGCATCACCCACAGTGATGACACAGAATGCACCGTGCACTGCAGGATGCACACACTGGGTGTGGATTCTTCCAGCCCCATTAGCCAGGCACAGCCCTGCCATTAAAGACCAAGTAATTAGCCTTTGCGTCATTTGTGGCAAGCCTTGCTGTTTGGAGTGGCACATTTTAAGGCTAATTAGCAATGAGGATTCTCCTCTATCAAAGGCTTGGAGCCGGTTTGCTTGTTTTGTTCTTTTTCGGTCCATCTTGGCAATTAATTATTTCAGCTGCAAACAAAAGTCCTGATGAGCAGGGGGAGGAGGAATGATCCGGGACACAGAGAGGCTTCCAGCATGGCTGGAAATCCCTGGAGCCATCCCCTGATTGTCCAGAGGCCAGACTAAGTGTTGCTGCTGCTCAGGACAACGTGGTCCTGGTGCATCCATGCACCTCCATGTCCCTCAGGTCCACAGCAGGGAGCTCCAGCAGAGCTCATCCCACTGGAAGCTGAACTCCAGCTCTGTTTTCACAGACACTCACAGCACTCTGGGGGCACCAAGGAGAATCCAGTCCTCCATGCAAACACACCTGGGTCCCTGCTGGGCTATGGGATACAGGGGAGCTGGGATGTGAGACCAAGCTGAGCCCCCACATCTTGGCTGACAGCACAGTGGTACCCAGGGAAGGAATCAGTGACTCCCCAAGTGATCTCACTCGATAGAGCCAAGCTGTTCTCAAGCACTGCTTGCAAACAGGAGAAAGCACCACAGCCAGAGTCTGCACGTGTGTGATGTGGGAATGTATCCATGGAAACAGCAGCCGGGGGCAAATCCTGCAGACAGCAGGATGGAGCACTGGGGGAGAGGCACCAGCTGGAAGCTGCAGCCCGAGGGGGTCTGCATAAGGGGCTTGGATGTTGACAGCCCCAAAAATCCCCTGGACACACAGTGCCCAAAGGACAGCACAAAAATCCAGAAAGGCAACGTGAATGGAGTGCTGGGTTTCCTTGGCATTATCTTTAAACTGGCTGATACAACAGGGAATGCAAAAGCTGAAAAACTTCCTGTTCTCGCCCTGCCATGAGCAGCAGCTTTTCACAGGGGCAGGAAAACCCCAAACACAGAGCAAGGCCTCAAGTTTCTGTGCAGGAGCATCACCAGGTTCAAGGTGACACAGCAACTCGGGATGGGTCTGTGGGGGACCAGCCAAGCACTTGGGATATTCCTGCCTTGGTGTGCTGGGGCTCCATGCAGCTGAAGCCCTGCAGGGATCCTGCCCACGCTCCCGGGGCCGCACAGACAGAGCTGCGGGGGCTGCACTCACTTTTCCCGGAAGGTCTCCTTCTCCTGCTCGCTCCACATGTTCATCACCTGCCTGTCCTTGTAGACCTTCATGGGGTCATCCATGAGGCCGTTCATGTTGATGAATTTGATGCGCTGCTGGTCGGCATCGTAGAGCATGGGCGGGATGACGGCGAGCTGGCGCATCTGCTTCTCCAGGTTCTTTGGGGAAAGCACACAGAACAGTTGGTCAGCACCACGGGCCCACAGGGACTGCGGGGGACAGATGTTCCAGAGGAAAAGGACAGGAGGAGGAAGAGGAGAATTCAAAAGCAAGCACTAGACAGCTTTATTGCTGGAGTAATTGTAAATTAAACGCTGAAAGAGGCTATCGCTGTCAGCCAGGAAACAATTAATCTTTCATTTTGGAATAAAAGGCTTCAAGATCCTGTGTGGAAATGTCTGACTAAAGTGAAACAGCTCCTGACCATGATGTAAAACAAGTCAAAGCAGTGGTGGCACAGGGAATGCTGACCCCCTCCCAGCCTCCTAAAGCCCCCTTCCAACTGTGAGGGAAGTGGGCCAGCTTTGCAAAGCTTCCTGAAAAGGTGGGTAGAGGCAGACATCATATTTCCCTTCCACAGGAATTGTTCCAGGAGGTTTCACATGTCACTGAAATGAGGCTGTCATTCCTTACTGCAACACCCTGGGACATAATCTGACGCCTTTACTCCATCCTATGGAGCACAAAGTTCATCCAAAGCCTCAGCTGCACACCAGGACAGGACAGACTGGGCACACTGGTTTCCTTAAGTATTTGCAACAGAGAGGCCAATGTGATGTCTCATTTGTGCTGTGTTCTGCTCAAATGCTGGGACTGCCCCTTTGGCTGAGCTGCTGGTGATCCCCTGGCACAGGTCCATCCTGTGGGATGAAGGGATGCTCTGGCCACCCCCTTTCAGTTGCACCATCAGTCTGAGTCTTCCCTGTCACCTGGGATGTCACTGCTCAAACTCCAACCCTTGGCCCAGGAAGGCCAGGTCTCAAGTGCTGCTGTTTTAATTTACAACCAGATGCTGGTTCCTGGGAGAACAGTCATGGCCAACCCTTCCAAGAAGCTGCTGACTCCAGCCTGCCCAGTGCTGCTTCTCTGCTGTGTCTGATCAGACCCAACCTCCTCCTCCTAAAGCACATCTCACTGCACAGATATGGACATTTCAACATGTGATCACCTTCCCCATCCTCACTAGGACACCTCCTGTTTAGAAACTGGCTGCTCCAGGTGCCTGCTCATGGTGGGAGGTGAGGAACAGCTCTCAGTTGGAGCACCAACCTGGGTAACTGCAGACTGCGCCTGGTGACAGGAGAAGTCCCTGTGCAGAGCAGAGAGGATGCTTGTGGGAGCTGAGGGCAGAGTACTCCTCAGGGTGCTGAGTGCTGCCACTACACCCCACCAGCCAGACCCCCTCCTCTCCAGCAACGTGCTGGGGCAGAGAGCTGGCCCTGCTGCCAGAGATGCTCCTCAGCTCTCCCCTCCCTGCTCCTTCCAAACCTGTGGAAGAGCTGGAAGCTCTTAAGGTCTCCTCTAGGACAAGCAAAGCAGATTTGGGGCTCAGCAGGAGACTGCTGGGGTGGAGTTTTGCAGCACACTGTGCAGGGGATGGAGGCCATCAGCTAACTCTCCTCTTGGCCAGCACCTCTGCAGGGTGTGAAATTCCCCTTTGCTTCCAAGACCCATGTCCTCCACACTGTCACCTTAACTGGCTCAGAGCAAAGTGCCTGGGATCCCAGAGGGGGATCAGCCATGGTGCACAGGCAGCAAACATCCCAGCTATTGCTGGGCAAGGGCTGCTCTTCCCTCCCAAACATGATCCATTCACTGCAGCTTGCCTCCGTGCCAAGAGAGTGGAACCCTTGTGAAACCAGATCCAAACGAAGCCGAGGTCACAGGGATGTTTCAAGATGAATGGAGCACTCCCAGAAGATGTGGGCCAACTGGCTCACGTACAAACCATTCATTCCATAGGATTCCCCTGTGTCAAGTCACACAGCCCATTCAAAACAAAACGAAACAGAAAAACCCCTCCACCCAGCAGCCTGGGTGCTGGCTCCCTGCCCCTTCCCCTTCCCATCTTCACTTCCAGTATAAACCACAGCCAGGAGGTGTTTGTGGGGTGCTACCCAGGAGGAGCAGCATGCTGGGGTTTCCAGTCCCTAAGAGACAACCAAATGCTGATAAACCCAACCTACTGGCCACCAGCTCCATGTTTTGCTCTGGCAGAACCATTGCATGGCTCCATTACATCTCTCACATGGCTGGGAAGATGCTGATGTGTATTAAATAAACCTCTGACTTTGGATCTTATCCAGAAAGTGTTTGGCATCATGACAACCTCAGTGGGACCCAAAATTAGTGGGATTTAGCATAGGACTTCACTGTGTGACCTGGCAGTGACCTGGCAGTCCTGTCTTGGCTTCCTCAGAGAAGACAGAGTGAGGGGTGAAGAGGAGGAGGAAGGAGAAGCTGCTCTCACCTCTTGCTCCGAGAGCCCGTCGATGATTTCGGACACCTCGTGCTCACTGCGTGCGGCTGACATGGAGAGCCCGCCACTGCCCCTCTGTCCTACCCTGCTGGGAAAGGGCAGCGACACACTCAGGCACTGATGCTCCCCTTCATAAGCAGCAAACCACGTTCAAGACCATTTTGACCTCCATAACAGCCATATCCCAACGTTCCACCCAGGCCACCCCCCTCCCACACTGTGGGAAAGGCACCTGCGTTTAGGGCTCACAGGTCAAGAGCCTCAAAACCACTTTCCTTACCTGTGTCAACTTCCTGGAGTGCTAGACACAAGGACATTTCCTGCCCAACCACACTCTCCCCCACATTTTCTCCTGCTCCCCCCACCACAGCAATGGCACAAAGGTGTTGGTGTCAGCACCGAGCCATTAGCACTGTGCCACCACATCTGGTTTGCAAAATGCTGTGGGAAGTTTTAAATCAAATCCATCTACTTTTAAATCAAACCCATTTTTCCCTTACAGTAACAGTCACATATCCCAAGGAAATACAACTTTTCTTATTAATCAGGTAAAAAATTAAAGCATTTCTCAGTACCATTTCTCCCTTTCTCTTTCAGACAAATAAAGCCATCAGTTAGGAAGTTTGGACCCACCCAGTTGTTAGTGGGGCACAAGGATGGGATGTTGGCAGAAGGGTTTACGTTTTCTGCATATCAGGTGACCCCAGGCAAGATGCCAGGGCTGAAATGGGAAGGACTGGGAGTTTTCAGCAAAAAGGGTGGAGATCATGAAATCGTGTCTTCTCCTGGCAGAAAACAACATGACCTCAATTGCACTTCCAATGAGGAGAGGAAAATGGACAGGGACTGGGAGAGACAGGGGACATCCCCTTCCAGCGAGACATTTTGCTCCCTTCACATTGTCTGTGGTCATTCCAATAACCTCTGCAGATGTTTTTGCTCCCATCAAAGCATGTGCATGTAATAAATCATCAACGTGACCAAATGCACCTGCAAGTTTTGTACATCTTAATCTGGGCACAGCAGTAAGGCAGGAATTAGGGCTGTCCCAGCCAGCTGGCCGGCACAGGGGAGCTACCCCTGGCCCTGAAGTGGCCAGCTGGGAGACCAGCAGCAGAGGTGAGACAGGCAGCCACATTGCTGACATTGTTGCTCCTTTTGGCTCTGTGTTGAGCCACCCTGGGGACAAAGCAGCAAGACTCACGTCCGTCTGCTGCCTTCTGCCTTTGACTAGAGAGGGAGAAAAGGCACCGAGAGCCACCCTGGCCCGCTCCTCCCGCTCACAAACCCCACACCCGTTCCCCAAGAAAAAAGAAAGGCTGTCTGATACCAGCTCAGCCCCTTCCTACCGCTTCTCCTCTAACCTCTGCATGCGCTCTTGCAGCTCGCGTTGCTTGCGGATCTCCGGGAATTGCTTCTCATAGTATTCCCGCACTTTGCTCTCCTTGGCACGCCGCCGGGGGTTATTTTCTATGCGCTCCACTTTTTTTTCCCAGGCCTCCATCAGCTGGTCATAGCGCTGGCAAAACTTCTGTTCCTGAAAGGGCAGAGGGAGAGAGGCAGCTCAGAGATGTGCCTGGGAAGGGCAACTCCTCCAGGCCTTGCCCTCGATGGCTGCTCAGGCTGAGCGTGAGTCATGTTGCTCAAAGAAATACAATTTATTAGGACATGGACGTGCTCCAGGGCCTGGGGCCAACCCAAGGGTGAATTCTCAAAACAGGCTAGCAGGTACCCTCAGGCTCTTTCCTTCCAGACCCAACATGTTTGGTGGCACCAGGACTCTTACCCAGCGTGGCTTGGCCCAACCCTTACACCTGCACATCTCACTGAGCATCCTCTGGCCCAGGAGGTGCTTGGTTCAGCAGCCAAAGGCCCTGTGCTGGGGAGGGAGCCCCTGCTCCACAGCCCAGGAGAGAGCAAGGAGGGACTGAGACATGGCCTTGGGAGGAGGCACAGGGGACAGGAGAGCTGGTCTCCACTATGTGAGCAGGGTGTGCAGGGCCATAATTTTGGAGCCACCACCCCACCATGCTGGGGAGAGCTTGCCATGGTGCCCAGGGCCAGGCAACCCTTCCTACCCACACACACCAGCTCCAGCAGTCACAGCTCCTGCTGGCAGTGATGATGGGATTGGGGCCATGGGGCAGCTCCATGCAAGGACCCAGAATCAAGAGCCAGGCACCCAACCCAGCCCTGGCCCACAGCCATACAGCGTGGTGGCCTGGCCACACACTCAGCTCCTTCACCACCCTAAAAAGCAAAAGTACTTTTCCTGCTGCTGCTCCTCTTTTTTGGCCCATGTGACAGGACAAGCACATCCCCACCAACAGCAAACCCAGGCTCTGCCAAAACATGGCAGTGCAAAGGGTTTCCACACCATGACCCCCTGGGTGACATCCTCGTGGCACACTCACCCAGCCACCCACCAGGTCCAGCACTGCACTTTTGACTGGTATTTATGGGACAAGCCTGGCAACACTGAAATAAGATTTGCAACACAAACAAGTCTCCTCCCATTACACCCCAAATCTCTTCTCCCTCCTCCAGCCACACTCTTGCTGGAGAACACCCACGCACAGGGAAGGTCCATGGTGGGAAGATGCCTGTCTGGCCCCTGAGAGCCACCAGAGTGGCAGCAGTGCCCAGCCTCAGCTGAGAGCAGCTGGAGGACCAGAGGGGTTTTAGGGTTTCAGTTTGTGTCTGACAAATGCCTTCCAAGCCCCAAATCAGGAAGTGAAAGCAGATGTTGCTCTAATGGCAACCCCCAGGTCACTCCTGACACTGACACTGCTTTCCAGAAAGGGCAGCTCAGCACCAGCACACTCAGCACTACGACAGAGACACAGGGAATCCAGATTTCAAAGAAATAAACTCATCTCTTGCCACCACTGCCCCATGACCGGAAGTCTGAGGCTGCAGGATTTCCCAGAGGCACTTTGTTCTCATCTCATTTGCTCTTAGCCACAAAGAAAAATTAGGAGAGGTAAAAAAACCCCAAACCAAGGGAAATGCACAGCAATCTGCAGCTCATGGCACACCAGTCCTGGCACATGTGTTTGGTTTGTCCATCCTGGACATGGCAATAATCCAAGAACAGCAATACATCTTTGATATCCTTGGCCTTTTGGAGGCACCTCAACAATAATGTGAGGCAGATAGAGCACCTGAAGAGCTAGAGCTGAGCCAGATTAACACTTTCCCCTGCAAATAAATCAATTCCCACTTCCATGCCCGGAGCCAGAGCCTGTCCTGCCCTGCACGGATGCACAGGAGGTGCTGGGGTTTCATCAGGAGCTGAACGAAACAGCCATGAGATAAAAAAGAGGAAGGAGAACAGAAATTAAAATGCCCTGAAAGCCCACGTGGGGTATCTCACACTTTGGGTGAGGAGCTACAGGTAACACCAACAGCCTGCGGCAGCTTGGCAAAATCACAGCTGCTGCTTTTCACCTCTCCCAAAGCAATGCCATCAGCCCCCTGAAAACGAGAGCTCCCACCCTGCCAGCAAATCTGCTACATCCTCCTGCTTTCAGAGCATCACATTTGGGAAGAAGCTAAAAATACCCCACGAAGTTTGTGAAGCTGGTGCCCGGTGCTGCCAGCCTGCGGCACGGCCGGGAGAGAGCCCAGCACGAGGGCTCGGTCTGCTGAGAAGCCTTGAGGCTTTGAAAGGTTTGTCATTCCCTGTGGGAACGAGCCAGTGCTGGGTCCCACATTGCCACCACCCCAGCAGAGCCACCTGGCACAACCCTGGCTGCTTCACAGCCAGCAGGGCGGCTCTTTTTCCCCCTTTTCTTCCACTCCTTGGAACAACTCGACAAAAGCTTTATCCAGAATTCCTCTTCTAAGGAACTGGCATTTGAAGATGGAAGAAGCAACACCAACGTCACGCTGTTGATTCCCCAGCAGCTCACACCCTGGCTGCAGGGCAGCAGTACCAAAGCTTCCCCCTGGCACAGCTCTGCCCTTCAGAGCACGGCTTCACAATGGACTGGCTGAGCATTTCCTGAACTCTCAACCATGCAAACTTCAGCTGGGCTGGGCTGCACCATCCCCATCCAGTGCTTTTTGCTCCAGCTGGGACACACACTCCCTGCAATCTCCTGCATCCTCCAAAAGCCAGGATTTCCAGGCACCCTACAGCACTGCAAACTCCTCAGATCATCACAGCTCCACCAAGAGAAGCTCCTGGTCAGGCACTTCAGGAACAGAAGCATCTATCCCTTCTCCAGGCTTCCTCTGAGCAGCTCTAAGCAAGCATGTCCACTCCTGAGCAACCATCTGTGCTGGCTTTTAGCAGGGGTGCCCCCTCTGCTCCCCTCCCTGGCTGGGCTCAGCAGCCCATCAGCCTCTCCATCACTCCAGTAAGTGACAGCGAGCCAATCGGACCTGACAGGGATCTAAAAATGGCTGGATAGTAACGCTGCCGTAGCAGCTGAAGGCAGCTCGTGGGCTGTGCCAAGCCCCAGCCCTCCCACAGCTCCCACAGCTCCAGGGAACGGAGCAGCTCTCTGGAGGGGAGGAGAAGAGCGAAGGTGACAGGAGGAACCAGTCCAATTCCTCTGCAAGCCCCGTGGTCTTCTTCCCTTGGCTGATGAAGACAAACCTCTCACACCCAGCACAGCTCCCTTCACCATCCCCTCTCTGCATCATCACCCCGATGGCAACCAATGTCTTCTGCCGTGCTGACCTCAGTGGAGACAGGAGGAAGCCCTGTGGATCCTCTGGGATGGGGCTCTCGGGGCTGGACCCCGTGGCGACCGAGCTCTGACCCTGCTCCAGCCAGCCCCAGGCAGCAACAATACCCCAGAAAGCAAAAGAGCCAGAAAGAAACGCTGGCATGTGGATGGGCTTTGCTAAAAATAGGGTCTGCTACAAAATAGGCAGAAAAATAGCTAAGCATACCCATTTTGCAAACAGAATCAGCAAATGTATTCACTTTGCAAATTCAGCAACCGTATGTTGCCTATTTTGTAGAATAGGCAAAATGCTTCCCTAAACTGAAAAATCCCCTTTCAAGGACACTGAATAAACTGGCTGGCAGAAATTCACCTATTTTGTACGACAGGCGACTTTACTGCAAGTCGTATTTTAGGAACTGTGCTCTTGCAGCCTAATTAAACCTTTTCCTCCAGCTCCTTGATATTCACACAGAGCAACTCACTCCAGCTTTAGCACAGTAACCAGCCATTTCCACCAGAAAGCAGTTCCCAGCCACTTCCCTCCTGCTTCCAACAAAACCACGTGGTGCTTTGCAATCCCTTTTCTGAGGAAGGGAATACTGACCCACTTCCCACCATGCAGAAGTCCTCAGCTGCAGGAGGGGGGGTGCCCAGAGCATCACCCAACTGCTGTGCCACATCTGATGGAGCTGGAAGCCCTCTAGCCCCTTGCCCTAGGAGAAACTTTATGATGGACAAGTCTAAATGAACACATATTTGGACACAATGGGAGACACAACCATTCTTTGGGAATGTAAGGCCTGTGGCTTTTGGAATGCTGGTAGAAAACAGAAAGCGTGAGGAAGGAAAATAATTATTCAAAATAAATTAGAAAGTAATGTGATATTTGTCTTAGAAATGTATGTATTGGAAGTTACTTTTAAAGGTACAGCCTTCAAACTGCTTCCCAGGCCTGTTATTTTGAAGTTTTCTAACAATTCCTTCCAGTTTTGGGACTTCTGTCCAAAACCAGCCCTAAGGACACTGAGAAAACCTGCACCATTGGCAATGCAAGACACTAACACTGGCTCTTGAGCTGCCCCAGGACAGAGACCACGAGACAGTATTTACATTTTCCTCGTGAAATGTGAAGCCCTGTGAGCTGAATCACTGAAAGACACTGCAAAATCCACCTTCCTGGTGGGAACCACTGGTTTTCCTGGCATTTCCTCTTCTGTGCTGGCTTTGCCTTCCAGCTCCTGCTGGGAAGCACTGCAAGTGTCAGCACCGAAAATGTACAAATTCTGTGAAACCCACTTGAACTTTCTCCTCTATTAACTGCAGACTTTGCAACAAATGCCTTTGAAGCCTCATGATCAGCCCTGCCTTGCCCCTTACCCAACCAAGACCTGGGTCCTTAAAGGTCACTGGAACTCTCTCGCAGGCAACGCTGCCTAGAAACAAACTGGCACGGAGCTTGAATTTTGTTTTTAAACCACAAATTCCTAGAACATTGCTCTGTGGTCAGCTGGAAGGAGGCAGAGCAGCCTTCAGACCATTTACCCGAAGCAGAGTCAGCTTGTTTCACACCTCTCTTAGGGTTCAATTACTCACAAAACAGACATTTATGCTGTGAATAGGCTTTCTGAGATCAATGATGGGCTCTGCTGTGATTAAGCCAACCCCAAGTGTTTGCTCTGTGGGAGGCACTTGCAGAGGGAGGTGCTGCCTGCAGCAGGCTCCGGGACCTCTCCTTCACATGTTATTTTAAGCAGGAGAGATTCCACAGTAATATAACAGGCAAAGTACAGAGTACCAGCACCTCTCTGCTGGAAATCATCCTTTTCTTTCTCACATAATAAATTACGCTCTTTTATACATATAAAATAAGGTCTGAGGGAATCACTTACCCACTGTTTGCGCGCATGATTTCTCCTCTTAAAGTATAAAATTAACTTTTTCCGCATTGCCTGGTTTCTGTAAAGAGAGAGAAAAAAAAGATGAGAGCTGATTAACCAGGCGGGTGAAATACACAGCCTGGCTTTCCCCACTTCCAAAAGAGTGTGCAGCACAGCTTCCACCTTAACTTGGAATTGCATCAACTTGAGAACAGCAAACGCTCTTATCTCAGACCCAGAGGCAGCTTAGAAAGACCAACAAACCCTCTGAGATTGGGAATTTCACCCACATCTGTGGGTAAACCAGGACCAAAGTTGGGAATTAAATTAATAAAGTCCCACTGCAAACCTTCCCAGTGTTCTCAGCATCACATGTGGGCAGACACTCAGCTCTGCATCTATCAGTGGGTCAGGCTGGTCCTTCAAGGATTCCACACTGCTCTGCAAAACCCCAGTGGGTGCCCAAGAGCTGGGGAGGCTCAGGCCAAGCTCTGCATGGCAGGAGGTGGCAACCCTGAGCAGAGACCACTCTGGGCAGCCCAGGTGACAGCGATGGGGATGTCAGAGCACACACGCTCCCCCAAGGGCTCTGAGGCCCTGATAAGGAGGCAGGATTGCAGCAGGGCTTGCAGCACTTATCTCCTGACCTCTTGCTTCCTTGGAGCCGTGCCTGACAAAGCTGCAAACAACCAGCCAGGAGAGTTCAGCCACTTGCAGAATTAGGACCTCAAGGGGGAATCCGGCCACCACAACCCCAACCACCCCGGTGTCTGCCCAGACATCCCCTCACTTTCTTCTTCTTTCTACTTTCTAAAGCCAGCGTGAAAGGACTGCTCAAAGAGAAGCAGCACAGGAGCAGAACAGAGCTGAAAAGCTGCAGGAGCTCCCAGAGCCAGCGTGAGCCCCAGAGCTGAGCTCCTGCGGTTGTTCCTGTTGCTAATATTCACAGCAATAAAATCTCTAGGTAAAAGGTAGAGACCAGGGGCAAAGGAGTTTCCTTAAGTCTTTTATCCCGATTAAAGGCAGAGCTGCAGTGTGTAATTACTGATCAGGAGCTTAGCAGTCTCATGTAGGCATGTTCTGTGGGATTTAGCAGAATGAAGAGACACCCTTGCTGCTTCCTCATTCCCCTCCTGTGTGGCTAGCAGCAAGGCAAAAACCATCCTCCTGCCCTTGTGAATCCCTCAGCACAATCAGCAGCAAACAGGACTGTTTGGGAAGGGGCAGAGGGCCCAGATCACTTGGAGAGAACTGGGGGCAGTCCTGCCTAAGTTTAGGAATGGAGAACACTGCAGAAAGCATCAATATTTTTCCCTTTTAAAACTCTTCTTGCTACACCACTGAACCATGCACGGGCGCTCACAGGAATGACAGGGCTGCCCTGGGAACCACAGCCCCCTCCAGCACTGCCAGCCCCAGCTCCTCACACACTCCCTGCATCCCTTCACATCACACACTGTGAGCTTTCCTCCGTGGCCCCAGCACTGTGTGGTGCCTCAGTGAGCAGCAAACCCTCCTGCAGAGACCCAGCCAGACAGGTTTGCTTCCAAGGTTCAGCTCTTTGTGAGGGTCCCTGTGCCCAACAAACACATTCCCACTGTTTGTTTATTCCCAATACTAATGGAAGCTCCAACACAAGGAAACCTTTGGGGCAGTGCTAATGGTGATCATGCCTGAGATAGTCCCCAACAAGAGGATGTGGATTGTCCCTTGGGGCCAGCCCAGCTAAATCAAGCCCTGCCCTCCCCATGTCACCGGGGTGACATCCAGGAGCATCCAGGGGGTTCTGACACGCTGCTGCTGCTGGATCTGCTGCACAAGTTCTTAGAAAACAGGAGAGCAAATGCAGGAAATCAGCAGCTCTTACGCAGCTGATGGTTTGCCTTGAGTTGTGCATCATGGCTGACCTTGAAAGTGCGAATACAGGCAAAGGCTTAATGGCTCTGCAGCTGCAAAAATCAGAAATGCCTTGAAAGCCAGCGTATGTTTACCACCACCAAGGCTGAAGTAATCAAAGAGTGAAAGGATTACAACAACAACAAACACCCTCATGCCCCGAATGTTTTTGCCACTTTATCTTTTTGTTTTGTTTTTGCATAAGGTCAACCTTTCAAAGGTTAATACAATCTTGGTAAATATAAATAGGCTTCACAGTTTATCTTGCTACATGCACTGCTGTTACTTAGAAACCGTTTGCAGCGAGGTTAATTCGGGCCACGTGTCTCCCAAGCACACGCTGTGCTCCCCGGGCAAATCAGCGAGCCCAGCAGGACTGCTGTGCACAGGCGAGGAAGGTGAGGGCTGTCTGCTGGGAGCTGGGCAGGGAAATAACCACTGAGGAGTGGCACATGGCAAGGGCTGCTCCTGCAAGGTGCCAGCCCTCCTCCCTTCTCCTCCTCCCCTGCCCGAGTCCTGTGGTTTGCTGCGGAAATGGCAAGGATGGAGACCTGAGCCGCACAGGGGGGAAGAAATCAGGCAGCTCCCAGGCAGGAGGAATGGGCGCTCCTTAGATAAAGCAACAGTGACTCTTGTGGGCAGTTGACAGTACTGCTGGGCTGGGATGTCACACCAGGCCGGGTGGGGAGGACGTGTGAGCTCCCTGCCTTATCCTCAGCAGTGTCCCTAAGGACTGGGCAGGCTGGGACAGACACAGAGCCCCCCCAGCTTCTGGTGAGCCGGTGTTCAGGGGCTGCCAGATGGCACATCCCCATCCTTGTGGTCAAAAATTCATCTATGGATGCAGCCCATCTCCACTCCTGACTTCCCTGTGCTGCAGAACTCATCCTCTTCCACCCACCCCCCTGACAGGTGAGCTCACACAGGAGCACAGCGCTCAGAGCCAGTCTCCAAACTGCCCAGAGAAACCCATCTCCCACTGCCAGCACAGCAGAGCCAGCCCTGCGGGAGGCAGCTGCTTCCGCCTCCACCAGCTTGGCCCAAGGATGCTTTTTTTTTATGTCTTTCACAATGGAGCCAGTCAAGGAGGGAACCTGTAACTCTGACTTTTGAGCCGCTTGGCCCGGGTCCCCGCGAAGGACTTGGCCAGGGTCCTTCTGGAGGCCGATGTTAAAAGGATGTGGGTGCACGCATGCGTGTCAGGGCTGGTGTGTACCCACGTGGGGAGGCTGCCAAAGCCCTGGGAGAAGGCTCCCAAAGGACACAAAGAGCTGATGCACGGCAGCACACCTGGCCAGGCCTGGGGAGACCTTCAACTGGTGCAAGACGAGATGAAAGGAAGTTTGCTATTTAAGCAAAGCTAATCAGGGGTATTTAATTACACAGGAACGTCTTTCATCAGCCAGAGCAAACAAAGTAGGGACCAAACTCAAAGAGTGATGGGAAGGAGGCAGCGAGCAGCTGGCAAAGCCATTGTACAGCAAGATGGATCACACAGGCAAGGGCAGGAAAGCGAGGGAGCTCCAGCCAAACAAAGCACAGGGAGATGAGAGACCTGCAAACCAGGGGATGTGAGGAGCACAGCAAGAACACTCCGAGGTGAAAGCAGCCTAGAGGCAATGGAGACCCAAACAGCTCTGTCCTCCCCTCTGCCACGGCTGCCCCTGGGCATGGCTGGTGCCAGGATCCCCAGCTGCAGCTCAGGGCAGCCACTGACTCCCTGCAGCCACAGGACTCCCACAGCGAGGGCAGGGAGCAGCTCACCCTGTTCACAGGTCACTGCACTCATTCCCTGCTTGCTCTGACATGGCTGGAGCACACAGCTCCAGCTGCTAACACACTGTAACCTACTAACCCCAAGGCAGGGCACGCTTCTGGAAAGCCAGCTGTTCAGAGCAGTTCCTTGCAGTATTTAGAAACACTTTCTGGGGAATAGAAGCAAAGCAGATCTTTAGTTATTTACCCCAGAGCCCTTGGGCACTGGGATGGACTAAACCCCCAGCACCATCAGTGCCTCTGAGGGTGAAGTGGCAGAGGTTTATAACTCTGGATGTACAGTCAGGCAGACTGGTGGTGCCCAGAAACACTTCTGCCATGCCCTGAAGCCCAAACTGACAACAGAAGCCCAAGTGTTGCAAGTTACTCCCCTCCAAACCAGTACTGGCTTTTTACTGGCAAAAGGAAGAAGCAGAAGGTAGCAGTGTGTGTCTCCACCACTTAGTAATTCATCACTAGGTAATCTGCTGCCTTGCTGCATGCCAAGAGAGAATAAAAGAGATGAGAAACCTTGAATGGGATGAACAGGGAGCTGCTAGGTGAATTTCTAATGAGGAAAATGTCTACAAGCACTAATAAAAAGACCTGAAAGAGAATGCATTAGTAATGACAGGGTTTGAAAGAACATTTGTGTTACATGTCAGGCTTCAACTATGAATTTAGAGGCAATCCAGTGCTACTAAATCCCCTAAACAGCAAGTAATGAAAAGATGACTTAAATTTCCCAATGTGACAAGTGATTTGGAAAGCCACAGTTTGAGATTTTCAGAAGACAGCTGTTCTGCTCTTTTGGGGGGGCACTTAGAAAACAAAAAGATTCAGAAGCCCTGAAACCTCTGTGAAAATCCTGACTTCAGATTTTGATTCTGCAGAGGAAGATTTCCTGCCCTCTCCCCAAGAAGCTCTCAGCTGCAGACAGCAACCCAGATGTGCAAATATTAACAGTGCACTCAGCTCTGCTGCTGCTGGATCTGGGCACATGAGAAAACCCAAATCACACCAAGCTCTCCATCTGTTTTAACTGTACATTCAAAGAGGTCCTCCAACACCTCTCTAAGCATCTTGAGGGGACACAGCCTGATTTCACCCCAACATTCCTGAATTTCAGTGCAAAGCAAGGAGACGTTCTTGGAGGGGAGGTTAAAGCAAACCCTGTGAACAGCACCCTGCATGCACTCACCCTGGGCTATTCCCTTTGCTTTTTGTCTGCTCTTTTCAAGGCTTGGGGAAGCTCACATTTTGCTTTCAGATACAAGTCTCACAGAATATGACTGCAAGATGACTGCTTTGGGAAAGGGGGGAGGAGAGTCCTGCCGGGTGTTTTTCATGGCTGACCGAGCAGGAATCTCCCGCCGTAGAGAAGGCCCCCTTGGAGAATATCTCTTCAGACAGACAGCAGGTAATTGATCCTGCTCATGTGAACAACATCTTGTCATTTTTCAAACACTTGGAGGAAAGAAGGTTAATATCTTTGGAGCCTGAGTCTGGGGAATACGCAGAGTCACTACAGTGGCAGGGTGGGAAGGGCAGCTCTCATCCTTGTACAATCAGCTGGCAAAGCCCTGAAATAAAGACCTTGACCAGAAACCCTGGTGCTTCACTGGTGCACCAGCGTATTCTGCATTTATTGTATTTCATCACAATGTAGAAAAAGGGTCTTTTGTAGCCTTCTCAACTGATGCAGAATCACTCGAGTGGTTTCCAGCTGTGCTCAGGGCTGTGATGCATCTTGAAGAAACTTTTCAGTCTGCTGCAAAGCCAAAAAATTCTCACCTTGAAAAAGCAGCCACAGGGGCAAAGCTCACCCCATCCCTACGAAATGAGGGCACTAAATGCCATCTTGCCCTCCTCCTTCTTGATGAGGGGGTGGCAGAGCCCCTCTCTCCAACAAAGTAGGAATTTCAAACAGAAAGGACACGGTCCCATCAAAGGTAGGTCAAGTCTATGGAACAAACCACTCAAGGGTGCCTTGGATCCTGCAGCAGATGTAGCATACAAAATTAACCATGTTTGCTCGAAGCCTGCACTCACAGGTGAACCAAAGGGACCGTGCAGACGAGGAACTGAGCACAGCCAGGCAGCTAAATAGGACTTAAAAGCTTTTGAAGCTGCAAACACTGGAATGAACTGGGGCATGAAATTAATTTTAACTGTACTGAATAGGAGACAGGCCATAAAACTCCATGAATATAAGAGACCGGTAACATTTCAGTAAGAGTAGAAATTCTCCCGGTAAGTCCCCAGTCAGCTCTATTAGCATACGTGACTCATCCCAGCTGAAAAGCAAAGCAAACAAGAAGGGAGAATTAAATGAGTGTTGCAAGGCAGAGAGTATAGCTGTGGAGAAATCGAGGAATCCTGGCTTTCTGATATTCAAATGCCTTCCCACTGACACTTGCAAACATTCAACTGAGAATAAAAAATTCACACCAAGAAGCGTTTAAAAACAAAGCAAAAAAAAAAAAAAGCTATAAAAGGTATTTGTGACAGTACAGCCTGGCCATCTGATGTCCATGAGGCTCCAAATCAGCTTCACATGGGGGCAGTTCAACACAGCCAGGATGCAGTGAGGATTTGTGGACAGAATCACAACCCAGATGATTTTCCAGCAATCTGCCAAAAGGCTTTTTCATCATGGTTAAATCTGCATAGGGTGAAGTTGTTCTGGAGAATCTGCATCCAATTACACCTTGGCAAAATATAACCTGTGGTGTCCTGGCAGCTGTCCTGATGTTCTAATGCATCTGGCTGGTGTCTCCCAGCACCCTGAGGATTTACTCCATCTTCTATGGAAACAGCCACCTCCAGGCTATGGAGCAGAAGCTGCTCTTCTGGAGCAGAAAGGCACAAACGTATTAAGAACAAGGAAAAGACAAAAAATATCTTCAAATTCAGCTTGTGGAAAAATTGTAGATCAGATGTGAACATCCAAGCGTAACTCAGTCAAAACAGAGGAGTCTAATATATTTTGCTCTTGGTCAAAGGACCCAGAATCATTTGTTTGGAAGAATCACCAAAATCTTGATTTCCTATCTGCCTCCCAAGCATCAAAACGTCCTTTAACTTGCAGCATGGACAGGGAGATGGGAGAAAAGACACACCAATTTCTTTGCACGTCCACCAACAAGTAGCAAAGTGCAGACCAGACCCAGGGACCTCCAAGACAGACCCACGGCCAAAACCAGCCAACATCTGGAGCCCAGATTGCTCAGGGGCCTTTCACTGACCCAGATCTGTAACTCTGCTCGGCTGGCATCAATAACCAGCTGAAGGCAGCTAATTGCCAGGTTTCTGGAAGGAGGAGATGGAGGCTTTTCATTAAAATGTGTGGTTTCCTTCCCGTATTTTTGCAGCATTAATCACAGCGAACATTAACCCCAAGCCTGCCTGCTCCAACCTCTCCTTGGTCTGTCACTGCCACAGCTACAGCCACATGGGGACTGTCACTGTCTGGGGTGGGGACAACCCTGCAGAGGCAGGGATGGAAGGGAATGCCTGCCCTGCTGGCTGGTTTGATGGGGCTTCACCTCTCACCAACACTTTCACTCCTGACCTGCGCACTGAGTTCCCTCTTGTTTGCGCCCTTCTTTCAGGCAGCAACCCAGGACAGGAAATGGTTTAAATCACAGGAAAATGTGATCACAAACCCACAAATACTGGCAGGGGAATGGAGAGTGGGTGAAGTATCTGAATCTACTTTTAACTCATTCTTTCAAGGACAATACTGGCGATCAGCTTGAAATTGCCACCTTCAGCACCTGCTCTGGGAAGGCTGTGGGACCCCTCAAGGCATCCCCAGAGCTGGTGACTTCCACAGCCCACCAGAGCCAGGGGTGAGACATAACCAGCAATGCAGAGAGCCATCCTTGGGCCACACAAGATGGTTTATCCCTCCTCAGCCCCCTGCACTGACAGGGCCCCCCTGAGCCCTGTGGGAGCCGAGGGGCTGGGGGTGACGCTGGGCTGGAATGTTCTGCAGGGAGTGCACTGCTGGGATGACACAGGAAGCTCTGGGTGGAGCAGGAACAGAGCGGGACCTGGCAGCGAGCAGCGGGGTCACATCACCAAACCCTCCTCCCTGCAGCCCTTGGGGACAGAGAGCCCCTAAACATTGCCACCTCCTGCCATGCTCCCCGAGAGCAAAGGTACGGGAACTCTTCCCTTATAAACCCCCGGGATCAATTAACATACCGCTGAAAAGCAAGAGATTATTAACTTTTGCTAATAGATTATTAAAGATGATTATCACCAGCTGACCGAGCTGGTACCAAAATAGACTCGCTGCAGGCAGCTCAGAGCAATCATCAGTTCATTCAAGGCAGATAAAAAGTTTCAGATCTGGTTTGACTATTTAAATTTCCAACAATAATCACAATTATCGCTATTCTCATTATCTGTTATAGTTCTTCTATGTTCAGGAAGTCACTGTGGTTATTAAACACATGCTGATGATTAAATCATGTATTGAGGTGATAAGTCAAATTAGATGATTGCTAAGTCTCAGTAAGTATCTTTGAAATAACCAGTTGTTATTAGACATTCAAGAGGTCCTTCATGAAAATCTAATTGTAATTGCAACTTTTCATTTTACCTCATCTTTCTCGCATGCAAACACACACACACACACACACAGAGCTGATTTCATATTTCAGTACAGGAGAAGCACAGAAGAAAGCACTTAAGGTAAGTGTTGTCTGGGAAAACATCAAGGACCCACATCCACCCCACTTTGAGAAAATCAAACAGCACCTTCAGCATCCACCTTAAGCCACAGCTCCTGACTGCTGAGCTCCTGGAGCTGGTCTGTGCTTCAGGCACCCAGAGCAGCTCTAACAGGATGCTCACAATTCCTCGGCAGCTTTAATTGAGGTCTGGGAGCAAGCTGGCACCCCTCCTGCTCCACTCTACTGCCCAACCTGTCATTTCAAACAGCTTTATCGCCACATACTTACATTTTAATGTTCTCATGGTACTGCCTGGTGTCTGAAGGCTGGTTGTATAACGGCTGAAACAAATAAGAGAAACGAAGGCATAAATGGTACGGTCTGACATTTAGGAACTCAAACCCATCAGCATTGCCGCTGCCTCGGCGCAGACGGCCAGCCCGTGCCCCAGCCCCGCTGCCGGCCGTACTGGAGGCTGCTGGCTGCCGGCAGCGCCGCTCGGGTCCCGGTGCATCCCGGCGCATCCCGGCTGAGCCCGGGGGAGGGCGGGCAGCGCTCGGAACGAGCGAGCTGCGGCGGCGTCCGGATCAGCGCGGCACGGCGGGGACGCGGCTGTTATTCACCGATTAAAAAACGCACTGCGCCTCGGAACATATGACACGGGGGAGGCGAGGGGAAAGCGGGGCTCGGGGAGCGGGGAGAGACAGTCTGTGAGCTGCGAGTTGTTATGTCTACGCGCTAAAAGCCTGCCTGAGCCCTCCCAGCGAGCCAGGCACAGGCAACTGCAGGCAGGACAAGTGTTTGCCCCTGGGGTTTCCAGCGCTGCCAGGTCCCCCAGCACACCTGAGGACAGCGATGCTCATCTGGCCATCAGATCGTGTTTTCCCCAGGGTTGCTCTGCACCCCACACCCTCAGATGTGGCAGGGACCTCCATGGGGAGTCAGGAGAGTTGGATCCATCCCTGTCACCGCACTGCTACCTCTGCCTTCCCAGGGACTTATCCTTGGGAATCTGGAGGCTCCCACCTCTGGAAGGGACAGATGCCAGAGACCAGGCTCAATCCTACCCACCGTAATTAACAGCTCAGCACATACTCCAGGGGCTGTCACCAACTGTGTCCACATCAGCAGGCTGACAGGGTGCTCAGGATTAAGCCCTTCAACACTTCTCTTCATTGTCTTAAGCTGCTGTGGACATGTCTAAGACTGGGATAACCAAAAGCTTGCCACAGCCCAACCATCACCAGCCACCATCACCTAAAGAGCACAGCTCAGGTCTGACCACAAAAACATCACCAAGTACTCAAGCAGCTCATCCACAAACCTTCCCCAAACCAGGTGTGAGCATCTCACATCTGTGACCAACACAGGCAGAGGGACATGGGATGGCCTGGTTGAAGGCAGCATCCTGACCATGAATACACACACCAGCTCACCCTCCTCCTGTGGTTGACAGGGCCGAGGCTGTGCTCTGGGTCTACCTGATTTCACCCCAGATTAAACACAGGAAAAGAGCAAAACATGTGCTGAGCATCTGCTCAACCAGGTGAGCAGCACTGGAGGTGACAGGACGCGTAAACAAAGATGGGTCCTTTCCCCCTCCAGTTTGAAGAAGGTGTTACTCCCACATCCTCTGTGGTATCTCCCTATCACCATCACAGGTGCTTGGCACAGAAGCTTGTTTTTCCACACAGCCTGTTCCTACTTCGCTGTAAAACACAGATTCTGCTTCACCACTCTGCTGCCACACAGGACAGCCACATCAATCCTCACAGAATGGAGACTGGGTGTAGCTGTCCCTACTCCATCACTGCTGCACCAGCAGGTCAACAGCTTCTCTTTCTGGCTGCCCTTGGACGTGTCCCTCTTCTCTGTGAAAGCACACGTAATCCTGGGCAGCAGGGGCAGGCAGAGGCACGTAATCCCCAGGCAGACAGGCACAGGAGATGAAGCACTGTGTTCCAGGAGGCACGCAGCACTGAGAGCCATCCACGCACCCGGCACCTGGCGAGGGGGTGAGGGCTGCAAGCCTGCCAGGAGACACCTGCCAGGAGACAACTGGCCACCGTGTGCTGGCAGAGCCAGGGCAGATGAGAGGGACGAGCAGATCCTCCTGAAGAAGACATTCTCAGTGGTATCCCTTCCCCAGGGGTGTTTCTATCACGAATCCTCTCAGATCTGCTGGTTCGACTCCAGGCTCAGAGCTGGCTGTGCACTTCATGCTTGGAAAGCTCAGAGGAACACAGACATCCGTCTCATCACGTAGCTCCAGAGAGGCAGGTCTGCACCACAGGCAGGAGAAACAGCCACAGCTCCAGAGCATCACATCCTCAGCCACCCTGCAAAGCTGGAGCAAGCGCTGGGAGGCCTTGACCAGTGACTGTCTTTTGGAAGAGGACTGCAGGAACTGGAAATACTGAGGAATAATTGTCTCTCTTCCCTCCTTGCTCATAAATATCAAAGCAAAGAAGCTTCCATGTCGCAGGTCACACAGACCTTCCTCCTGGGAGAAGCAGGGCAATTAACATTATGGTTTGGACCTGGGTTGGAAAATGCTCACATGCACATGGACATCACAGATGCCCTGATGCCAACCAGCTGACCAAAAGCTAATAACTCCCCTCAACTACAACCTATAAATGATATGAACACTTAGAGTCTTAGCTAGAAAACTTAAGAGTGAGCTGACAAGAGCACATAATTTCAAAAGAAATGTCCAAACACTCACAAATACGAAATTCTGGGGCCAGAAGCCAAGATCCACATGACACCAGCACCCCAAAGAGATTTCTATCTGCACAATAGCCTCAGCACCATAACTCAGCCCATGCAGTGGAGGAAGCCCAGGAGACAAGTTCCACTTACCCACAGAGAACTTACAGACTAAATACTTAAAGAAACTTTATTCTCAGCAGGGCAGGGACTGAGAAACAGCATCTTCCCACAGGTCAGATAGGTAAGGTGATGTTCAAAACATATCCCATGTTTCTCCAGGGTTAGGAACATGTAAAACATTCCTCTGGAGAATGACATTTTAGAAAAACATAATTGCAATGCAAAGCTATTACTGGAAAAGCCTTGGATTTACTGAAAGCTCTTTAGAAACAAACCAGAAAGGTCTCAGTTGCTTTCTGGACACTGCAGGGTTCAGATTATGCATCTCAAAATCATTTCTCCTGGGGAACACATGCAGACATTTTTTAAATGGTACCACTACATTGCAGGGATGAAATGAGCAGAGCCCTGGCTACTGAGTCACAACCTCCTCCTCCTCCTGACCCAGAGGGGAGCACCAGCTTGCCAGGACCCAAACTGGATCCCTGTTCCCCAGAAATCCTCAGCCTCCTGCTCCAGTCTGCCTGCACAGCAGTACTGGTGCCATGACTGACCAATGCCCACCACAACCTCCCCCACCATGAGCTGCAGCACGCTGCCCATTCCTGAGCCAGTGTGCATCCAGCACCCTCACTGCTCCAAAGGCACCCACCAGAGCCCTCTGAACAGCCAGAACAGGACATCCCAGCAGAGCTGACAGCAACACACAGCCCTGCTGGTGACAACCACACCTCTCCCTGCACAGACTGGATTGGCACCAGGATGCTGAACCTCCCTGAAGGAGACCTGTGGGCTGGGGCTCCAAGGCTGGAGCATGTGGTGTGTGACATGGTGGGGCAGGCACGAGCATCAGGCAGAGCATGCTCTTCTTCCTGGAGCTGCTTCCTTTCCAGCTCAGAAGAAGCTGTGACCATTCATTTTGTCTCTCGTAGGCTGTTGGCAGGTCCTGGGCACTGCTGTGCCCAACGCAGTGTGGGGGCTGGGCCATAGGAAGTGCCTCTCCCGTGGCAGATGGACCAGACAGTCTGCAGGGTGCACACAGAGCCCAGCTGGGTTCTCTCAGTGAGGCTTCCCCTTTTCCCCTGCCCTCCAATGAGTAAGGCACAGAGACAGAGGAAAGGTTTGCACTGGGCTCTGTTACAGCCCCCACCGTGCGGTGTCAACACTCAGGGAGAAAACATCAACAAACTGAAAAAAGGAAAAACAGAGTGAAAAAAAAAAAAAAAAACAAAGAAAGGAGGAGGAAGGAAATGCAACATCTTTCGGATGAGGAAGCACCAACCCTGGGCACTGCCAATCTTCAGAGCAGAAAGAGCAAAGGGTTTGACCCTGGTGACTCAGAGGAATAATAACGAGTGTTACCTCCTCAACAAGGAAGTGGGCTTTGTCACGTGTGACCTCTCCCTTATGCACAGGGGAAGACAGCAATTAGTACCACCCCCACAAGGCAAGTGCAAATTACAGCTGTCGAAGCCTGTGAGCTGCCTGCTCCCCTCTCCTACAGACTCCATCCACTGCATCCCACGGCTGCTGCAAAGCAGGAGATTGTCAGACTGGCTCTGATCCTTCCAGCAGCATCACTGCCAGTGCACCTTTTCCAGGCACTCAGGACTCAGCCCCCAGGGGTTGTTTCCAGCTGCCCCTCCAGCAGTCAGTCCTTTGACTACAGATGGATTTTTCCAGATGAGGGAGAAGGCAAAACTGACAATCTGTCCTAAGTTGTTTTCTCAGCTTCCCTGTGCATGAGAGACAGCGAAATAGGAAGTGGACAAGCCCTGATACCTGCAGATTGTGGCAGCTCACAGAGCACCCTTCAGCATCCTCCTCCATTTTCACTGGGTGGGACAGAGGAGAGTCCAAGCACCCACTCCTCCACACAGCACTCGAGGCTGGCTGAGCAGGCAGCAGCCCCACAGTGCTGGTGCCGTGTCTGCCACCAGCAGATGAAGCCTCAGCATCCCCAGTGGAGGCAGACTGTGCCAGAGCCCCTTCCACCCTCCAGCTCCACTACAGCGTGTGAGGAGGGAGCCAAAGGGTTAAGCCTCTGCGAGAAGGGCTCTGTGTATGTGTCTGCCTGCGTTTCAGTACTCATCTCAGCCACTTTGCTTCCTGCTTTGGTGCTGTGCCAGCAAGAGGTCCGGGCCAGCAGCGCACTTCCTTGTGACAGACACACGCACAGCCAGGGCACCGCGATCGCTCAGCGCCCGGGAACCGCTCCCGCAGCCCGGGCAACACTCACCAGCTCCACCTGCGGACCCAGCCCTTCCAGGATCCGGTGGGCAGCCTCCGCCTTCTTCTGCAGGGAGGAAAGGGGACAGGAAGAAAAAAGTTACTTGCGCCATCGGTTACAAGTCGCAGCTCTCTGCTTAAACCACTCCTCAAACCTCCACGGAGCCGTCACAAATCCCATCCCTGCCTGAGAGAAAAGGTTCGGCTCAGCCCCTGGACCGGCACTCGGGTTATCAGGGCTTTAAAGCATCCGAGCCGTGCCCAGGAGTGACCCGGATCCCTGACCCCTCTGGTGCCAGGCGGGGGGACTGTGCCCGGTACCTCTGTGCCGCTGCCCTGCGAGGAGGAGGAGGAGGAGAAGGAGGAGAAGGAGGAGGAGGAGGAGGGCGGGCAGACCGGCACGCACGCAGAGATGCCCTTTCTAGGATTCATCTCTTGACGAGCATGTGATCATTAGAGTTGAGCTGCCCTCGGCTCCTCGTCGTGCTCTCGCTTCCCTCCCCTCCCTGCCGCAGAGCAGCCCTTCCTCGTCCCCTCCCGCCCCCGGCCAGGCTACCTAGTGCTTATTAAAGGCAAAAAAACCACCCAGGAACACGTGTCAGGGGCTGTGCAGTGGTTACTAATTAAACAGGCCTGAAAAAAAGACATGGGTTGGCTGTAGCAGCAGTCTAAATAAAAGATGACATTTTCAGTAAACAGCACTTCCTCGAAGAGCCAGGCTGTTCAGGGGGGTTACTGACAGTCCAATAAATCCAGATCACTGCGTGCTGCCGACACCACGGGCTGAGCTGCTAAAGCCAAAACCTGACAGTGATGGGGATGAGGAGATGGATTTTCAGAGGTTCAGATAAAATAGGTAGCTTTAGCTATTTTGGAGTAAGGGAGAGAGAAAATCCCTAGCTGCCTAAAAAAGGGAGCTGAGCCCCAGGCCTGGGGAGCAGGGGTGGGCTGGGGTCTGGGCAAACCTGGGGAAAGTTTCCAGGGAAAGGGATTTCAGCTCCAGGGGTCCAGCTCATGCAGCTCTCCAGCATCAGACACCTCTCACACTGTCTCAGGGTAGGATGAATTTCCCAAGGATCGTCTCACCAAAGGCTGGCACACAGCCCTGCCGCTCGCCCCCGCATCCACCCCCGTGGAGAGTTTCCAAAAGTCTCATCTATCCCCCCACTGCTGGCTGGTCCTCAAAAGCACTGATGCAGCTGTGGGTGTGCAGACTCCTCACTGGAGCACTGTGCACCCACACAGAGTCTGATCTGCACACGAGCACTTTGAAAGAGTCACCCCGAGCAGCTGTGGGAGTCACCCTGCCCGCGGCGGGGCTCAGGCCCCAGGCAAATGGCCCTGGCCAAGCCCAGCCCTGTCCCAGCTGCAAAGCCTGCAGCAGGTGCCTCACCACAGCAGGACCAGGAGAGCTTCCAGTTCCTGTATTTGCTGTACACAAAGCTTTTGTGCAATATAAAAGTGACTTCGAGGGTGCTAAGAGAGATGTGACCAATGTGACCGTGCAGGGAGCCTGCCCTGGCACCATGCCCACAGGGCAGGCAGCAGCCCTGCTGTCAGTGCACCCCTGCCTGGTATCCACAGCACCCCCACAGCAGACCTTGGTGGTCACAGATGTCACCATCACTGCCCACCTGATTCCATTAACGGGAATGAGCCAGGTCTGCCCAGGGACCTGCCCCTTGGAAAAATTCATCCTACAACAGAGAACTGAGCCAGAGCTTCATATTTTGGTATCCACGAGCAATAAAATCTGCTGACCTTGGAGAATATCAGCACTGTGGCATTGAGAAGTCTTACAGAATTAAATCCAGGGCAGGGGGTAAGATTTTCAGGAAAGGAAGGATCATTAAAACCACTAAAAGCACTCTACATCAGTGGCCAAGAGGATGATTTGGCCAATGCCCTCCTGCCTGCCTTTGGTTGCTGGTGAGCAGGAGACATCAGCTTACCAAAATGTTTTTGATGTGTACCTGGGACTAAAAGCAGCAAACTAATTAATTGTATTCTGCATAATTATGGGTAGAAGATTGTAGCCTCACTGAAGGCTGACAGTCCCACCATGGGCTGGTGGAAGATGCCCTGGCAGCAGGGATGGCACAGCAAGGGACTGGTGATGCTGTGTACAATGAGATTAACTTTGAGAAAAAGCTGAGTATGTTCAGCTTGCTGCATTTGCCATGTTTAGACAACTTAATGAGACAAGCCAGAGGCAAACCACCACAGGCAGAACATGTGGCAAATCAAGAAGAATGACATAATTTGTCTTGCATTAACCAACTGCAATATACACGTCTCCGGAACGAAAGATCAGGAGGAGAAGCTATTCTGAGCACGTCATATCTTTGTACGTACACAAAGAAATTCCTCTATCTTGAAAGCTGCCCAATTAACACTTGACACCCACTGTAATTGCTGATGCTCCTTGCTGCCTTTATCAGATCATAGCAGAACCATAACGAGCTGTCTGAAAGGCCTGGCAGACCGAGGTGAGAGCTGGCAGTGGAACTGGGAAGAACATAAAACACCCAGCAGAAGGGCTCATCTCGAAGGACAGACAGACACAGCGAGGTGTGTTCCTGCCTAGGGACCCAGCGAGCCAGAACCAGACTGGAGAATTTATGCAAACCCCAAACTGTTCAGGTACAAAGGCAGCTCCCCCAGGCCCTCCCACAGCAGCAGGACCTTTGCTAAAGACCACCAGCAGTCCTGGTAAATCCTTTCCCTTCCAAAGGCACGGCTGTCTAGGACTTGGTTCCAATACTGGTTTTGCTTAGTGATGGATCCTGCAGAAGAAAACCACAGGATTCATCCTGCATCTGCTGAATGACCCCACCTGTACCTGCATTCCTGCTGTTTAACAGAAGGAAATTCATCAAGAAGCAAAGCCCAGCCTTTACCTCTAGTGAGATACATGAAGATCCCCACCACCTGTAGAGTCCCTCTGCAGCTCCCCAGCACAAGGCAAAGACCCTTTTCCTGATCTGGTAGAGAATCTTGAAATATTGCCCCAGCAGTGGAGCAGTGGTGCTCATGAAGGGACCTCCAAGTGCATTTTTGGAATGATCATTGCCTCAAGAAACATGTCTGAAACAAAAACCTGGTTGTTGCGGGGCCCATGGATTCAGAAGGGAACCCACAGATGTATCAGGCAGCAGCATTTGCCCCTGCAGAATCTGTCCCCCCTGGGCAGGGGCACAGGCAGGGAAATCGTGCTCTTACCCTGGCTCATGCTCCTCCAAGAGGCCTGGAGCTAAAGAGATCTTCACCAACAGCAAAAACCTCCCTGCAGACTACAAAAATCTTCATTCTTGCCTGAAGAGCATTTGGCTTCCAAAGCAAACTCCAGCCCCTTGCTTTTCCTTTGAAGAAACTTAAAATAGGCTTGGGAGGGGAAAGCAGGCAGGAGAGCAACTTTCCGGCCATGTGAGCTCCCGTGGGGATGAGGAGCCAACCCCACGAGGCAGCAGAGCAACCAAAACCAGAGCAGGGAGAGCCTGGGATTTTGCGTGGGCTCCTCTTAAAGCGAAGTTTAAAAATGGAAGAGAAGGAAACACAGAAGTTATTTTGAGAAAGCGGATCTGAAATTAGGAGGCGGCACTTTCTTGGACCGACTCCAGCCATGGCTCCATGCAGCACAAAGCTGCTGCAGCTGAACCGTGCTCCAGGGGTTATTTATAGTATCCCGTAGGCAGCAGGGCTGGGGAATGGGAGGGGTTCTGTTTGGGACCAGCCATGTCCTGCACACAGATAAGCAAAGCCCTGCCAGGGGCAGGAGAATGCGCACAGGATGGCGCTGGAAAAAGTTCCTGTGCTGGCACACATCCCCCCGGGCAGACGGGGCTGTGGGAGCAGCACGGCAAAGAGGGAGGCTGGAGAGGGATTTTGTCTAAAACAAAGTTCAGGAGAAGTGTGGCTGAAGTCAGCAGAAATCATGGAAACCCTCAGAGACACCTCTCTGCATGCAGCAGAAAGCAAACAGCAAAGCCAAAATGTGCTGGGACCAAACCACAACCTGGCAATGCCCATTCCAGAGGGAAAGATTTTCACTCCTACAACCACAAGCACTATATTTTCCTGTCCTTTAAACCTCAGCATGCTCTCTCTGAGAGCCAAACCACCCCAGCAATTTGCTGCCCTCCACACAAAGCAGGTGGGATGAGCCCCAGTGCTGTGGAAGGGAAAGCAACACTCCTCCCTCTCCAGCTCCTGCAGGCACGGCCACCACAGTGCTCTCAGCATGAGTGCCCTCCCCTGGGCTCTCCCTGAACCCTGAACACCAGGGAACCTCAGTCAGCCTCAGAGGCATGAGCCCAGCCCCTCTCACCTGGCACAGGGGCTGATGCTCTCCGGGGTGCCCGTGGGATGCAGCTGCCCTGCACGCTCCCCACCTCCCCACCACACCAGCAGTGACAGAGCACTGTCCCCAAGGCTGGGGCCAGCAGGTGATGCAATGGGGGCTGCAGATGACTCATCACAATCAGTAAGAAAACAGAGGAAACTGGTGACATGTGAGCCATGTTCACACCATTCCCCATCCACCCCGCACAGGGTGTAACAAAACCACTCATTTCAGTTCTTTGCTGCTCTCTGGCTTTGGCTCATCATTGCCAGACAGTTTCAGTCCTTGGCTTGCTCACACCCCATCCATGGCCAGTGGGGGAGCCCCCAGACACAGCTGGGTTTCCACTCACACTCTCATCCCACTCTGCTGTCATCTACAGTGCCCTTCAAACACACACTAAGGTTAAAGCGGTGTGCCAGAAAGGTTTTGCCACTGCAAACCATGGCTGAACATTCCACCACCACAAGACTGCTGGAAGTGTTGGCATTGCACAGAAAACTTCCAGAAATCCACATTTCAGCCCTGCAGCAGTTACAGGAAAGCTCCAGGCACCCAACCCAAGAGCCAGGGCTGTGCTGCAGTCTGCCTTCCAGCCTCCCGCAGATTTGGGATCTCTGCAATTCTCATCATTACTTCCAAGACCTGAAAAAGCAGGACATGGCCTTATCTGGTCTGGGTTAATCACAGACAAATCTTCAAAGTCAATACACCTGTTGGGAACTCCAGATCCTGAAACAGACACCAGGACCTTTAAAAAGCCAAAACAAATGAAAGTTTCCTTAAAACCCAATAAAAAAATAAAAGATTTTCAATTACTCCAGGGTAATTGTTTAAATTTTATCTTTTAAAAAGTCTCGTTATTATGCAGAAATGTCAATAGCATCTGAATTCTTGCCTTTCCAGTTTTCCTCCAGACTTTCCAAAAGCCCATTTTGCATCACCAAGCTCAGATGAGGCAGAATAAAAGTTATTAGAAACAAAAGCAAAACAAACAAGACCCTTTCATCAGCCAAACATGAAAAGCCCCCATCCCAACTACCATGTAAACTAGAATTTGAAAAAAGCCTCGTAGATTAAATGCTCAAAAGCACTTTTACTGTTAGGGTCTTATTTACTGCACCAGCTCGGTGCTGACAAGGCAGGCCCGATTCCTCCCTTTCTCATGTAAATCAGGAGTTCATAGAAAATCAGAGTTCTACAGACATCAAATCCCTGTAGGATCTGAGTCACACTCAGTGTCTGTGAGTGGTTAACGGCGAGATTATATTTTGCAATGCTAAAAACCTTCATTTATTTATTCTCTTATTTATGGATAGGGCATTAATGCTTTATGAAGGTATTTGAGGGTAAACTGATAGCTGGGAACGTGCTCTGCACAGACACAACAGCAGCAGGGGATGGAAAAAGTTCCAAACAGCCCTTTGAATTCCAATTTTACAGCATAATGCTGAATTTATAGATAGATAGCTGTGCCCTTTTGAAGGAACAAGCATCAAGACAGAAAACGAATTAAAATTTAATCTTATTGATTTCCACCAGCTCAATCTCAAGAGCAAGACAGACGCTGCTGCTGCTGCTGCTCCCGCCGCCTGCACTGCATCAAACCCAGTTTTTCTGGGGGCTGACAGCAGGGCAGGGATGGGCTCCCCTGGCTGTTGGCACCCAGAGGGGTGACGTGGGGGGACCGGTCCCGCTGTGGTGGGTCACAGCACGAGGTGTCCCCTCCCTGGCACGGTGGCAGGGGACGAAGTCACGCCACGTCCTGACGCGACCTCTCCCTCGGCGCTAAATGAGAGCAATGTTTCAGAGGAAGCTGACGTGAGCTGCTTTGCAGGGACACGGGAGCTGCTTTGTCTGCTGGCCTCTGAGCAGGAGCCCTGCTGGCTCTGGTGCACGGCAGGGACCTCCAAGCACCCATATCTGGCTGGACACGGGCACCTGTGGGCTCCACATCACCACATGGTCACAGAGATGGCACGGGTACCTCTTGTTCTCGTAAGCAGGAGTTTTGGGACACACAGGTGACTTGCAGGAGAATTCACCCAGCCAAGCCATGGTGGGCTGCTGGGTAGCAGCTTCCTCCAGGACACACTGCCAGCCCTGTATCCCAGGAAAGGCACAGAGCAATGCTGCTCTCCTCCCCGGGCTTAGCAAGGGACTTGGAAATTTCCATTTAAAGCACAAAAAAATCTTCAAGCCCAGGTATGTTCAATTGATTTCAAAGGAAGGCAGGTGCAAGGAATCCCGTGAATGCCCAGTGGAATAAAGCTACAGCTAAAAATACACACAGATGATCTGTCCTGGTTATGGGGATTTGAGGTGGAAGAAAGGTAAATTCTGTTGACACATTAACACATCCCAGAGCTGCAAATTAAAGTCCTCAAGGAGACTGTGTCACACAGCCACCACCTCTGAGGTGCCAGACTCAGCAGAGATCAGCTTTCTTCCACAGGGGAGACACTAAAATCACTCACAGGGTCTAATTTAGGAGATCCTCAATATCTCCATCACTGTCAGCCTCTGGATCAACCGGGGCATCCATCCCAACCTGAATTTTCCAGGTAGTTCTGTGCCACCCTACCAGCACCCAGCTCCTGGAGAGGAGCCCCTGAGCACCCTGCAGCCAAAATTGTCCCCTGAGCTTCCCATGGCACTTTTCAAAGGCTCTTGGCAATTTTAGCCCCCGTAACTGTTTTCAAACACAATTTTGTTTCTTCAAGGACTGAAGACACTTTTGAAAATATGACTCAAATGCTTCTGACAATGCTGCCCAATGTCTGTTCTCAGGTTAGTCCACAGACAGTACCAAAAACGGTAACTCCCTTTCTCATAATCCTTTCAGAAATGGTACAGTTGACACTTACAGTTGAAATTTTGGCTCAGATACACAAATGTGTGCTTTTCTGTGTTACAGTCAAGATTGTAAAAGATTTCCCAAAAAGTACATTTTTGGGTGCTACTTCTCAGCCCATCTTTGGACACAAGAGAAAATGGCTTTGGTCAGCACACAGCAGGGGAGAAGGCACCTGGATCTTGAATATCAACTGTTCCTCTACAATCCAAGTCCCCTAAAAGCTTCCCAAATGCAACCACAGCCTCATAGTCCAGCATTTGACTGCGGTCAAGAGCAGCTTCTCTCCACTCTTCCCCAGCAGAATTTGTACAGTCACCTTTTTTTTTCTGGAAATCAATTACATGTCCAGCAGAGTGTGGCAAGAGGGGATTACAGGTCACATTTTCCATAATTATCCTCTCTGACACTGAGGAACTTTTCAAATCATACGCGTTAAGTAGGTCACAAGAGGGAACAGCAGCGTGATGGGCATTTAGCATCAGAAAACCTGAATTTGGAGAAAATGGGATACAGCCCAGCGCCGCCCTCATCCCAACCCCTCATCCATACCCAGCTCGGTGGTGAGAAAAATATATAGACTTCCCTGATGAACCATAAGCTAAAATTAGAAACCATTCACGCCTGCAAAGCCACAGCTATCGCCAAAAGGAAAGTAGGTCACAGAGTGGCTGGCTAACTTGATTTTCCGGCTTTTCTCGCTGCTGTGTCCTCAGGTAACCCCTCCTCTCCCATGGCCCCTTCTGGGGCTCTCCTTTGTTGGGGTATGACTGCGGGCAGTGTGCGGCTCCGGCAGGGCTGGCAGGCGCGGTGGGAACGGGCACAGAGCGGCTGTGCCCGGGGGAGCACAGAGCCCTGCTTCACACAGAGCTCCGCCTGAGCCAGGCAGAAGCCCCTCCACCAAGCTGCTGCCTCCCACCTGCTCGGGGATTGGCACAAGGGCTGGCTTTCTGCCCCTTCCACAACGTTGCTCTTTAAAGATCGTTTCAGGCTTTGCCAGCACTTCTGGGGTGCTTTCCTTTCTCGCCTCCTCCTGAGGCCTGAATATCCTCTTTTTATTTGCATTTCTTAGCGTGCACTGCCTCCCTCAAGCAAGCCACAAGCCAAGCGATGCGAGTAAATCTGGCTTTCCTTCCCTTTGTGCATGGGCTGGAGCCCTGGCTCAGCCATTACCGACGCTTTTCCCACAAGTAGGCCTCCAGGCATCAACTTCACTGCTTTTCCACGGCACAGAAGAGGCAGAAAAGCTTAAAATTTGGCTCAGTGACCTTCATCACTCTAAATCAATACATTTCTATCTGGCTTGCAGGCCTTTGCTCCTACCTTGCAATTAATTGTAAAGCTGCAGGTCAGCACAGGAGTGTCTGGGCTGCTCCCACATTCACAGATGGAAACACCTGGAGGATCTGCTGCCATCAAACCCACCCTACAGCAGACCATCAGCCACTCTTCTCCAACTCACAATCTCAACTCTAACCCCAAGACACTTCCTCTTCCAGCTTTCCTCCTCCTGGCCCCAGAGGCGGAGCAATCACCGCTAAAATGCATCCCAAACATTCAGAGGGGCTGAAAGCTGAGCCCCTGAACGTTCTCCAGAAGGGCAATTACATCCTGATTCCACCCTTGTAACTGGAGCCTCGACAAAGACAACACTCAGCACTCCTTTCCCCTGCAGC
Source organism: Fringilla coelebs (assembly GCF_963513975.1). Lineage (NCBI taxonomy): Eukaryota > Metazoa > Chordata > Aves > Passeriformes > Fringillidae > Fringilla > Fringilla coelebs. The sequence goes on from NC_140043.1 coordinate 13,842,229, forward strand.
CCCAGCTCAGCCTCTCCCTGCTGTGGTACAGGAAAGGCTCCTTGCACCCCTCAGCCATCCCAGCTGGCCAGGGATGCTGCCAGCTCTCTGTGGCCCACAGGCAGATCCTGTCCTCTCCAAAGGAGGAACCTGCCTGCAGCCTGCTCTGGTTTCTGTCAAGCCAAGGGGAAGGTTGGTGGTTGGAGTCTCCTGCCCACAGATGGGCTCCTCACACATGACACGCAAGGGAACTTGACAAGAATAGGGAAGAATCATTCTTTGCCCATCCCTGGCATAATTCAGACATAAACACAGAGTCAGATTTGAAATTATACAAACAACTGGTGTCCAACGTGACCTTTGCTTGCTGGGCACCCACCTGGAATGAGTCATCCATCAAAAAGGCTCATGGTGAAACCCCTGGCACCAAGCTGGCTGAGATCCCCCCCATACTGACAAAGGGACACCACCAGCTCTGAGCACTGCATGTGACAGTGTCCCAGGTGTTATGGCCATGGACTCTCCAGATGAAATGTAGAACTCCATGCTTGCCCTCCACAGTCTCTGCCATCACCCACGGGACAGGGCAGAAATGCCAAGGGACCACCCTGAGTGGTGGTGAGGCTTGGAGAGCAGAGCCTGTCTGCTGTGAGAAGGTGGTGGGAGGGAACGTGTCACCCTTCTGCTGGCATGGGCAGAGACGAGAGGTGGCAAAGCAGGACAGAGGGCTGGCAGGACACCCAGCCCTGAGCTCCAGCTAGTGGAGCCACAATGCAGGCTGTTGGGATGTGATGGCTGAAGACCACCTTTCCCTCCCGCCTCACCACCATCACCCATTTCTTCCCCTCCTAACGTGGTTCAGCTACACAAGAGTGTCCAAGGAGGATGGGGCTCAAATGAACAGGAATATAAATGTTTGAGAGCTCGCTTTTTTTGAGCCTCCCCTCCTGCACAGGAGGCACAAGCCATCTAGCCCAGTGCCCCCAGAGAGGGCACTTGGTGGTGAGAATGGCTTTGAGAACACTCAGCACTGCCCCCAAAGCCCAGTGCTGTGCAGCCATCACCAGCTGGCGCCTGCTAATGCTTCAAACACATCGACCTCAGCCTTCACCCACTCACACAACAGACCGTGCCAGCTCTGGGTTTCCTACTGCTCAGGGAGAGCAGCAGATGGAAAAAGGAAAACCAGGAAAATTGCACTGCCTGGGAGCGCAGGGTAGGCGATTTTTTTTTTCTTTTTAGGAGTCAGGCACCTGGATTTCTGCAGCTCCCAGTGAAATCGCAGGCCTCGCAATTCAAAATAATTAGCGACTGGTAGTTTTCCTTTTATGCAAAATCATCCTTTTTATCCAACACCTAAATGAAAATGAATATGCTTGATTATCTACCAAAGGGCCCAATTTCTGAGCATCGCTCCGATGCACACAGCAAAATTCATCTCTCCTCGGGCTGCTATTACAGGCAAGGGCTGATAAATGAGCGGTCAAGGCAGAGATCCAGAGCCAGGGATGCCAGCCTGACCTTTGCTAATGCTATTTACAGCATCAAATATCCACAAATCCAGCCATGGCTGCACCCACGTCCTTGCTGCTCCAGCCTGGGGGGCTTAGGGACAGCCAGGAGAGCTCACAGCTGGCCTGCCAGGATTAGAGCAGCACAGATGTCACCCTCCATCCATGCAGCCCACCCACCACGGCAAAGCCCACCCCTTGAGGCAGCTTTCAAGCTGGTTCGCTCCCCGGGGAGAGGATGAAGCAAACTGTTTAACAGAGAGGAGTCTGAAGCATCTCTTGAACGCTTCATCTCTAAGGCTGATCACAGGAAATCCTCCAGGCAGGTTCTTCAGAAGACATTAGTGCTCATTTGCACCATCTCCATCTATCCCACTCCCACAGCCTCCACCCCAAAGGTAACACCCAGGAAAACCCCCCCCTGATCCTCACCAACCTCCCCATCCCTGGCCACGGTGACACGGCACCATCACACATTGTCCCTCCACCATCTCCAGACTCACCCTGTTCTCGTCGTAGATGATCTGCACCAAGCTGCGATGTTTGGACTCAATAGGAGGGGGAGAGATGGGTTTTTCAGGCTCTGGTGGTTTGGCTGCTTCTTCCTCCAACTGTTGCTGTGGAAGGAGAGAGGGGAGGAGGAGGGTGAGTCACAGCAAGAAACGCAGCGGTCCCTGTCCACACGAGACTCTCAGTGGTGCCCTGACCGAGGCAGAGAGCGCCATGGTGGGAGAGTTCCTGCCAGCCAGGGGCTGGGGAGGCACGGGGAGAGGGAGGAGAGCTCACAGCAGCCCCGGCCACGCAGGCGCAGCGCCGGCTGCCCCAGGCACCGGCCCTGTGCTCGTGGCTCGGCGTGCTTTGGGTATGGAGGATGAGGACCTGCCTCAAAGGAGCCTCCTGGAACGGGCCCGAGGCTAGAAATAACGATTTTACTGGGAACGCTTAAATGAAACCACAGCTCCAGCCCGGCTCCTTGCTGCTACCTGCCTCTGGAGCTGCTGCTGCGTGCAGGGAGAGGTGGAGGAGCCAGGGGTGATGAGCAAGGCTGCTCTCCACCCTCAGCTTCACCTTCCAATGAATGGAGTGGTTGGAGGACGTGCCTTGGGATGACTGTGCTCCATTAAATGACTCGTGCACCGGCCACCCCTGCGCTTTGCAATATCAGCTGGTCAGCAGCTAAACCTGACATTCCACCTGCAGCACTGTGCCGTGGGAGGAGACATCCCTAAGTTTGAGGAACTGCTCAGCTGAAAGAGGAAATCCCAGATTCCTCCAGGCCCGTCCTGGGGCCAGCCCGTGCGGAGGGAGAGCACAGCCGTGCACGGCAGCTGCGGGGCAGCACAGGCACGGGAGAGGGAGCGGCTGTCAAAAAACGCTGAGGGTTTGCTCCCTGCTAGGCTCTGAATCTCCAAATCTTTGCAGTTGTTTTTCCCTGCAGCTAAAGCATCCCCTGTTGAAGCATGAGGAAAATCGAGCGAGTCTTGTACGAGGAAGAAAATGCACCTGGGACTTGGCTTGCACCAGAGCACAGCGCTGACTTCCCAGAGACCCTGGTGGCCTGAGAAGCTGAGCATCTCTTCCTCCTCCCCACCATCTCTACTCCTCCTGATGACACCTTTAGCACACCAGGGCAGGAGGATACACCTGGGATGAACCCAAGAAAGCACTTAAGCACCCAGACAGGTCGAATGGCTTGGCTGAGAAAACTCACACTCCTAAAATGGTGTTTCAATGGATGAAGCACCCCATGCTGTGCACTCCACCTCCCACAGGCGGATACCTCACCCCACAGAGGGAGAAGCAGCCGTATGGGGAACACCAAAATACAGCCAAAAAAGCTGCTGTTGCCAGCCAGAGTGGGGAGCAGGCTCTGGCAGTGCAGGAGAGCCTGTGTCCCATAAACTGGCATCACCAATGGCCTTAGAGTCACTCCAGCCATGAGTGAGAACAGCCAGGAATTGCCCAGCTTGAGCCATCTGTATCCTGGAGGGGGATGAACCTTTCCCAGCACTGCAGGGATCTGTCCCTTCCTGCCTGCAAACAGCCACACCACGGTGGCACACTCAAGGCTCCAAGCACAGGAACAGCCCTCAGCCCTCTGCTGCTCTCAACCATGGCCACACCTCAGGTGGCCCAAACCACAGGACAGGGGACCAGAGTCCCCTGAGAAGCCACTGCTGAAACCATGGGCTGCAAAGCTGCATTCGGCACAGAAGCAGCACTTCCAGGACCTGCCAGCTCTTCCCTGGTGTCCTTCTAAGGCACCCTATCACACAACCACACTCCCACGGGATAAACTCCAAAAACTCCAAAGAACAAGCCAGCAAAAAGGATCAGATACATCTACTTCTCTTGGGGAAAATATTTGTGTTAAAAAAAAAAAGTCAAAGCATCCAAAACTTGGCTACATCGTTCTGGAAACCCACAAAAATTTTGCCAAGTGGTCGGGTGTGCAGCAAGGGATTTCAGAGGAGAGGGTTTGATGGCCTATCAGGAAACGAAAGTTTGCCACTAAGTGGAGGCTCATTAAAAACAGCTCATTAGAAGAAAAAATACAAATCTAATTATAGCTGAAATACAGTAGAGAATTCAACTCTACTTGCTGTGGTGTAGCAGTGTATGGATATTAAAGGGCCAGATGCTGGGGTGAGGATGTGAGGAGGGGCTGGAGGCAGCACACCTGACTGCAGCCTCGACAGCTACTCCTGGGAGCCGTGGGAAATGGCAAAGCAAAATAGGTCAGGGTTCCCAGACAGGGACAAAATGGATTTCTTAAAGGTCTGCCACAAAAGCCATGCTGGGACTGTGACCTTTACAGGGATGAGAGATGAGTCCTGACGGCTGCACACTCCCTCCCTCCACCCAGCAGTGGCTGCCCAAGACCTCCCTCCTCTCCCCAAATGGAGGACAGGGCAGCAGTGCTGAAGGGATGCAAGATGCCACCACTAGCCACAGCCCTGGCTCCTACAGCACCCACAGGCCACCCCTTCCCAGGTGGAAGAGGTGCCCCCTCCAGCAGAGAGACCCTTTGGTTGGACCCTACAGAGGGACACTGCAGGCTGCAGCACTGGTGGGAAGGTGGGTGATACTGCAGGAAGGTGGGTGATACTGCAGGAAGGTGGGAAGGTGGGTGATACTTCAGGAAGGTGGGAAGGTGGGTGATACTTCAGGAAAGCCCCATCCCTGCAGGTACCAGCTCCCGTGCTGCAGACACCTGCCTGGTGAAGCCAAGGCTGTAACACACACCCAGCTGCCCTCAACCGGGCACTGGGATGCTTCACCTGCCCGGGGAGAGCAGAGCCTTCCAGGCACAGGGCAGCTCTGAAAACCACCTTCAAAGAGAACACAGGAACCTCAGCCCGATGGAAGGGGAAACCCTGGAGCTCTCCACCCAGCCGGCTCCACCTCCATCACCAGGTGGGAGTGTTGTACTCCCGGAGAGCCCTTGGCTGAGCTCAGCGCCCAGGGAGGCTCAGGCGCCGCTGCAGGGAACAGCCCAGCAGTTTATTTCTCCTTCAGATCCCGGTGCTGCTGCCAGGAATAAATGCATAAGGATTATCCTTCCCTGTCAGGAAGAGGGGGAGAGAGGACTCGGAGAGATTTGAGCGCATATGGCGCATGAATGAGCGGGGGATGGCTGACGGAGGTGGCCTCCTGCCAGGGGTGTGCAGGGTTTGGGGAAGGTTTCTCAGCTTTGCTTCTTGCAAAGTCCAGGCAGAGCCTTCCCTGCCATTTTTGGAACAACCAGAAAGAGAGAGATGGTGGATTGTGGTTGGTTGGGATATTTTTTTTTTTTTTTTTTGCACAGCCTTTCCATACAAGTGTATTTAATTACCCTGAGAAGGCCTCCCAAAGACAGAGGGGAAAAGCATTAGGATATTCTGGCTGCATACAATTTCTCCCCTGCTCCACTGACGTTCCTGCAGGAGCAGTATCTGTTCCAGGCTCACTGCTTTCCCTCACTCGTGCTCCTGCACTGACAGCTCAGATGCACAGATGCACAAAACGTTCCTGAAGCATCTCAGACAGGACCCCCTGCTCCAAAAACACATCCTCCCAGATGTGCTAGCTCTGCTGGAGGACTGGGATGGGGAAGGAGGCCATAGTGGGGGGGTCAGTTTTGCTACCATATAACTTTGCCACCATGTGCCAGAAATTTAAAAAAAAAATAGAATAAAAGGAAGGGAGGGGACACTTTTACTGCCAACAGCCACTTTCACCTTCTTCCCCATTTAACAGAGCATTTTTGTGGGCAGGAAGAATCATAAAATTTGTTCCTAGGGAAGAAATAAAGCAACTGAGCAGCCAGCAATAAAAACCCCATTTCCTCATGGAAAGACAGCTTGATTTTAAGGGCGAGGAGCATATGCTGCTCCTGTCAGCATCAGCAGAGATCCCCAGCGTCCCTGAGAAGTCAGGCAGTGGATGATCAGAGCTCACAGCTGCCATGACAGGGACTTTCCCTGCCCTTCCCACTTGGGAAGCCCTTTTCCAGAGCAGGAAATTATCATGGTTGGCATCTCTTTCCTCAAATGTGAGTAAGAAACATGGACCAGCAGCCAGGTGTCCTCTCCAGGTGGGAGAGGGGAAGGGGTGCCTTCACCCCAAAACCAGCAAGAGGAACCTCTGTGGTTTCCATCACTCCAGATGTTCCTCTGGGTCCTGTGAGCTGGCACACAGAGCTCTGCCTCACACCCCCAGCACAGCTGCTTCTGCTCAGACACCTCTGCAGATCCAAAGCAACGCATGAAAAAAAGGGTCCTTGGCATTAATTAAGCCATATTGTTTGAAAACAAAATGAAAATATTCCTGCTTTGTCTTGCAGGACAGAAAGGAATTGTGTTTGGTATAAGAAAATAAAGAGCTCAAGGAGAAGAGCAAGTGCATGCTCATTCTAAAGAGCTTTGACAAACAGCTCAAGTCGAGGTTTTGCTCCATTCCCAACTTCCTACTGTAGCTACAACCCCTTGGGAAAGGTCACTCCTCTTGGGCAGTTTGGGATTAGCAGCCACCAGGGAGTTCAGAAACTCATCCCAAGCAAAGAAAATAAAACAATCAGAAAAAAAAGAGGCAGTGATTTGCTTTAAAAAGTGAAAGCCTTTAAGTCTGTTGGTTTTTTCACAGATGTCCCTGAAGGTTTTGTCATATTAATCTCTTAATGGGTTTATGGTAATTATGTACAGCCCAACACTGGGGGGGGGGGCATCCTTTTGCAGGGGAGTGCTCCTGTGCAGGGTAAAGCTGCAGCCAGGAAGATCAGGTTCAATCCCTGCTCAAGCACAGCCCTGACTGGAGCTGGATCAGATGCTGCTCAAGGCTGCAGAGCTGGAAAGCCCCAGAGAAAGGGGACTGGATGCACAGGAAGGGCCATTTGGTCACTGCAGCAACGTTTCAACAGCCCAGTACTGAATACTGGCAGCAACAGCAGCACTGGGGAGAGACAATTGCTGGAAAGGAGAAAGAAAAGACCTTGTGCTACACTGGGCTGTCCAGATGACTCTGACAACCCAGGCTGTGCTTCCAGCTCTGCTCCTCACCACTTGCACATCCACTGCCAAGGCACTGAGGACACGTTTTTCTCCCTTTATAGGTTCTCTGACATGCAAAGAGCCACGAGCTGGGTTTCCAAAGCTCTCTCCCTCATCGTGTGACTAGCAGCTCCAGACTGCAGCACAGCAGCCACCACCCATGTCCCAGCAGGGAGCGGGGACACGGATGATCCCGCTGCTCCGGCACTGCCACTTCCCCTCTTGTGGCCAGGCAGGGGCCAGGACGGGGCTGTGGCAGCATGCAGCAGCGAGGACACGTGTTCCCCTCCAGACCACAGCCTCCTACCTGCTTCTTCTTCAGCTTGGAGATCTGCTGCTCCACCATGGTGATCTCGCGGTCCACGCGGTCCATGTTCTGGATCAGCTCCTCCTTGGAGAGCCGGGCGGGCAGCAGCTCCAGCTCGGCCTCGCCGTGGGCAGGGCTCACAGGGGACACGGGCTCCAGCTTGCCAGGCAGGCCACGCTCCTGGGAAGCGTAAAACAACCAGATCATCTCTCTCCCAGGAGACTCTGGATCCTTCTCTCATCCTCCCACAGCTCCCTGGCCCGTTCCCAACCTTCCGAGATGCACAAAACCCTCAAAAAAACCTGCTAGACGAGGGAGTACCAGCTGTCAGATCACATCACCACAGGGCTCCACAACCTCCAGCATCTCCAAAGAGAACCAGGTTGCTCTCCCAGGGACAGACAGCAGCTCTTCCTCCTGACAAAGCCTCAGAGGCTCACCCCACCCTGAGTGCTGCTCATGTTCTTACAGAATCAATAAACCACCCACATTCAGGAGCTCCCAGCACCACTGTCCCTTCAGAGGGCTCAGAGCTACACCTTCTCTCAAGGAAAAATGAGACACCACAATCATGTCCTCCTTGGGCCAGAGACAAGAGCAGCATGAACCATGCCAAAGGAGAAGGGGCTATGAGGGCAGCCCCTGGGAGAAAAGGCTCCTAGCTCCTTCATAGCTCTCTTTCTCCATCTCTTCCCAAGCCCTGGGCATACCCTGAGTGTTGGATGTTGAATGCATCCATCCAAATATGGAGAAAAACGGGATAAGTGAGCCAAGATAAAAACAGACCAAACTGACGTTTTTCAAATTCCAGGTGAAGAGGCTCTCAGCTCAACAAGACCCTTCAAGTCAGAGAGACTGGAGAGATCAGCAAAACCTCCATGGCCGTGACAGGGAGTGGCTCTGATGCCCCAGGGCAGAGGGAAAACACATGGAAGCATTCAGCTTTGCCCTCAGCAGCCCAAGTGGTTGGTATGGCAGGAGCATCCTGCAGCCAGGCTGCCCCTCCTGCCTCACTGAGTATGGCAGGAGCATCCTGCAGCCAGGCTGCCTCTGCTGTCTCAGGTATGGCAGGAGCATCCTGCAGCCAGGCTGCCCCTCCTGCCTCCCCCTTCCCCTCTGCAGCTCCCAGCAAAGCAGCCCACTTCTGCCATCCAAGCTGCCTGGATGAGCCTGCACAGCACAGGTGAGCACACCTGGGATGAGGCAGCTGTTTAACAGCCACTGGCCACACAGATGGGATCACAGCACACCACCAGCCTACCCTGACCCAGGACACTCCTCTGGCAGCCACCCAGAGCTTAATTAAAAGTTTATCTATTCATTTGCTTAGTGAGTGGATGGATTTCTTTTCCTGGAGGGGGAGAAGAGGAGAGGTGGCTCCATTGGTAACCCTAAACCACTGCCAGGCTGGGCAGGCAGCACAGTGCAGCTGCTGGGAGGGGAGGGATGGGGCAGGCAAACAAGGCAAGAAGTTCACACAACTCTGCCACCTTCATTACTGCAGCCCTGCAGAGAGCCAGCATTGTTCTGTGCTGAGCACCCTCCCCTCTGTGCTGACACCTGTGAAAGGCCAGGGCTGAGCCTCTGCTCAGGCAGCCCCTCCTGCCAGGATGGAGCTGGATGGTGGCTTGTGGACCCCTCTGTGCTCCCCCAGCTAACCAGGCTGGTGGGTGATGGCTCTGGGTCCCTCAGCAGCCCTGCTGCAGCTCATGCTGAACGTGGTGAGTGTGCAGATTCCACCCAGCACTGCTGAGCATCCCAACAGCAGCTGCTGTGAGACCTCCACTCCTCCCTGCCGGGTGCAGCCTGGAGGCACCAGTGCCCTTCCCACTGCTGCCATCAAGGGACAGAGAGCAAAGGAGCGCCCCAAAACCCCACTCCCACTGTCCTGCCTCAGCCCATCCAGCCCAGGAGCACAAAGGCACCAGAAAGGCTAAGCTAGTTGTGTCCAGCATCCATTCAGAAGAGAAGTTAGAAGAACATGAGAGCTTTCTGCAGAATCCTGAAGAGAAGACCCTGTCTTGTTTTACTTTCCCAGCATTAGACATCAAAAATGGTCAGTCTGCTGCCATAGGAAGGCTTTGTGTTCTCCACAACTGGGGTTTTTTTTTGTGGTTTTGGTTTTTTTTCAAGTCAAGACGAGCAGGACAACCACAAGCAGCAAAAAGATAAATTAGCTGTTCATAAAGTCTTGTTCAGATTAAGGCACAGGAAGGGGAAGTGGCAGTGGGTAGGCTTTTCTAAAGGAAAGGAAGCTACCTGCCAAAAATTCAGGAGAGAAAGGCTCCTCACTGTGCACATGAAATAAATGATACTCTCTCTTGCCTGCCAATGTGCAGGACAGGGCATCTTTAAACTCCTACTTAGAACAAAACACCTTGGGAACCTGGTCCTGATACATTTTTATCTTTTTACTTTGCGGAATGTGAAGCAAAAGAGCTGCAAAGCTGAGTAAGGGAAATAGCTGCAAGTCACAGCACAAACATCATCATTGTCTGGTATTAGGAGATGATTACAGCAATAGAGAGAGGCAATGTCCTTGGACCTCACAAACTGGGCACTGTCATGTCACAAGCACCTCTCCAAATCAACAAAATGACAAGCAGCAAAAAGAAGGAAAAACCAAAACTAAAGGCAAAAAAAAAAAAATCTCGTCTGTGCAGTGCTGACATCCAAAAAGCAGAGCTCGTGGATTTATGCAAGGCATAAAGAAGCCCTTATAAATCACAAGAGTGGCCTGAAAAGAGGCGTGCCAAGACAAGAGTCTGCTCAGAGCATGGGGAACACCCCAATGGTCAGAGATATTTCAGCTAGTCCTCTGCTTCTTACAGCTCTCAAGAAACCCTCAAAATATATTCCCCTGCTCTAGACAGTGTCATACCCTGAGCAAGTGCAGTGCGAAATGTGAAATTCTCCTTATTAACGTGAAGTCACAGACTTCCCAACCAGCAAGAGCCAGGAGAGGTGGAATAAATCTGCTGGAGGGAAGAAAACAATTACTGCATTACTCAAGTTGATATTTTCTCAGTAATTATACTGTTTCCATGTGATTTGTTTTTACACATGGCTAACAGCTACTGCAGCTCCTGTTTATCCCTGGCCTTGTTTTGTGATTTATATGATAACAAGGGTGGGTGTGAGGGGGGCAGAGGCTGCACAAACCTCCCCGCAGCAAGAGGAGGTGCTGGCACTGAAGAAAACAATTATCACTGAGGAGGTTGTCAAAGAGCAAGGCCAGACTTTGGGGTGGGTTTCTTCTGCATGCTTCAGAATAAAAATTCCCAACACAGCTAAGGGAGCAAGCCTGCTATTCCCTATTAAGCAGTGACTTTAAATACTTGCAAGAAAGAAAGGAAGGAAAAGGATAAGCCAACTGCCTATAGATGCCTTGAAGAGCAAGCAAATCTCCAGGTAAATCTGATGTCCCTGCCTTCAGACACACCAACACTGAGCCCACAAGAAAAAATTACATTGGGAACCCCCAGGGGGGGTGTACCAGGACACACTGGAACCTGCACCAGCTCATCTCCACCTGCTTATTTTGCATTACTGACCCAGCTCTGATACTCACAGAGAATTCATGTGAGGTGGAGGGATTTAAAAACACCTCTGTGCCATGCTTCAGGTCAGCACCTACAGCTGGATGCAGCCCAGCCTTCCTGAAGGGTCACTTTTCCAGCTACTTCCCACCCTCAGGAGACAGCACATTGCCAGCTATGCTCCATCTGCGCCTAACTCTCTCTGCAAAGTGCATTTTGACCTTGCTGATCCCTTGACTGCATCAGCTGCCTCTTCAAAACTCCCCAGTGGAGCTTCCAAACCTCCAGAGGCCAGGAGTGTGTCCCAGGAGAACAGAGCTGCCTGCCTGGATGAGCCTCAGGATCCCAGCAGGGCACACGGCGTTTGCCCTACATCTCATCCTCGCTAAGCCCAGGTCTCTCTCTGCCTCTCTAATCCAGATCATTAGTGATGTTCCCCCAAGCCCAGGACAGAGATTTAGGGATGCCAACATCATCTCTTCCACAGTCTGTTCACTTTCTAATTATCAGCCAGCAGCAGCATTTCCTGCTGCAGCACCAGGAGGGATTAAGAGGTGTTATCTTCAACTCCTGCCCACTCACACATCTCCTGTCCTCACGGGCTGGAGGGGATTGCCAAAGCAGGCAGGATAGGCTGGGGCCACTCAATTTGTGCTCAAATTAATTCCCAAAAAAGCCTCACATGAACTTGTGATCAGGGGATCTCCTTGCGGGGATGCCTCCACCACCTGAGCCTCTCATGGCAGCACTGAGCCAGAGAACATTCCAGCACTCCCCCAGCCAACACCCCTCCCAAATCCCCATCCATGTGGGGCTGTGCCACACTGCAGAGCCAGCAGCTCATCCTCCCTGTCCAGGAGCCCAGGGATGAGCAGCATCACACTCTGAGCAGACACTGAGCCCCCAGGGCTTCCCACACTCCCTGGGATGAGAACCAAGCAGGAAAGCAGAGTCAGGTTTTTAGGTAAAAACACGCATATAAAACTCCTAAGTGAGCCAAATACAGACTAAAGGAATTTGGTTTTTTAATTGGAAGAGCGTCCAGCACATTCTGACATATCTTAAGCCCCAGCATGACAGCACTGACAGAGGGAAAAAGTTATGGAGCTGAAAATTAATGTCTCCTTTCCCCAGGGAGGTGCACGAGTACAAAAAGTCAGGGAGTCCGAGCAGTGAAAAGTACATCGAGTTACTGCAATTCTTTTGTTCCTGGCCATCTGCTGTGCTAACAGCTCTTTCTGCACCCTGGCCCCCCCAAACGAGGTTTTAATTCTTAAATTCTGCTGGGCTCTTGCTGGGCTGCATCCCCACGTGCTCCAAGGGCTGCAGGAGCAGGATGGAGACGTGAGTGTGCTCTGGGGAGCACCTGGGTGCTGCTCACCAGCCAGGAGCACCTGGGTGTTCCCCTGCAAGGCCAACCCCGAGGGACGCCAGGTGTGGGACCAAGGCAGCATCCTCCTCCTTCCTCCATCCCCACTCTCCACGGCATGTGCAAAACAGGGATCTCTTTCACTCACTACGTGCTCTCATGGGAATTCATGAAGCTGGAGACCAAGGAGCTGTCTGAAGACAAAGACAGGGGTTTTTAAAAATTTAATTTATTTCTTTTTAAATAGATCTGACTTTATGAGCAGGCCCACGAAATTCCTTTCCTCCGTAACCCAGCTGAATTCCACGCAGACAGAGCAGAAAACATCCCAACAATTTCTAAAGCTTGCACGAAAGTAGGTCAAAAGACTTCCCCCAATGTTTCAACAGCTTGAAGCAATTTAATTGCAAAACCAGTACCAAATGCTGACCCCTCCCTCCCTGCCTCCCCTCCCCGGCAGATTTACGAGGGTGGTAAAACCTTGCCAGCCAGAGCCTCAGTAAATGCAGTAACCAAAGCCTCGTATCTGCTCTCACAAAACTCGCTCGTGCTCTAAAGAGCTGCTCCATGGTGTTCCAGGGAACAGATGCTGCCTCTGGATCTCAGCACTGCAGAATTCTACGGCAGCACCAGCAAACACGCTCACGGACTCAGAGGCAGCCTGAAATAACGGGTCAAATTCGGAAATCCTGACTCAGGCAAACTCCCAGAGCCGCCGAAGGCATTACCCGACAAATGGATGCTGCGCTTCCCATTCCCTTCCTGCGTTTCCCCATTAGTGGATAATAATTGCATTGAATGCCAACGCTCCCCACTGACTTACAGGAGTGATGAATTCTCACCTACCCATCTACTCATTACAACGAGGAGCTAATTGCTCCACCTCTCATTAAGGACTCCCCAACACTGCCTATTCTGCATCCCTGGATTTTCAGCTGACTTTAAGTTTGTTCAAACAGTAACTGTCTGGACTGAAATTTTCCATGCTGAATATCAGCTTTAGGCACTTCTACTCTTTTTTTCCCTTTTTCTTTTTTTTTTTTTTCCTCTAAACAGGGAATTTCAGCCAAAACAACTCTGTCACTTCCAAGAACGAGTTTAAAAGAAAATATGCCTTTCTGCAACATTCAGAAAGATTCTGGGAACTTTTTCTTTGAGCATCTTCAGTACAGTTGATACATCTGGTAAGACTCTCTGCCAGCGATTTGCCTTTTGTTAACACTGAAAAAGTCTCCAAGTCAAAGGAAAAAAAATTAATAAAAATCTCATCTTGGTCCTTGCCTTAGGGGAATGACTTGGAACTGAGCAGGCAAGCAGAGTGAGGTCCTGGTGCTGGGAAGCCGTAGGAAAGGTATTGCACTTCTGCAAAGGGAAGGAAAAGGCTGACATGGAAGAGATGCTGGCATGTGTGGAGCATTCCAGGCCAACAGCAAATGCCCCAGAAGATCTGTGAACAAATGCACATGGTTTGGGCAGGTACAGAAAGCCTGAGCCCACCCAGCAGAGGAGAGGATGGAGCAGGGCAGCCAGTGACCTGCTCAGCATAGGGCAGAGCCTGCCCCAGGCTCGGATCAGAGGGGCAGCTACAGCAAACACAGGGTCCTGCTGCTTCCAGCAGACAAGGGGAGGACAAGTTAAACTCAAACCCTGCCACTCCTCCATCTGCAACTTTAATGCTCTTTCTATAATTTGTTCAGCCAGCAGCCACCCGTGCTGACACTGCACACACGAGCTCATGTCTGAAACCTCTTAAAAAGAATCAAACTGTGATTGCATGACGTGCCAAGGCAGGGAGGGAAATTTTTAATTGCCCAATTTGGCACTCAGCCAGGCAGCAGGGTCACCCCCGGCTGCAGAGCAGCAGTTTAAAGGTAATGGGGAGCTCACAGCTCCTCCTTGCTGGGGCTCCAACCTCCCCTGCACTCCCCTGGGGTCAACCCATTTTGAGCAGCTTTCACAGGAATCTCTGAATCATCACCAGAGCCTCTTTTTGCATTTCTACTTGCGCCTGCTGCTCAGGAGTTTCTTTAGGAAGGCAGGGAGGTGCCTGCCTGGGGGTGCAGGCACAATCCCCAAACCTCCTGTGGCAGCCTCAGAATCACCTTGTCACCTAACCCAAGAAACCTCAGGGGAATGAACACTCACTCCATGCCTTTAAAGCTTCAGTCTCCCAATTTATCTTTTTTTTTCTATACCACTCATCCTCTTTCAATTACCACATGCAAGTTCTGAGTCTTCTCAGCCTGTCAACCAGGCAGGGATGAAGCCTCAAGGTCCACATTAACCCCAGCAGGCAAATTCCCTCTGAGAGAAGGTGCTGGAATAGTCCCTGCCAAATCCCAGCTGTCCCTCAAGCAGGCACAAAGTCCTCCAGGCCTAGATATCCTGTGAAAAGCAAGCTCAAGTGTTGTAAAAAAGGCTTCTGCAGAATAAAAATCCCTTTTTATACCCATGCAGTACTCCAGTGAACAGCACAAATGCCATTGCACTGCTGGGACAGCGCCTACATCCACACCCATCAGTCCTGCAGAAGTGGGAGCTGGGCACTACATCTGCTCTCTGCTGAGCATCCCATCAAAAACCACAATTTCACACCGACTGGAAAAGCTACATCAGCCAAAAAAGCAGGCAGGCAAGCAGTGAACAGGACTGCAGCCACTGCAGCATCATGTGCTGGAAACACAGGGCCAGGTCCTGAGGCAGGCTCAGCACCAACACAGCCAGCACTGTCCCGGGCTGCTGGGACACCAGAGCCCCGTTGGGATGGCTGGGAAGGGCAGCACAGAGCTCCACAGCACGGACAGGGCAGCCAACCTCCTGCTGCTCTGCTCCCAGGAGGACTGACAGGGTGCTCCCAGGTGGGCTGTGCCCCAGGAAGCTCCAGCTCCTCCACTGGGTGATGCCAGGTGCATCCTCCAGCACATGGGCAAAGATGGGGGGAGGAGGGAAAATCCACCACGGCAGCTTCTCCAAACCTCACTGATTTAAAAATAAAAAATTGAGGGGAAATGAAAAGACAAAAGCCCTTCTCAGCCTGGTGTTATCAAGCAGAGGAAATGAGACTTCTAAAGCTCCCATTCAGAGAGGAGTGGGGGAGAGAAATCCCACTCCAGACGCACTTGAGCGAACAGCTTTTGAAATGGAAATGTTGCTCTTCAGAAACATTTAAATTTCCTCCTATTGCCAGGGAGGAGGCAGGAGGCCGAGGAGGAGCAGGGACTCCTCAGGCACACACATCCCAGCGGGATACACAGGGCAGCCCTGGGAAGCAGGGAGTTAATCAGGACGGCACACAACATCAATATTGGGAAGATGGCTTGAAGGGGAATCAGATTTAGAGGGGAGGGAAGGGAATGATTGAAGACAGCTCTATTTAACCACTACTGCTGCAAGTGAGATACACTTAAAAGCAGCTCACACTCCTGCTCTCACAACCAAAATTATGTTCCCCAAATCCCAGAGACTGAGCTGCCTACCAAGGAGGAGACTGACTGATGGAAAAAGGAAATGCAAACAAGATCTAAAATGGCTTGAGCAACAGCTGAGCTGCGTTGTGGGACAACCCAGACCACCTCTTGCACGCAAGAGCCACTGCAGCAAGCCAAGGATCCCAACAAGTCTCCCAAGACTCACAGCACAGGATGGGGAGTCCCAGGATGATGTCCTGGATGATGTTCAGCCCCAACAGCTCCCGCTCCAACTGTGTCAGCTCCCCAAACTGAAGTAACTGCTCCTAACGGAACCCAGCGAGCTGTGCCTGCCAGCTGCATGTCACCAGCTCACTCCAATGTCCCCAGGGTCACCAACACTCTGGCTGTGCTCTCAGGTATACGAAGCAGGACATGAAATACCTCTCAGCTGTAAAAACCATGAGGGACACAGTGGGGACACCACCTCTGCTGCCTCTCCACCGCCTGAGGAATCCACCAGCAGCCCCCAAGGCGGCACAAAGCACATCCAGTGATCGTCCCAAACACCCCACAGGCAGCTCTGGGACACACACAAGTGGGGACCTGGGACACAGCCCCAGCACCCCAGCAGGCTCGGTGCCGACAGGAGCACGGGTGGTGCACAGACTGTCAGCTGCACCATCCATCAGAGCCCAGTGCTCAATGCTTTATTGTTCTAATAATTGTGCAGACACGTGGAAGGGGCTGCCTCGACACTGGCCACTTGTCTGAGGAGCGTTTTGCTTGTTTGAGGAGCCATTTCCTTCGCTGCTCTCTGGTTTTCCATCAGGAGGTGGCATCCTGCAGTGCCAGCCCTCCCCAGCCCATGGGGCAGGACAGTGGGAGGAAACAGCATCCCCCAGCACCAGGGAACACAGCAGGATCTGCTGTCCCAGATCTCAGCTGGCAGCCAAGCCCTGCACACACTATATAAACCTTATGTGGGAGTTTTGGGTTTAGGTGGAGATTTTTATACTATAATAACCCTGCCCCATTCAGCACTAGAGATGGGCCCAGGGTGTTGGGAGCATCAGGGTGTCTCAAATGTGTCACACTTTCAGCATTGCTCAGCTCTGCCATCAGAGCAAGACTGACCATGGAAAAACCAAATACCAACAGAACACGGGACAGAGCAGTTCCCAAAGGCTCAGAGCAGAAACACCACTTCTACCTGTGAATGGCTGTGGGAGCTGCTCAAAACCACAAACCTCTCCCAGCCCGTTCCGGCAGAAAACCATGAAGCACCTCTGCTTCCCCAGACCAGGGAATTACAGAGAAACCTGAACATCTCAGCTCCCATAGCAAGAATAAGCCCACAGTGAATTTGTTATTATCTGTTAGCAAAGCAGCAGCTTCCCACCAAGGCTGGAATTTCCATCTTGGTTTGGCAGGCACAGGGCTGTGAAATGATTACTGTGTTTACTTTTCCTTTGCTAACTATAAAATCCCATTCCACTGCCCTGCCAAGAATGACTGAAGCTAATAAAATTCAGGCATTTGGAAGAAAGCAATAATAAACCTCCCTTTTGGGGCCTTTATGATGAAATTTCCCCACTCCAATCAGCGATTATGCTGCATTCATGAACACTAGTGATGTCTCCAAGTGCACCCAGATTGACTCAAATCAATATTTAGCTTTGCTCGAGACTGGGAGTCTTTCTCCTTGTGGCAGCTGAAGGCAGAATCACTCAACAAGGCTAGAAGAAGCCTTTGAAAAAACAGCTTACAAGAATAGGAGGCAGCATACATAAATATATAGGTATATAAAAAAATGTAGGCTTTTCATTTACCTTAAAACCTATAGAAAGTATATACACATGATTTCGCTGATTTACAAATCTCTCTCCAAATACAGTGAAGCCTTTCATATAATGCACTGTATATATTTATATACACACACCTGCCTATTCTTTAGGAGGTTTTAGTGTTTGAAAGCCTGCAACGTTCCTGTGTTTACATCTGCCACTCTGTCTGCTGCAACACATTAGCTGCTGGGGGCAATCTGTTCTACATCATACCTGAGATGGCTGGCATGAAATAAAATAACACAGGCCTGAAAACCAGCTTGAAATAAAAGCCTGTGCTTGGTATGGTCACGTAACCACAAGGGACAGCTTGACCTGCACGAGGCAATGGCTCCTTTTTAAGCAGTTATGGGAACAGCAGCGTCCAAAGTGGTGATCAGAAGGCAGAAAGGATCACTGCTGCTCCTCAGGGGACAGCACAGAGGAGAGAAATCAGTCCCTATTGGGGCAGTGACCACAGCACGTCGCTCGAAGTCAAGCCTAGGAAGAAGCATTACTGTGCAGGCAGAGGAGGGGATGCAGTGCCGTGGCAGCAGAGAAATCTGTTGTGGGCACATGCTGGAGCAGGATGCCACAGGCTCGGCAGCCCTGGGAGAATCCCTCAGGATGCAGCAGAGGACTGGGAAACACCACAACCACTGCCCATCTCCTCCTCTCCTGCTCGGCACTGCCAGAGCACAGTGTGCTTTTTCCTCTCAGGTGCAGGATTAAGGCCAGATAAGGGCAAGCAGAACCTGGGCAAAACACTGGCACTCACTCAGTGCTCTGTCAGAGCACTGAGATGAGCAAAGAGCAACGAGACAGAGGTCAGGACTGCAAGGAGGTGGTTCAGATCATTTCATCCCACACTGCTTCTCCCCACTAATTCCTACTTTTGCTCCACCAGACCTGGGGTAGAACAAAGCACATGAGCCAGTTCTGCTGCTGGGTAAAAGCCCATTTCCAAGGACAGAGGGAACAGGCTCCACTGTGCTCTCGCTCCTTATCCTCCTGGAAAAAGGTGCCAAGAATTAGAATTACATTTTTCGAGAGCAGCAGAACAAGCCAAGGGCCTGTCAGCTTGTCCTAAAACAACCCCTCTCTGCTCTCTGAGCACGCAGCCAGCATTCCTGACACACACCAGCGTCCAGCGCCCCCCGGCCCCCCCATGCAGCATGGGGGAGCCAAAAAACCCTCAATGTGCTCTGCCTAAAACACAGCCAAGGAGCTTTTCTGTTTAAAAAGCAAGTTTAGGTCCAAAAAGAAAGGAGGTTTTCAGCGAGTGATTTTAACTAGGCCCTTTGGCACTCGACAGTTCCTCTCTTGTTATGGATGCTAAGGGCGTTGTTGGGAGATGAAGCTCCACGAAGCACAAACGTGAAGACACAGAGCTTTAGCAAGGGCTGTTGCCATGTTCAGTATGTTATTACAGCTCCATCACCACAGGCACAAAGAGCAGCACCTCATCTCTGCCAAATCCATCTCTGGAATCACTCCCCCACTCCGTCCCCTCCAGCAGCAGCAGGCAAACACCACTGATTGCTGTTGCATCTCCTCCACAGCTCCCACCCCATGCTGGGAAGGAAGGTATTAGCATGAAATACCCTCCTCCTCAAAACACAGCACCCAGAATCAATCTGAGGGTGTCACAACTCACTGCCTTTCGTTGTGTGAGTCAGGACTGCTGATGGGCTGCACTTCCCAGCCAGGGAGAAGTACAGTGGCCAACATGTGCTCGGTGCTGTACGTCCACAGAGAAGTCACCCGAGTTGCTCCCAGGAAGACCCTTGGGTAGAAGGGCATGCAGGATGCTGAACAAGGAGGGAGGAGCAGTTCATCTGTGAGATGTACAAGCTGGCAAATTGGTAACAACCTCCTGCTGCTTGGGCACCTGCACTAACTGGACAGATCCCAAACAACCCATCCTGGAGTGTGCCTGGATCTGGTGGGAGCTGGAGCAACGCTCCCTGCCCAGCCCCCTCCCAGAACATGAGGGAAAAGAAGAAAACAGATCAGGAAGAGACTGCAAGGGAGGGAAAAACACTGGGATGTCCTTGTTACCAGGACTAAACTCTTCCCTTGACTTTCATTCCAGGAGAGGGGGTCTTTTTAACACAAATGAACACAACGAGTTGAGCACAGGCAAAAATGGTGGCTGGCACACCCATCCTCACCCCACACCATCCTCATGCTCTGGAGACCAGCATCAGTTCCTGCTATACCAACACTATTTCCAAAGTCCCACCTGAGGACTGGCAAAGTAGCAGACCAGCTCTCCTCTCTCCTGCATTTCCAGGAGAAAACAAGGCACACTAGAATTCTTGCTGTCAGATAAAATAGATGCAAACAGCATGTACAAACACTTCCTAGATGGAGAAGAAAAGTCTCTGTGAATGCACACAGCACACCCAGCTCAGCACACTGCCTACTGCAAGCACAGAGCCAGAAATATTTCTTCCAATTACAGGGGTGAGGCACACAAAGTCAGGGGACTTTCTTTCCCTCCAGCAGATCAGGTGAGATGTCGCACTGCGCGAGCCTTGTAATATTGACTGAGTGGAACAGAAAAGTCCAATTATGCAAATGATGAAGCAGGTTCCTGAGAAGCAGCCAGCCTTATCGCACCGTCCTTCGCCACCGCTGTGGCTTGAAAGGCAATTTAAAAGGTTGTTTGGGATGTCAATCACCACAAACGAGCTGAAGAAGTGTGAAACAACCTCTGCTTGAGGCACCATCAGTTCTCCTGTTGGTTTTCCAGCTGCACTGAGCCTTGGCCCTGCTGTCTGTGGCCACTGCAGGCTGGAGCAGACAGGGCAGGGGAGAGCTGGGCTGCAGGCAGCTCAGGGAAGGGTCAAAGGTGTTTTTATATCCTGCCTGTGGAATGTTTCTGCAGCCCATGGGGGCTTTTCCTGCCATACCCGAGTCTCTCAGACCACAGTTCAGTTCTTTGGAGCTTCAGCTGAGAAATGGAATAAAACCAGTTCAATCATGGTGCTCCTTTCCTTCGCCCCTCAGCCCAGGTCCAGATGGAGGAGCCAAACATCTCACAAGGACTATGCAACGCCCAAAAGCATCTGTTTCTCAAATGAAACCAGCACAAATCCATGCATGGGACAGAGATTCCAGAGAGAACACTCCTCAGGCTGTTCCCTTGGCTTCCACACTGGTGCATGGCACGGGCTGCTGACCAGCCCCTGCAGCCATCCTGGCACAGTGGGCAATGGAATGGACTGCCAGGCATGCCAGGCACACCACAGGAACACAATCCCAAAAGTGTGTGTTCACACACAGCTGAGCGGGGCTTGACACACTGACACTCATCCCATCCTCCCATAATTTGAAAATTATCTTCAGAGCAGGGAGGAAAGCAGGGGGGGAATCCAGCCAGAAGTGTTTGTGCTGTGGCAACGTGAACAACGCAAATATTTCAGCTTTTAAATATGTTTGGAATGACAGAGAATGCCAACACGTCCCTCATCTTCCCAGAAATAGCTTTGAATCATTGCTCCACTAACGTAAATTCCCCACCCCACCAAATAGGTTTTTTTTGCAACCAGATTTTTTATCAGGCACAAGTCGACAGTGTGAGCAAGCACATGGCAGATGGGTGGGTGTCAAACACATCACAGGAGGATCCTCCTGACTCCACAGCCCCAGATCCACTCGAGCTGCTGGACCCAACAACCCCAGGCCACCCACTCCTGATGGGCACCCAGTCCCACTGGCTCAGCTTCAGAGGGACAGCCCAGCTGCAAGGAGAGTTAACAAGAACTGCTGCGCTCTGCAGGGGAAGGAGGACAAAAGCAGGAAAGACGTAGGTGTGTTTGTACCCACTAAAATTGTTTCATTTCACTGCTCAGACCTGAGGTTAGAGCTACTTCTGCAGAAGTCCACTCCTGCAAGAAACGGTGGGGAGGCCACACAGCTTGTGGAGAACCCCACAGCCCTCAGGACAAGAAGTTCTTTTCATGGCAGAGGGTTTGAGGAATTTCATTTCCCACAGGGCTGCTCAAAGCCAAGCACTGCCACAGGTCTCTGCATCTCAGCTGGGCTCTGGATAACTGGGACGGGGCTGGGATGGATAACAGGGTGTTGGCAGCACTGGTGTGTCCCCTGCGCTTTGGTGCTACCACATCTCCACAGGATCCCTCTGCCTGGGCATCCTGCAGGACTTGCTGGAGCCAGCTCCTCCCCACCAGATGTGGGCACAGGCACAGCTGGCCGAGGAAGCATCTCCCCCTCTCCCAGCAGGGCTGGGGAGACCAGAGCCGCGCTGAGCCCCGCTCCCCGCTCGCAGAAATTCTGCAAAAGCCCAAGAAACAGGCCCGGAGCTCTTTTGCTCCAGTGAAAAACAACCTCCCGTGGGGAAGGGAGAGCCCAGAGCGATCCCCGCTGCAATCTCAGAGGCTGTGGCAGGACACACACCCAGGGACGGCCGACGCTCGCAGCTTGTTCCATTCCCCAGCCCCTCTGCGCTATTGTTCCACAGCAATAAATCACGGGGAGGCGCTGGAATTCCGGGCTGTTTCCTACAGGAGGGAGCCTGGGGTGCCGGAACCGAGCTGCTGCCTGGCTGTGCCTGCTAATTCCCCCGGCGAGCGCCGTGCTGAGCCCTGCACTCCCACGCATCCCCCGGTTCAAAGCAGGGCTGTGTCCGCCCCCTCCGCTCCCTTCCCCCAGCCCTGGATTACTCAATTAGAGATTATGCTTTTGCCAGTTACCTCCAAGCCAACTGGGGCCTCTGCCAAGGTCAACACAAGTTCCAGCCAGTTTCATTAATAACTGCGAGACCAGCCCACTGGAAACTCTGAGAGGTTAATCCCAGCAACAGATCGATGTTCCCATAACAAAGCCACGGAGCAGAAACGCAACTGGTGATTTACCAGCCGGCCCAGCTATCCGTGCTGGCAGCTGTGGCACTGCTCCTCCAGCCCGTACCAGGACCCCTGAACCTCCTGCCCCTCTCCCCTGGTGCATTTGTCAAGGGATGGAGCAGCTACCGGGGAGCGGCACTGCCGAGGCTCCGGGCAGTGAAGGAGGAGGAAGCCGAGCTCCCGAAAGGCCTTTCTGCTGTCCTTGGTGCCCTGCCAGCCTGTGGCCAGGGCAGGAGTTAGCAGGCTGGCCAAGAGCCTTCTCCATCCCACAGCCTGTCTTCCAGGAGTTCATTGTAAATTGGGCTCTGGAACGGGCAGCCAGTGTGAAATTTGGCATGTACGCTGCTGGCTTCAATGCATCATTAAAAAGGCATTTCAAATGTGTTAATTCCTCCTTTTTCAATTAATTGCTTTTAAAGCTGCATTGATATGCATGAAAGCAAAATGCCCTCTGCCCTAATTTCTGTTTTGCCATACCTATTTCCTATTTCCTGACCTTAGCTCTGTTTTTTCCAAGACTACCCCCCCACACACAGATATACTTTTCTTATTCCATTTTCAGTCCGTAACAAAACAAAAATGCTCATGCAGAAAGGGAAGAAATTAAAACCTTTGCACAATGTAAAGCAGAGTCCAATTCTTAACAACACATGGCTTCTTAATTGCCTTTTTCCATCCACAGTTGTTAATTATTTTACAAAAGAGGGAAGTGGCATTGTCCCTGTACAGATGGGGAAATCTGAGACAGAGAAAGGGGAAGAGACTTACCCAGTGACCAGCAGCCTGCCAGGGCAGATGGCAGCAAGGTTCAGGTTTCCTAAGCCTCCACCCAGCCCCATTCCCGTGGGATTACATGGCTCCCTGTCAGTGAATTTCTGTTGGAGCAATAGGCCACTCACAAGTGCAGCCAGCCAGCCCTTGCAAGGGGACTAAATGCAGATCACAACTGACTCACATCCTATAGGAAGGAGCAGCAAACCACGTATGTGGTGGGAGAGCAGCCTTAAAAATGGGAAGAAGAACAGTGAAAACACAACAGGAATAAGAAAAGATGGCAGGGGAGAGGCAGGATGAAGCTCCAGCTCTGGAGAGGGGAGAGCAGGCACTGACTGATCAGATGTGCCATGCTCACCAGCCCTGTGAGGCAGGATCACAGGCAGCATGTGTGTGCAGGGACAGGGATTGTGCACATCACCACTGGCCTGCTCTGGGGCTGCCTGCTTCACTCCTGGCTGCTGTTACCTGAGGGAGGTCCATGACTTTACTGGAAAGAAAGCAGAAGCCACCAAGGGTCCTGGGAACCAGCTCCTGCCTCTCTGCCAAGAACACACCTGGCAAGGCCACATCATAGCAGCTTTTCCAGTGAATCCCACATCCAGGCTTGCAGTGACTGAAAAAACAGCCCTGCTTTAGTTCTGGTTACTGTCAGCCAGATAAAGGGAGAACCTTCCTGGGGAAAAGCATCAGCCCCAGCTGGCACAGAGAGCACAGGGAGGTTTCATTTCTCCCCAGAGCCCTCCAGGCCATCCAGAAGCAGGAGCCCAGGACGACAGCACTGAAGCATAACACACAACATAACACACAATAGCAGGGAAAAAGATGTTGAAGTGGGGTAAAGCAGGCAAGAAAACAACCTTCTGCCTCCGGCTTGAAAAGAAACACCACAGTCTGAGGATATGAGCAGTGTGAGGTTCATAAGGAAAGGTAATATCTTTTACTTGTCCAAGTGAGATTTAGCTGAAAGCTGCTGCTTTTGAAGGCACACTGCCCAAAAGTGTGTCTGTTTTCTGCAGGGAAAATGCACTGATCCAAGAGCTTCTCCTTACAGCCTTGCCTGGAGTGAGGCTGCAGTGATACTGAACAGGGCTTAAGGGGCCCTGCTCTCCTGTTTGGGAGAGGTAGATGAGGAACAAAGGACATGAGAAATCCATTTCTCTTCAGGGAAGGAAAAACTCTGAAGCCTGTTACCAGCAGTTGCCCCATCAATTGTTCCATCTGTGTTCAGAGCATGGATTATGGCTCTAAACAAAGGCCTTGGAAACGTGCAGGAATCTCTCCCCTGGGCTGAAGGTTGGTAAATCCAGTTATCAATGGTTATCAGGGATGTGCTAAACTTCTATCCCATCACAGACCTGAATCTGCACCTCAGCTCAAGGGCTGCTCTGAAACCAGGAGAGACCAAGACGTATCCACGGCCCGAGAGCAACATCCATTACATCCACATCCCCTGGGACAGCCAGGCTGGCGCCCAGAGCATGTAACCAAACCCCTGCCCTTTTTATTGAGGGCTTTGTGGAGCTCTTACTGTGCAAAAATGAGCTCAATCTGCAAAATCACCATGAAGACCAGTCCTAGCACTATTACCCCAGTGAGTAAATCGAGCTCCTCCCCAGGCAGTGACTGCAACAATGAGGAATGGGGTAACGGGTAAGGGAACAGCTCCTGGGATCCTCTGTCTAAACAACCAGCAGTGTTTAGCAATACTGGCCTCACGTGGTGCATCTCACCCAAAGAGCTCACCCAGCTGCCAGAGCTGCCCTAGATAAAGCACTGAGTGACTTCATCAGACACTGAGTCAGCAGCACAGACAGAACAGCAAATATCTCTCTCCAGCTCTGGTCACTGGGACACATGTCCTGCCACCATGTGTGTGCCACTGCTCCCTCAGCACAGAGACTCCCAGGAAGGTTTTTATCATCTGGCCTAGGTGCTGAGCTCAGAGCCCAGTGCTGAGTTCAGCTGTGGCTGGCTTAGTGTGGGTGCAGCAAGAGGTTCCACCTGTGTCCACAGCCCAGATCTGCCACTGCCCAGAGCTGTGCCCAAAGGGCAGCCTCAGCTCTCTGCATTTCCCCTGGACCCACAGCCAGAGCAGCTCCTCCAACATGCTGAGGCTCAGAGCAATGCACACATTGGCTTCAGGAGCTTTTCCACCACCTCAACTGCTGGCCACCACCAGCAGTTTATAGACTACTCTGAGGACAACTGCTCAGGGCTAACACCAAAAGCCTGCTACTGACCCGATTTCCCAGCTGCAAAGGCTGATATATCCTGTGTCCCAGACCTGCCTGCTGCTCCCAGCCACTTGAACAGCACTGAGATCACCCCGTCTTGCAATGAGCTCCATCAAACCCACTCTGGAAGCAGCTCCTGCTGGTTTAGAGCACCTAATCCCAGCTCCACTCAGGCTCTCACCAGTCAAGGACAGCACATTTTCCTCTTCCTTCCAGACTCTAAAATTACAAATGGCTCCACTAAAAGCATAATCTTGTCTTGCTGAATTGCATCTCAGCTCTCTGTCTCTTTCATTAACCAACGTTTTAAGTCCCATAAAATGCATGTACTTCTTGGAAACGTGTCACAGACCGAGAGGCAAGTGCAGCCCCTGAACTGATGAACTAATTCCTCAAGAGCAGCTCTGCCTATTAGAAACAAATAGCTGAGACAAACCATGGTTTTCTGGTGAGAGGCAGAACAAAACTGCTGGTGGGAATAATGTGAAGACAGAAAAGTCATCCTGGTTTTCTCATGTCTTTGGAGAGGGCTGTTTTCTGTTCTGCAGACAACAGTGCATCAGCCACCCAAACAACATCCCCTGAGGATGCTTCAGAGTCTTCAGGCCTCCCTTGGCATCTGAACTACTGCAAAGTTAAATACCCTTCTCATTAAAGAGAGGTCAAAGGGATCTCAAGTAAAGCCCACCAGTATTGTATGGCTAAAAAAGTATCTCAGTATCCCAGCATTCCCAAGGAAGAGCTTTCTTGTTTGTGAGCTATTTCAATCAGCTCCCACAGGCATAGAGCAAACCATCCCCATCTTCCTGGCTATGAATGTGACTTCCCTTTCACTTCACTGAGGGCTGGGGCAGCTCCCAAGCCCAGCCTGCAGAGCTGCACCAAGCATCAGAGCCCCCAGCACACTTATCCAGCAAGACTTTCCTGCCAGCCAGGAGCATGTCCAAACTGGAGGTAAAATCAAATACAATTTACCCCAAGAGAAGATGAAAGTAAATCCAAACAGGCACACAAGCAAGGGATTTCTCCTTGCAACATTTATTCCATGCACAGAGGGGACAATTGTAAGTAAACGGTTTGCTTTGTTAAATGAGACTGGGACAAGAGAGGCTTTCCTGGGGAAGATTATATTAAAGAACCACCAGAAAGCGATTCCAGCCCTTCAAACACCAATATTAAATAAAGAGATGTGATAAATGAGAAGCATCAAGTAAAAATCAAATCAAGGCGGCGTATCCAGAAAAGCCAGACATGACCATCCTTAATTCAGCCTACAGGAGCTTCCAAATTGTTCTGGTGCATCTAATAGCCCAGTAAAAAGAGCCCATCACTGTAACAGTCATGGGCAAAGCTGATATGCTTCTGTTCCCCCAAAGTGCTCACCCCACCTCAGGGAAAACCATCCAGTACCTCCAAGCCTTGCCTGATGCATTGGGAACCACGACCTGCAGTGAACTCGGCAGCAGCTCAGAGCCTCAAAGGCTCACAAAGCCACACAAGCCCAAAATGCAGACCCCAGAGGCAGCTGGTGGCCCAGCCCCCAGCCCCTTACCTTGGAGAGGTCCTCGGTGCCCTGCTGGCTCTGGTTGAGGAGAGGCGAGTGCCGCAGCAGCGGCTCCTGCAGCAGCTCCAGGCGGGGCCTCTTGCTCTCAATGAACTCCAAGTCCGATGGCTTGGTCAGGTCAGAGAGATAGGAATGGCCCTCGGCTCTCAGGTGCAGCTCCTGAGATCTGGGGACAAAGGGAAAGCAGCCTTTAGACAAGAAACTACCTCGGCTCTCCCCTGCTCCACCACTGCAGATCACTCCAGGAGGACAGGGCTCAGTTTTCCAGAAGGATCCACGTGGAGAGGCCAGCTGGCCCTGCACTCCAACATCTCAGGTCCCTGCAGACCCCAATGCACAGCCCCAGAGCTCGGCTGCTGGCCATGGGGCATGTGCTGGAGCAGGACCACCAGCCCCCTCCAAGGCCAAGGGGCCACCCTGCTGTCGCCCTCCCCAGCACCGCTGCTGTGCCACCTGGAAGCCCTGCTGCCACCTCCTGTGCCACCAGTGCAGGGGGTGGCTGTCCCTACACCGGGACAAAGCCAGTAAGGCTGCAGGTCTGAGCCCGACCCACAGTTGGGCTGGTCAGAAAAAGGCAAAGCTTGGCAAATCCTCAAATCTACCCCATAAATCCTCCCCTGCCTCCACAACCATGCAGAGCCCCCTTCTGCCACATTTGGCTTATTTAGTTAAAGGTACCTGCCTCAGTGTTTATATTTAGTGTCCTCTATAGAATACCAAAGATTATATGCTGGGGAAAAAATGCCTACTCCTCCGTGGCTAGACAGGAGGGATTTATTTTTCCAGGATGGGGGAGGAAAGAAACCAGGCACATGTAGTTGCATGTCTCTGACACAGAGCTGGCAGGCTGTAAAGGCACATTATCCAGTGATAGCAGCTGCACCAACGAGTCACATCGAGCTCAAACACCTTTTACCTGTTAAATATGATGCAGTTGGTAATACCTGGAGAGTGGGCTTGGTTTTGGTCTTTTTTTAAAGAAATGTTGAACTTTTTTGTACTTCTGTCTTCCCCAGCAGGATTCTCTTGTGGGAATTGTAAAAGGATCCTACAAAAATACATTAAATCTTTTACTGTGCCCTAGGATCAGCTTTGCTGCAGCAGCTCCAAGGGTGTGTTTTTAACACTTCAGGCAGAAGTGTCCCTTAAAGAAAATAAAATGAAGCACAAGAGATTCAAAGCTTGTGAAAAAACATGGGTTTTTTTTCTTTTCCCCTCAAACAAGATTGTTGCAATTCTCCTGAGCTGGTGGTAAAGTGTCTTCCCCAGTTACCAAACACTAACAAACTTAACAGCCTCTGAAGCTGCTTGAAGGAGAGGGAGAAAGAGCAAGCATAGGGTACAGGGGATCTTATGCATCATTTGCTCCCCCACCCACAAACTGCAACTGCTGACATTAAAAATCTCAGGGAAGATGGCACAAAGGGAAGGATCTGGAGTGCCCTGAAGCCAGCAGCTGTAATGGCTCTGGCTCACATCCAGGGAGAGGATTTTGTAGAAATCCACAGTCTCAGGGCTGCACTGCCCTATGCCCTCCCTGCTGCAGCATGGCCACCTTATCCCAGCCCCAGAGAATCAAGATAAAATGGGGAGGGCTATTTTTTAATTAAACATCAACAGCAGGCACAAAGCACATGCATGCCAAGCTCTGCTGCTGTGGGGCTGGGATCAGACAGCAGCTTTGCTGCTGATACAGAAACAGAATCTGGCTCATCCTCTTCCTCCTCCCCAGCAAAAAGGGGACAGGAGGATGGGGAGGCTCCAGCACTGCCTTTGGTGCTCCAACATCCCAGACAGAATTGTACAGCTCACACAGCAAACCCTCCAGAGCTGAACAGCCCTGAAATCTGGCACTGAAGCATGGCTCGCTTCACCTGCAAACACTTCCGTGCTGAAGGATGCTCAGCTTTTCTCAGCAAGCCCAGAAATCTCTCCTGGCACCTCTCAGGTTTCCTGCTGCCTGGTCCCAGCCCTTCATGCAATCCCTGCCTGCCCACAGCTGCATGCCAGCACTTTGGGCTCTGCTGTAAAACCCACCAACAATAAGCAACTGTTGAGCTGGGCAGGTGCTAAAATATTCCAACACCCAAGGCCCTGCTCTACTGAGGCAATTAAAAATCAGATGTATTTATTTTCCCTTCTGCCCCCTTTTTAAGGCCATATTACCAAGAAGCTGCTAATTGACAAAGGATGGCTCCAAGACCTCTGCAGTTGTCAGGAACTCGACACAACTGCTGCACTCAGAAACAAACCAAGGATTCTGAAGATAAGAGCACCACTGAGCTTTACAAAGGCAGTTACTCACAGCGAGGCAGGGGCCATGCCAGGGAAAGCAGCTGCAATGTTATAAGGTGCTATTTTATTTCCATTTCCACATCCACTGGAACAGCTATTAACTTTATCCACTGGAATTTCCAGCCGCTCCCGAGATTACTTTGCCCAACACAACCCGCTCAGCCTGTCCTGGCTGCAAACACAAATGCTTTTGCTTGAAGCCTTCACACCTTTCACTCCTCACATCCACACCTGCAGCAAGCTCTTTACAACAGACTTTTATACAGCAAGGACGCTGCTGTCAGTGCAAAAAATGACTCTGCCTGAAAAACCCTCCTGTTACACCGAGTTTGGGGTTTGCTGCATTTTCCAAATAGTCCCCACCCATCTGGTTTATTCCAGAGATTCCTACTTTGCTGAAGGGAAAGAGTGTTTTTAATTGCATGTGAGTTGTGCATAATTAAACGAAGCAAAGCAAATGCCAGCATTAATTATGAAGTGGGACAGGTTAGTCTTCACCTGAGTCCTTCACCACAAACACTGAATACTTCAGAGAAGCAGAGCAGCCTGAGATGTGCTGACACACAAGGCTGGGTGCCCAGGGTTTGCCCAACTTCCAACCACCCCCACACATCTCTGCTCAGGGTAGGTGCAGGTCCAGAAGACCAAGATAACCCAAGAGGAGACCTTTGGTTTATTGCTAACCCTCCCAGCTGCAGAGCTGCGTTACTCATTCACCGGGGCAGATCCCTCAGCAGACTCACAGAGGGTGGAAGCAGATAAAATCCTACAGCAGTGTGGGGTATCTGCAGCTCACCCCAGCAAGTGTACCAGATGGGCTGAAAACACGGGTTGTCTGGTAGGTGGGTGTCAAGGAATCAAAGAATCCTTAAGGTTGGAAAAGACCTCTAAAATCATTGAGTCCAGTCATTAAGCTGAGAGCTGGGGAGAGAGGATCAGATGAGATATCGTGAGCTGCCCTTGGCTGGGACTTGTAAGAGCAGTAGTGATGAGATCTTACCATGAGGGAATCTTACTTGTACTTTCCTGAAGCCAAATCACTGGGAAATGGGCAAGCACAAACTTTTCAGGCGGCCAAGACTCTCCCTCCCCAACAACCCACAGTCTGGCTCCTCAGAGCAGCACAACCCTCCCAGGCTCTTCAGACCTTCCCATTTCTCCCTCAGCAGAGCAGCAGCAGGTGGCTGCAGGAGGAGTGATGGCTATTCTGCAACATCCAGCAAATGCAGCTTGACCTCCTGAAGCCTCCTGCACCGAGGGCTCAAAACATCGGCACCGATTCCGAGCCAGCTCCCACCAACTTCCCAGCAGGAGCACACTCCAAGAGCTGCTCCCATCTGCAAATACTGTTCCCAAACCATGGGGCCAAACAACATAACCAGCCTGGCAAACTGGTTCCCAGTATCTCCTGGAACCAGAACCAAGACAAACGATGGCCTTGCTGAGGCTGTTTACTTCCTCCAGCTGAGATGGTTTGGTGGGAAATTGTCTACACAAAAAAAAACGTTCTAAAAAGAGTATCCAACCCCCACAGGTACAGACAGACAATAAAATGCCTTTGAGAAACAGTAATATAGAAAACCACTGGTGTTGAAGTGAATTATTTATAGTCAACACTAAGATTTGTCAGAGGTTTCAACAACCCCCTTACAGCTAATGAGAGCCAGAGTGAGACTGGGCAAATTGGAACCTGTTAAAGAGAGAAACTGGAGGCTTTGTAGGACCAAACCTGCCACCAGGCACCTACAGAAACATGTCCAGGACCAGCTGATATATTCCCTTTGTCACGTAGGTGGGGAGGCAGATAAACCACCGTGACTTGACGGGAAGAGCTGCATGTCTGGGCGGGAAGACGGAGCTGCTCCCACGCCCTCAGCAAAGTCTGCCAGCAGCAGGACTGAGCCTCCCAAGCCAAAGGTGTGGGACAGCCTGGAGCAGGATGCTCAGCTCACCATGTGGCCCAGCTGAAGGACTCCCAGGTCCTCAGGAGCTCTGACTAAGCACCCTTGGGATGCTCGGGCTGTGCATTCCCACACAAGGGCAGGGAGCAGTGGCTCAGCTGCCCTGCACAACCCCTCAGCCACCTTCTTCCAAGCCAACTGCAATTTAGATAAGAGCAGATGCTTTATTTAAAACTTGCATATTGAAGATCCCCATACACAAAGCCTGAATTATTCATGGACAGGACCAGCAGAAGCTTTAACACAATAGCACTGCCTCATTCAAGAGGAAGAGAAGGAATATTTGTCTCTCTCCACAAGCTCCCCCACCTGCTTTCTCCAGGCATCCAAAACTGCACCCTGCCAGTAAAGCCCCCTTGGCAGTCCTGGGTGGCTGGAACATCCTGAACCAATGGCTTCAGAGCCATCCCATGCCCTTGGCCATCCCCCACGTTCATCCATGGACATGCCAGGCAGCCCACAGCAGAGCCTGCAAGGTAAAGCTTGTCCCCAAGTGCCTCCACACCAGCATCTGCCCTCTCCAGATGTTGTTTTCCTGTGTTCAATTATGGGGAAGAAAAAACTGCAGCTCCTGGTACATCATTTCCAGCGTGAGAGACACAGATAAACGGCTGTGGGGATTTCAGCCGCAGCGCCGCTCACTCCTGAGAAAAGGATCACCTTTAAAAACGGAAACTTAATTAAAAACCATAAATAAAACCAAATTGGTCGTGCTGTTACCTTGGGAGCAGCTGGTGCCATTTGGCCCAGCACAGATGAAGACTGAGAGCCGTGTGTGATTTCCAGCACCATGCACGCTGCCCCAGTTCCCACCCCTCCCCGGACTCCTGGGCCAGCAGGATTAATCCCAACAAGAGGCACAGTGATGCAGCCTGCTCTCCATGTGCCACACTGCACATGGCTACCTCAGATGGCTGCAGAAACACAGCAGCTGTTTAATGTATCCTAAATGTCACCCCGCAGATCCACACTGGGCAAGCTCCTCAGACTCCTTGTGCCTGCTAAGCAGAACGGCTCTGAAAGAGGAGCATGGTCTCCTGAACTGGGAAAATAATCTTCTATGAAAATAGTGACTCATTCTGGATAAAGGTGGAATATACTGTGTTAACACACAGACCATTTATTCCATTTATTTACAGCAACATTTTCTGCCAGAGAAGCAGAGAGAAGTATCCACCCCGGCATTCCTGCATTAATGTGGAACCTTGCTCTAAAATCCTAACACATATGAAAAGTTAGAAAAATCCAGTTCCTTCATTTTTCAGATCCCTCACCCTCTGGCACCTGCCATTTAACACTCAACCCAGTTTTTCTCACTTCTTCTGAGGACCAAAATATATATAGAAGAAGGAAAAAAAGCCCTAATCCTTGTCACCTTGCCAGGACATTCCACTGCAAGTATTCATGGTACGACTTGTACCAACAGCAGATCCTGAAATACTTCTCTTCACTCCTGCAGACCAGTTGGCACAACTGAACAAGCTAAGGGGAAGTCTGCAGATCCTTCCAAGAAAAAGCCTGCTACCAAAAAAACCATCACGGAAAGCAGCACATCCCTGCAAAGACGGCACAGCCAATTTTCCCTGCAGCATGAGATTCAGAGTGGTTCAGGTTTTCCTGCCTTCTTCCAGCCAGAATTGCTGCACAGGGAGTTAAATTCTTTGCCCAGCTACCAAGGGGTGATGACAACTTTTGATTCTGACGTGGAGAAGGGCAGCCTGGAACTCCTCAACAAGCTTCTCGCTCAGGAAGCCCCAAAATGCAGGACCATCTCAGCATTACATTCCTTCCAGCAAGTTACCGCTCAACAACTTTTTGCCAACAACACTTGATTCATCCTTAACACATTGTGTCCATTGTG
The DNA here is from genome assembly GCF_963513975.1 of Fringilla coelebs. Classification (NCBI taxonomy): domain Eukaryota; kingdom Metazoa; phylum Chordata; class Aves; order Passeriformes; family Fringillidae; genus Fringilla; species Fringilla coelebs. Next base: position 13,875,261 of record NC_140043.1, read on the forward strand.
CTTCACCTCTTGTTTCCTTTCCACTGAATCACAACTAACCACCATCCTGGTGCCCACAGCAAAACTGCAGCCAGGAGGGACTGAAAACGTGCACAGCTGTAGGAAGACCATCCAAGCAAGCCCAAATGATTTCTGTGGGATTTTGAGCATCCCCAGGGTCAAGCCTCCAAAGTGTAAAGACAACCTGCAGAGGCTTTAGAGATCTGTCCAAAGGGAAGGTAAAGCCAAAACAGGGGATAACATCCCAAAAGCAGCACATGGAGCAAAGGGAATCCCTGCAGTTTCCCGGCCAGGAAGGCAAACAGCAGCACTCACCAGGCAGGTGGGCTCAGAGGAACTGGGCCCAGTGGCACGAGGGCTGCATCCCCTGCAGCTGCAGGCAGCGCCCTGGATGAGCGCAAGGCACGGTGGCGATGGCAGGGCAGGGATGTCCGCCTGGGAGTGCTCCCAGGGCTCAGTCTCCAGCACTGTCAGCCTGCCACATCCCACTTGCACCAGACTTGCAGGCTGATATCCTCAAGGAGCAGAGCGATTCTGGAACCATAACCAAGAGCAGACAGGCTGCTTCCTCTGAGCTCCCGAGGCTGCGGGGGATTGGAAGGGCTCCCCTCTGCTGACACTTGCTCCAAGGGGAGGATTGTCACATGCCTGCCATCCCTGAGTGCCAGCTGGGCTGTCAGGCAGGGAACCACAGCAAGGTCTTCCTTTCAGACCCAGCACACCCCTGTGCTTCCCTCCACTCACCCCCGTGCAGTGCTGTGGATGTTGTTTGCCTTGGTCTCCCTCCTCCCAGCCCCTCATGCCGAGAGCCAGCTGCCTCTGCTCAAAACCATCAATCCCAGCCCAGGAACAAAGCCAAGGCTCTGAGCCTGCCAAGGGGACTCAGCTGCAGCCACGGCTGCCATCACCACCCTCCCTGATCCAGGCTCTGCTCTGCACCAGGAAGAGCCACAGCTATTTTTTAGGGGAGGGCACCAATGACCGACCCAACCTGCTCCAGGGTCTTGGCCCTGCAACCCTCAGGTGAGCCACCACCCAAAGGGCTCCTCTTACAACACAGCAGGAACTGTGCTACAGCAGCTCCTCAGACCACCAAGGTGAACCAGCAAAGCCCCCAGAAAATGGATTTTTAAGTGAAGAGCCTAAAGATGCAGAGAAACAGCAGTTGGCTTTGAAAAACAGACTAACACCTCCCCAACCCCAATGGTACCCAATCTGAATCACCTCAATAACTGATTACATTGGATTGAAAATTTCTTTACAATTTCTTCAAACACCCCCCACTTTTTGCATCCCCAGATGCCCCCAAAATTTTTCAATGTGTCTATGCCCCAGCATTCTGGCACAAGATGTCAACTGAACTGAAGCAGTATTTGTAGCTTTACTACGTAGTACAATTTTTGCAGAAGTACTATTTTTTGAATGTTAAGGGGAAAAGGGATTAAATGTAAGTTATTAAAAGAGTTTCTTTTTACAGAATGCCAAAACATCACCATTCAGGTTGAAAATGAGGTACCATGGTAAGCATGGGGATGTGTAACATCCCCTGACAACTATAATTAGCATTTACCTATATTCATGTGATTATCAACATAAAAATAAAGTTTGGGGACTTTGAAACATTTGCAAGCCAAAGGCAGATGCCTGGGTGACCACACCAGACCAGGCATGTGGTACAGCAGACACCAAGGTTTGCAGTTGGGTTTCTTTTTAGTGATACAGAAAAACCAAGATACATTTTTTTAAACAGCATATTACTGGAGAGCAGAACTGCTTCTCCATTTTGCAAACCATCAGTAGTGTGAAAAATAAAAACAGGCAGGAGCATGTTGCTGGGTCCTCTTTACCCATCTCCCCCAAATTTAGCTAAATCTGACCCAATTCCAACTTAACCGTGTTACTCTGTGCTAAGAAATCAAAGCACTGAGAAATCAAAGCGAGCCAAGGCAGTGCAACATGCTGCAATAAATTATGGGTTATCAAAAGGGGCACGACCCTCTGTACGTGCAGGTGCCACAGGCATAACCCAGAAGGGCACATCCAGATGCAAAATGAACTTTGGAAGGTGCTTTTTGGCTCCAAATTCTCACAGGTTTGATTCTGCTGAGCACCAAGCTGAACCCAACCTAGCAGAAAAAGAGGATGCTGTCTGTATTTATTATGCATCCAGCACTCTGAGTTCTTACTCCTCTCCCCTAACAGTGATGATTTTAGAGAAACAGATTCATCTCTGACTCTGCACTGGTTTTGTTCTTAGCCTAAGGAACAAGCATTAAAACAATTGCTTTGCGTATATATACTGTAGCAAGGCTCTTATTTCACTTCCAGGCCAGTTTTTTTCCCCAAACCATAAACATCAAATGCAGAAGAGAAACTGTGTGAGAGAGAGCAGAGTTTTGCAATGAAACAGAGAGTGAGAGTGAGGTCCTTCAAACAGATCAGCTCCTGTGGTTGGAGCATGTACAGCAGTCCCAGCCACAGCACTTGCCTGACTTGCACCTAAAAACTCTGCCAGCCTCCCATGAGGCTACGACAGGAAACAGGGACACAGGGAGAGGCACGAAGGGAGCAGGGAGGAAAAAAGCAGCTCAGAGAAAGTTGTGAGGGGAATGCAGAAAGAGAAACAAAAACAATGAAAGCGGGGAGGAAGAGCAGCAGCAGAGGAAGCGGAGATGGGGGAGGAAATGAGCTCTTCTCACTCCTCCCTGCAGCCTCGGGAGCCACAGACCAAACCCAACCACACGGCTTCACTTCCTATGCTGCAAAGCCAACACAACCAGTCACAGACACGTGAAGCTCCACAGAAGTGAGGGGGTGGTGGTTTTTGTTTTTTGTTGTTTGTTGTTTTCAAGACTTCTTTACAACACATGACAGTCATAGGTAAGGAACCAGGAGGCAAAGGCACCACTTGATTAGCAGAAGGAATCCAAACTGGTGGTCAGGACCCACAAGCAGCATCCCAGTGCCCGGGTGGGTCCCTCCCAACCCTGCTGGGGGCAGGCAGGCAGGCTGTACCTTTCATTGCCCGGCTGGAACTCGGAGAGCAGGGACGGCCTCCGGCGCTGCGGCTGCATGATGGAGCCTGGCGGGAGGTGGGAAGCAAAATCCCTGGAATGATGCTGGTACTCCAACAGTGCCACGTCCTGCAGGAACAAACACAGCACAGACCATCAGCCTGCTGGCAACTCTCAAGCAAACAGAACAACTCAAAAAACCCATGTAGATATTCCTCCTCTGAGGCACTGGGCCACAAAGCGTAGTGCTCTGCCCTCCCCAGAAGGCTCCCAGTAACTCCCAGTCCCACAGCTGGAATGGTAGCTCAGCCCCTTGTTCAATCCATCCTTTTCCTGGGGCTGCAGGCAGGGCTGGCTCCAAGGAAAGGACCCCAGCAAGCCCAACCCAGCCACTGAGCACCCAACACAGATTTTTGGCATCCAAAAGGTCCTGATGGCAGTTGTGAATCCAAGAGTCAGAACAGGTAAGAACAAAATTAAGTCACAGGATACTTTCAGCTTCAATAGTCCACACAGCTGCAGGGAGAAAAGAAAAAAAAAGGAGGGGGAAAAAAGGACAGAAGAAAAATCACAAATGTTATCTTGAAAATGTTCCTTTAAACACAGCTCCCCTGGGCTGAGCTCAAGGGGTTTGAAAGGACAGTTTGCTACTTATTATGTGTACGTCCCTTTTGTTCCTTGACCCTTGGAGAGTACAGTACAGTATGTTCCTGATTTTAATTAAATAAGAAGCCCTCCTGCTCTGTGCCACAGACTGATTCCAGCAGCAGTATTTTAGGCAGCTACATTCAACTGCTATTTTTTATTTGCAGATAGATACTTGACCAGCAGACTAATCATCTAATTAACTAAGACCTTCAGCAATGGCATAGAAAACCCTGTCACAGAATAACCCTGGTAACACTGACACACATTTACCTTAGAAGAACCAATTCCACCTGGGAGTCTATTTTTGAACAGTTCTCAACTGGAACAAGAAAGCTTTAACTTCCTCAAAAAGAAAAAGGGAATTTCAGGGTCTACAGAAAAAAAAAATATTAATAAATAAGACACCACATGCATGCAGCTGATGTGGGAAGGGGGGGTCTCAACCCCAACAACTGCAACAGGAATTATTTTATCTGATGTAGTGAAGAGCAATATGGAAGCTGGGGAAGTGCCCCAGAAAGGTGAATGGCAGGCAAAGAAAGGGTTTGGGAGCTTAAACAGCAACAACCTGAGCCTGGAGATGCCCTCTCCCAAGCTGGAAGGGAAAAGGGCAGCCTCAGAGTGGATGTCATGCTGTCCCCCAGCCATCTGTGGAGTTGGAGTATCAAGGCCCAACATGTTTGACCATCAGAGAGTAAAATGAGAGTTCTTCTGGAAAGCCAGGAAGAAAATCAGAGATTATAAACATTAAGCCTGGGAGAGCCAAGAAAAGCAGATCTCCTACCTCACATCCAACCTCTCTTGCACAAGAGCTGAAAAGGCCAAATATCAAAGGGAGGAGGAAGAGGAATTGTGGTGTCCTATGGCCACCACTTCTTGTGCCTAGAGAGCTGCGCTGGTTTTTGGAATCAAGTTTATTTCTCCCCACTGTCAGCAATAGAGGGATGCTGCTCCTCCTCCGTTCTGACCAATGTTGGGAAACACCAGGAACAAGAGAGTTCTGCCAGCCCCAGCTCCAGCCTGGCCATCCTAGGGCCGAGGGTGTCTGCAGACAGGTTCCTGTGACATTGAGAAGGGCGTGACTTGGACAGTGCCCACTCATCCTCCAGGGCTGTCCTGCTGTAAATCCAGGTGTGCAGGGAGGATGCAGCCCCAAAAGCTGCTTTTCCTCCAGCTCTGGAGTCCATCCATGCAGGATGCCAGGGACAGAAGATGCCATCACTCCAACCACAGATGGGACAAACACAGACATCTGAAGTGAGGGAGCCCATCAGCTCCTCCAGCCCAGCCAAGCAAAATCCCTGCCTACAAACAAGCTTCCCCACGTTCACACTTGTCCTGGTTTTAAATGAAAAATAAATATTTAAATAGAAGAGTGATGCAGCTCCTGACATCCACCTACAAAACAAACACATCGTGTCTGGGAAGACACACCAACAGGCCCAAAACCAGGACCATCACTTTCTGTGGGTGTATAAACAAGAATTACCCGTCTGGGAGGCTCAAAGGCTGTGCCCTTGAGAAAAAAAAAAAGGCTCTTGCATGCCCCAAGAACCATCTGTTTTTCCTTTCCCCCTGCCCACACTCAGCTGAGCTTTGGCCTCCTCTAACCCCATCAGAAAATGGCTGGTGGAGCTCAGAACCTGCTGGCATGGCCTGAAGTGGCTCTGACCCGCTCTGCCTTCCTTACATCCCTGTTGGGTTTTACAAGGAGAAAACAAAACCTAAAATTTAGTGAGGAGGATTAAAATTGACAAATTTCTGTGCCCTGTGATGAACTGTTAAGAGGCACCGTGGAAGCCCTGGAAGATGTAGGTGGATTCATTGCTCAAAAAGTTACTCCAGTAAATTGCAACGTGAACTGTGACAGTGTTTTTCAAATGCAAACACCAGAAAGGTTTATGAGTTGCCTTCAAACTGCCTGGTGGACTTGGCAGTGCTGGGCTGATGGTTGGATTTGATGATTCTATGGGTATTTTCCATCTAAATGATTCTATGACTCAGAAGAGGCTTCGGTTTTCTCTAGCAGAGTTTTAAAGACAGCTGCTGGGAGGCACCTTGCTACCAGCACCACTGCACCTTCCTCACAGACACAGGAGCAGCACCCAGTGGGTGCCACCTGAATTCCCCACCACTGAATCACACAAATGTGGTGTAGCCCTCACCCTGACCTCAAATTTCTAGCACCTGCTCATGGGCAACTCCAAGACATCTGAAATAAAAAAACTAAAGAACCCTTCAGCCCCAAACTACATGTTGCTTCTTTTCCTCTCCATTGTTTTGCTGGGTTTTGCTCAATTCTATTTTTTTTGCTCCTCCTCTCCCTCTCTTTGCATCTCTTCCTGCCTTCTGCAAACCTTCCTCCCACCCCACAAATCTGCTGATTTGCCAAAGCACCCTCTCCAGACCTTTGAAATCTCCAAATGCCTCCAGTAAGGACTTTCTTCCTTTTACATCCTTTCCTGTTGTTCCTTGTGGTTCTGGTGCTGCCACATGGATGTACTTTGGGAATCTGTGCAGATTGCATGAATTCAGTAAATGTCATGACAGAAATCAAGGAAGCAGAAAGACCATGGATAGTCAGGGGTTCTGGCAAATCAGATTTGGGGGAGGAGGCCAGCACTGTCAAGGCCAGACAGACACCAAGAGTGCCACAGCACCACAAGCCACCCCAGCAGAGCAGGGCAGCACCAGGCAAATCTTTAGATAAATGAAAAACTAAAGACCCAAAAGTAGCCTCATTAAAACACACTTCTTCATGCAGCAGGCTGAAGAGGGACTTAGGCCCAGCCTAAGGGACCAAAAGCATCCTTTGCTGCCCACCAGGGAATTTGGACACGTCCCTGCTGCTCCTGTGTGGGGTGCTGGGAGGAAGAGCCAGGGAAAGCACCCTGAGCCTTCTGTGTTATCCCTTGATTTGGGAGTGCTAAGAACACTATTTCCATCCCTTTCCTTGTAAATCCTTCTACCACAAATAACCTGAGTCTACCAGCTCATTTAGATTTGCTAATCAAACTTTTTAAAGCCAGGCTCCTGAACACAGTATTACAGAAAAGTTCTATGGCAACACACAGAGAAAGCCCAACAGAATGAAAGGAAGAAGTCACTCACCCACACCTTTTAAAATTATTTTAAAGCTTCCAGCCTGCTGCCTTACCTCCCATAAAGTCTCTAGCAAACTCTTCAGTGCTGTCCCCGACCTCAGGGTCACCCCCACACTAAGCCAACAAGTGCAGGCAGCCCTTCTGTCTCTCTCGCTTTCTGTTTTGGACACGTGCACTTGCTGGGGTGCTTCATTTCTCCTTCCCTGCCTGCAGCTGCTGGGTCTTGGCTGCCTGATCTCCAACCAGGAGGAAGAAGAGAAGGTCTGAGAATGATGCTGGAAGCACCCCCAGGTGCTGACCCGGGTGCTAGAAATGCCACGACACAGCCAACAGCACCTCTGACCCTGCACTCCCAGCTCCAGCACCGAGCACATCCACACAGACAGGGCGTGCACCGGCTGCTCCATCCCGACCTTCCCATGGCTCCAAGAATCCGCTCTGAGGAGAAGACCTCAGAGACAGGAGGCCTGCAGAGAGGAAGCCTGGAGCTGGTCTTGCAACAGAAAGGCGAACCGCTCCTCCTCTCTTCCTCCCACCAGCAGAAAAACAAACACCCAGCACTTCTGGCTTCCTTGGGAAACAGCTCTGGAGCAAACCCATGGAGACCCAGAGTGCAGCCAGATGAGAACCTGCAGCTCAGCTCCAGCAGCCCAAAGCCTGAGATCCATCCTCGCCGCTTACCACGTCCTCAACCCGAGAAAGCAACCGGGAGCTCCCCGCCGAGTTTCGGTGTAAAACAGCTTTGTTTCAAAACCACCGGGGCTTGTTTTGCCGTGCTGCCGAGGAGGAGCAGCCTGGGGTCAGCCACCACATCCGCCAGCTGGGCCGGCTCCCGGCGGAGCGCGGCACCAGCACCGCAGCCGCCCCGAACCGCGGCACCGGGCACGGGCAGCGCCGCACCTGCCGAGCTCCCGGCGCAGGAGAGCTCACCCACCCCGTGACAAGCCACTGCCCCACAGTGTCCTCGTCACCTTCCACAGCCAGACAAACAGGCCTGGGCACTGCACACGCTCCTCGAGGAGCAAATGCCAGCTCCTCGCCACCTCCACCATGGATTAGGGCTGCTCCTTATGAGCTCACTCAGAGCTGTACTGCAAATAGTTTTTATTTTCTAACGATGTGCTATTTCTGCTGAAACATTCCATGAGGCCAATTAATAACGGTGTGGCACAAACAGTGAGAAAAAACAATGCCAAAACATCCCTATTTATTTCACTTCCCATGAAGCGGCCCTTATCTAATCTCACAAAGGATGCCTGGTCTGTCCCTGCTGCTCATGAGCAGCTCGCGTGCCGTTCTGGGAACGGTTAACCACAGGGGAAATGCTGGGTGATGGCACAGGGCTGGTGCCCCCCAGACCGTGGCACTGGTGGCACGTAGAGCCACAGCTGGACACTTCACAGCTGCTGCTCTGGCATGTCCACATGGCCCAGAGCAACACGGTGTCCAAGACATGACCACACAGCTTTGGACTGCAAAGCCACCCCAGCCCCTGGGGACGCACGGGCTTGTTGAGCTTCCTGCACCCCCAGAACCACACAGCCAGCATGGAGCAGCACATCCCAGCCTGGAACATGCCAGGGCCTCAGATCATCCAGCAGTTAATCTGTGGGGTGCACAAAGCAGCACGGCCACCACTCTGCTGGCTTTGTCAGAGACAAGGGATGTCACCCACCCCTGCTCTGCACACCCTCAACTTTGGGAAAAGAAGTTCCCTAATATGTCTTTCTGCCAGCAGTGAGTGTGACCTATTTTAGCAATAAAAGGAAAAGTTCTCTGGTGCCTGGATACCCCTTGGCACTGGCAGCACAGCATTTGCTCATCAGACCGAGAAATGCACTTTTTAGCGTTCGCCTGAAGAAAATAATTTTTCCCAAAACCAATTCTCAAAGGTAAGAGGAAGGGGAAAGTTTTGGGAGGAAGCAGGGTGGTAGCAGAGCTGTGACTGCATAAGGTCCAGATACAGCTCAGGCTGTGAGGGGGCCAGTGTGGCACATAACCCACCATGCTCAGCCTCCCCAGCCCAGAGGAACCATCCTCTGCTGCTGAAAGCCTCCTCTGAAGTGCAAAGGAGGTGATTATTGATCCAAACAGGCCGTCCACAAGCACAATGCTGTCTGCACAACTTCCTCCCCAAAACCCTGTGAGGAGCTCACTGCAGGTCTAAGAAAAAAATACCAACAACATAAACTAAACAATAACTCCTCCACAATCAGCTCTCCTGCTGAAGATAAGGTCAGTAATAAAAATCTGGCTGAATACATGCATTTTTATCTTGCCTACAGGGACGCAACATGTGCTGAAAAGACAAATGCCCTTACTGTTCCGAGACAGTCTCACTGCCATCCATCTCTCAGAAGCTGCTGACTTGCCTTTTGTTTTAGGAGGTGACCACAGCGCACGTGGCCCCTCGTTGGAAGGCACTGGTTCCTGCTGCCACCCCTGCACCGAGGCCATGGCTGCTGCCAGCACTGATGGCATCTGGACCAGCTGCACAGCACTGCACCCTCCTCGACGCCCTCTCCCACCTCTCCAGCAGAGCAGGGCTGTCAGCAGTGCTTGGCTGCCCTGTCTGAATGTGCCATTCATGGAGCAGTCACGTCTCGGTGAGGACAGCTCTCAGCTTCCCGGTCATCTGACCGGTGCCGGGTGCTGGAGCCAGCTGCCAGCCCTCTCCCCAGCAGCCAGAGGTGCCCACAGAGCAGCAGCACATCCACTACAGTGCTCCTTTTCAGCCTCTCCCCATCACAAGACTTTTGTCCCAGTCGCATCCAGGCGCCTTTCAGTCGGGAGTGACCCGTCTGCCCTTCCTCCAGCCCCCACGCCTGGTGCTGTGCTTCCTGAAGCCATGAACACACACCCAGGGTGAGCAGCTCTCTTCACACAGCAAACACAACCTTTCTACCACAAAAGGCACCAGGTTATTTTAGCTCATCATCACTGTCTCTTCTGCAGCCCTCACCACCTCCTACCACACCTGCTCCCATACAACACCCACAGCCTATCTGCAGGTCCACGTAGGACCCTTTCAGCTTTCCACATCCTCTACTCTTCCTTACACCTCCACAGCAAATCCTTCACTTGCTCAGTATTTTGAACAAATGCTGTGACAATGACAACCAGCAAAAGTCCCCAGTCTTGCAGAAGGTGCCTCCAGGGGCTGGTGGGGCAGCACGATCAGAGTCAGGCCTGAAGCACAGGAAAAGGCTCCAAAAGTGGCTGTAGTGGCTTTGCCAAACCACATAAGCAGTGGAAGTTCTTTCTTCCCCTGTGGATTTACAATCATGAGATCAACCAAAAGCAGAGCATCACCTTCTGCATCAAATCATGTCCAAAAAGAAGATTAGGGAGCAACCACAGAAGTTTACTGTAGCTTGAAGTAAAAGAAGTGTTTTGGATAAAGGCTGTATCCTAGGGAAAACAAGATTTAAATACAAACTCCTGTAAGCCAACTTCTTCCCAGCAATGGGAGGGAGACTCTAGGGCAGGGAATTAGGTGTCCTGTTCTTTCACCTCCATGCTCTCCCAGTCCCAGAGCAGAAAGCCAATTTCCCAAAACCCACCACTGAGCTGCTCAGAGCTAATGCAATCTGTCACTGCAAAGGTACTCAAGAGAGATAGCGCTGAGTTCTCGTGACAGACCTGATCAGAGTCAGTATTTCCAAGGTATGCCTTTTATTTTCAGGTCATTCCTTAAAACATTAGCTGGAGCCCAGCAGGCAGAATTCAGGAGTCCCCTCGCTCAGCTGGCAGCAGGAGTTTGTTCTTTGTGCTCGGAGGTGCTGCACCATAAACTCTTCTGTTTCTCCAGGTCCTGGACCACTGACACAGACCGGCATTTTGCTCCCAGGAGACAAAAGTGTGAATAACTACTCCAAGGAAAAGCACCACAGCAGCAGTAAGGCACAGTACAGTGTCCCTGTGCAGGCTTACCTGGTGCCACTGTGCCACACCGATCATGTCACCGTGGAGAGGAGCGAGCTCCTGCCATCCCCGGAGCCTGCGCCTCCCGACAGCACCTTCCACAGCAGGACACTGCATTGAACTCGCCCTGCTCAAACTGCTGGGAGGAGGAGTCTGGGCAGGGAAGGCACTCCATTCCCCCCAGGCCACTTTTTGGCTTGGACACCAAATCAACACGCAAGTTTGCACCAACCTCTTGTCTCTGGTTCACACAGACAAGGAAGTTATTTATCATGGGCCAAAGCAAACGAGTGATGGGGCCGGGACGCTCCTGCACAAGGGCTGTGTTGAGAATGGGGAGCTTGATGAAAGAACTGCTGAGCTGCTCCCAGCCAGGGGAGGTGGCATGGGAAAAGCACAATGATCTCAAAGCTGGAGCAGAGGAGTTCAGGAGGGCTTAAGCACACCTTTCCATCCCAGATGAAGCTGTGTGCAGGGAACGGGGGCAAACAGCAGGAAGGAGGCAAAATGAGCCTCTGGTTTAGTAGGGAGGGAAAAGTGCTCACGAAGGGGAATTCAAGTGATGATGGAACACCAATTTCATATGAATCTGTACACACCCCAGTCCTACCAATCCCTAAATCCTGTTTAGCATCTCTAGTACATAAAACACTTAAAGCACCCCAAAAGCAGAAGCTGTTTTGTCACGGAGGCTGCTGCTTGAGGACACCTTGTGTGCCCTGACCCCCAGCATCTCCAGCACCTGACACCACCCTCCTGGAAAGCCTAGCCTGCATTCAAAGCCACACCATTCCTGCTCTGAAATGTCAGGGCACCAACAGGAGCAGGAAGACTGGTAAGGAGGTCACAGCAAGAAACTGGAGTCACACAGGAGGAAAAGAGGGGAACCCTTCCGTTCCCAGGGAATATTGATCATGAAGAGGTTTCAAAAAGAAAGGGGGGCGTGCACAACACAGGAAAATTGATCTGTTTACAGAAAATATCTGCAGGTTGCCTGAAAATGAATATCCTTCATGTGAAAGTTTCCTTTGAGAGAGCATGAACTTTGGACACATTAGAAGGTTAAGAGCGTAAGTAATGTGTTTTTTCACCTTTAGCTAAAGGTCACGGAGCATTCAAACAATTCCTCTGTTTCCAAGCTGAACATGACAGAAGTCAACTGCACACCCCAACATTACAGCTAATGAATATGGAAAACATTTTTGTTTTCCCTGCACTTTGGCCAAGAACCACTCTGTGCCCTTAAGAAGAAACTGCTGATTATTGGAGGTTTTAGTTTTACCTCAAGAAAGTCAAACAAACCAGAACCTTTTCACTAAGCTTCCTTCTTCCCGTTAAAAGCATGTTGACTTGTCAAAGCTTTTTGCAAGTCATTGTCTACTAAGGCAGAATTAAATTCAGGGTCATTATAAAATTTTGCATCCTTTTCACATCACAACCAGCCTTCCTAACAGCTGTGTGGATATCTCTCAGTGAGGAGGAAGAGGAGGAAGACACCTGAGTGTGTTGATTACCCCGTGGAAGCGCCCATGTGCTGCGTCAGCCATTGGAGAGAGCTCAGTCTGGGTCAGACCCACGGGTTCACAGCCCTGCCCAAAGCTGGCAACCAAGGGTGAAACCAGACAACAAACATCCTCACTCAACCAGTACTGGTCTCCTCTGCCAGCTCCAAACTCAGCAGTAGCTCATGGAACATGCTGCTGGGAGGAGGTGCCCATATGTACAAAGCATATTTCTGTTTGTTTACTTGAACCACGCTTTTTTTCCCCATTTTGTTGGATATTCCCTTAGGCTTTATGCGATGGGAGAAGAAAAATCCCTCAGCCCGCTCCCACTGCCTCCTGCCCCTTCACAACATCTCCTCTCACTTGCCTCATCTGTGAAATCAAACAGCTGCAATCCTTTAAATCACTTTTCATAAAGTGTCTCCAAGCCTAAAATAATGTCACGGCTCATTTCTGAGCTCAGCATTCCTGCCGCGCCGCATTTCCCTGGGTGCGACCGTCACAGTTGAGCTGTGATTATTTATTTATATTATAATAGCATTTGCAGCCCTGCTGTGCTCAGCCCTGCACACGTGCCCAGGAGGTGACCCAGGGCGTTTCCACCACCAGGATAAGGATCCCTGAGCTGACGAATTCCCAGTTCTCAGGAAAGGATGTCTTGGAACACAACAAACCAGAACCAAAATTTAATTGGATGCAAGACATGTTAGTGTCGGGTTGGTTTTGGCCTCTCTTGGTTTCTTCCAAACAAGTCCTCACTGTGCAAACACACCCCATAACAAAACTGACCTGGCCAAGACATGCAAGCAAATACCGCTGACTTTTAATATTAAACAGCGCAGCAACTTCAAAGGAACTGGGCTCTCCTCTCCCAAGCAATCCCACCAGAGATCAGCTCCAGCCCCAGAGCCATGGCCAGGCTCCAGCTCACGGCGCCGCCGAGCAAGAGGCATGTGTTTGTGAACAGCTGAGAGCGGCAGGGCAGATCATGCAGGGACACGCTTCCAGAAACACTCTGCCTGCCCTCCCAGCACAGGCAAGGTGCGTCCCTTTGTGTGGGGCTGGCACGCTTCTGCCCACTGGAGTCTTCTGGCTTTCCATCCAAAAAAAATCTCACTCGGACCTCTCCTGCATCCAGACACCCAAAAGGTATCACATAACTCTGGGTGATTACATGTGCCTGTAAAAATAGCTTCTAGAAGTGAATGCCAGCAGCTTCTTCCAACATTAATACAACGGAACAGAACCAATGCTCACTGCAGGCTGCAGAAACCCCCAGCTCCAGCCCACTGCAAAGAACTGCTCTGCTCATCCTGCTGTTGCAGCACTAAGGGGAAGCAGTTGGGACTTTTCAGGAGATGAGGACTCAGCACCCCAAGGACAGGAGCCATTCATACTCTGTCTCCACACTGCAGATTGAGGTTCCTTTGGTTTGCTTTTAAACCAGTCTTGCAACAACTGCAGATCACGCTCACCTGGTCGCATCCTCCTCCCGCTCGGGTTTCTTATAAAAAGGAGAACTGGGATTTTCTTTTTGAGACAAATGCTCTTGGTTATGTTCCAGCCCCCAAACAAACACGCTCACAGTGATGGAAGCAAAGCTCCCATAAATCGAACCAGGTCAGCGTGTCTCATAGCCAGGATGAAAAGCTCCTTTGTGCAGCAGCACGCAGGCCCCGAGCGATGTAGATGAGCCAGCAAACGCAGCCAAGAGCTCGTCCCGCGCCCTCCTTAACGTTTCTATTTCAAAGCCTTTCCAATCTCCAGGTCTGCTCCTTGTGCCACTCTGCTGAAGCCAGGCAAAGAGGGCAAATGAGGGAATTTCAGCCCTTCACTGGCATTTTGTGGGTTTCCAGGCTCTCAAGTCAAACACTAAAATCAGTACAGACTAAATTTGACCATTCAGTAGCTGTGACTGCCAAACGCAACCCCCAGACAAGGTCTCCTGCCTGACTTGCATTTCAGGCACCTTCCACCTCACCATGATCCACCAAGAAGCAGCTCCAAAGACTCTTGGAAGTGTGAGCCATACTCCAGCACCTAATAAGATTCCTTTAAGCAGCCTGAGCTGACTAAAGCTGTTCCACTAAGAAGAGTCTCTTCCGTTAAGGGCTTAAACGAAAAACATTCACCTGTCCGGGATGAGCAAACACAGGCACGAGTGAGACAGCACAGAAAGGAGAGGCTGGATCCAGGTGAATTAACCTCTGTGAGCTCTGGTACATTCAACAAGACAGAGAAAAGATTACAGGTCAAGACTAAGGGGGGGGGGAAAGAGAGGAAAGGATAAAATGGAAAGCTCAGCAGTTATCTTCTTGCTCTCCAGGAGAGCTGCATAAAGACAGGCAGGCCTGCTAACAGAGGGCAGGCAGCAGGTTCACTCAGCAGTTTGCCTGGGAAGTAGCAGAGCTCCCCTGTGGGTGTGAGGAGCAAGGACTGCTTCCCAGTGAACTCACACGTAGAAGATGGTCCTTTCCCTTGTGATTCAGTGCCAAGGAAAGGCCATGCCAGAAAGGGCTGGAGGGCACATGCTCCTGCTCCACAAGAACGGTCAAACCTTCCCCTTTGCCCCAGGCTGGATGCACCCAATCAAGGGTATTCTTGCCAGGAGGACAAACAGACACAGGCGCTCAGAAATGATGAGCCAGAGTCCATGAGCACCACCACAGCAAGCACTTGGGAAAAGGCTGGAAAGGGAGAGAAAAACTGAAAGCACCATATGGAGAAACAAAAGAGGATCCCATGAGAGAGGAACAATGAAATCCTCTACCACAGGCACGGAAATGGTCTGATTTCTCCGTAACAGCCGCATCCAAGAGTGGTGCGGCTGAACCGCTGCCCAGCACTGGGGATGCCCCTGTGGGCTCCCACCCTGCCAGTGGCAGGGGAAGGAAAGCTGTGGCCTGTTGTATTTGTGAGGTGTCCCAATGAAGGAAGGAATGATGCATCTGACTCCATGTTCTCAGAAGGCTAATTTATTATCTTATAATACTATATTATATTTAAGAATAAACTATACTATACTAAAGAATACAGAAAGGATACTTAAAGAAGGCTAAAAAGATAATAATAAAACTCATGGCTCTCTTCAGAGTCCTGACACAGCTCAGCACTGATTGGCCACTGAGTCAAAACAACTCACCAGAAACCCAATGAAACAACCACCTGTTGGATAAACAATCTCCAAACACATTCCAAAGGAGCAAAATACAGGAGAAGCAACTGAGATAAAATTGGTTTCCTTTTTCTCCGAGGCTCCCCAGCTTCCCAGGAGAAGAATCCCGGGCACAGGGATTTTTCAGAAAACATGACAGTGGCAGTGGCCTTACCGCGTGTGGCCGGGCGATCTGCACCGGGTAGGACATGGCGTGCGGGGGGTAGCGCGGCTCGGCCGCGCGCCAGCTCTGCGTCACGGGCTGCGTGGAGCCTGACATGGCCAACGCCGCCTCCAAATCACCAGCCAAGGATCAGGAGAGCAGAGAGCTCCTCTTCATCGTGTGTGCGCTTTCCACGTCGTGCAAGAGCTGGAAGGAAGCGGGAAAGCAGCAGGTTAAATTCAGTCGGCCGCAGTCCTGTGAGACAACCGAGCGTCAGGGCTTGGGCTGTCACCGAAACCTCACTGCCCTCGCAATTCCCCAGCAGCCCTGTTCTCCATTTGGCAAACCCCACTGCGAAATTTCTTCTGTAGATTACTCCTATCACAGGAAGTCCAAATGTGAGATTTCCCCAAATTTATCCCACGCAATTTCCCCAGAAAGCCTTCACCCACCCCCAGCAGGACCAGGAAGCCAAACTGCCAGCTATTTCTTTGGGTCCTGTTGATCTCGAAGTCTCTTGGAGATGAGTATTTTTTTGCAGGGTGACTCAGTTTCCAGAAACACAGTCTAGAGTTCTGGCATTTCAACACAAGGCCCAAAAAGGCTCAAGGCCCCTCCCCAGCCCATCCCTTTCAACCTCCACACTCTCACATGTCAGTGCTCTTCTTGCCAAGCTGCGGCCACTTCTGCAGCCCTCTGAGGTAAGCCCTGATCTGACGGCAGGAGGGACAGCAGGCACTGACTTTGCCTGCAGCTGTGTCCATCCATGAAACTACAATAAAACTCAGGACTAAAACATGTCACACACCTTCAGTGCCACCTGGATCAGCCCTTCTGATAGGGCCAGAGTGCCAGAGAACACAGCACAGCCCCGAGGGTATTTTCACAAACACCCTGTCACCCACACATTCACTCCCCTACCACCTGCTGCAATTCCTTTGGCAGCTGCAACAAAATCAGGAAAACCAACAAAGTGCGAAGGTGCCTCTTGGCCCCAAGGGGAGATTTACAAGTTACTGATTTTTATAGATACTTCACACTGTTTGTTTGGTGATGATTTTAAGCCTCCTGGTTTTTGTCTGGATTACAATGAAAAAGTAACAAAGGTCTAAATGCTGCCCTTCATGGCTGTCAGTGCGAGGTGCATTAACTATTATTCTCAAATTAACAGCTAGTTAACAAAGCATAAATTGCCTCTGCTGCCTGCCTGGGCCAGGGGATGTTATCAGGACTGATCCCAAGCAAGGATCAGCTCCCTGGGACCCATTCCCCATCCCACCCAGGGCCGTGCACGCTCGCACAGCTCCTCCCCAGGGCAGGTACAGTTATGTATGGATCTGTGCAAGGTTTTTGGCAGTATCAAACTCTTCCAGCACCACATCAGGAAGAGCAAAGGAAACTTTCAGTGCTCCCAGGAGCCTCTCCCCACACTTGTGGTCTCTGTGCATGGGGAGCACAGCCAGCCCCAGCCAACGCAATTTCAACTGAAACAGCAGTTGGCATGCACAAAAACCAAAAAGGGGGTGGGAAAGCTGGGAAAAAAAAAAAAAGAAAAAAGAAAGAGGAAGCTCTTCTTTTTCTATTTCTTTTCCCTCCTGCGAGACCACAGATGAGCCCATGCTGATAAACCCCTCGCTATCTGCTGCAGGCAGGCACAGGGCTGCCTCTCTGCTTTGCCAGCAGCCACGCACCTCACAGCCAGAAATAAACCAAACCAAGCAACTGTCCCTGGCAGCCAGGCACCACAGGCGGCCAGGGCAAGGCAGCCCTCTCACCCAGAGGTCAAATCTTACAGAAATCATCATCTCAGCAAATCCCCATGAAGCCTAAGGATGACAGACACGCAAAGACATCACCACACTGATGGGGGTCAGGTAAGTCTCTTTGAATAAGGTATTTTACCAAGTGACAAATGGAAAAAGACAAGGTTTAGCTCTCAAGGCAGGGTGCAAAGGGACAACCAGGTCCCTCCTGCTTTCAGCTCACTCCCCCCAGATCTGCACCCACATATCCCTGCTGAAGCCCAGGGCACCTTACCTGCCAGCCCAGGGAAGCACCGGTGGCCTGGGAGCAGCCTGACCCTAATCCCAGATGAGACAGCCTCCCCATGCAAGAGCCTGGCGTGCTCAGTGCAATCCAGCCCGGGCAGGAAAGCCCCTGAGCGCACGGGGGAATTCAGAGATACCCAGAACAGGCGTATTTATACTTCCAGTATGACTGTCCCACTTCCCCTCAGGCTTCCGACTGGATGGGATTTAGCTCACCCATTCCCACCCCAAGCTGGGGGCTGTGCCAGGAGCACATGGTCCAAAATCTGCTGTGCTCACCATCCGGGGAGACACCAGCACCCTCCCAGCCCTCCTGCAGTCCAGCTCTAGGGGCTCTGAACCCTCCTGCAGCTGCCAAGGACACGTGCAAGGGGCTCTCAAGGGCTCTGAAAGCTCAGTGGGATCTGCAGTAATTTAAGGTACTTTCCCAATAACAGATTTAAACTCAGACATCTTGGCTTATGGCCACCTACAAGTTAATTAGCACATATAAAAATATATACACACACACACACAAACACACACTCCAACCCAGAGTCCATGGCAGCTTTCAGCAAGCCAAGGCTTCCTGGAAGCACAGCAGGCAGACCTGACCATGCTGAGGCAGCTGTCTACAGTAAAAGAAATAGGATGATTTTTTTTCTTTAACTCTTCAGATCAGCAGTTCAGCTTAAAACACAGCACCAGGTGCAAAGCCACATGGTATCGAGCTCTAAAACAGTTGAAAAGCTTTTTTGCCTTGGTCTGTGCAACTAAAAAAAGTTAACTGTCTACTAGAGGAATACAGACACAGGATGAAACACAGGGGCCAACAAAATTGTCCTGCACCAAGGCACAGTGTCTGTGAGCTGTGCCCTGCATTAATCACAAGCTAGCAGAAGCACAAAAGGATTTTTCCTTAACAAGGGCAGCAAACCACCCCTGCCTCTATTGAGGCTTCTCGTTAGAAGCCCTAGGAAGACAAAAGTAAAAATCACATGGTCCTTGCAGGCAGGAGAGAAGCACTGCCCATGCATCCCCACATCTGCAAACAGCAGGTCACCAGCAAGCTCCCAGCACAAGCCCTGGATGTTTCTACCACAGCAGGACTGGGCTGAAGCCGAACAAGGTCACCAAAGCACTGGGGCAGCTCCACAGATGCCTCAGATCACACCTCAGGTCCCATTTTTATACTCCATGTGCCCAGCCCAGCAGGCAAAAACGTTATGGGAGCTCCCACTGGGGAGTAAAGTGGGAGCCCATCCTGCAGGACATGCACTGGTGCCCTTCTCTGGGTGCAGCTGGGACACCACCAGGACACCTATTCCCAGCCAAAGACACTGGGGTGCCCCCTCCTCCCAAACTCTATTATTTTAAGAGAGGAACAAAAACAATAGGAAGAGATTAATGGAAATAAGAGAGAGAGTGCAGCCAGGCTCTTTAAATCTTTAAAATCAAACTGTTTAGTTCTTACTTTCTCAACCGATTTTGATGAAGAACAGACATTGTCTCACAGGAAAGGTATTTCCCCCCCCAGTTAGAGTCTCCATCTGAGACTGTTTTACCCACAAACCTGCATTAGCCATTACAGCACTAGGTACCAGGAGATTTATGGTCTCTGATTAGGAACAGGAGAAAGCTGGAGGTTATCACCACAACCAGAATCAGGGCTACAACATGAACCTGTGGAGGAGGTGAGTGCCTATGGAACCCCCTGTACCTGTTTATACTCACAGGATTCTGCCCCACTGCTAAAGCCTTCAAAACTCCCCCTTCCTCCCCCTGCCACCACCCTGCTCTCCTGTTTCTCCTCTTCACGTGCCATTTACCATCTAAAATTCATTTCCCCATCACCTGTTCTCCCAATTCACACCACAAAAGCACACTACAAGCCACAGCAAGTTGCTGCAGGCTGGCCCACATGCTGAGGAGCTCTGTCCCAGCACCAGCCAGCTCCCAGCAGTGTCCCCAGCCTGTGCTAACGGGGGTGCACAGCACCAGGCCAAGCACATTCACATCCAAAAGAGGGGCACAGAGGAGTCCACAACACCCTGCAGCCACCTCTGGATTCCCAGCCCACAGCACTTGGGCACAGGGCTGTACAGCTCCACCCTGGACCTCCAGTGCAGCTCCCTACAGCACTGATACAGGCAGGACCCTGCTAAAACCCTGCAGCTCTAAAATAAGGGGTTGGCAATTAAATCCAGCTGCAAAAAAAAATTTAATTAACATCATCCAACACACTTGTTGCTCTTCAAAGTTAGAGACAACCTTCCTGATTTGCTTTGGACTCCTCAGGGAGAGCAGGATTCCCAGGTGAGGTCCCTGGCTGGACTGGTACAACACAAATGTGGGCCAGTTGCTGTAATTACCCCGTGCCTGAGTTCATCTATCTGAAAGGTGAGAACAACAAGACACTCCCAGCTCACAGAAAATACTGGTTCATCTGTTCTCAGAGGAGTTTTAAAGATCCCAACGAAAACACATGGCTCAAGTTCAAAACACACTTTTTTTTTTCTTAAAGCAAGGACATGCTGAAATCAGATTAACAGAATATTTTGTTTCCTAAACCCAGAGTAATGTTACTCAACTTGTGGTCTACGGACCATGGGTGATCTACAGAAGACGTTACGAGGCAGCCCACAAAAGGCCTGCCATTCTCCTTATTAAAAGGCAAAAACCAGTACCACCACACCATGCAGACAAGGTAAATAAGAGAAATACTGTTGGCACTCACCAGTAAATTTAACTGAAGAATATTGACAACAAAGCTCGTATTTAATTACGTTAAATGATGCAGCTTTTGGAAAAAACAACAAAGTCATCTTTAATCAAATGCTAAATACACGACAATTTTCCTCCTCAAACAAGAAATAAAAGGTATATATCCTCCAGTCAACTGGTGTATTTTCAAATAAAAGTTAAGGAGACCTTTGTAATGATGCTTAATTAATACCAAGCTGCAACATCCACCTCCAGGAGTCCAACCAACCGTGGTGCCTAAAAAACCCCAGCACCCAGCTCGGTGTGGCACAGCAGAGTGCATTGCTCATCGGCCTCCACCCCACTGACTGCAGCTCCAGATCAAAACCAGACCTGAAAAGCAGCTAAGAGATTTACTCACTCTTGCTTTAAAGGACTAGTGGAAGCAGAAATAATTTAGATGTGATGAAAATGGGTAGAGAGCTGTTCCTAAGAAATGCACCACAACGTAACGTTAATGGATTTGTCTAATCAATATGTGCATGAAATTTTCTTGGAAGACAGCTGACATTATACACAAATATTTGTATGTACTGTATCTATGAAGTCCTTTCAAGGGGAAAGCAGGCTGTCTGCCACAAATTTAGGGCTCTATTCAGAACAACAAAGATAACAATGTCAATGTCTGCAGCCCGGGAATCCACAGTTCAATCACAGCAGAGCACAGAGGTTTTGCATTAACATTGCAGCATGAGGTCAACAGGAAAAATCAGGCACATCCTGAGCTCTGTGGCATGAAGGAGAGGTTATTTCAACCCCTGGGATCAAGGCTTGTACCTGCATAAGATCCTAAAACATTCTCCTTGCTTTGGAGGAGTACAGAAGTTAAGCCAGACTGGCAGCACGCCGCACATGATGGTCAGATCCTGCCCAGCTGCTCCTCCAATATCAGTGCCCAAAACAGCTCTTGTTCCATTCCCCAGCTCACCTGCTGGCAGAGGCTCTCCTCCCTCTTCTCTTTTGTCCAGATGACTTCTGAACTAGATTTTTCCCTTGCCTGACCAATGGTGAGGATGCACAAGCAATTATGGCAGCAGATCTGGGGGAAGAAGGGACCTTGCAAGCTCCACCACAGAGCTGCTCAGAGCAGGGTGTTGCCCTTGTAAGAAGGTACAACTGGTCCCTAAGGCCATGGAGGGGATGACAGAAGCTCAGGAGCTGAAGTCTCCCATGCTGGTTTGCTGTCTCATAGCTGCAATCAGGCTGCATCAGCTCTCCCAACCACGGCATGGCTCCACACAGAACCAGTTCCAAGCCCTGATGAAAGATGACTTCTCTGCCCTGCTCCTATCACTGTCCAAAGCCACAGAGCAGGATTTGCCACTTGCATTTCTCCTTTTCAGTCCTTCCAAGCTATTTTGGGCATGGGACCCATGTTTAGCTCTGCCCCAAGATAACCTTTGCCAGCGTTTGTGTACAGATCTTGGCACCGCGGCGGAACGGAGCAAGGTCAGAGCGTTGGACTTTGCCAGCCCCATTCCCAGTGGTGTTTCAAAAAGCAGGTTTGCCAGGCCAGCTGCTCCCAGCCTGATGCTTCTGGAAAGGACATGCTGACCGTGCACTGTGATTCCTGTCCCTGACAGCCCTTGCTCAGACCCCAACCCACAGCAGGAGAATCTGATGAGACACCTGCACACCCGCCCCAGCACTCCTCCTCGGCAGGGGAGCACTTGCAGGGGATTTCACACGCTTTAAATACATCCCAGCCCTCAGCAGAGGGGCTGCAAGTGACCTTGTGATGGTTCCCAGAGGGACATGTATGTGCTTAGAAGAACAAGACTGACCCATTTCTCTTTGCAGGAGCACTTGGCCGTCACTCCCCAGCTGCAGGGCCGCTGTCTTATTAAGATGCACAAGCCACACACCAAGTGCCAGCCTGGCCATGGCTCCAGCCTCAGGTCAGCATCAACACGGCCAGTCTGAGTCTTTGCTTTTCAAATCCAGTCCTAACGTGCCTCTTTTCCTTTCGTCTCCCAACTCCCATTGTTGAATTCTCCCCTTGGAATCAATCTAAGGAACACAAGCACCTCCTAATTTTGCTGTTGAGACTGGTAAACCATGCGGACAACGCATGGCTCTTTGAGCAGCAAGCCTGTCAGCAGGGACACGATGGCAGAGCTGCTCCTGTTATGCAACAGCATCGTTGCTCCTGTGCCAAGGCACCCACAGCCCTGCAAACCCATTCCCAATCTGCTCCGAGGGAAGCAGGAACAGCCAGCACGCACACGGCCACACGCAACCCACATGCCCAAAAGGGACACTTCAAGTAATTAAAGATAGTGACAAGGAACAGGGAAACAGAAATCCACACTAAAAAACAAAACAAAAAAAAAAAGTAAAAAAAAAATAAAGGGGGGAGGTGGGATTTGGATCCATGCACAGACCATTCATGGAACAAAGGAGTTATTTTAAGTTTGGGCTGGAAATAGAAAACAAATTAGACCATGCAAGGCCTTTGTTGAAGATGATCTGCAAAGACAAATGGAAACGCCTGGAGAGGAAATTAAAAAAAAGCCCAAACATGAAACCACCCGGGCACTGGGACTGCAAAGGGAAACAGGGCAGGGGAGTGGAGAAGGAAAGGAAAGGAGTGACAATGAGATGCCAAAAAGGAGACAGATAAGAAAACCAGTGCAGGACAGCAAAAGCAGACTAACAGAACTGACTGGTAAAACCCCAGGAATGGAGAAACAGCTGCAAATGCCCCATTTTGTGGTGGAAGCCCATCTCAAGTCCCAGATACAGAAATGCAGGAGTTGAAACTAAAAAGCACATCTGCTGGGGCAAGATGGGCTGTGCAAAGGAACAAACCAAACCCTCCTCCTCCTGCCCAGCCCCCTGTCTGGCAGCCTGGCATGCTGCAATATTCACCCTGTGCTGCCACATCCACCTGGGATGGGATCCAGGCAATTCTAACCACGGTGCAAGGGCAGACAGCCCGTTCCAGGGCAAAGCTCCTTCTCTCCCCACTTCCAGACCCCATTTCTCTCTTTTGCCTGCTCACACTGTACACCATCTTACATTAAACATGAACTTAAATGCTGGAACTGTTAGGCAGTTCTAATCTCAGTTGAATAAACACACACCAGCAAGTTTAAATCAAAAAACCCCACGCAATTCCTTGCTGACAATGATACTGTGTAAGCATATGGGAATTTCAGCCCCACTCCCAAGTGCACTGAACAGCACATTAACAACCATCACTGGAACAGCACACCACCACTGTGTCCACTTGCTGCTCCCAGGAGCTGACCTAGAGCCCAGGCTACCCAGACAAACAAGGCTTTTAAAATGCAAGGCAGATTACAAAGCACCTGCGAGTTTTACTTATATATTTTGCACAGAACACGCTGCTCATTTGATTTTCAAACCCTTCAGTTCATGTTGCTAAAGAGACAGGTCCTCTGATGTCTTGGGCACATTCATGAAAGCGAGGAGAGTCATCTCCTCCAGATCCTTTTGTTGAACAAATTACTCAGCTCAGGAGTGACATTTTCAGTTATTTACATCCTGAATAAAGAAGGGAAATTCATTTTCTGGAGTTCCTAAGATAAGTTCTTTGAGGAAGATTGTACCACTAAACATTTTCTCCTTTTGCACGTTCCCAGTTTTCAAAGGCGACAAAACATCTTTGCCTTCTAAATTATTCCTTTTCTTTCATGATCCTCTAATGATTCAGGAGTCTAAACTTCACATGAGGATCTTTGAAGAGCACCAACTGCCAGCATAAAAGCTGAACTTTTGTGACAAACTGCACAATTTAATGCCTCCCTAGGAAGACACGTGCAAAGGAACAGAATTACCCCAGGGAAGCGAAATGAAGCCTGCAAATAAATTAAATTACCTGTAAACCAAGGTACTCAAAAATATATGAGATGCTATGCAACTGTGCCATAAAATATCACTAAAGGAAGGGGTCTTTTGGGAGCAGAGCTGTTTTAAGCTAACCCATTTCACTCCTGGTTTTCACTGCAGTTGTTCCACACACCCAGAACAGCCCTGCACCCCAGACTCCGGACGGGAACTGAGGTAATGCTACCTCAGTGATGGTCTGTCAAATACCAGCTCTGAACCCTCCCGTGGGGCTTCCTCCTAATATCCTCCAGGTAATTACTAGCAGATAGAGTCAATTTTCAGCCCAGGTTAATAACTGAATTCCAGCTATTTGTTGCTGCATATTGCTGCTGCTTTCATTTCTCCCCAGGAACACTGATGAGAAGTTCCGGCTCGCTGGTGGCCCAGAGAAAGGAGCTGCTCATTAGTTCACAGTCAGACAGGTCCAAGCAGTAGCAGCCATTAATTGGCTATATTCTGCTTTTCTTGTCTAGGTAATTAATAGCTTCGAGACAGAAAGTCAAAGTCTCTCTAGAGGCACCAAAAAATTCCAATGTTTGCATACAATGAGGGTAATTTGCAGTGAGGGAAGGGGAGCAGGAGAACATCACCTGCACCTCCTCCTCCATCCTCTTGTCAAATACCCCGGACATAAACCACAGCCCACTGCAGCAAGAGGCCTGGACTGCAACAAACCTGCTCTGAATCCACAGAGGAGTCTTACCCTGAAAAGAAGGAAAGGCTTGCACAGCTCCAGCTCCCTCCAGCTTCACTCCCAGGCAGACAGCACTTTGCAGGAGCCAGGCTTTGGGTTATGTTTCTGGAGACAGGCTTACAGAACAGCTGGGGATTCTCCATGTGTTTAATAACTGAACTCAGGCAAGTGGGCAATCAGGATTTCAGCGCTTCCCTGCCAAGCTCAGTCCTGCTGACAACACGCTGTCCAAAGCTGTCAGTCACTCCCCAGCAGACCAGCAGTCCTGCCTTGTCCATCAGGACACTTCTCCAACTGCAGCCTGCTCAGACCCTTTGTTATTTGCCTCTCCTGGGCTTGGGGCAATGGTTTTCAGCCTGTCATTTACAGGTTTCTGGGAGCCTGAGGACTCAGTTTGCAGGAGTCCTTGAAAGGTGACTGTAATTCATGCTGCACAGATGAGATATCTTGCAGGGTCTGCTGCTGCAGGGAGAAGCAATGAGCACTGGGGTCAGAAGACTGTGCTCTCCCTGCCCTGTCACATGGGAGGGAGGGGAGACTTTTGCCTTGTTTGCTGGCAGAAAGCCCAGTCCCTGGGCTATCAGTCCATCCTGTTTAGCAATTGCTGAACTCAAAGCCATTTAGTAATAATAATTAATAACTACTCTAAAAACCCCCTGAGCTGCCACTGTCAAGCTATTCCTAAAATGAGTCACTGGCCCAATTTGCTGTTGCCACTGCACAGGCACAAACAGATACCTCCTCTCCCCCTCCACCTGTCCTGGGGCCAAGGTTTCAAAGAGCTCCTCACCCTCCAACCTTTCAGCAGTGTAAGAGAAACAAAGAAAACCACGAGGGAAGCGTGTGATACAAAGCAATCCTCCTCATGTGGGCAGCACAGCTCCTGGGCAAACAGCAGCTCTGTCCCTGAGTCACTGAACTCACACCAAGCTGCTCTGGACAGGAGCACTGGGAATGCCAGCAGAGGAAATGGGAGAGCCACAGCCTCAAGGTCAAACACTGCTTTTGTGGAGCGATAGAAACAAATTATGGCATAATAATCTTTCCAGAGTCCATCTGGGAGGTACTTAAGGATGCTTCCCAGTACTTCCATGCATTGAGCTAATAACCTTGATGAAGGCCTCAGATTTAAACTAAGATGAACGCTCATCATGCACAGCAAGAAAAGACATGGCATCCAAAATTGTCTCTGCTGAGGCAATGACTTTCCAAGCTGAAACAGAGCAGCTTACACAGGGATAGCTAAGACAATTATTGTCCCCAATCTCCATGACTTCTGCTTGGGCAGCTGAGCTGCTCATGAGACAGACAAGTGCCTTTGACAGCCCTGTTGCTTTACTGGGAGTAGCCAGTGATGGTGGATTTCACTGAAAATAGCTGTGGTGCCTGTGAGGGCTCTGGAGCACAGCACACAGCCCTTCCCACTGCTCCTGCAAAGCCCCTGAGCCCACCCAGGGAACACAAATCCAACCAAAAAAAAAAGAAAAAATGAAGCCAAATGCTTTTTAAATAGCCAAGAGGTGATCACAGCACTCCAGGTGTAAAGCAGTCACGTCAGGAGTTACCCCTCTGCACAGCTGGGCAGTGTGTGTGTGCTCCTGGGGCCCTCTGCCATGGCAAAGTCCTTATTTGTCCATCTTTGGAGCTGCAATTCCAGAAGAATTCACACCACTGGGTACTGATTACAGCTCAGTAGGCACAGACATGCCACTTCAAACTGGAAAAACAGCAAGTTTCTGTATCTGGGTAACTCTCCAGCCTTTAAGTTGTACAGGAATTTTTATGGATGAACACAATACACACACATTGTGAAACTCTGTTGCATGCTTTTACCCAGGAAATGGTCTGCTTTAATACAAAACACTTGCCCACAATTTCAACCAATGGAAGAACTGCCTGCCCTTCAAAAGGAGCAATGCCATCCTCTCAGCAGTTGGGAAATTGCAGGTTTCCCACACAACCACTGCCAGATTCTCCCAGCAGAAGCTCCACACAGCTCAGGAGTGCTGCCTTGCAGGACAGAGATGACCCAGGTGCAAGGTTGTTGACTGACTCAGGCAGGCAGGATAGGGAGCCCCTTAGTCCTCCTCCCACAGCTCTGGTTTAAGGGGTGTGGAATGACTTAATTATGCCCCTCAAGGCAGGAAGAAGTCGCTTGTCTTTAAATACTCAAATTTTTATTGAGTTAACAAGTTTTAACAAGGTCAAGGCTTGAACAGTAAACTCTTACCCAAAGGGGAATTTGCTGTTTCCCCTCTTGCAATTCATTAGTGTCCCCCACAGTTTATTTCTTATCCCTGGGTTAAAGTGGTAAGCTTCACAGAGAGAGAATAATCAAGGAAAGAAAATATTAGAGCAGTCAGGGTAAATAAACCTTAATTTTCTTCATCCTATCACAATGTCCCAGAGCAACACCTGGCACTGTAGACAACACACACCCCTGGAGGGGCACAGGCAGACAGGGCACCCTTCTCTGCCCAGCCTAGGGGTAAGCTCTGGGAAAAGCCCAGTGTTCCAGTCACTGTGGTCTCTGCACTGCAAACAGCTGCAGCACAGCTGGCTGGGAACTGAACAATGGGCTCAGGCCACTGGAGCCAACCCCTTCTCCCTCCATTTCCTACAGCATGCCTGATTGCTGAGGAGTAGGAAAGCTCCAGAAACAAACACACAAATCTTGCAGACAGATGCTAGAGGTAAAGAAATGAATGCTGAACTGTTTAACAACATGGAAAGAGAAATATTAATTGCAGCCTTCCACAAAACCACCTCCCTGTTCCCCAGCCCAAGCCTGGAAAAGGCTTCCCAGTCTTGTTTTTACATCAGCCACCCACAGGGCAGGACCATTCCCACGTCCCCATGTGCTCATTTACATCATCAGCCTTGCCTAAATATTTCCAAGTCCTACAAGCTCAGACTGCCAAGGAAAAGGACAGCATTACCATCCAAACACACACCACTCACCAAGATCATTTAACCATGTGAGCAGAAAGTCACCTACTAGGCAGGAGTGGGGACAGAGGAAAAGTCAGCCCTTGCCAAATTTTACCTTCTTCCCACAGCCCTGTGAGAAGGGCAGAGCACCAGGGATGCGCCTTGCTCAACCTGCACTTGAGAGGTTCTGTTCCTTGTCCACTTGAGGATCCCTCAGCAGCAGTTACTGACCTGAGCAGAAGTGCCATCCATTGGACAGAAAGCTCTTTTAATTCCTCTGAGCAGGAGTTTGTACTGGTTTGACTGAATTTGCTTTTAAATCAGGTCTGCTTAAACTGGAGCTGGTTTCCTGCTGCAATTCAGATATCCCATTACACAGCTCATCCCAGCTGCCAGCTCTGCACAGCTCAAGCAAATGGAAAGTTGAGCAGTTCATGGAAAAAAATGCTTTTATACACAGACAAAGAAGTCAGATTTGAAAAAGCCTGTCTTCTATAATCTTGTACAGAATTTACCTCCAGGTTCTGGAACTTGGTTAAATAAAGGTAAGGAGAGGTTGGATGGGGGGTTGAGCAATCTGATCTAGTGGACGGTATGGGGGGCAGGGGGCTGGAAATAGATCATCTTTAAGGTCCTTTCAAACCCCAGCCATTCTGCAATTCTAGTAAAACTCAGAAGACAGCACACTTCTGGACATGAAACAGGATGCAGAGCTCTGCCTGTACCTCTTCTCTTTCAAAGTAACCTTCCTGCTCTCCCACTCCAACCCAGCCTCTTCAGTGAAATTCCAGTTTGGCATCCCATGGCTCCAAACAAACCACCCTGCTCCCTTTACAACTTTTATCTTCCTCAGCCTAGATCAGACAGGGCCACAGGGGAAAGTGCAGGACCCCACCTGCTCTAGCAGCAGCCAGGTCAGCTGGGATTTGTGTGAATAGTCACCAGCCCCACCAGGGCTCTGCTCCAAGTCAGAAAGAGCTCTGTCAGAGCTGCTGGGAGGACAGAAAGCAAGGTAGCAGATTGTACTTCTGTGCCTTAAACACACTGTAACAATGTACTTAATACTTCAATATAATTTCTGTCAACAAAATCAGTGTTACAGGTCCACAGCCTATTTTATTAGCTAGATGCTAATAGAGCTACAATACATCAGGTCCCATTTTAAAAGTTGCAAATAGTTTATAAAGGCTCAATCTATCATTAAATAGGTGTTTGAATAAATGGCTAAATCAATCACTATAAGCCCTAACTCTAAGTAAGCTCCTGGACTTTGCAATAATTTGCAATATATCCAGCTGAGATTCCCACACCTACGTACAGGACCCCATCATGTTACAGACCTGAAGAACAGAACATGCTATCTATCATTTCTTAACTATTTGTGCATAAGCTTTAATGTAAATATAGACCATATATTGCCACATTCCATGTAGGTGATGTTAAAAATGCAGATGAAGCACTGCAGAGCACTAAAAAGCACAGTCCTTTGGGATGGCACTGGAGAATATTTAATAAAGGCAAAAGCTGCAGGCTAATTTCCCCTGGGAGTTCCCATTTAGAGCCTGTCACAGTGAGAATCCATCACAGACAGCACTGACTCACCCAAATCTGAGAGGAAAACCCTCTTCCTTCCCCAGTGGCAGCCACCAGGACATCACCTTTGGTAAATGAAGGAGCACCTCTTGCAGAGCACTGCCAGCAACCCACCCACCCTCCCTGTGGGTATCCAGCATGGAGAGGGATGGAGCAGAGCTCTCCCCAGCACCAGAGCATCCCTGAGAGCTCCCACCCCAGCCCCTCTCATGAACCTGCCTGAGAAGGGCTGTGAACACGCTCCTCTGTTTGATCCTCCTGTATTTCATGCCAGGTAACTTTTGTAAATGCTGTTTAGCAATCCCAAAGAGCAAGAGATGCAATTTAACACAGAGTGATACATTAAAGTCACTCACCCTGCAGCAGCACTGTTCTCTCTGGCACACCAACCCAAAGGTTAGCTATCAGCAGGTATTCAAATTTCAAAGTAAAACAGTTAAACTTTAAACCATTGAAAGTCTGTATCACACCAATGTGTGTTAAGTAGAGAAGGGAAAGGCATCCTGTCCAATGGTTTAAAAAGATTTCAGGTCACTGTCCCTTATGCAATGAGAGTTACTCAGCTGGATAAGATCAGCCATTAAGCAGGATTACAAATTTATCTTCCCTCACTAGCGTGATCTTCTACTAATAATGGTATCATGAAAAATAACATAGAAAATGTTTGAAGAATTGCCCTTTGAGTCACTAGTAAGGCACAAAATGCTCACATGGCAAAAGGCAAAATCTTGTCTTTTAACTGCAAGGATGCTGCAAAAAACTGAGGTGGGCAAAGAGACAGAAAACGAAACACTACAGCCCTGGTGTCACCACCAGCACGAGAAAACTCTGGCACTGCTGAGATCCTGCAAATCAAACCAGAGCTCAGCTGGGAGGGAAGAGGTGAAGCATCAGCAGCAACTCATCCCAAGAAGTTGGGATTTGATACATTCTGCTTCTGATGGCACCTTTCTTAAATCTAAGCAGTGCCTTCCTGCCCCAGGACAGTAAAAACAAATACAGACACAGTGTAAGACATGTCTTGAGAGAACTGAGGCAATTTTTACAGTCTCACCCCCAGCCCCAGTGCTGAGCACAGTGCAGAACAGAGGCAGATCCAGGATCAGTGCTGGCCAGCAACTGCCCCACACCTCCCAGCGTGGGGACATCCCACTGCCCATCACCAACTGCACTGACACTTCAATCTCATCCCACTAATCACTGCACCAGGGAACACTGGACTACTCCAGCAATGACATCACTGGCAGATTTGATTACAGTGCTGATTACATCATCACCCACAAGAGATTGTGCAGCTATCCAAATGGCACCAGCAGCTTCTAAATAGCTTAGGTGGAGGAAGCCGCGAAGGACACATAAATTTCAGAAGTCTCAGGTTGTAAGTTTAATGGAAGAACTGTCAACACTATCTTTTGGAAATATCTGTGCATGGACAAAGTATTTTCACATGCTGTTGCTCATGTCAGTGAGCCAGCACACGTTCAGGAGAATATTTTGGTTTCTGGAGAAGTCACAGGCTCGGTGAGTGAAGGCTCTGCGTGAGCGTAACCAGAAGAACGTCACCGCCGGTCGCGGGGCAACAGGCAACCCCAGATTTGCCAAGAGCACGATAAGGAATGTGTGTGCTGAACCATCTCTCCCCAGGGTGGGAAAAATACTTTAAAAATCCTATTTAAATGACTTTCAGCAGAAGATAACAAAGTTTAATAACAGGAACTCAAATGAGAGGCAAGCACCCGTTACAGAGTCTGGCACTGTGAGTCCAGGAGCGTGAGAAGGACACTGTTTTGCTGTCCCCATGCCACACACCAGCATTAGCTCTGTCACGGGGTGCTGCTGCTTGCTCAGCCTTCCCTCCTCTGCCTGGACTATTTGCAGAAACAGCATTAAAGCAGCCATCAAGCAGATGCTTAAAAAATGCAGAATGACGTTCAAATGACATCTATCCATAAATCAGCCCAAACCACAAACATCTGAAGAAGATTTTCACTTAATCCAATTTACTGTAATCTCTCTCTTTAGTTAAAATGACAGAAATGTCAAAATGGGACTTTACTCCTCTGTCAAAGCATCTCATGGTGAAAAAGGAAAATAAGCAGGCTCTCGCACGCAGCGCCACTTATTAGGTTAGAAATGTCAAAACTGTACTTTGATTCTCACTATTAGCAGTCACATCCACATGCTGTGCCCTTCTGTTGCACTTCATTTCCCCCAAAAGTGAGCACATAGCATATGCTCCATGCCAAGCATCATCCAGGCAAAACCACAAGTTTCCCATTTCTGTTCCTGATGACCCTTGTGCTCAGCCCCGCCTGGGAGCAGGCACACCCTCCCAGGGCCTCTCAGATCACACAGAAACAGCCTCATTTGCCATCAAAGCTCTCAGGAGGACTGTGTTCTGCTGCTCCCAAAAAATAAAACAATGACCCAAGCCTGCTCAGCAGACCAACCTCAAATTGCTTTCCCCTATCTCCCCACATTAATTAGCAAACGGGGTAATTGACTCTCTGCCTGGGAGTTAAGCATGTGTGTGTCCACAAACATATTTCCATGTGTGAGAGTGCATATCGTTTTCCCCAGTGGTCACAAAAATTAAGCCATAATCCAAGAGTCCAGGGAAGTGAAAGAAAAATACCTACTGTCAGGAGTGGGGTCTTCATGCATTATTTAACAAGAACTCTGTTGGCAAAACTGGTGTTGTTTTTATATAAAAGCTAATAGAAATTGTACCTCCAGGTGTCAAAACACTGATGGTAATTCCTGCTGCCTCAGACATCTTGATGTTTCAATTTTAGCAGTATGAGGAGCCTGCAGGGAATCCAAGAGGGTAAAGTGCTTGTACTCAAAGAGAAGCAGAGAGAAGGAGAGCCTTTTTATTTCTTTATAAAGGGCTCAGGGGAACAGTTCTACTCACTGGAATTATCAGATCTGGTTCCCCTGCTCCTTCCCTTCCTTGAAAGAGGAAAGAGCAAGATAGGCTAACAAGGAGTGATTGTATTGTGTCGACAGAGGAAAAAAAAAATCCACGAGGCTGCTAAGGAGAAGAGAAAAGACAAAGAATTGGTGAACAGAAGATATCGCTGGGGTGCAGCAGCACAAGAGCAGCTGGAAGTAACAGGACACTTCAATGAACTCCAGGGAACAGAAAAGCTGCAATGGAAGAGCAATTTTAATACAGGCTGGGTTTTATTAAGTTTGTGCCTAAAAGCCCAGTGCTGTGTGGGACCCCTCCCTCACTAATTTCCATTTGTACTTCTCCAGTCCATCACACCTCCACAGAGCAATGACAGGCCTGTGAAACAGTAAGAGAGACATCAAGAGTCCTCTCCCTGACCACCCCAGAACACACCGCCAGCTCCAAGCAAAATCAGAGCCATAGTAAAGGCACCAGGCAGTAAATAAGCTCTGACATTTCAATAATCAATTATGGCACCTATGAAATAGTGGTTCCAGGCCAGTGCTGCACCTGAAAACCACAGAGAATGCAGGTCACTGTCCCCAGGTAGCCCAATGGAGGCTGTGGGGAGGAGGTTACAGATCTCCAAATCCACCCTCCTGGACTCAGAGTGTCGGAAAGCCCCAGGTTCCACCTCCTGGTCTGGGCAGTCCTGTTTCCGTATCGCTTCCACCAAGGGATGGCGGGGGGACAGACAAGGAGAAAACAATAGCTCAGGAATCCACACACAGCTCAGCATGGAGTTCAAGGGAAAAGAAAAGCAGCTTCTCCAGGCAGCCACTCAGGCAGGGACACAAAGGTCTTGGAGAGATCCTTCAGTGGGTCGTGAACTTTCGCAACCCCATTGCAAAAACAGCGCTGAGGAAATTCCCAAGAAAAAGTAAATGGACACAAGAACAAACTCAGACAAGGAATGCCAGGACTGCTGCTGATCCCACTGCACCAAAGCACATGCCCAGTCTCCTTCCACCTGGCAGCCCACAAAAGAGCACGACCAC
This sequence comes from Fringilla coelebs, assembly GCF_963513975.1. Lineage (NCBI taxonomy): Eukaryota > Metazoa > Chordata > Aves > Passeriformes > Fringillidae > Fringilla > Fringilla coelebs. Next base: position 13,908,590 of record NC_140043.1, read on the forward strand.
CCCGTGGAGCTGCACCCAAAGCACCCCAGATCCCGCTGTGCCGGGTGCCTGGAGCACACAGGGCTGGGAAGGGACCAGGGCACCCCCCTCCCACAGGGATCTGACCCTATAAGGTTTTCCCAGCGATCTGCAGCAGGCCCCCTCCCCACTCTGCCTGCCCAGGTATCACTTACGGCTGGCTAACATTTCAGGGATGGGCGGCCATCACTCCCACCCGCTCTGAGAGAGTCATTTGTTGCCTTCTTGCTCCTCCAGCCATGTCTCACAGTGCGTGGTATAAACTTTAAGAGGCAATGACCTCATCGGAGCTGGGAAGAGGGAGGCGGGGAAATTGGCTACTTGCCACCTTCTCATTTTTCACATAAGAAAAATAATTTATGAGTGAAAGCCCATTTTATTCATTTGAAAAAAAAAAATCCTACTAAAAGCAGCAGGCCTGCCTTGGAGTGCATCACTCATACAGCACCTCCTGGAGCAACACTCAGCTGGGGTGATACAGAGAGGGACCCCCAGTATTCCCTGTACCCCCTGCTCCAAGGAGCAAACCCCCAGGCCCCCCCAGACCCACCAACCCCACAGAGCACATCAGGCTACAGAGCAAGCATCCCTCCCCTCTCTGTTAAGGCTGGCTTCCGTTAAGGCACAGGGAGGGACTTCCAGCTCTCTCTAATTTGTGACTCCTCCAGAAGGGCAATTAAGCAGCCAAACCGTAGCTGCGACTGGGATTTCAGCTCAGCTCTCTGTGATGAGGCCATCAGACAGGGCTCTGCAGCGAGCAGTAACTCCAAGGCATGTCATTAATTTTGCCCAGACATGTATCACACCCCATTTCAGAACGCACACGGAGCATGTGTGCGGTGCTCTGCAGACACAGGACACACCGAGCCTGCACACTCACACATTTTATATACTCTTATTACTTATGTTATAGATTCACACATACATTACTCATAGCTCTTACGAACAGAACATACAGTTCATCTTGGCATGAATCCCAGAGAAAGGGAAAAAAAAACCCAAAAACCCCTGCAGTAACAAATCCAACTTGCATTGAATCCAACAGCATCTGTGGTAGGAGTTAGAGCAGTATTATGGATCATTAAATGATTGAATTATTTTGTGTAACACACCCATGTGTCTCTGATAACAGCAGGCAAACCTGCTGTTTCAAGGGACATTTCCCCAGGGAAAGCATGTCACCACTCTCCCAAGTTTTTGCCCATAACTGTGGGAAACTGTGGGAAAAGCAGCTTATTTCTCAATGTGCATTCAACAAGCTGCTGTGTACATCAGCTCCACTGAGGCACCCCTGTGCTGCAAGACAGAACCCAAATATGTTCATATGGGACTGCAACTGCCCTAAGAAGTGCAAGATCTCTGAGTGACCAGTGCTGGTCAACACTGGAGTCCACTCTCAGAGCAGTCTGGCACAGCAGTTGGGATATTTCATCTGTACACACCATACAACAGTGGCAAGAAGGCAGATTAGCATGGACTGAGAAGGGTACGCCTTAGTGGGATGCTGTGCAACAAAAGAAAACTTAAAAAAAAAAAAAAATCACAGCACGCTGCAGATTCTATACACCTTTGTAACCTCTGCAGCAAGTTTGCAGCATATCGAAGCATTCTTCTTCATCCCCTCCAAAAATGGGCTTCCTTCACTCTTTGGAGCTTTACACCCAGTGTTAAAGAGATTTAGAAAGTCACAGCTGCAAGATTTCATTTACTGAAGGAGAACTGAGCACGATGAGGAGCAGCACAGCTCAGCCCAGCTCTGGCTGTCCCTGCACAGCCCCCCCATCCCACCCGCAGCATCCCTGTCCCTGCTGCCACTTCCCAACCCAGCCGAAGCCCCATCTCACCATCTCTCCTGGAATCCCCACCCCACCACAAGTGTCTTACCCTCAGAACCAGCAAAACCAGCCATTCTCAAAGTTCTGCAGGAGAGTTCTCCAGCAATAACTCCCCGTATGCAACACCAGAGCAGCAGCTGCAAACTCCCACCGGCCTGACCCAAGTCAAAACACACCGAGCGCCGCTTTCCAGGCAAACCCAAATTACAGCATCATCTGCTGACTGCTCCTGGGACGAACAAACCCACATTAATTACAGGCTAAACTTTGCAATTCCCCTCTCAAAAGCACGAAACATCAGCAAAACTGCTTTGATCCCACTGACAAATCCCCTCTCCAGCCAACGTGTGAGACCAAAGCGTCCAGGGAAAAAAAAAAAATTCCCAAACTTTTTCTCTCCTTATCCCTTGTTGCTAGCCCTCCCCATAAAATTACATGCTCCCTGCCAAGGAGGGCTGGAGGGGAAAAAAAAAATCACCTCAGAAAGCAGCAGGGGCTCACAAAACCTTGCACTTCACCTCCAGCAGCAAGCAGCCAGGCGAGCGCAGGAGTGTGTGCTCAGCCTCCAGCACTGAACGCTGCTTCTGTGTCGCCGGGCCAAGTCCCAGTTTTTCAAAGCAACTTCTTTCTGCTGTGGCCTAGTTTAGTTCTCCACACAAAATGCCACCAAAACAAAAGCTGCCCAGCCAGCCGGGGGAGGGAAGTGGGGGGTACTTACCTAGCAGCATCCCCACATCACCTCCTGCATCTTTAGCAGCCACTCTCTTAACTTCAAAATAAATAAATAAAGCGAGGCCACACAGCCTTAAAACCAATCTGGAAATGAAATGGAAAGCCTGTAATTATTTCTCAATGCTCCTGCCAGTCTCAGCCTATAAACACAGTGGATTACATAAGTCCACCCCTCCTGTTTTGAAGCCAAAAGTATGAGCTTTTCCTCCAGCTCTGGCAGCAAGTAATAATTCCTCGTCGGCATGGCAACGCTGGCTGGCTTCCAGCAGACAATGGGCGAGTTGAAATACTGCTACGGCCTTTTTATAGCTTAGCTCTGAGAAACCTCTAAAATATTAGCTATCTGATGGCTAACCCAACTTGACAACCTCTCCTCCTTTAACCATTTCCTTCCTGCACCACCAGCAGGAATTGTCCAGATGGTCCAGGGTCACGGGGCAGTGGAGCAGGGGATGCTCCTCTTCCCAGGGAGAGCACGCAGGAACGGTTTCCCATCTACTGGATTTGTTGATTTGTCACAGACACAGCATCTGCAGTAAGTGCCACAACCCCATGTGGGCTCTTCTGGGGTTATTTCAGTCTGTTACTCAGCAGGTACATTTGCTCTGCTCACTGCCTCCAGCGAGCTCCATGTGAGGTTCTCCTCCAGCTTGCCTGGCCTGAGAGAAAGCAGACCACAAAATAACACTTTGTGCATGTGGTTCTGTCACTGCCCTCCTGGGCGGGCTGTGAGCAGGCTGGTGGGGCTCTGGGTGTGATATGCAGAGCTGCAGGGAAGCAAGATGCTTCACAAATCCTCCCTCACCAAATGCTGGGAGAAGTCATGTGTCATTTTGGGACAGCATTGCAGGGATGTCCTGGAGAACCAGCTGCACTCAAGTGCCCTGTGCCCCTGTGGCAGTGTAGGGCGACCTTCCCATACTGGGGGGCTTATTCTGAAGCTGAACGAGTTAAAAGCAGTAACACATCCTGGCAAGACTGAGAAACAGCAGCAAAACTCAAACAGAAGAGGAACAGACACTCAAGCCATCATTAATGTCAGGGTGTAGAAGACTGATGAAGAAAGAGCCTTATGATTGTGTTTCAACCAAATCCTACTGAAAGGAGCAGCTAACACACACACACACAGAGCAGCCCCCAAGATAAGTTAATATTTACCCTGGCTATCCACACACTCTGTCCAGGATGACCCCACCATCTCCACACCCTGGCACAGACCCTGACCACCCAAAGGCCAGCAGGTCCCAGCTGCATTTACACCTCTGAGCAGGAGCTCAGTGAGTGCCACTGCCCTGAGGAAAACTCACCCCAAGGGCTGGGAGATCCTCTGCAATTTGCTGAATTTTGCAAGTTAGCAAATAAGCAAAGAAAACAATAGAAATTAAAGGGAAAACTGAAGAACAGCAGAGCCAAGGCCACCACAAAAATCAGAGTTAACTCCATTCTCAACGCTCAGTTCTCCAAACAGTGTTGCCAGTGTTCACAATCCAGCTCCACTTCTGGCAAGAACGCTGGGAAACCCAAAGGCTGCTGCTCTGCACTGGTGGCTCTCCATGGCCAGCCCTCTGCACACAGCAGCCCACTGCCCTGTGATCTCCAGGAAAGACTTGAATGCACGACCCCTGGGAGTCTTTAACACTCAAAACCAGAAGGCAAACAAAAAAAGAATATTTCTTTCTAAATCTCATTAAGTTGCAGAGCATGATTATGATTTTCTAATGTGTAGAGGTGATAACACTGCTTGGAGCTCTAGTTCAATTAATTATTTTATGGGAATAAACATACCAGGAGAGACTAAATGCAAACCATAAAGGTTCCCTGGTACATGCCAGGCTCACAGCTGCTCAGCCTTTGATACAAGGCTACAATTCCTAATGCCACAGAAGAGCCTAATTCCCACAGCAAAAAGAAAAAAAAAGAAAGAGTCAAGCAATCATCTCAGCACAAACCAGGATGCAGCACACCCTGGCAGATGCTGGTTCCTATACCAAAGTGTGCAAGATGGCCAAGAGCAGCAGCTGTTGCTGCTGATAATTAAATACACGCTATGCTACCAGAAAGCCAAGCAGAGCCGCACATGAGAGGAGAGAAAACCAGACTTGCTGTGGATCATCTACCTGAATCTCATGGGCTCAGAATGGGCTGAAGTTAAGAGGTGCCAACCTTAAATCTCTTTATGCTGTTTTTTCTAATGAGGACTCTGTCACATGACTGGAACACTTGTGTTTTCTAGGTCAGAATAATAATTTAGTCTCTTTTTAATGGTAAATTTTCTGGGTTTCACCCCAGTAGGTTACAGGTGAATGAGCCACAGAGAACCCTAAGAACTTCCACAGGGATGGGACTCAGCCCTACTCTGCTGAATGCCACAGACACAGCTCTATCTCATGCTCCTCAATTCCAGGGAAACCTCAGTGTATCTCAGGATACCTTCCTGAGCAGGCTGCATTTGATCCCAGTCTCCCACCCCTTCCCCCAAAACCTCCATCCCAATTTGCTGTTACCAAGATGACATCTAAGAACATGACTAGAAAACAGCCTGAAAAAAAACCCCAAGCTATTAGGGAAAACCAAAGTCAGTATTTCCTCCTGTGTGTAACACACCACGTGCACGTGCCTCCAAAGACAGCACCTTAAGGTGGGCATCAGGAGTCACAAGAAAGAGAAAATAGTGAAGTCAGGGCTAAAACATCTGGAGAAACCTTCCTGCTCTTACACAGACTAACCTCTGTTCTCTGGGTAAGGAACACCCAGCCCCACCATGACCCCAGACAAAGGGATGGATGATGCAAGATGAGGAGTAACAACTACAAAACCCTGCTGAAACTTTAAAATGGCATCACACTACACACACTCTTCCAGCTTAAACCCTTAATTAAACAGACTATTCTTTATGGTGCTGGAGCCCCTCCAACTCCCATTGTTAAATTTAAAATAAAACCCCAAAACCCCACAGCATCTGTAAGACATTAGAACATTCAATACCAACTTCTTTATTCAGCTTTAAGACATCATTTAATAATGTTTCCCCTCAAACCCCAAATCTAAGGATTTAAAGGAAATAACTACCAGCACCTCTTACAGAATGTTGCTGTTTGTTTGGTTGGTTTTTTTTAATGAACCTTCTGCAATAATATCCTTGACCTTTAACAATTCCAGACCAATTAGGTGCATGTTTGATCATGTACAGCCTCTGGACAGACTGCATGGCCAGGGCACGTTCAGCGCTGGGTGTCAGGAAGAAGCAGACTGTGCAGCCTGAAAGCCAGCTCCAAGTACAATCCATTCATGCACAGGGACAAAACAAGAAGGCAGATTTGACCACAGAAAATCACTGGGAGCACAAGAAAAATACATCAGAAAATCAATTTTGATCACTGCTAATAAAGCTGGAAACACAAGCCAGAACCTTGTTGTTATAACCTCCATTATTCCAAGGTGGGTCTTCACTTCTCCAGCTCTCCCTGGAGAAGGAGCCACTTGCAGCCACTTAGAGCTCCTGTACCAGCCCTCAGGTGTATCCCATGGCCTGGAAAACACATGTCCAGCCATGCCAAGGGACCCAGACGTGGTGGCTTTCCTGACAGGACCAGGAGAAGAACTTGGGCTGAATGCCAGCCTCTGCAAAGTCATGGGGAACCTCTCTTCACCCATTCACTGCAGGGAGAGCAGGATTACAAGCTGAAATATCACCTGTTAGCAACCTCTGAAAACACGCTGGCAGGCCATGACAAACCTCCAGGTTTCCATAAAGCTCCTACAACTTTAACATCACTGCTGATATTCCTCCTGCAACCAGTTTCACAGCCTCTGATGTAGAGTGAGGTGTCAGGTGGAAGAGCAGATGACCCAAAGATTAGCAATGTGCCCAAGGCGCACCTTGGCTCCACGAGCAGCCTGCCCAGGTGGGGGTACCAGATCAGGGACTGCTTCCCACCACCAAATAGCCAGCCTACACACCAGAGTCAACTGCACAGGCACTTTGATCTCTGTTCAGGTGATAACATCTGAGCTGGGCCACATCCTCGGGCACTCCCCCCTGCTTGCTCACAGCAACTCTGCTGAGCCAAAAACATGAAAAGGGCAGCAAGGTTTGCAGAAAATCCCAGTAAGTTCTCTCCAGCAGTTCCCACAGTTCGTTAAACCATTCAATCGTGCATGCTTTAAAGTCCATGAAATTTTAAAAAAAAAAAAATCCCCAAAAGAAATACAAAAGCTGGACAATTGGTGGAAGCAGGTTTGTTTGATCAACTCTCCTCCACGTGCCAAGCAATTCTGTGACCACAGTAAAAAAAATCCTTCAGGCAACTCAGTTCTGTGTGCTGATCCTACCCTGCTGCTCCAAGTCTCCTACACCCACAGCTGCATGGCCAGGGCTAAACCATCCCTCTGCTCCACAAGCCAGAGCCTCCAAAAAACACACCCACCCCAGGTACAACTGCACACTGGGCACACCTGCCTCTACCAGAGCCTGCAGCAGAGAAAAAGCTTTGCAAGGGCCAAGCCACATCCTTCAGAACAGGCTCCAACGTCAGAAAATTCTGTTAACACAGGCAAAACAAAGGAAGCATGTGGCACGTACGTAGGAACCAAAGGATGTTGGATGAGGAACACAAAGAAGGGAGGAGGTGGAAAAAGACGACTCATTCAAGGATCTGTGCAAAAAAAAGCTGACATTACTAGGCAATGCCTCTCCAAGTGGATCAAGAAGTCCAGCAGCAGAGTATACCCTGCAGACAGTAGAGAAGGGGAAAAAAATCCAACAAATCAGAGTAAGGAAGTAGCTCATCACATCTTTTGGTGAAACAAAGTGGAAGGGAATAAAAACAAAATCAATAATCTGATCCCAAGCCGTGCTTTACTCCAGTAAGAGTCTTCTCTGTTTCTGTGAGTTCTGGACCATGTCCTTGCCAAAAGCACCGCCTAGGCAATTTAAAAAAATATTTTAAAATATCAAAAACTAGATCTCTGAAAGGTATATCAATACAATGTGCAGAGCCCTGAGCATCTTCCTAACACTTGGGAGAGAGCTGCTGTAAAAGGCCACGTGGACAAACAGATCCTGAAAGCAAAGCAAGAACATGGTGAAGATACTCAACAGCAAAGTTATAAAACAGAGTAAACTCCTCAAAGATCAAAAAAACCAGCTAGCTCAGACTGGATGGGGAACCAGAAGGAAAGATCACCTCTGTGCAAGCCAAGAAGTCAGGGAGAAACTGGAGGACAAGTGTTCAGCCACTGACTGGCAGAAATCACAGGGGCTTTGAAATGTGACTGGAACCTATGTAAAGCTTGTTTTTTAACTCAGGAAATAAGTTCATAGCCATCCAACCACCACACCAGCCCTCTTCCAGAGTATTCCACATTTCCTGATTTTCAGTCTGAAACAGAAATATCCTGTCAAGAAAAAAAAAAAGAAAGTCCAAATAAAAAAATCTAAACAAGAGGGCTGTACCCAGGCCATGCAACTCAGCTGCTTCCCAAACACACACCACTGTTATCTGTTTATTCTCAGCTGGAGCTTCCCCTCCACATCCACCTCCTCCCTCCTTTCACTTACTAACTGATATGCCATTTAAGATCTCCTATCTGCTGGCTCTGCCCACTGCATCCTCAGCATTTAAAATAAGCTGTGACAAGCTGGGTAAACCCAGGCACTATGAATACTGCAGAGCAGAGTGGCTGAGGGGTATTGCAGTCTAGTCATATGCTTCAATATTTTGTCCCCAAGAACTCGGCCAATCCATTTAGCAATGGAGCAGGACTCTAATAATAGACACAAGGATACACAGGAGATAAATGTACACAAGACAAAAATAAACCTCAGCCTTGTTATAATTTTAATACGGGAGCTAAACTGGGAAACGATAAATGAAGACTGTTACCACAATTGAGTCAAGAGGAAAATTTAACTCCCAACAGCCCAAGAGCGAACACAGACATTCAAAACTGCATAGGAATTCTCAGGAAGTTGGATGAGCATTAATCCTAAAATAAGTTTTTCATTATTTCAAACTACACCAAAAAACCCAGCACTTTAAAGAAGCAGACTTTAAACAACTGTGCATGTTCTCAGTCATCAAGCTGTGGGGCCACCCTCCATCTCAAAAAGTTGCTCTCAGCTCTCGGTAAGTGGTTTAGCCCCACAGCAGCTCATTCTAATCTCAGTCAGCAATCTCAAATTGAAGTTCTAATACACACATATACATCTATAAACTCCTACATACATTTTTCCTTTATGAGCTTCAGCCTGTCTTCACTCTACATGGTTAACCACGCTCCCCCACAGCCCTGCCTCTGCTTTACAAAACAACCTCTGGTGTTTATGAGATTAACTATTTCCCCATGGAAATTATCTGAGGGATAACTCTTCCCTTCCCACAGGAATACCCAGAAGAGCCTCAAAGATTTCACAACCTTAAGCCCTGTGTCATCATGAGTTATGCTTTTGCATACACAAACGTCTTCTGTGTGATCAAACGAGGAGGCAGAGCAGGGGCTGTGGGCCAATGTGATGCTCTGATCTGACCCCTGGCCAGATGTCTCCGGCCCAGGGTTTCACCCAGCAGCTCTCAGACACTCCCCAAGCCTCCAGACAGGGGAAACCACCATGTTCTTCAGCAATCTGCCCCAGCATTCACCACCCTACCTGTCCATCCAGCCCCTCCTACGTGTGACCGCGCTCACAACCAGGTGCTCCAGCTCTGCATGGAAGTGGCTTTGTGACATGGCTTTGTGACTGGCCATGGTGGGACCTCTCATAGGGACTCCAAACAGTCCTGGCAGTCCTCCCATCTGACTCCCCCAAGCTCTGGCTCTGCAGCTCAGCATGCACAGGGTCATTACCAGGAGTGATGTGAGATGACCCAGAGCAGATCTTCAACCACATTCATGCCCATCCTCTGCTGAATCCTCTGCTTGGCCCTCCCCTCCTCCCTCACCAGCCACCCCTGCCCATGGCTTCAAAACTCATTAAAAGGCTAAGCATTCTTCTTCAGGTGACTGCCAGACTGCAAGGAAATCCATATTGGTAGAGGAGTAAGATTGGACCAGGCTAAATTTCACTGCATGTTTATCTCTGCTCAAATCATCCTACTAAAAAGGAGAAAACAGTCATGTTCCAGATGGGAGAGACTTTTTATAGACAGCCATGGATATCTGGCACGCTTTACTGAAGGTCTTTCATCATGCACACAAGGTATAATGCTATCTAGTAATCTGAGGAAACATCCATGGGATTTTCAACCTCCTCTAGAAATTGAGATTCAACAGGAAACCACAAATACACCACGCAATTAATTTTTCTTTACCAAATGTTTCCAGTCATGTCGCAATTTTAACAGTAAGCAAACTATTTGGGCTCTTTCCAGTTCTTGTGCAACAATGTTCCTCATTTTTCATTTTATTTTTTAAAGAATCTGGCTGAGATTTTTTTTTTTTTAGAGGAGAGTTTAAAACAAGTTAGGAAGTCAGTGTGAATAGATCATGCTCTCCCTGTTAAATACTCACACCACCACCCCCCCAAGTTTCCATACCACATAGCAGAGGTTTTGTACAAACAAAGTAAAGACTTTTCCCAGCTAAAAATACAGCAAGCAGCCTAAGAAACAAGAGCAGAACAACATCTCTACCAACACAGGCAATGCTGAGCTATCTGAACCACATAAATAAAAGTCTCATTCAAACATTCCCCCACTCCCCTCCCAACACCATTCCAGGAGAACAAAGAAACATTAAGTCTTACTTTCCTGGTGTATATTTGATCAGACCTTCTGTTAACACAATATGACAACAGCAATGAAGGGAAGAATATCACAGCTAAACAACCGTCTACCATTCCCCTTCCTTCTGCCGAGCCCGTGCTGACGCAAGGATGGAGCAGCTGCTGTCTGTTTTTAAACAGCTCCATATTTCATAAGAAGCTGCTGATTTCTGAAAGGACAGAAAACCCAGCCAACGGCTTGCAAAATAAGAACCAAATTAAAGCAATTCAGGACACACTATTTAAACATGGTGTCCCTTTGCTCAGCCTCCCTCCAGCGTACCACCGCAGCTGAAATTCCTAAGACACGTCTGTCCTCTGTCTCAGCCTGCTCCCTTATCACCACAAGCACAACTTTTAAGTATTCATCTAGCACAGAGCAGAGGACAATGGAAAATCCCTCCCACAGCTCCAGATAAAACAAATGCTTGAAATATGGGAGAAAACAAACTTGTGTCCAGCTTGATGCAATCACAGAAACTACTTTACCACATTAACATAACCCTCCTCTAGCTGTGTGTTCTGCTGCTGAGGGATGCTTTATCAACAATAAACAGACATTTGGGATGGAAGGACTCTCCTTGAAGGACATAGCCACGTCGCAAACTTTTGAAAACATACCCTAGAAAATATAGAGCTATTGATACTAATTTATATTTAATCACAAATGTATTGGGTATCTGGGAAACCTCTCATCACCACTAAAATTCCACATTTGGGTCTTCTAAAAAAATCTGCATCATAACATACAGGTCACTGAGTATTAGGACCTCAAAAGAAAGAAGCTTAAAGCTTCTCTGTTCTGACTCTGCAGCTCTCACTCTGGCCGTTAAAAGCAGTGGGTTATACCAGGCGAGTCCCTCCCGAGGGGCTCCAGACACCCGCTGTCTCCTTTCTAGTTAATAGCTGCTGTAAGAATCCTGCTTTTTTGGCTGTTTGTGTCATGTTGATTAGCTTAGATAAGGGCTTGGGGAAGGAGCAAGGAGAAGAGAGCATGTAGGGGGAGGAGGATTTAAAGAGGGGGAAAAAAAAAGGCTTTCATCTGCTCTGATAATTAGCAGGTCATGCTGAAAATGATCAGCATCCCTTTAACGCAACTGCGCATGAAATGTGCAGAGCCCTGCTCAGGTCACTGCACCCATGCAAATCACTTTGTTATAGCCTCACTACACCCTGTGGTTTACCAGACTCCTCTGCCTTCATAAGGACTCTAGCCAAGATCCTTCTACTCCCACGTGGGAGATGGGGAGTCACAAGGGTCTCCAACCTTGCTGCTCTGTCACAGGGGTGCTGGGCATGGAGGTGCCAAGGCCAATCATGGACTAATTGAAGGCTTGCAAAAGACCTCCAGATTCTCTGATGAAGCAGCACAGGGGAAGCATTCGCCATTTCTGGAGAAAGAGTGATAGCATAATCCTCCTGTTCATCACCTGGAGGTTTTCCCAGGGAAAGCATCAACAAGGAAGAGCCAGACTGCCCTGAACGTGACAAAAATCTTCCGTCGTTCATCACCTGTAGCTGCTGTCCCAGGTGTCTCCCTGCAGAGCATTTACTGCTTCATGCAGAACAATCTCCCTGCCCAAAACACACTGCCAGCTGTGGGTGCCCAGGAGCACAGCCCCTGCATCAAACAAGCTTGGCTACTACACTGAAGACACCACCTGGGACTTAGCACATAAATCCTGGTGCAAAATGAACACTGGGGCAGGGGGGAAATTTAAAAAGCAGCCACAGAGCTCTGGTCATTTGGGCTGTCCCTCCTCCCCACACCTACTCTTGTCTTCAGAAAAGTCAGGAGTCGTCTCCTGGAGGAGCAGGACCAGTTCTGCTGGAGCAGAGGCCCTTTAATAGACTTACCCTTCTCAAAAGGAGGTGAAAAGATGATAATGACAATGACAATTCTTCCTCTGATGTACTCACATCCTTCTATTAAGGACACATTACCTCAAAGGTCAGTAATTGCCAGCCAGAGCCAGCTCTGCCTTGACAACCCATCTTCAAAATGTACTGAGTGCCTGAGTGTGCCCAGGACAGGGAGAGACTGCCCTCAACGTGCTGTCTGGAGAGAGAATTCCCTTTGGTGGCTCTGATGGCTCCATTTTCTCAAGTGTCTGGAATTTCAGCAGCTTTTCCTCACTTCAAAATTGTTCTTCTGCCTCAGCTTAATGCTTATCCCCAAACTGACACACACCTTCAAGGCACTGCTGTTTGGAAGAAGCCCAGGAGGATGGAAATGAAGAGATTATTTTCAAATAAAGAAATGGGCTAAATCATTGCGCCCAGAGTTACCAGATGTGCCATCCTGCTTCATGGAAACAGGAGCAACTTGCCAGGCACCACAGGGATGGGAAGGACAGGGAACAGTCCCACCAAGGAGATCAGAGGGGCACAGGGATCAAGGAAACAGCACCAAGGCTGGTCTAGGAGCAAACCAGAAACCCTCTGTAGCAATGTAAAAAACCATCACATAAGCAGCAGAGACTGTTATCACCCAAACTCACTCCACACCTCTCAGCAAAACAGAAAACAGCAACACTGCAATGGTCACAAGAGCATCAGGCAGGAGCCAAGGCAAACTGAAGTGTAGAACACATCCCTCTGTGGTACCAACATTCACCTGGGAAAGGGGAAGCTTCAGCCAAGAGGGCAGTGTGGAGTTCCTCAATGACAAACCTACAGCAATTATTAGAAAGGCATCATCCATACATAATTTTGAATTTAATTTAATTAGGCACCCTGCTAACTTCATTACTTATTTAACTGGACTGCTCATTCAATTTACATTACTACTGTTCCAGATAACTGCTCCAGGCCCCATGCAGTGGGAAATGCACAAGAGGACACATTTGGGAATGCTGTAGCCCCAAGCCACAACTGGGAATGCTGTAGCCCTAAGCCCATCCCCTGACACTCAGCATTTCTTCTGGGACAAAGGCATTGATCATATCTAAGGTTTTATTTTTCTACCTGCATGCAAAGAAGAAGAGCTCAAAGAGTTAAAAAAATAAGACAAAAAATTCCAGGTAAAACCCCCAGATTTATCATTTTTAATGCTTGTGTACACCAGTCGAAGCAACAGCCTCCTACACAGCTGCCAGATTCTTCTTTTTCACCTAAGAAGTACAGAAAAATAATACTCCATGGGGCTTGGGGGAATATATATCAGAGCCCTTCACTCACCACCCAAGAGCATCTTTATAAAACCTCTCCAGAACACGACACATCAGGTCAGGACAGAAATCAGGAAAGGTCTCACGCAAGCAACTGCTCGTGCCACACTGCTGGGCTGGGGAGGTCAGCAGCCTGGAGCCAAACCTTTCACACCAAATCAAAGCCAGGAATGGAGGATCCAGCTCCAAAGCCTCACTGGTCAGCATCCTCCTCCCCACTGCCTCAGTCAGTCACACCCCTCCTCGTCTTGCAGCTCTGCCTGCCCTTGCCAGCTGCTCACACACAGCAGAATTTTCCAACTTCAGGAGTCTCCTCAGAGGACTGAGTCCAAAGCCTCAATTCCCTGCCTGATCAGAAGGGATGCAGCAGCACGGCTGTGAAATAGAAGAGAGGCAACAGCACCTCAAGCAGATTCCTGACACAGCCTGAAGTATGTAGGAAGATACCTCAGCCTTAGACTGCAAGGTCTGCCTCACAAAATTCATACACATTTAAAAAGATCCCTGACTGACAGGAGTAAGAGAGTGTGACATGGTACAGACATCAGCCTCAAATTAAGCAATCCTCTGTTGTGTTTGGATTGAGGTATTTTTAATTCCTTCAGTTCAACATTTCTTCTTTAAATCAAACTGCTCAGAATTCTGAGCATCCCTTTAAAAAATTATTTGAACAAAAAGCCGGAGAGCAGCACAAAGCCAGGAACGCCCCAGGACAGCCATCCATTCCTTGTGCAACAGCCCTGTTAGCAGGGAGCTGCTGCTCACCACAGGGCCTGCACAGCCTGCAACGAGCATCATCACCTCGGGCAGTGTCTTCAAGACACTTGTGACATCCATTTTTCACTCTCCAAATCAACTCCAGACCCAAAAATAATTTAAGAACTCAGGAGTTCAATGTAATTTGCTCCAATCAATGCACAAGCCCTGCATGAAGCAGCAGAAGTTCGGAAGAGTGCAGACCAATCCTCACCTGGCATTTTGGAATCTGCCACCTCAATGGAAAAGCTACAGAGCCATTGGAAGTGGGTTTTTATTTTGAGGTTACTTGGTAAACAAGAGGACTAAAATAATCTCTACAAAGATCAACAATCATGATCAACAAAGATCAACAAGTCATGAAACCAACACGAAGTCAACAGCAGTAATACCTGAGTCACTACAAAACCTTCAAGAAGAACCAGCATCAGAAGTGATGAGTTTTCCAGCTACCTCCCATAAAAATGACGCTGTCTAGCTCACAACTCCCCTCTGATCTTGTCTTCAGGAAGTTCAAAATGAAACCTTTCACCAAGGCAATCTAGTACTTGGTTTCATTAGCAGCATGGACCATTTGCCTGTTCCTTGTGAAAATAAAGTTGCAAAATGATCTGCACGGCCTTAGGGGAAGTGTAAGCATTACAGTTCCCATCAGTGGGGAAGGAGACTGACAGTCCCAAAGCCATCTCTGCTGACCTATCCCTGTAGAGTGGTGGCAGAGGCAAATCATTGCATCAGAAGCAGGATCAGGCTTTGCTATCTGGAGAGGATGAAGTGGCAATATCAGCATTATTTCAGTCCTCACAAGGGGAAGGGATCACATGGACTCCATTGAAATACAGGATCCTGGCAATTCTCATTTCCTACGGCAAACAGTTCTCAGGGGCCTCCTCCAACCTCCTCCAGCAGGAAGAGGGGAACTTCTAACACCTAATCGCTGACATTTAAGAATGTGAAGCCTCAGCCATCAAGTTGACACTGCAGCAGGGAATGCAACTAACAGGTATACAGTTGCAGGCTCCCAGACTGTGGATTTCAATTTACAGTTTAGAAAAGGAGAGAGGAAACTAACCTACAAAAACAATCAGCTTTATCTGGGCTATTTATCACAGAAACCATGTGGCCACACCATAAAGTGAACAACTGTGTGGATTACGCATTTCTCCTCCACTAGCAGTGTCCAAGACATGCTCACATCTGGAATCCTTTATGTTTTAAACGCTACTTCTGCCTTCTCCCTGGTGCCAAAATGCCTTGAGCAAGCAGCACACCCATGGGGGAGGAAAGGAGCAGCAGAAGCATCAGTAAGGCACCAAAACACTTCAGGTATCCACATGATGAAGACAGCAGGCAACTTGAGGAGCAGATGTCCACTAGTGTGCCTGTAGGCAGAGAGGCTGTGGTTCACAAGAAGATCATGCTATGTGAAAGTTGCTGTTCTCCTGTGGCTAACAATGAAAAGCAAAGTCAGACTTCTCCTAAATAAACCCAATGTTTGTTATTTCTGTTCCTTTGTTTGCTATGTAGAGCTCTACAGCCAAGCAGGAACATTTCCTGCCCAGTTAATGTCATTCACTTAAAACTTACCAACCTAGGCTTGCACCTGGACTTAGGAGTCACAAAGAGTGTCACAGGCAGCCCCTGAGTCACACAGCACTCCACAAAGACCCAAAAAATGCCTTCCAAGTCCTCTCCAAGGCTGCCCCAGCTTGGCTGCTGCCATTTCAGGTCCTTTTAAAGCAAGAACTTTGCAATGCATCTCTCGCTGCTCTGGGAGACAGCATTAAAACACAAAGCCACACAGTGCTCATGCTAATGTTTCCATCTGCTCAGAGCCTGGGTTTTTTTAAGGACAAAATAAAACCAAGCGTGTCGTGATGATGCTGTGCACAGACACTTGGGTGCCTCAATCCTTTCAGGCATCTCCAGAGATTTTCTAAGTGCCCCAAGGACACTCACACAAACAAACATTTAAAGGGAGATGCGTGTCGAGAGGTCCAGCAGCAGGTCTGTAAGAGAGGTTGGGCCTAAGAACTCAAGACAGAAGGCCATGGGAACGCCCTCTGCCTTCAATCACATGGGGGCTGACCCTCCCAAGCCTGCCCCTTGCCTTTGCTCCAGTTACCCCAGCAAAGACTGGGGTGACCCCAGCTTGCCTTTCGCTCTTTGCTGTCAATGTCCAGCCTTCAAAGAAACCTGACCCAAAGTCCAGCGAGGTTAAGGGACAGGCACACGCTGACGTCAGTGAGGTCCCTGGATAAGGTCACTGCAGTGTTTGCCTTATCTTGAAACTGGCACTGCCTGGAAGCCAAGGAACAAAGTTAACACTGATCAGAGGTTTGCAGTCTTCGCCTTTCCGAGGCCCAGCCTCTCTTCTGCACACACCCCTGGCAGGGCTCAGCCAAGAGGGCACTGGTGTTAGAAAGCTTTTTCAACCATCCAGATGGATTTCTCCACACCAAGCAACCAACATGGCCAGAATTAGAAGTCAAACCCCAAAGGCAAGATAACAGACTGTGGGGAAAACTGCACACAAAATGTTGGTGCACGTTTCGTCTCGCGGGCCAAGGTGCCAAATCAAGTCTCTAAAAGACTCGGGTTCCTCAGGGGTTCAAGGGTCACTCCCAGCATTGTCTACCAGAAAGATCAGACGTGACCTCAGCTGAACACAGCACTTAACACTGGGACTCACAGTCCCAAATATTTGCCTCATAAGGCCAGAGGTTGCAGAGACATTATTTACTTTGAAAGTTTCATTCTACCCAAGGCAATTTTTGGGCTGCACTCCAGAGACATTTACCTCCTGCACCAGCCTACCCTGCCAGAGACACCAGGAATCCAGTTATTCATCAATCCCTTAAATGAAAAAAAAAAAAAATCACATCATTACTAAAGTCAGCTCTTTGATAGAGACTCCCTGAAGATCCTCACGTGACAAGAGACAGGAGCTCAGAGACAAACACTCCTCTGCTCCCATGCCAGAACACCTGTTTATTTCTATGCCAAATTCTGATGGCTCAAAAAAAAAAAAAATTATAAGCCAACCTTCTCCCTTGCTTCTTTTGAAGATGATGGATGCATCTGGTGGGAAGCTGAGCAGAACACAAACAGGCCTTTCTAACACCCCCACAGCCCACAAGCAAGACACGCAAAGCAGTCACTAACAAAGATCAAGTCCTCATAAGACCTGAAATATGAAGGGATCATACAGAACAGCATTTCTGAGTATTTGTGTACTAAAGCTACTTTTCTACAGCAGCCAAAAAACCCAGAGAGCCTAAGGCAGTCCCAGGCAGGACGTGCAGGCTCAGAGTGAATGCTCACAGTAACTAACAGAGAAAGAGTGCATCAGCCTCCTTCCCAGTAAATAAACACGTGCAGCTCAGCACAGAGCTCAGCTGGAGCTCCCCAGGCCTGTGTAACCTGCCCCAGGCTGTCGGTGTGGAAGGGGATGGTGGGTCACTGGGTGTCAGCACAGCCTGCACCCAAGTTTGCAGAGCCTTTACACAACACAGGAGGCGCAGCCAAGGCAGTCTGGGGCTCACATTGGGCTGTGCTCAAATCCCCCAGCAGCAGCCTGGTTGTCAGCAACAGTCAGAAGCCTCAGGCATTTCTCAGAAGGAAGTGCCTTGCTAAGACAGCAATACTGGCCACTCCAGGAGTCTTAATCAGAGTTTTAAGCCACTGCATCAGTAAAGGTCCATGACTGCCCTGAGACCAGTGGCAGCAACCACTGAACATCCACCAGTAACCGTGGCACCAACAAAGACCGAGGTGCACGGTCTTCACCCCGCCCTCAGTCCACCTGTAACACCCCAAAAGAACTGTGTGGTCATTCCAGGACCCTACCCAAGGCCAGCAATTCCTAGAGCAGAGCCTGAGGAACAAAAGCATGTTAACCAAGCCACAGAACTCCACTGTGCAGTGCTCACAGCATCACACCAAGCGAGCACAGCTTTACCAAGAGAGGCTGCCAAGCTCTGCCCACGCCGGTGCTGAAGGCGCTCCGCAGCGCTGGAGGCATCCTCAGCCAAGCCCATCCCAGCCAAACCAAGAGAAGGTCACCGAGGGGAGGGCGGGAGCTCTGCAGAAAATGTAAGGCATTGTTGGGAAAGCAGCAGGAATGTGGCACAAAGGTAACTGCTACAGCCTAGGGCCGCCAGATGAAAGCAGGATCAATACTGCACTATGTTGTTTAACCCGTTTATTAGGGGGGAGGTGGAGATAAATGAGTATTTGAGTTACCAAAGGGTACACTTTCACCCCAATCTGAGTCAGCCGGAGCCGAGTTCCTGCCCAGCAACACCATCTGAGCCAAGTGATTTCAGTCTTACAGTTCACTTCACCACAGAATACCAAGAGCCAGTAACCCAGCAGTCGATAATGGAATAAACTATAGGTCAGCGACCAGGAGAAAACACACCATTTAAAATTATTCCAATATTGACAGGCACAGGAAACAGGCCTGTATATTTATTTGTTTGTTTTAACCAGCCTATCTGCTCAGAGGCAGTGCTGAGCCAGCTGCTAAAATTACAAGGTTAGATTCTCAAAATCTGTGGGGGAACTGCATGATGCCAGCACACTCTTACAGCCTTCAAAGCACAGCACTGGCGAGCAGGACTGAGTGTACATGTGATCAGCCCCAACACAGCATGCACACACTTGCTTATCAGAACATCAGCAGGCGAGGGTTAGGGGGTACCTGAGCACGAAGCACAGCTCTGCCAAGCTGCCTTTGAAAGCCTGGCCTCTAGCCAAAAGGGAGAGCACAAACTGATTCAAAACACTCAGCCAGGAGCCCAGCCAGGCTCATTTATAGCTCCATTTCCTCTCAAGGCTGCTTTTCCCTGGAAAATGCTGCAATGGCAATTTGCACCTTAGGATTAAAGATCACTGTGGCTCTGTAGCAGCTGAAAGCACCCAGAAAAGCCTCCTTCCCCTCCCAAGTCTAAGGAGCATTTCTTCCATTGCACATGAGCAAAGTGAGGAGGAGGAGGTGACACCAACTCCTGCACAAGCACCAAGCAGGGAACATTTCAGCTGGAGTTCACATGGCACCACAATCCAACCCTCTTTCCCCAAAATGGAACAAGACAATGTGAGTTTGGCAGGGCAGTTCAGACAGGCAGTAAGCATTGCTCCTGGCCAACCTCTTGCTCCACTGAGTAAAGCAAAACCCTCTGCACCATGAGCCCCAAGCAGAGCTTTGAGCCTGCAAGACCAAAGAAGAATTCTGCAGGACCCAACGCTTACACCCCACCACACAAGTAAGATTAAATTACAATTTCAGTTAAATTTTAACACATTCAGACACAGAGTGTCAATTCCAATTCCTGCTATTTGCAGAGCTGGCTAACCTCCCCACACTGAATGAGATCCAGGGTGCTCTTCATCCCTGCTGGCACCACCACAGCCATGGCTCCCTGTGCTAACCAACCTGCCCGGGCTGAGGGGGCAGTGCCAGCAGTGTGGCACCAAAGCATCATTTCTCAACAGCAGCACAGGGAATGCAAAGCCAAGACCGATGACTTTTCCAGGAGAGTACCAAGGAAATAAATTACACTGTTTCCAAAATCCGTTTTTCCTCAAAAATACTTGCTTACCAGAGGGGAAAGACTTCAAGGCTGAATTTAGTGCTCAGGAAAAAGACTGGATTAAGAACCCCAGAGAGCACTTGCTCTGTTTTTTCTCCAGCAGAAGTGAAATAGAGCTGCAAACCCCAGTCAGGCAGATCTCCTGCACACCACCACGGGCAAGTGACCGACAGCATGGGCCACAGCAGAGCTCAGCTTCCCATCCCAGCCTCCCCTCAGCATCTTTCTCACCACTGCTAACAAGGCCACTGCAATTCCCACCAGCAGGAGAAGCACCTGCCCATTAACAACTGGACTCCTGCCACCCTGTGCCATGAGACAGCTCTGGCTGTCCACTGCCAGCCCTGAGCCTGGCAGACCCCACAGCTGTCTGCTTCCCTCCAGAGCAGGATGAGAAAGCACAGCCTTTGTTCAGTGTCTGCTCCTTCCTCTCGCTTGCTTGGGAAATAACCAGCAGGTAAACAACACCCAGCATCTGTTTACCAACAAAGAAAACCCTTACCTTTCAGCTTTTATTTCTTTACTTCTTTTCTGTTGTGGTTGTTGGGATTTTTTGTTTGTTTTAATTCCAGTAAGAAACAAAGCCTTAACCCAGCTCAATAAAGCACTGCAGAGCCTGGCTCAGCTTACTTTGGCTAGAGGCAGATCAATAGCTTTCTTATATCTCTCTGCTCTGCTTGGGAGGGAAAAGGGGCCACTTCTTCCCCAGCCAAGACATCTGCACAACGCATCTATGTGCTGTGAGCCAGGACCCCTCACAGGGAGGGCTGAAAAGAGATGAAAGAGTGCTTTGGCACAGCAGAGCCATCTCCTCTCACCCTCATCTCTGCTGGCACTGCCAGTGCATTTCATGTGGGAAAGTTTTCAAGTCCGGTTTGGCCTCCCAACCACCATCAGTTCTGCACTGGTTAGTTATTCACAGTGGGGTAGGGGTGGGAGGAGGGGAAAAAGTCCCCTGGAACTGAGGTTCAGACACTCCAGGTAGGATTGCACAGGCCTCCTGTGCTGTCCTGGCAGCTGCTGACAGAACTGACTGTTCTGCACATCCATAAGCTTAAAAAATGAGCTCCAGAGGCACTGAGGAAAAAGCATACAGGAAAGCCAGTCCTGGAGTCAGGAATGCCTCAGTGGAAATCCATCAGTCCCCAAAGCCTCCCTGAAGGTCACGATGGGTGGCTGCTGCTTCTTTGGGGAAGAGAGTAACATCCAAAAAAGCACCTGCACAAACATCCCTGGGCTGGGGAGTTTTGACTTTTTGAAGTGAAATGAGCCCAGACCAGCCTTTCACCTCCACCCATGAGCCATCCCTGAGCTGCCACCATGTTGGTCCAGGAGAACCCAGCTCCACACAGCATGCTCAATCCTACAGAAAAAGGGAGCTGACTTCACAAGATCAGTCACCAGCTACCCCAGCAGTAAAGCATAAACACCACAGCTTTAAAATAACAGTTCACATAAACCCATATTCCAAACATGAACAAAGCTCTGTCAATTGCATTAGGCTCTGCCTTATCCATCATGTTTACAAGACATGTGAATGCTTTCTAAAGAGCAGATGCTTTTCAAGTTTAATAATTCAACCGTTTAGAATTGAGCACTGAAAGACCCTGCACGCGAAGAAATAAATGCACGCACAACCGAAGCCTCTGCTGATTTTCAACTTTTTTCCTTTAAACAGAAACTACCAAGAATGCCAGAAATGTTTGCTTCTGAAGAAATGACTGACAAGGAGGATGTCTAATAAATGGAAAGCATTTGAAGGAGGAAGAACAAAAACAAGATGACCCTCAAGCATATTCTTGCGGGACAACTTCTGAAAACCACATGAATAAGTAATACAGGCTTCCCTTGAACCAGCAGCAGCACAAGCTTCAATGGGCAACGTCACCAGGACTCGATCTCTGCTGCAGATCAAATGCCACACAGCAGGAAACAGCTGACACACAGCTCAGCCCAATTATATACAGTGCCCTTTGCATACAGGGCCTCCTCTTTAATGCATCTTCAGCTCTGCTCTCTTTGCTGGCAACCAGCCCCTTGTGCCCCTTGAAGGAAAAAGGCAAAGCTGGATTTGCGCACTCTGCCACGCAGCCCAAGGGAACACAGAGCTGGCATGTCTCAGGGTGTCTAACCTATGCTCTCTCTGCAGGATGTTCAGCAGCACAAGCACAAGATGGAAAGCCACAAAACACCCCACGGCTAATCTCAGCTCTGATAACATCTTCCTGGAACATGTCACTTAAGGTCTCCAAACCTCAACTTCTCTATCTGTTAAAAAAAAAAAGGAACGGTGCAAAAAAAAAAAAAAAAGAAAAAAAAAAAAAGAAAAAAAACCCAAAACTTTGCCAGTGTAGGGCTAAATGGAAAACAGCCATAAAAAAGATTTTCCAGGTGTGCCCTGCACTCTTTGTACTCACTGTTATCAGGGCTCAGACTAGGAGTTGTTCAGAGCCTGAACTATTTGCATTACCTGGTGAAAACAGTGCAGTCTGTTGCTAATGCTCAATGCACGGTATTTCCTACACACCCATCTCATCATCTCAGTCATTTACACCATGACTAGTTCTTTTACATGTACTCACACATAACCACCTAAGTTTGGCATTTACCGCATTATCACTACAGAGAAATGACTGCAGGGGACAAATTAATTACCTATGCAAAGCAGGCTGAGAATAGTCAGCAACATACTGTACCACTGAAATGCCAGACAAAGCCTCAAACAGACCTTCCCTCATGTGGAGGATTATAGGCTCTACCCACAAAGGACTCAAGTGTCTTGCCTTATCTTTTTTCCATTTAAAAGGAAAGACTTTCCTGAAAACCTGATAGAAACATGCCTTTACAGAACAAATGCAAATGGATTAACACACTTATCAGCAGTAGGCTTGAGGGGAGGCAAAGACATACTTCTCCTGCTGCCTAGATATTCTAAGATGCTTTTAATTAAATTACAGAACATCATTAGCTAATTAAATATTCTGGTCCATCATTACACATCTCTACACCTCCTGCTGCCTTGCAGACCCCCATGGTCTATGAACCACATAACTGGTCAAGCTGGAAGGGACCAGAGCAAATCATCTGGCCCAACCTCAAGCAGGGTGATTCTGAAGACCATGGGACAGGATTGCATCCAGGCAGTTCTTGAATACCTCCCATGAAAGAGATTCCACAACTTCTCTGGGCAACCTGCTCCAGCACGTGGTCACTCACACAGTACAGAAGTTCTTTCCCCACATTTAGGTGGAACTCCCCGTGCATCATTTTCTGCCTGTCGTTCTGTTGGTTGGCACCACCAAGAGAGAACCTACATAAGCATTTCAAAGACATGGGCACTACAAAGGAAGTTGTAAAAGAAAATCTCACTGCTCTTCCTTCCTCCACAGGCCCACTCATACTTGATTCTGGGACACAGAGAATTGCCCTTAGGCATCTTGTACACAGCCCTGAGCAGCACAGCTGCCTGAGCCCAAAGAGCAAGAGCTTGGCCACACTTCTCTGCTGCTCCCAAGGTGATGTGAAAACACAGGTTTCCACACCCTGCTCACCCATCACGGGCAGCGTCTGACCCCCAAGGGAAGCAGAGCTCCCCCAGGTCACACAAGTCCACAAGAGTCCGCACAGGCAGAAGGTCTCACAAACTGTCTGGCTTTCAACGCCCTGCACTGGCTGAGGGCTTTAACAAGTATATTCCAAAACATTGCCTTGTCAAGTTCTGGATCGTCAGTGTTAAATCCTTGAGCAACCAAGTGAGAAATGAACCTGCAGACAGAGAAACGTGTCTCAGTGTTCTTCCCCTGCCTCGCCCTCTCTGTCAGCCAGTGCATGTTTGCTTTTGCTTCTAAACTTCACTTCTCTGTGCAAACAGTCTGCTATGAGAGGTATTTGCTCAGTCCACAAGTTTCCTGCATTTTTTGTCCAGCTCCGGGGCCTGATCATCAGGCATTTCTAGCTCAGAAATCCAGGCTATGAACGACTTCAGCCCCACAGAGTGATGCATCAGAAGCAGAGACACTTTCGCACACAGTTATCTGAGGACCAGAGCAGATGACAGGGATGCTGCAGAGGACCTCAGGGTGTCAGAGCCACAGGGCAGCTGAGTCCTTTCACAACAAAGGCACCCAAAGCACTGCATCTTTGAAGCCATGCTTTAAAAACATCAAGCAAATCCACGGCACAGCCTTCTCTCTGCTCTCCTGTCTGCCTACCTGCTCCCCAAGAGACTCTGCCCTTAGTCATGCTTTGTAGGCTGGCCACCTCTAAAACTCAGCCTGCTTAAAATCAGCTTTTATATCACCATCTCTGTTCTACATCAGAGCTTTACACCATGCTCACCATCAGTCAATGTACCCTGGATTCGTGTGCCCAGCCTATGGAGATGTAGTAACTTTCCCTTTTCCAAAGGCCTCTGACACCCACATCTTCAAGTATTTGCTGCAGCTCTGCACGACACTGCTCCTTGAGGAGCTGTAACATGTCCAGTACACTGAGCAGCTTTGACCTGGAACAGCACCAAGCACAAAGGGTCCTCAGCAGGCTCTGTATGCAACAACAACACAACAAGGAACACTCCAGCCCAACAGAAACCCAGGGGACACAAACAGTTGAGCAGGATTTGGTGGATGGAGGTTATTAGTGCATTACAAATAGAACAGAAATTCAGGAAGCAGTTATCTCCAGAAAAGAAAGATTCATTTCCTTATGGTGCTTGCAAATCACACTGCTAACTTCAGATCGGAAGAGCTGGTGCTCAGTAGAATGAAATTAAGCATGTTGGATCACACAGGACACCCGAGTGGATAATAGCAGAAAATTAATGGAAGCATATGTGCCTCAGGCAGAGGACTGGAAGACCAGCAAGAGAGCTGTGCTCAACTAAACTTCACCATGATAAATGAAAGCCAGAAAACATACTGCAAATGCAGAAATATGATGATTAGCTCTACACCGGAGGTTCAACGTCTTAAACATTAATTTTCTTTCTCCAAGAGCATCACTCCTAGCCAACATAAGCACATGTACAGTTCTCCTTCAGAGACAAAAGGGTACAGGGAAAAACAATCACAAACTTTTGGAAATCGTTGGCCTCACACAAGGATTTTATTCCTGGATCATCTCCAAAGAAAACCTTCCAAAACAACAAATGAAATGGGACTGCAGAGACAAAGCAATCTGCCACTTAACTCCTGACAGTCAGCAGTCTGGTAGTTTGGCACCTGGTGACCCTCTGGCACTGCACAGCTCACCTTCCCTCAGCAAGCAAAATCCTGAGACAGGTCCTCCCACCTCAGCACCACCAGGGTGGGGTTCAACAGAAAGTACAAGGCACTAACCCTGACTCAGGCCACCGTTCCATCAATGTTGAAGCAAGTCTGTGCCCTTGTACCACATACCTGACTGTTCCCACCGCCCCTGCCATGCCGCCTTCTCTCCTCCACCAGAGCATCAAGTACTTTGCTTGCACATTTCCAGCAATCTGTTGTTTTCACTGATGCCAATTCCCTCCTTGCAAACCTAAATCTTGGAGTCTCCCCATGACTTGCCTTCACAGGAATGCTAATTAGGTCTTTACTACCCCCAGGCTTTCTGAGAGAACACAAGCATCTGCCATGTGCACTCCCACTCCAGCTATGTTTTCCCACTCCAAATCAACAAAACAAGTGTGTTACTCGGTCAGTGACATGCAGAGGACACAACCAGATTTTTAAGAAACCTGGGAAAGAAGCTGCATCACCCACCACATTTCACTCTCAAACACCACGAGGAACATCCCTTCTCCTCCAGGAGAGCATGCCCCTCGTGAGAAGCTGCAGTGCCTGGCTCTCTGTGTGTTGGGTCCTCACTCCAATGGTGCTGGGCTCCCTCAGCATTTCCAGAGGAACAGGCTGCTACCATAGCTCAGCCCACACACAGGCTTTCCAACCCACACCATTCCCTTCCCGTGACACCCCGGTATTTTTAGCAGGACGTGCATGGAGTGAAAGGCAATCTGCTCCCATCAGCTGGTCACACTCATTACATCCACCCAGAACTGTCCTTCTCCAGACAGCCCACACCCAGCAACAGTCAGGTTTTCCAGCCAAAAAACCTATTCAAGGACAGCTGCCAAGGTGGTACCAGCTTGTTTCTCCTGTTCATGTTGGCTCTTCACTCCTTCCTAAAAAGGGGGCATTTCCAGGACCAGGCTGCCCCCAGCTCTCACAGACAAATGAACAGCTACAGAATAACAGGAGGAGGGGACTGCTGTAAGATCTGTCTTCTGCACACTTCCTAGATGACAGACATGCCCTCCAAATGCTAAGCCCTGCAGGTCTCACCTTCTGCCTCAAGTACAAGAGAATGCAGCACTCCCTGCCAGACTTAGGGAAGGTGTAATTTTGAGGAGCAGAACTATCTTCACACTGCAGGGCCTCTGATGCAGGAACCCAAACACACTGAAATAGACAACCAGGCATGTCAAGGTGAATTAGGAAGACACCACGGGTCTCCCAGGTTCCAAACAGGTAAACCATTTTGATGCTTCTTTTCAGCATCCCAATTCAGAAGATGGCTCACAGCAGCCACTGCCCACCTCCAGAGGACTGGACATTTTCCACAGCTAATCTGTATTGTATTTGGAAAGTAGGGAGCTGAAAGATAAGGAAATATACTCAGATACAAAGAATGTGGTACAAGTGGCTTTGGGGGAAGCATTCTTTAAATGCAGCATTTTACAAGCAGAATAAATCCTAGACCATGTGGCGACAACTGAGCTGCACACAGCTGCTGAGCCAGCTATCTCTTTCTAGGGGCAAGACTAGCTCTCTGCATAAATGGTTCTTTAAACTTTATAATGCCAACTGCATGAATAGGACTTTTATGGATTCCTGCAGTGACGCACAAAGCCATCCTCAACACTGCAGAGCTGCTCTGTGAGCCCACACGCTAGCTGCCTTCACCAGAGCGCTCAGACCCCATCCCAAACCCAGAACTCTTCCAGGAAGCCTGTCTCACCAGGGACATCCTGCTGTCTCCAGGAGGTCAGCACTGCCAGCAAAGTCTGGTTCAAGTCCAAACAGATCAGACTCTGCAGCTTTGGTTCCCAGAGGCCACGCCAGACCCTGCTCCACCACCACCCTCCTCAGACTGCTGCACAGGGCTTCTTTGTCCACACAGTTGTGCCTTCGAAGAGAGGCACAAAAGAAACTGAGATGAGCGTGTAATCAATAGGCCTCACCCTCACAGCT
Organism: Fringilla coelebs; assembly: GCF_963513975.1. NCBI lineage: Eukaryota > Metazoa > Chordata > Aves > Passeriformes > Fringillidae > Fringilla > Fringilla coelebs. Next base: position 13,935,689 of record NC_140043.1, read on the forward strand.
CTCCTGCTGCCCCTGCCGTTTCTCAAAGGGAACTTTTCCTTCCTCCCTCCCCTTCTGCATCATCTTCCCTGGCACCCAAACCAACAGCTGTGGCTGTGCTAAGCCAGCTCTGGCAAACTGCCCTGTGGAGCTGACCCTGGCTGTGCCCTGGGACAGCGACATGCCAGAGCTGGGACCTCTCCATGAGCTGCCTCTGCTGGTGTGGCCAGGGCTGCAGGAAGGCACTCTCCCATCCCAGTGGACACAATCCAGAAGCACGGCCATGGGAGAGGCTGTGACCCCAGGCACACCACCATGTGTGCTCCCTCCTGCTGAGAGGGGACACAGCTTCGGGGAATGAAGGGAAACAGTCCTGCTCCTCAACAGCAGCCAGGGCACCAAAACCACTCTGCAACAGATTTCTGTGGCTATCCAAGGAATGCCTCCCCCTCAGTTTCCAGTACAAGAGCTTTACAGCCTGCTTCTCCTAAAACTCCCTGCTGCAGCCCAATCCCACAGCATGTCAGTGAGCAGCTGGCACTCACTCTGCTGTTTCCAGCTGTGCTGCTTCTGCAGAGCAAGACAGGGAAGCCTGTGGTCTTTCCAGGACACGTGGGAGGCTCAGCACTCAAAGAGCATCAGAGATAGGCCCACTACAGGGAAGCATGGAAGAGCTGCATCTCTGTGAAGGCTGAACAATCCCATCTGTCCTGCTGGAACTCCTCAAGGGATGGACACAAAGAGCACAACGACGGTGAGAGATAAAAGGTATGATCTCAAATGCGCCAGTGTGGCTGCAAGACACAGAGAACAGTCTGTACTGTGCTTTCAGGAAATCCTCTCCCTTTTCCATATTCATATTGATCCAAAAAACTCCTACATGACATCTCCTCAAGCTCAATGCAAGCTATTACAGAACTCTGGAAACACAGACAAAACCTTGAAGACACTCTCACAGCAGATTTAACGAGGCTGATGGTTTATCCACCTGACTTTAATCTCCCCCGCTTGTCTTCAGCGGCTCTCAGTAACACACTCAGAGACCTTCTGGGACTTTTTCCATGTGCAGAAAAAGCGCTTTTCAGTGCAAGACCAGGCTCTCAGGATGGAAATTCAAGTACTAAGGCATGGAAATATATAAGACAGCAAAAGCAGCAGCTAATATCAGGCACATCTCACCCATTTTTGCACATGACAACCAACTGAGCTTGACCATATTCACAGGGAAACCCCATGGCCAGAGCAAAGCAGCCCCCCACATCACCCCAGACACTGTGAGCTCGCTCCAGTCTGGCTGGCAACGAGCACAACTCCCAGCTGCCAGGCTGCTGCACAGAAACCTGGCAGGGTATGTGGGAAATGAAGAAAATCAATACCGGTTGGGTTGTTTGCAAATCTGTTTCTACCCTCACCTTCCCGGTCTCACAGAGGACAACTCATTAGGTGCCTGGAGAGCTGCCAAACCCAGCTGGGCCTGAGCAAGCCATGCTGCAGGACAGATCCCCCATAACCACAGCCTCTCTCCCCCTTCCAGCAGCCCCCTCCCAGAGATGGCAGGTGAAAGTGGTGCAGGCAGCAGATAAAAAGGGTAAATATAATTCAGCCCAACGTGCACCTGTCCTCCAGACAAAGCCTGCTCCCGGAAGCCAGGCTGTGCCTCTCAGCGCACAAAGACGGGTCTAAATCTGTCTGTAATAGAGCTTTTCAGGCTGACTGAACAGTAATGTTCACAAGCTGCTCCCCTCAAGGGAATACTGTATCCTCCTCACTGCATTACCCCAATCAGAAAGATCAGTGAGCAGCTCAAAGGCAAAGGTGGAAGAGGCACCGCTGATGTGATTCCATTTAGAATCTATCAGAATATTTTATTCCTCCCTTTGAAAGCGACAGATTAGGTATTTCCACTTCTCTTTGAAGTCTGGCAGAACAATTCACACCAGTGGACCAAACACCCCTCACTCCTCCCCATGTGCCAGGTAGTGCAGATGGGAGAAAAGCCTCTTTGAAAGCCCCCCAGAGCCACCCGAGGCAAAGCTACCTCTGCAATCAAAGGCCAAACTCCCAGCCAACAGGGTAGCGATTTCTCTTCATCACAGCAAGCTTTATTTCCCTTCCAGCTTCTTTATTTTCAGAAAGTCTCCTGGAAAATTAAGTGTGGTACACCTCTATTCCAAAAATCTTTCCTTGGCAAGTGCTGGCTTCCCACTTTCTGGCAGACACTGAAATTAAATGCAGCCTCCCTGTTTATTTCCTTCTTGCTGTGGATATGCACATCCTTGCTGAGCTCTGGAAGCAATTTTTTAGTTAGGGAAAAAATAAAGAAAGATTCCAAGCTCTTACATAAACAATGGCTGGTGACGAGAGGAAAGACAAGGGTTGGAAAATTTCTCACATTTTATTAAAGCGTCTCTCAGTGCAGCAGATCAGACAAAAAGAACAAACCCAAACAAACAGATTGAAACAGCTGAATATTAAAATGGCACTGGAGGGATCAGCTGCAGCATCTTTCCATGGCAAGGACCAGAGCCTCCACCAGACAACATTACAGAGACATAAACAAGGGTGGAATTTGCTGTTCCATGGTACAGAAAGAAGCCTTCTAGAAAGAAGGTGCTCAGCACAGACCCATAATGGAAAAGCGGAGCCCAAGGCTGTTGTACTTGTCAAACACACCTCTGCTGCTCTCAAGTCTCAGTGCTACAAGGAAAAGGAAAAAAAGAAAAAAAAAAAGAAAAAAACAAACTTCCTGCGCAAAAAGGGAAAATAAGCAACTTTGTCGGTGCTTCCTCCAGCCTGAAGCACAAATTGATAGGATCACACTGATCTAATCCAGAGGGCATTCCCCTAGAGATTACAACAGTCTCAAAGTAGGTCATGCTTGGGCTTGAGCTTCTCAGCAAGCCCAATTCTGACATATTTCCAGAGCCCGTGTAGGTGCGTGCGTGTTTTCCCTTTCCCTGCAGCAGCTCACTGTGCAACGCTCGTTACCAGAAACCCAAATGAGACAGAAGTGAAGTTTAAGGGCTGGATCTCTGCTTGGAACAGCAAGAGATGGAGCTATCCAGGCCAGTGTCCCTCCTCTCCACACTGTTAATGGCCAAGGGCATTCCCCCTGCCGGGGTTTCCAGGGGATTATGCTGAAATACCAAGGAACCCACAGACTGCCCATAAAGGGGGAAGCAAGCGCAGATGTTAACAGTGGCCATGAGCTGAGCTCAGGGGAGAGCAGGGCTGTTCAAACCACACCTCAAGTGAGACACACTGAGGTTCTGGTGTCCACACAGGGTCTATTCTTCCCTCATGCTCTCTCTTTCTGCACCAGCTTCAGTACAAGGAGCTCATGTGGACACAGCTGCCACTCCTCTCTGCTTTGGATATTACACAAGGCTGCTTCTCCAAGCTGTAGGTGACTCCAGGCTCACCCTCCACCCAGCCAAGCTGCTGCACACTTCAGGCTGGAACAAACAAACAAAACCCAGAGACCTTCACCAACCTGCCTTTCGCTCAACTACAATAAGAACTCCTCCACTCCAGCACCTCTTTACCTCTCCCCTTATCCTGAATGCCAGCACCACACACAACACATCACAATCAATGTTTGCAATCAGACCCCTACAAAACAAGGGATATAAGCACAGCAATACTTTTGATTGGTGAGGACACCAGCAACTCCCTGTTCACTCTTCATCACCCTGGAACAGCTACAAAACAAAACACCCACCCATACCAAATTGCTTTTACACTCATGCACTCAGAGCCGTTCCCATAACTTTAATTTCAGATCCTCCCAGCTGTCACAGCACTTGCCTTATCCTCCAAGGACTACAAACAACAGCTTTCTTCAGGGTCCTGGACTGTTTATGTGCAGAGCAGGGAAGAGAATTGCATTTCCTGAGGCTATGAATGATTTATCATCGCACTGAATGCGGGAGGAGCGGGGTCCCAGGGCTCGCTGCATGACCGGAATCTCACAGGCAGGCTGCATCTGCAGAGATGTTTGTGTGCACTCCTCAAATCATCATTAACCAACAGGACCCTCAAGAGGAGCATTTGTTTCCTTGGGATTGTAAGGGAGATAGCTGCTGAGAAAACAGCTGGGCAGGATTTAGCCCCATTATATCCATCTATTTCATCCCACTCTCCCACCCCTCCACCTCTCAGTTTAGCTGAGTACAAAAATAGAAATAATAATGAAAATTAAAATTAAAAAAAAAAAAAGAAAAGAAAAGAGAGGGAAGTGCACTACATAGCACAGGCCAACTGTGGGTCACAGCTCTGGTCAGTGGAAGCACATGCAGCTGCACAGGGCAGGTTTTATATTTCCAAATACCTCCTCCCCCCCCCAGGGGTTTAAGTTCTCATCCCATTCTCCAGATGATTTGCGCAGCGCTGCAAATGCAGGTGTTATAAATAAACAAAAATATGCCCATGCTGGCACGCAGCTTTCAGCTAGTAAAATGGGCATCAAGGATTCTTAATGAAACGGTTTTGCAATTCCCAGCAGTTCTGCATTCTCTGGAGACAGGGTGATTAAACAAATACACAGAGCAAGAGCCCAGCTTTGACTCCATCTATGGGAGTTTTGTCACAGACTGAAATGAGACAGGAATGCCATCCCATGGACCTCCCCCAGACAGCTACACAGGCTGTAATTTAATATTATGCCTCTTGTTACGTGTTCATACCAAGAGGCAACCATATTTAATACAGTACTCTGTATCTAGGGATAAAGCAGGATGGAGCCAACCATCAATCACTCAGCTTCTCTTTCCTTGTAGGATTACACAGGCCAACCCCATGGCTAGGAAGTATTTATAAAGTCTTTTTTTTTAGTTCTAGATACTGCAGACTTTTTTTATAGTTACTATAGTCCTTTATTTTCTGCGTACTATATTTCCACGCACATAATCTTCACCTCAAACCCACTCATTAAAAAAAGTACTGCTCCCTTGAAAAATAGTCCTCAGATTACCCACAACTCACCCTCTCCCTTTCCCAGCAGCTAAGAGTGCCATCAATTACCCCAGCAAAAGCTCCCAGCAACCAGGGAGAAAACTGGAACTAGGAAGAGGGAGGACCAGGCAGGGGGTGGGTGGCCTTGGAGTAAACCTCCCCTATTTCCTACACTTGAATAATTTCCTCCTTCTTCCCCAGGCAACCCACGGATTAGATGCACAAAAGTACAGCAATTACCCTCTTCAATTATCCTAAAGACTCAGCAAGAATAAATTGTTTGCAATGGAGAACCCTCTTGCCTTCTCCTCCCTCAAAGCCAAACCCATCCTCCATCATCTACAGCCAACCTATGAAATCTGTAAGCTCTGCAGGCCGAGACCATTGCTAAGCAGTCAGCTTTAATTTCCTTGGAGTCCTCCAAATGCAGCACTGTGGCTCAGACAGAGTTATCCAGCACTGCCTTTGGAGGCTCCATTTCTCCTCTCTCCCTCCCCAGCTCACAGCCCACATATCACCAAATACAAGCAGGAAGAGAAGGGAGCAGGGAAACTTCTCTGCAAAACCACCTCTTTATTTCAGGTTTCTTGGATGTGGTGCAACACCAGTCTGGAAAAAAATCCTCACAGCCCACAGCCTACTGAGCTTCCAAGGGCTGTTTGGAGAAACAGCACAAGACATCAGCTGACACTAGCAATTACATCCAAATAGCAGATACAAGTCTGTTATCGATCCGTTCCTAGAGGGAAGGACAAGCTATCCAGTAAAAAGGGGTGTCACGTTATTAAATTCTGAAAGGATAATAACCCAACACAGAGGGCACAGCTGTTACTGGTACACTTCAGGCTTCCTTTCCAAGCCTGACAGGGAGCAAAGATCATCAGAGTGCTTCAGTGTTCAGAGACAGGCCTAGAAATTAGAGAAATGAATTAACATATCCATATCTGAATTACTGGGCTAAGGGGGCTGCAAGTTCTACTGGCCTGGTGCTGCCAGTTGTTCCCAGCAGCTGCTGAAACCTCTTCTTAGCCAGTGCACAACACTCAAGAAGCACTTTGACCTCTCCAAGCTCTGCAGCTTTGCCCCAGAGCAGAAGTTTTAGCAGTCCAAACACTTGCAATAGCCCATGGAAAAGGTGCAGGGAGGTTGTCTCCTTCAGTAACCTGAGCCAAACACCCTGGTGAAGAACAGGCACAGACAGCTCTGTGGAAAAGCCTGGATCAATTTTGCTGTGAAAAAGAAAACATGGCTCAGGGTAAGCGAACAAGCCACAGCCTTTCAATATCAGCAACTCAAAAGAATGGGAGAATTTAACCAAGCTGCTGCTGGGAGAAAAAAAAATCCACAAAGAGTTATCGATTTTTATGAGCTTGGAGTCAAAAGATCCATAAATTATTCACAAGGCAACAGAGATGGCAGATTTCTTGGACATTTCAGCACTGCACTGAACAGAATTATGAGCTCAGATCATTTGGCCAGACTGTCCCACAACTGAGCCTTTAGAAACAGCAACAGTGATCTCCAAAGGGGTCTCTGGATGTGTGACAGGCAACTGCCCTGCTAGCAGCTTGTGGGACATGCCAGGGGCTACAGGCAGAGCTGGACAGACAGAACCACAACAGAAAATGGTTTCAGAGCATACCTGGAGGATTTTCCACCCCACTGCAGACAGCAGGTCTCCCTGTCTGCATTAACAAAATTACAAACATAACACCACGAATTAGAAGCGAAATGCACCCATATCTCTGCCCAAACAGACTTGGCCAAGGAATCAAAGTCCCTCCAATCACCCCAAAAGGCACTTGGAAATCAAGGTGTGGAGAGCACTAACAGACACCAGTATTTATCTCAGATTTAACTCTGGGCAGAAAACTCAAGCTCAAGAGCTCTGTGAGGTACTCCCAGCTTCATCACAAGCCTCAGGTGCAGCCTCTGGCAACTCATCTCTCCAGGCCCCTCTGCAAAATAGAAGGCAACAGTTTTCCTCCTGCTGCAAGGGAGAAGCATTGATGCCCCCAGATGTGAGAGCAGCCAAGGCCAGGCAGTGCCTCAGATCCTGAGCTCGTCGGCACAGATCCTCATTACCACAGCCAACCTCTGACACCAAAACAAAGCAGTCCCTTAGATTTGCAGCACTCAAAGCTCTGGAGACACCTGGGATTATCCCTTCACACAGCCAGGAAAGCACGGGCTGAACAGTGCTGCTGAGGCAGCCAGCAGCACACAGCCACTGCCTTCCACTGGCTCCAGTCACACCAGTCCCTGCTCCTGGCTGAGAACTGGGGAGTCTCTGGTTGAACCTAAGCCAGGTATGACTCCAGAGCATGTAAAAGACCTCAGGGCTGGAAGGATTCTTGTTTAAAAAGCAGTGGATTGGAAACTTCAGAACAAGGTAAGTTTTATGAAATCTAGTGGGGGAAGATCAATATATTCTTTTGTAGGTAAATGTGGTCATTGGGAACACTGGAGCAGCAGCTCAGAAGACAGATTTTCTATTTATCCACCCCACCAGAAGCAGAAATAAGAACAAAGGCAGCTGTCCTTACCCACCACCCCAACACAAACCAAATCTGGGATTCTGAGCCTTTAACTCACAGAAAAAAAAACATAAATCTTCCTGTCCTTGTGCAGAAAGAGCTGGAGGTTTTAAAAAGTGCTGGAAGGGAAGCCAGCCATTTGTCTTTACTCTTTCCAAACCCAGGGACCTGGATGCCTGGCCAGTTGCCCATAACAGCACCTAAACCCAAGGCAGTGGTGCAGCTCTCAACACCCAAATCCCCAAGTGTGCCAAGGGTGAGCCAAGTGTGGGTTTCCAGCCCAAACCCCCCCTGCTCTGTGGCAAACCCAGCAAGATGCTGGAGGCAGGCTGATGAGAAAGCTGTGGTGCTGAGCTGGCTCACACTAATGACCCCACAGCAGGATCTGGCAGGCAAAGGCAGCCCCCAGAATTAGCCAGAGCCGCTTGAGTTTCAGATGGTGCAGAACAGCACATTGATCCATTTATCGTCTCTGGGTTGCCATGGAGACCACAAGTCATTCCCCACCATCAGCACCCCCCTGCAGACCCCCCCACTGCTTTTCAATTGATAGCTGGGCACTGGGGAAGCATTTGCAGCACCGTGGAAATTAAATCCACACCAGAGGAGCAGAGGATTCAGAGCTGACACAGCCAAGGGACCTCAGCTTGAGGCAGCCTGTCCTGCTCTTCCCCACAGAGCCAGGCCAAGCAACCAGGCATTCCAAGCCTGAATATTATGGGAAATTACCAATAATAAAGTGGGATTTTAATGCCACTCCATGGGTTCCCCTCTGACAATTCTTACAAAGTAGCAGGGAGAAAAGACTTAGATATAAGTGCATGTGCCAAAACAGGCTTTGGTGTATCCCAGAGGCCATCTCCACCAGGGAGTTCCCATCTCCCCAAACAGGGTGACACCCAGCAGGACAGCAGATCCACTCGTGAAGGATCACAGCTGACCCTTCACCAAAGGGAGCAGAGCACCAAGCAACTTGTGCACGCTACAAGCAGCAGGATGAGAGTGGGTGGATCAAACTCCAGCCACCTGCTGCTGGAAAAACATCACTTCTTGGTCTGTGGAAGATACATGAGCCACAACTCTGGGGGCAGCAGAGCGAGGCTTGAGCACATCCTGAAAGCCCATCCTTCAGATATACCTTCCCCAACCTCTCAGCCAGGAAGCAGAGAAAATGCCTGAACTGCTTTTGGGGCAAACATCCCAACGGGGTGCACAACACTGCCTCCCCACACCTACCCAGTCCAGGCTCTGGCACCACAGAGTACTCAGGTGCTGTTCAGCACTGTCATTTACTAGAACCAGATAGTATCACATTTCCTTCCTCCCACCCCATGTAGGATGAAAAAACACCATCCAGACAACCTGAGAAAAATTTTTCAAACCTTAATGCTTAAGGTTTGGCTTTTAACTCCACACAGAGCCACTCAAGCCAGTCACCTGCTCAGTCAAAAGAGCTGATCCCATGTAATTCCCTTGCATTTTAACAAAGGGCTGCTGTGCAAGGGCTGCACTTCTTAACAGCTCATTCCCTGCACACACCAGTGTGAAAACTCTGTGCTGGCTTTACCCCAGGCTCCAGACCTGGATTATGACAAGCACCTTTTAGGAGGCCAAAGGACAGAGGAAGAGCTGGTGTCACCAGCCCCCCCAGCATGGTGGGCTGCTGCCAGAGGAGCCCAGCAGCCAGAACCCACCCCAGGCACTGGAGCATGAGGACACAGGGCAGGTGGCAGAGCACAGAAAGGCAGCTGCAGGCTGAGAGCCTTCAGGGAAACTCAAGAAGCGTGGTGTAAATACTGTATGTGCCTGGAGCCAGAAAGCTCAGCGAGGGCTGTGTGTGGCATTTCCTGAAGGTTACCTCTAATAAGTGCTGTCAGCTTGCCAGCCTTCGACTGTCTGCTGAGTCCTTCTGTGGGAAGCACGGCCTCTGTGGCATTGTCACAATCTGTGACAGCAAGAGCTCAAAAAATAAAATTCCTCCCACGCAGCAAAGACAAAGCAGGTGTAGGACACCGGGGCAGGCAAAGCCACTGTAACCTGGCAGGGTGGGAAGGCTCCTCTCTTCTTGCTAATGCCTGGCCACAGAGCTGCTTGCTGAGCACTGTTCTCTCCCCCGGCAGAGGCTGAGGGGCAGGTGAGCAGGTGGCCCAGGCTGTGCTGCTGTGCAGCCCTGCTGTGCACGCAGCTGCTCAGCCCATCCAGCCCAGCCCGTGCAGGCACATCCAGCAGGAGCAGAGCTGTGATGCTCAGGGAATTCTCCTCCTCCAGCAGGTGCTGGGGTGCTGCAGCAGCTCCCTCACCCCTACAGAGGGCCGGGCACTGCATCCACCCTGTGCCAGAGCGGTTGGTCAGCACAGCCAGAGCACAGCAGGGCTCATTTGTCTGCATTCATTTTCTAGCTGCCACCCAAGAGATTATCCTGGCCCTCCCAACTCATTTACTTTTTCCACTGGGAGCAGACAGGGCATCTCCATCTATTCCCAGGCGTTTTCTGGTCTCAGGGTAACGTTTACTCACAGCTTTGGAGCCTTTCCAACCCCGTGCTCACAGCCCACTGGTGAAGTGGATCTGCTCTCTGCTGTTCTTCAAATCACCTGCTGAGCTCAGTGTAGCACAGGGGCTTGCAACCAAGCCACATGGCATCCATCTCTCCAGCAAGGACACCAAGCTTTCCTGTAAAAGCAGAAAATGCCCACGACTCCTCTTGCTGAGCCTCTGCCTCAAGCCCTTTTCTTTTTTTCACAGGACAGCTCCAAACACAGCTCTGGAAATAAATGCCAGTGGTAAGCAGACAGTACACAACAGATAACAAACACTGCAGTTGTGAGCAGAGAACTCAGGAGATCTGTCATTCCAGTTTCCAGGAAAAAAAAAAGCCACAGTTCAAGGCCTCTTTGGTTACGTAAACTTCATTTCCATGTCTTTTATCACTGATAAGATAAGCCATTGCTCAAGTTCAAGTTCTGTATCAAGTAAACCATGATAATCCTCTTAGGAATTCCCCATGCCCCAGCTTGAACAGACCTGCAGAAAAGAGCTTAAGGGGTTGCCTTCAGCTTAAAAAAAGAAACACACAAGCACACAGCCACAGACTTATTTATAATGTAGGCAAATTTGGGGCCTAGTATAGAGCACTGTAGGCTTATACAGCTCTGTCTGAATAAGGGATCTACTTCTGCCCTAGTTCATAAATGCTACAAGCTACTACTTGGTCATGCATCGCTCAGCTGAGCACCAGCCTGGGGATGATTGCCTTCCAAGGAGGATTTCTTGCAGCAATAGGAATCCAGAGGGTCAGACCCCAGAAGAAATTAAACTGACTCACAACCAGTCACACACACTTTGTCCTGGATTAGAGCAACAAGACTTTTCCAGGCAGCAGTCATTTTTTTTATTTATTACAGCAGAGGATAATTTTATATCCTTTAATGCTGGCAGCAGAATTACAGTGATTTTAAGCAATTATTGCCCTGCTTCGGGTACAAGACGTTAAACTCACTAAGACCACCTCCTCCTGTACTTTACTGTCAAAACACCCAGATGCAAAACATCGCTGTCTATATTTGTTAAGAGGATGATTTGATCCGATCTAGCAACTGACTATATTTACTAACCACTTAAATATGCACTCACACACCCCGCACTGCAACACAAAAGGCCATTTCATAAATATCTGATTGCAAGACAGATGACAGCAATAAGCAGGCACACAAACTCTTGCCCTCCTCTCTGCTGCTCATCATCAGGACACAAATTACCTGGGCCAGCAATTTCATCACAGCATCTTCCAGGGAACTGACTTAGCCTGAAGGCAGTGAAGGCCAACATTTGAAGCTTTAATACTTTACTTCACAGGGCTGCATCTGGCCACCCCCAGCGTGCTTCAGCAACGTGCACCCACATGCTGCAAGGGCACAGCATTAAGCCCTTCTAAGCCAGTGGCTGCCAGAAGATCAAGGCCCCAGGCAGTGGGTAACATCTGAAACTGGTGCTTAAAATGCAAGTTTTCTTCAGGTCTATCTACTTCCCCAGCCAGCCCAACGGGCTCCAGCACCCACAACTGTTTCTTACACATTTCCAGCTACCATGACTTTTATCCCTCTGCTAGCTCCTCTCCATTAGGGTCTTCTGCACATCTCTCAGTATTTTATGACACTCAAACTAAAAGATGCAGCATATCAAACGAAATACATCTCTCTCCTTCCCACCAGCAACTTCAAGATCCTTCAGCATTGACTGACAACCCACAATATTGTGGGAAAGGCTGTTTTCAGATCAGCTGCTGGAAAAGCTCTTCCAAGGTAGCAGCTGAATTCAAATCACACACCAATTAGCTCAGGGGGATTTGTATGTTTTTCTTTCAGGAAACCTATTTGAAAACAAAACAAAGAGGGGAAAAAAATGCTTTAAATCTCATTAAAATATCTCAAACTGTGTCACAAGAATGCCACATTTTCTACTGAAGAAAACAGGAGCAGCTTTAACTAGTTTCACCTCACCAGATGGAATTTTGTCCTTTAAACCCACTTGCTGCATCCCCCCACCTCCAAGAAGATAAGACAGAGGTCCAGAGCAGCTACAGACCTGCTCAGCATCACACAGCAAGTAAACCACTGTGCCAAACTGCCTGGATCTGTCCTAATCTTTCCCACAAGATGAGGTTTTCCACCCTGCTCCCCTTAGGTTTTCGCCTCCCGCCTCAAGGCCACATGCAGATGACCGTGCTTTTTCTGAAGCCAGTGCCAATGAGGCCACTGCATTCGTTATCCAGCAGGATAATGACAGAGTGCAATTCAGTCAACAGCAAATCCTCCCCAGGGAGATGCCCTCTGACCCTCCCTGAGCTGGGGGATGAACGCAGACAGCCAGATCTCAGACAGGCGGCAGGGCTGAGTGAATAATTCCTAATGAATCCTTTCATCTCTTCTTTTGTTTTGGGGAAGGGAGGGAGGGGGTGAAAGGAAATAGTTTGGTACTATCCACCAGCAGAAAATTATTTTCTAGAGCTACCCCAAATCACTGTCATCTGAAGAACATTTTTCATGGCTTCTGCACAGTACGTGGGCACAGAACACAGGCTGCTCTCTGCAGAGAGCCCCTGGTGCAGACAGCCAGTCTGGGAGCAGCAGCCAAAGACACAGCAAGAGCAGGGATGCCGCTGGAAGCCTCGCTTCAAATCACCCTTAGGCAGGCAATTGAGAGTTAATCTAAGATATCCACTCAAACCACATTTTTGCCAACAAAATTCAGTTCCACTGACACATCAGCAAATGCATGAAGGACAAGAAAGTTCATGAAATGAGGCCCACAGAAAGCCAGGATCTTACCTCTCTCCACATGCCACTCAGACCTCACTATCAATTTTCTCTCATTTTCCAAGCCACAAGCTGTAAGGATAACAAGGATGTGATAAAAGGAGATTTATTTTTTCCCCAACAAAAAGAAGCAATTCTCATTTCTCCAGTGTGAATTCAGCTGTAGAATTCAGTTTAGCAGCATCTGCTGAACGCTCCGAGTCACCCAGAGGTACCACAGTAAACAAGGGTGGAAAAACAACTCCCAGCTCTGAGATCTCAGAGCTGCTTCTCAAGCTTTCAGTCATTCATGCAGCACCCTGGCCCATGGACACTTGTCCTCATCACTTTTAGCCTCGCAGTTTTTATCCCCATCTCTCAACTGGTCCTAAAATCAGCCCTGTCTGAAGCAATCCCTTCCAGCTGCAGCAGCATTTACAGCATGGGTTATACTGGGAACAGAAATCACAAACAAGGACCATGGTGGTGAGATGCTCCCAGCCCCATTCCCAGACAAATGAACTGACATGAACCTGCACACTTCAACAGAGCTTGGCTGGTGTATTTATATAGATGCCAAATCCCAGGGATATCAATGACAATCTCTTCCCCAGTAAAACCTGATTACAGTGCTGGACTCTCTAAAGCCCCTCTGCCACCTCAGACATCATGGGGAGCAGCCAGCAAACCCCTCCAGGTGCCCTGCACAGCAGGGGCTGCAATGCCAATGATTAAGCAAATCTTCAAAGGAAAAAAAAACAAGAGTCCTGGTCAATGACTGACCAGTGTAATAGCTCAGGCTACTATCATGTGCTCTTCTCACACCACATTTGTTTGCTGGGCTGCCCAAGAGGTTTCCAAGGGTCAAACACGAGGTCATCAGCTTTGCTGAAAAATATAAAAAGCTGGAACTGCAAGTAAGGAAGGTGCCAGTACTTACAATTAAGGCTAAAAAAGACATGAAAATGCAAATCCTTTAAGTTTAAACGTACCAGAGGCAGCATCAAAAAGGAGAAGAAAAAGAAAAAGGATTTTATGGTTTTTGAAGATCAGACCTTCGCAATATTTAGTAATCCACGAAAAATTCTGACTAGCCTCAAGGACCAAGAGTGGCTGTGGAAAGCAAAACCTTGCTTTCAGGCTATTTTGAGAAGCACTCACAAGGTTTATCCCAGAAACTGCTTTCTGCCTACTCAGATTTCTCAACTGAGCCAATCACATGGTGTTTCGGTGGACTGCTGGAGACACTTGAGAATAGCAGAGCTGCCTGCTGCTATCTGCCTGGCACAGGGTGGTTTTTAATTGAGGCTGAACTCTTAAGTCCCTGCTGCAGTCTGCAGCTCTGATCACTGAAATAATAATTAAACCCAGGAGAAACAGTGCAAAGCAGCAATGCCTTCAACTAGAACACGAAGATGAGGGGACCTGAAGATGTGCACAGACATCTCCAGGACGTGCTGTTCTGTTTCAAGCCTGAGGATTTCACGGATTTTTAAACAGAAAGTCAGGGTGGCAGAGATCCTGCAGTACAGAACCAGCAGAGATGCAGGAAAGTATCCACTTTCACCTCACCCAGTCCAAGCAAAAAAATCAGAATAAGTTTTTGCCATCTGAGTTTGGGACCTTCCTTCCACGGGAATCTGAAAGATTACCCAGAGAGAGGAACACAGAGCAAGAGATGCACCCGAGATATCAGAATGATTTGAGCCATCCTCCCCAGTTCAAATTTCTTTCAAATGTGAAAGAAACCGCTCTGAAAAAGTCTGTGCTGGCAGATCAGACAACACAAGTTCAGCTCTGAAATCCGAGGGGAGAGGCTGTGCCTGGAAACGACTCTCCATTAGGTTAATTAGTCAAGTTTGATGTATCCAAGTCGGTTACCATGGCCACAGGAACCAAGAGTAATGCTTTACACAGATTTCCTTGTGTGGGACTGGGGACAGGGGAGCTCATCCAGCCCCTCCAGGCCCTCTGGGCAGGCAGGGAGGAAGGAACTTGCCACCCTGGGCTCTGGGCCAGCCCCTGGGCTGGGCTGCTCACAAAGCCTTTACTGGAACTGCTCCCTGTCCATAAGGCTGCTAAATATAGCACCCGAGCTCAACCAGGTTAATGACACATCAAGAAGATGCATTTGCACAGAAAAATAAACAGAATGCATGCGAGAGCTACACTCCACCTGGCTTCTGGCTGGCTGGTTTTGAGTGGGGAGAAAAATCAAAAAGCTGCTGTTTTCTCTTAAAAATTCAATGCCTATCTGTCAAAGAAGTGACAGAAAGCTGTCCATCTCTGCAAACACTATGCCAAACACAGCTGAAGCTTGTCTGTCAATTTCAGAGCCTGGAAAGAGACCACAGCATATTACAAACAAACAAACATTTTAAGTGTCATTAGTTACATTACGATCAACATCACGTCAGTTGCTTACAACTCTACTCTGCAGCAAACACTCACCCAAGCACTAGCACCCATGAGTAAAATCTACTGCAACTTCAGGAACAGCAGCAGATTTAGAAAGGAGTGGGAGAGAAAAAGCAATTTGTAATTCAGCAAGGCTCCTGTGGCAGAGCAGGTTTAAACTCCCTGGAGAAAGGACTCTGCTCTCACTCTCTGCTCCTCAGGTGCCTCGCTGAGCCAGGACTGACGGCTGCAGAAGCTGCCACGCAGCACAGGATGGCTTCTGCCCAACCCTGCCCTCCATCAGCTGGCCCTGGGCATGCAGGGCCACGGCACAAAAGCACAGAGCACTTGAGTCTCCTGGGTGTGCACAGGCAAGACTCCAGGGAAAAAGGTGCTGCAGCCAGCACAAAGCAGCAGCAATGTGAAAAACCCAAGCCTGCCGCAGGGGAACATTCTCATTCTCAATCACCACTCCCAACCAAGCACTTCATTTCCAGCTCACAGAAAAAGAGCAAATGCCACAGACCGTGGCAGAAATGACTGAGCTGCTACAGCAGTGCCTGAGCTTGACCCCAAGCTGAAACTGCGGCTGGAACATCACCAGAACCCTACCTGAGGGTTTCTATCACCTGCTGCAAAACTGATTGGTGCGTCCCACGCTTGGGAGAGACACATGGCACGTCTGCAAACAGGTCTGTGCACAAGTTTGGGGGGAATATCTCCCCTCTTAGAGGGGAATTTCAGCCCTCTGGAATTTACTCCTGCAAAGAAAGGCTTGAAGCACAACCAGGTTGTGTAAAGTACAGCCACTCCTGCCTGATTTCAGGCCCTGTGTCCCCTGGCTCCACATCCGTCCTTGCAGCACCCATACTTGGAACTGACTTAAACAAAACCATGACTGCTTGGTGAAGACATTCATTCAGCTACTCAGGTCAAAAATAACAGGAGAGAGAAGCACTGTGATAGGAACATGCTGAGAGGGCAGGGAGGTGGCAAACTCCTTCAATCAGCACTACAACCAAAGTGCCCCAATTTCAGAAATACAGCTTGAAGAAAGTGGGCTGGATGGTGTGAAAAAGGGGAGCAGGAATCACCCCTGTTTGACAGCCCCAAGCCCACCAAGAGTTACAATCAGCCCCACCTTTCTCTGTAGGTTGATGTTCAGCTGTCAGCTTACCCCCTTCCCTGCACACGCCATAAATAGTTGCTCATACAGATTTCTCTGTTACACTTACCAAAAAACTGGGAGTGGCCATGTGACAGGAGCACAGAACATGGAGAAGACCACTCACATCTCTAATTGTTCTGCCTCCTCAAGACACACCAAAATGACTTAGCAAGGCTGCAAGGCGAAGCTGCGTATTTATTATTTATTTGCACTTTTTTTTCCTGCTGGTTAAGAAGCTTCATAAAGCAGATTGCAAGTGGCCAAGACAGCACAGGCACCTTTTCCAAGTTTTGCATAAACTGGAATGAGTGAAGAATAGCAGGGATAGCAGCATTCCTGGCTGTGTCCTTTACAATAGATATTTTACCTAAGAATTCCTAAGTTACCTAAGTAATTAATTGTTACCTAAGAATTAACTGGCAAAATACTCAAGGAGTTCGTAAAGGCAAGTGTGAACACACACTTATTTCTGGGTATGGAGTTCTTACCCTAGGGATCAGCCTCTAAAACAAGAATCAGGATGTGCAGGCTGGCTGATCAGAAGGCA
The DNA here is from genome assembly GCF_963513975.1 of Fringilla coelebs. NCBI lineage: Eukaryota > Metazoa > Chordata > Aves > Passeriformes > Fringillidae > Fringilla > Fringilla coelebs. The sequence goes on from NC_140043.1 coordinate 13,952,564, forward strand.
GGGGAGTGTCTGTGTTAGCCAAACACATTCAGTGCCTGGAGCAGCACCCGGGTGAGCCCAGGCTGAGCAGTCGTGCACGGACACGCTGTTCCTGGAGCAGCCAGGGGCCTGACTCTGCACCCATCTTCCAACTCAGCCAAAGGTTCAAGGTGTTTCCACATGAAACAAGGAACTGGAGCGAGGCAAACACAATAATACATTGTGTGGGGAATGAAACCTCCTGCTGAGAAGAAATCCACAGACGTCTAAAAAGCACAACCGAGCAAAATGCAGAAAAAAATAAGACACAGATGGAGCCCAAAGCTCTTGTCTCATTGAGCCAGACCAAAACTCGCTCTGCCTTTGGCAGGGGAAACAGGAGCAACCAGGGTGCTTGTGTCTGCCTCTGCAGCAAAACTCCTCCACCTCAGGGCAAAGCAAATTCCCCATTTCTCAGCCTTCTCTGCTGCTGGCAGAGTTTAAGGACATCCTCAGAAGTGCGTTGGATTTCACGAGCACCAGTCTCAGTGGACAAGATGCAAACCTCAGCTCTGCACAGTGAGAGAGTTAAAATAAAAACACAACCCTTAAGGTACATGCTGACTTCTCTCTTTACTTCTGTTTCATAATGCTGGAGAAAACCCAAAACCCTGCAGTGTTTCTCACTCCAACACCACACAGCCCTCAGGAACGCTGCTGGCAGCTGGCTGGGTTCGGGACCAAAACCACAGCAGCTCTTTATGTGCATCTCAAGACACGTAGACATCAAAAGCCAAAAAAAAAACCCAACCCAAAAAAAAAAAACCCACCCCAACAATTTTTAAGTAGCAACCCTGTCAAGATATCAAAGTAAAGCCAAAACTAAAACCTACAAATGAAGCAAAAAAAAAAAAAAAAACAGAGGAAGAAGAAAAAAAGGGCTGGCTGACACCTCCTATACATGCTGCCAGCAGGATCATTTGCTCCAAAAATAAGGATGCTCAACACATCTTAACTGATGACACGACAACTGCTTCACGTCCCAACACCGAAGTTGCATAAAAACCTCTGAATACCCACTGCCTTGCAGCTCAGTAAAGAAAAAAAAGAACTCTACTCACTCAGAGCAAGCAACAGACACCGTGTGCCGCTCCTCAGAAAGATTTTCAGCTCTTCATTTCCACTCAAGCATCCACTCGGGCTGCAGAGAGGCATTTTACCCCTCCGCCCTTTGCCAGTCACGCTCAGCAGCTCCAGCCACAAGGCTGCAGCTGAGCTGGCTGCCCAGGTGCCTGTGCCCACAGCATGCAAAAATATCTCAACTGTAGCTCTGGATCCCAAAAAACTCTGCAGAGCAAGCGCACAAAGGGAGAGCTACTGACTCCAGGTCCCCCCCAGACAGCAGCAAGCAACCTCCTGCAGAGCCTGGATATGCACAGGCTGCCTCAGCAGCACCTCCTGAATAAGAGACATTTAAGACTAGAAAGCCTTCAATAAGGATTCTGAAGGCTTTTTCCACTGCCAGGTCAGAGAGTTTCCCCAAAACACTGAACACACAGATTCCTGTAATGCAGACTTTGCTGCATTTTATTTCTTTGACAGTTTTTAATCACCTCTGGTCTGGCATTTGGAAATTATTATTCACACACACACAACAGGAACAAGGCTGCAGGGAAACATGAATTTCACTGGCCTGCCTGGTTTTGTCTGTGGACACCACCTCACATATTACCAAATCAAAACAAGCCGGCCAACTTGAGCGTGAGGGGGAAATGAAAGGGCAGACCGGTGACCTAGAAATAAAGCTGACACTCTGGCATGAGCTTGAAACTCTGCAGCAAAGGGAAAAGAAAGAAAAAAAGAAAAAAAAACAGGCTGTAACTGCTTTCAAGATGGAACTTGAAAAGTTTATTAATGGAATAATGGAATTATATGATGTGGTACCCACAGAAAAGCAAGGACTCTATCAAGGAAGTTTTTCCAATAGGGAAGAGGGGACATAGTTATTTACTAAACACAAGAAATTCTTACACCAAAGAGGGGACATATTTATTTAAGGTTCAGATGCCATAAAAACACCCCTAACGAAACCACTGGAGAAACTTCCTGAGCACAAAGTTCTGGTACCAAACACCCTGCTCTGATAGACACCCAAAATTTACACACCACACCATGTCACAAATTACATGATGGTAACAGCATGGGCATGAGGAGGCAGTAGACAAAGCTTGAGGGCTTCAAGCAGTGCATCAGGAATGCCACAGTCTCAGCACTGATCCAATGCCAACTCGCCCTGCCAGGTGTAATTGGCTCAAAGAGGGTGTTCACAAGCTACCTTTGTTCCAGCAAGTCTCAGACTTGAGCGAGTAACGCCCGCATCAGCGGCAGAAACCGCCACGGGACCCGCATCGCCCTCGGCAAGGCTGACAGAGAGGCCTCCAGGAGCCAACCTCCAGCCCAGACCCTGTATGCACCATCAGGTAACCCAGTGTAAATCACTGGGCACTCACAGCCTCCCAAAACCAGCTCCTTGCAACATCAGAGCAAGGAGATCACGCGGCCTCGGCAGTAAACACTTACACAGAAGGCTTTGCCGCAAGAGCCAGGTGCTGCCACCGATAAACCACGTGCTCTCCAGGGCTTCTGCAGCACTGCAGGTACCGGCCTGAGAAGTTTGCAGAGACCAAAGACTGAGCTATTTATGAAGTGATCAAGTACCATGCAGCTGAGATCTGGTCTTATAAAAATTTAGCCGCTGGAGTAATTTTATAAGGTTTTAAAATATTTTCAGAAGAAAGCCAACTTTCCATTGTTTGCCACAGCTTGTTAGAAGCCCACACATCCCGCAGTGTAGAGGAAAAGACACCCTCCGCCCTCTCCAGCCAGCGCTGCATGGCTGGAGGCACAGGCAGATTTTCAGAAAGCTCGACTTTGCCTGTCATCCTACTCAGCAATTCAATTCTCCCACCACATCCCACTGACACCCAAGCGCAGGGCTCTGTCCTCCACCATGCTCTGTTGCAATAATCAGGCCCCAGCTCTTTACACAACCACCTAAGCCTCCAGACCTCACAATTAAACACTCCCTGAGGAGGATGAAACCTGCCCACCTGGGAGGCAGCAAGTCCCCAGGGACTGAACACAGACGATGGGACGATCTGCACCAGGAACCTTCCCAAATCCTGTCATCCTCCACCCACGGGCAGACACATTTCTTTCCTTCTGCCTTCTTCAACACAGAGACAAGGAAGAGCACACTGCAAACAACTCTCCTGCCCTAACATGCACAGGACAAACCCAAACTGTGTTGCTTAAGAAGCTGGTAGGCAACATTCAGGTACCAGCACAGAGCAGCAGACAGAGCCTGCAGAAAACAGAGTTTAGAGGACGCAGAAGTCCTAAAAGCTACATGACAGACGGTCACACCACTGAGGTATTTATTCAGTTTACAGCCAGCTCCCTGAGCAGGCAGGGAGAAGCACACCCAACTGGAAGAGTTAACTTCCCACACGTTTGGCCAAAGCTGCATTTCTGGGCACCGCCGCTCTGTCCAGTGTTACGCCAGGGACACAATGCTAAATAAAGATTACGTGGAGTGGTATTATGTAAATAATTCTCTTCCACAATGAAAGGATAAACCTAGACTGCCTGGTTAGTTATTAACCCAGGAGGCAGCGCTGCAGAGAGGAAATCCTGCCGGCTCTGCCTCTCTCCCTGACACACGCACCACCCACCCAGAGAGCCACAGCCAGGCCTGCAGCCTCCAGGGACAATACCCACACCATCCCCAGCCTCCCTGCATGCTGCCACTCTCCCTCACATCACTTCCCACAGGAGCAAACTATTTGGACCCCACCACATTGTCTCCTCCCAGGGCAACCCCGCTCCCGGCCTCATCACTGCTGCCAATGCTCAACTCTGCCTTCTTCCTCCTCCTCATCCTCCTCTCACCATCAGCCCAGGACACAAAGGGTTCCCTTTGCTATGAAGGGAACACACTCCTCAACACATCCCTCCTCTTGAAGGCCTTCTCTTCCTCTCACAGCTGAACTCGCTGGAGCCTGCCTTTGCTTGCATATCTTCTTCTGCCCAGAATAACTTACTCGACCTTTCTGCCTCCATTTCTCCCTGCAACCTTCCTGCTGCCTTGGCCTCACGTCTGAATGCTTTATGTTTGTCGTACGATTTTAAATCTGTCAGCAATTCATCCATCTGCCACCTCCTGGGTTTTTAATGCCGCAAAACGTTCTGGGATACAGCCTTGCATAAACCTCTTGGTGGAAAATTAAGCTGTACCTCATTCAGAAACCAAACTGGCTTTGAGATCATTTCTTTCCAAGGTGCTGGGCTATTTCAAAGTCTGGCTTCTTCCCTACAGCGAGCAGAAAAGCCATGATGCTATCCGGTCTAAAATAAACATTATGGGAGCAGCGATAAGGGGAAATATTTCAGCTGACTAAGAGCAATGCGGGTTCAAATCCAAGCGTAAGCTGATATTGCTTATAATTTGTTCCTGAGCCAAAAACACAGACTGGGAGTGAAAAAATGGAAGGCATTAAACAACAAGCAGCGTACTCAGCGACTCTGAAAAACTTCAGCATTTCCATTTACGTTATTATTTTTTTAAATAACCTTCAGTTTCACGGATCATAAAGTTAATTTGGAGTAACTTCCCTTCTCTGTAACTAGACAGAGCTGCTATCCTTTACATTCATTAATGTTTGCTCAGTGCTCCGCAGCTATAAAGAGAGCACTAACCATTATCAGCATCCTCCATGCACCCAGCAGGCACATAACCACTGCTGTGCTCTCCCTGTCCCCTCCCCGTGCCCCAAACCCCCTCCAGCTCTGGCACTGTGGTCACAATCAGAGCCATGGACAACCACCTCCATCTTCACTGCTTTTCTTCCAGTGCCAGGCACCTCTCTCCTGCAGGCAGGGCTCCTTCTCTGGGCCTCCCCAAGCCAGATTCAGATCATCAGCGATCAGTGCCTCCTCACCTGCCCACCCTCAGCCAGCTCACATTTCTCAGCTTCACACAGCTAAGGGGGATGCTATAATGTGAGCACTGCCTACTCATCAGAAACATCCCCTCCTGAGGAACCCTGCTCACCTTTAGTGGGAACAGTCCACACCCCAGAGAGACTCCAGCTGCCAAAGGCAGGTTGGCAGGAACAGAGAAATGGTGGCCTCCAGAAGGGAAGTGACAAGGAGGGTGGGCAGCAGGACTGGGGGTGCAGCCCAGATTTCTCAATTCCCAGTACAGTCCCACAGCTGCCTCGTGCTCAGGTCAGGGATCACTTCCCAAAACTGACGAATCACTCATTTCCTTCTGCTCTTCTGTCCTCCTTCCCTTCCTGCCAGATCCATCCCTCACTCTGATCAAGCTTTTACATGCATTTTCATGTCCTCTGCTCTGGAGCTCCAGCTCCCTCTTCAATCTTCTTTTTGGGAAAGCAGCTCTGCTCTAGTCATGCTCATTAAATGATACACATTTCCATTTTCTACTGCAATGCAAAGATCTATCCCTCGACATTACAGGGCAAATCAGAGACCTCAACACCTGTGTGCCAGCACAAGCCCAGCCATAAATAGCAATTCTCTGCTGCTTCCTATGTCGATACACAGCAAGAGCCCTTCAAAGCTGTGCAGGAGCCTGTGCCACAGCAGCCTCGATGAGAATCCATGACCTCACAATGCCCAAATCCTTAGGCAGCTGCAAAAGCCTCAGTCACTAATCAGAGAGGCGACTGGGTGCTGCTATACCTCATTTCCAGCTCCATTAGAGCTGACCCTGCTCTCCGCTGAAAACTCTCAGCGAAGACTAAAGCGAGCCACGGCTCCTAAAAACGCAGCTGCCCAAAAATAACAGTGCTCCAAAGAACACACTGGCCTGGATTCCCATCCTGGTGCACCCCTGCAGCCAAGCCCATGGGCTGCACTCGGGGACCACTGCTCACAGGCACAAAACCCAGGGGGGAACCAGCATTTTGCCCCTGGGAGTAACGAGCCCTCACACTGAACAAGCAAAGCGCTCATGGAGAAAGAGAGAGACTCTTCACCAGCTCTCCAGCAGACTTGCTCTGACACATTGAACTTCACATAACCCCACCAGCCTCAGTTTTCTGACTTGTGAAGTGATCTGGTCAGAAAGAGACACTGGGTTAGGGATGGGGAGTACTGCACCCCAAAGGCCCTCCTCCAACCCACTGCCCTTCACTCTCAAACTGCTCAAATCAGCCACCCAAAACCCACCTCTGAGAAGTTACCGATTTAGTCCTCCTCTTGTACCCACTCATCTAGAAACTGACAAGATCGTAACTTTCCTCTCCCCGCAGGGACACGACGATGATGGTATCTCAGGCACATAAATTATAGTCGGTTTCAAACAGGTTTTCCCAGGACAACCAGATTGCAAAAAGGACTGCTAAAAACCAGAACCAGCAGTGGGAGGAACACAGGGAGCTATCAAGGGGGACAAATAATTCACAGCCATGTCACAAAAGATGAAGATATCTCCTATGACCCAATTCCAGCCGTGGAGATGAGACGGGGAGCTCTCAACACGTGCAGCTATCAGCACAGCTGCACGCACACCATCACTGCCAATCACAACAAAACTGCCTTCACCACGCTGCATCTCCTAATTACAAGACGTGAACACGGCCTGAACCAAACCCTCTTTGGATTTAGCGCAGGATGGCTCCAGGGATTAGTACAACCTCCACTGGAGGCAGCTTGGTTCAAATCCAACCACAGCCATTAGCAAGTGAAAAGTATTGCCAAGCAGCAGCTGGCTGGTGGCTTGCACGAAACAAGTTTATGGTTTCAGTGCAGATCCTGTCGCAAAAAAATGCCAGTCACCTCCCTGGAGCTCCAAGGTGTGAAGGCAGAGGCACCCACCTGCTTCTGCAGTGCTGGAGATGCTGATGTGGGAGGTGTTCCCACACGGGCCCAGGACCAGCTCTGCAGAGCCAGCCCTGACCTCCGCAGGGGTTTCAGAACCAGGTATGTTTTGCAACTTGGCAGAAACACACAGCTAAGTAACAGAAACCACCACCCACATGAAGCCAGGAGAACAAAGTACCAGTGTTTTCCTGCCCCAGACATGTGCGTGCCCCATCTCCTCTCTCACACCAAAAATAGCTTCTACTTTTTCCCTTTTGGCAACAACAAACCGAGGTTTGAGTGCATTTGCTTTCAATAAACTAAACACGTTTTGCAAGAGTCTCTCTCACAGCGAAACTTACTCAACTAAAGTTATAAAATATTTGTCACAGGCAAAACTTCCCTCCTGTGGCATCGTGGGACCCAACCCCAACACAGTCTGCGAGCCTTGCACACTGAATTCCTCACCCAAGGCACATGTCCTGCACACAGCTGGCAGACCCAGGCACACAGGAGGTTTGAGCTAAATCCCGAAGTCACCCAACATCAGAACTGAAACTCAGAGAATTGAGTATGATTTCATTAAAACCATCCAGGAATACACGGCTCCACTAGAGCCCTTGAGGAGTTTTGTCACCACTTCCAGAAGAGAGGGAAATGCTCACCCAGTTGTCCCACCTCACACTGGCTCCCTTTATGAATCAGTAGTAGTACCAAGTGTTTATCAGCAAAGCACACAGCAAACTTAAACTCAACCTTGCTGATAAAACCCCTGTGCTAAATGGAAAACGTCTCACCCCACATGACCAAGGAATACCAGCGCAACGATCTCACATCCACCAGACTGATAAAAACCACCAGATTCAGCAAAACCCTGACGGTTTTCAGGCACCCAGAGCGCCAGCCTTTCCTTCACAGGAATACTGAGGGAGAGTTCAAACCATAAACGCCTGTGAACCCAGGGCTTAGGAAACACGCACTGCACAGATCATCCCCAGCAGCACCGTCCTCTCCCGCACATTCTTGAGCTGACCCAAAACACAAAGTTCAGGGAGCAGACGCAGGCTGGGGCGCAGGCAGCAGTGCCTGCAGGCGTGCTGGGCTTCCAGAGGGTTCAAAGCGCTGCGAGCAAGGATGGCTTTGTTGGGTCAACACGGCCCCGGGCAGCCCCAGCCCGAGTCCTGCAGGTTTTGCTGCTTCAGTGGTGTTGGCAGCAGCCCACATGGCAGGCAGCTGCCTGCACCCACTGCAGCCTGCTCTTTGTGCATTGTCAGGGCAAGGGAGCAGGAGGAAGGGCCGAGGGAGAAGAGGGAACAGGAAATTATAAGAATCAACAGAGAGGAAAAAAAAAAAGGCGATCACTCCAGAGACCTCAGCTGGGGTTCAGAGAAACGTGCACTTGTTGCCTGCAGACACCCGGCTCAGTTACCTCCCGTAAATATTTACACGGCGAACACCACACGGCCCGAGGAGCCAGCCCTGCGAACCGCGTCACGGCCAGGAGCCGGCCGTGCCCCCCGCACCCCCGGGGCAGCCGGGCCGCTCCCGGTGCCCCTCGGATGCTCATTCATTGCTCCGGCGGTGGGCCAGCGCCAGCCCACCGGCCCCCAACGGGGGGCGAGAGCCGCAAAACACAGCGGGATTGAACGAAAGGCAGGGGAAAAAGAGGAAGGGGGGTAGGTAAGAAAAGGCCCTTGGGTGCCCCCACCCCGCAGAGGGGTGTCCCCGCCAGTCTGCCAAGTGCGGGGCTCCTCGGCGCTCCCGAGCGGCGCGTTCCCTGGAGGCCAAAACCAGCAAAACCAACAGAAAAAAAAAATAATAATAAGAGAAAGTTTCTCCCCGGCGAGCAGCTCCCGTGGCACATTTTCATTTTTACGTAACGCGGCCGCCTTTCCCCCACCTGCGGGGAGCGGAGCGGAGCGGCCCCCCCAGCCCGGCCCGCCCGCACCCCGGCACCGGGGGCTCCCCCGGGGCTCCCCCCTCCCGACTTACCTAATCCCGCCGGCAGCTGCCGCCCCCCATCGCCGCCGCCGCTCCCGCTTCAGCGGCCGGCGGGGCAGCGCTGGGCGCGGGGACGCGGCCCCACCATCTGCGCCGTGTTTATAAATCCAGAGCCATGGGGCTGCGAGCCGCGCCGCCCGTCCGTCCGCCCGCCCGTCTGTCTGTCCGTCCGTGGGGCCGGGCCGCCCCTCGCCGCAGCGCCGGCCCCGCAGCGCCCAGCCCTGCCCAGCCCTGCCCTGCCCTGCCCGCCCCGGCGCGGCGGGAGGCGGCGGTCGCTCGGTGGCTCGGTGTGTCGCTCGGTGTCTCGGTCGGTCCCTAAGGCCGCCCCACAGCCGGCCGGGCGGGGCGGGGCGGAGCGGGGCCGCGCCGCCCGCGCGCATTAAAGGGGCCGCGCGCGCCCGCGCCGCCGAGCGCCCGGCGGGACCCGGCGGAGCCGCGGATCGCGACACCGGCTGCACCCCGGCACCGCCGCTGCACCCCCGACAGCGCTCTATCGGTGCCACCCGCTACCTCGGCGCCGCCGGTGTTCCCAGCTTTACCGGTGCGGCGGGCCGCGTTAGTGCCCCTGCGTGTCATCGGTGATGTTTTGGGTACAAATCAGGGATCCTCACTCGTGGTGCGAGCTGGCCGATAGTCCCCTCGTGCCGGTGGTATTTCGGACACTTCGGAGGAGCAGGTCGGGGAACGCTTGGCTTTCTGAGCGCTGACTAGGGTTCAGCTCCCAGAAATTGTCCAGAGCATTCCACGGCAACATAGTTAAGAAACTTCAGTTTTCCCGCAAAAGGAAGGTGGGGGGCTCCAGGAGAAGACTCCGTGATGCACATTCCCAGCCCTGGGTTAGTGTCTGTACTGTGATCCCGATTGCATCTAAAACCTTCTCGGGGTGCGATCTTTGCAGGAAAACCTGAACAATTTCACAAACAGATGCCTACAGGAATCAGCACTGAGGCAACCCAGGTCACTGACAGATTTTAACTAATATCTTGCTTTTTCACACTTTTTCTTCCCCTCCATCCTCCCGGGGGGATGAGGAAGGTCACATCTCCTCAGTCACCACTGTTCCCGCTGCACTGCTGGGTGTCCCTCCCCAGGCGAGCCCACCCCGCGAGTGATGCATGACCCCAACAGCTGGAAAAGCATCCAGCAAACCTCCCCTGCTCCAGCAGCTGTAAAAACCTCCGCGTGTCCTAACCCTAACCCTAACCCCCGCTCCAGCAGCAGATGCGGGCATGCAGGGCGCCCTGCAGCTCGCCGCTCTTTGCCCGCATTTCCCCGGCAGCAGCGGAGCGGGCGGCTCTCGGCATTCCTTGCCCCAATACGGCTGCAGGGCACAGGGACTTTCCCAGGCCTGGGCTCGGTCTCCTTGAGTCACCCCACTCGATATGTAAGCACGGGCGCACGCCGCGGTGTGAGCATAAACACCAGGAGCAGCAGGCAAATTGCCTGAAATGAGCCTGGCGCGTCAGAAAAAGCAGGAAAAGTTGCCCTCCCGTGCCTGTGGCAGTTGCGTGTCTGCTGGCTCAGGGCAGCGCCCTTTGTGCGGCTCGAGTCTTCGGCTTATCCATAGGCTGAGTGTCTTGTGAAAGCAAAGGAGCAGATCAGATCTTTCTCTTGAAAATATGTTTGTCTTGGTGGATAAAGGACTGAATTTATCCCTGTTGCATTGTGAGGCTTCTCTGCTCCAGCCATTTAGCATTTTCTGAGTTTTGGGGGTTTTTTTAATATCCCTGATGTTTCACTTAATGAATGGAAGGTAAGTCCTATACCACAACAAAAAGTCTCAGGACCTTAATTTTACAGGAGCCAGGCATTTATATCCCAGTGACCTTAGAACAACATTAGAGTCAAATGTATTTAAGTAAACCCCTTAGGGTTGAACACACTTTCCAGCAACACCAAATACCCTGCCAGAGCACAGATGGATTTTTTTGCCTGTTTTTGCAGCCCAGAAGGCCAAAAGGAACCACCAGGCTGGTGTTGCAGTGGGAATATGGAGTTTTTGCAGTGGCATTGCTCTTAGAACAGTAGGGATTATTCCCTTGTGCATTTCTAGCTCTTGGAGCCTGGAGGCTTTTTGTTTTCAAGCATTTTCCCCTGGAAACTGGAAGCTTCTTGAGCTGGAGAAATCACAGATAAGATCGTGGCGGCACCTCAAGGCTCTGGGAGCTGAGAGGAGCAAAGCCCAGGGTGAGCTTGCCCGGAGCATCCTGGAGCAGAGGGAGCGCTGGTGTGGGTGCTGTGCTGCAGAGGGACACGTACACTCCCCTTGGAGCCGGGAGACAGAGCCTGGCTGCCGCTGCAATCCCGGTGTGTCTGTGCTGCGAGGCTGCAGATAGCTTACACAGATTTTCCTTAGCGTTTCACTTGGAAGCTGCCGTTGATAGCTATTCCATCAGATAAAATGGTAATGCGAGCCATCCAGCAGCAAAGATGGGGATTTCAGCTCTCAGTGGAAAACTGGAGTCCTGCCTCAGATATTCGAGATGGTCTGCATTCAACTTGCCCCATGCCCGGTACAAATGCAAGGAAATTGGGGTGTTTTCTGGCTCAGGTTGACCTGAACTCCTCCAGGAAAAGAAGTGAGATGCAAAACAGGAGCCACCCTCCCTTTGAAACCACCCTCCCGTAGAAAGCTTCAGGGGAAAGTGATTACATCTGAAGCAAGCCGTAGCCTTTAGCCTCAGTCAGCCTGTAATTGACTTTACGGGAGCATCAGCCCACTAGGACCAGTGTGAGTGAAAACTTTGGCAGGGGTTCACCCTCCACAGCCATGAATTCTGGCACAGGGACGAGGGGTCTTGGACCTGCTGGTCTCAGGGAGGGACTGGGGGTAGGTCTGGCAAAGGGTGGAGGCAGCAGGAGGTTTGCAGCCCTGCCCTGCATGATGCAACGCAGCTGCCTCCAAAGCACCTTCCCACCGCCCTGGTGACCTGCCTTTACTTGCTCCAGGCATGAGAGGAATTCGGTGGGACTTAGAGGATGTGAAGGGATGGAGTTCACCTTAGGGAAGTGGATCTGTCTCAGGGAAAAAACCAACCAAACTAAAGATCTCTGCATGTTTCCCTGGGGAAGGGGAAAGGCAAAACCCGAGGATGCAGCTGGTGCCGTGGGCTCTTGCCATTCCTCACCCCTGCCTTTTTCTGTGCTCACCCTCAAGCTGCCAATGATTTACAGAAGAAAATGATGTCATGTGAAATATCCCAAAGTCAATGGCACTCAGCTATGTGCAGAGAGGGGGAAAATGAAGTGATCCTGGATGGTGGCTGTAAATTGGGAAATTATTCAAGCAACACCAGGCTGCCTTCATCCCCAAGGTGCAAGGGTGATCCCACCCGGTGCATCAGCCCCACCAAGGGAGAGGGACCCCATCAGCACCCTGACATCCTGCAATTGCAGGGAAGTTCTGCTTTCCCAGCCAGTCCTGACCCTGGCCATGAGGCTTGGCCTCTCTGGCCGTTTCCGCAGCTCTCTCTCCCAAACAGCTGGACTGGGTGGTCCTGAGCACTGTCCCATTCCCTCCCTCGGTGGTTTGGGTTGTGTTTGGTCACCCTGTGCCAGAGCCAGCAGTGTCTCATGCTCCATCTGCCTGCCCTGCCCACTCCCAGCAGCTCCTCGCAAGTTTTCCAGGGGCTGCCTCAGATTTCAACACATCAGGGGAAAGACAGGACCCCAAAAGGGTCGTGTCCCTCCTGAGGGGATCAGCTTTTAACCACAGATAAGTGCAGGCTGGTTTTAAATCCAGCTAAAAGCAGCAAGTGCATTCTCCCCTCCCACAGGTGCGTGGTGACCCCAGGGCTGAGCTGCACAGAGGCACCAGGAGTCAATTTTGAGCCAGGGGACAAAGCTGTCCCTGTCAAAGCCAGCAGTGGGGACAGTGACAGGCAGGACAGGCTCAGTGACCAGTCCCACTGCATTTTGGCCTCCCCAATACACACGTCCAGCAGATGGTTGCTGCCTCCCACGGTGATGGGGCAGCTCACAGAACAACTAACTAGCTTTTACCACAGAAATAAATGGCCACAGCTTTATTAAATCAATATTAATTCATAATCTTTAACAGACAATTATAGTTATCTCACACACAAAACTACCCACCTCTTCAAATCTCTGATCTGACAGGGTTATAATTAGCTTATTACTGGCCATACATCTGCTAATAACTTTTCCCTCAGCCCTGTGAAGTGAATTAAGGAGCGCTAATAAACCATGGCTGTTAATCCATTTATATGTCTTATGCTTTTGTCTAGGCACCGAATTTAAAGATACATAAAAAGAGGTTTTCTCCTTTCTTTCCTCCAAGGTCTGAGTACCCTGAAGCCCTGAGCTGCTGGGTGTGGACAAGGTGCTCTTTTTGATGTCCTGCCAGATGCCATCCTCACTGGGAGCAGGGGGCAAAGGGAAACTCGGGAAAGCACTTTACAAGCTGAAAACCCTCAGAACATTTAAAAGCAGCAATATTTTCCCTAATACTTTCCTATTCTCAACCCCAGGGCCCATTCCTGGCATGAGGCAGAGTGTATTTGGGGAAGGTCCACTGGCAAGAGTGTGAACCCCCAAAAACCCCGTGGTGGGGAGTGATGGGCAGGCAGAGAGGGGAGAGGAGCAGGTTTGGGGAGCAGCCCCAGCGCTGCCCGCTCGGCTCCCGGCACAGAACGAGGGTCATTAGCAATAATGAGAGCGAGATCAGACGCGGCCGGGGCGGGGGAAGCGCTGATCTCAGATGTCGGCCGGTAATAAGGGACAGCGAGAGGCACCGTGTGATGTGGCCAGATAAAAGCAGATGGCTGGCTGCTGCTTCTAATTATAGGACCCTGCTAACGAAGAGGGCGCTGATTAGGCTGACATTGTCCTAGGACGTGCTTTCCTAGAGGGATCTGGCACTGGGGCTCAGGGTTTGGGGGTGATGTGATGGGGATGCCACTGCCTGCCAAGACCTGTCCCAAAACCTCCTCCTGCCCCTCTCTGCCCATACCCCCGAGGGAAGTCTGGTCCCACCATGGGAGCACTGGGGTCAGGGATGTCAAAGAGGTGCCAGCAGTGATGTCCCCATGTGTTCAGGCAGCAGTGGGTGGAAAAGCCCTGAAATCCACCAGCAGCCCAAGAAGCTCTGAGTCCCAAGGCCCTGAAGAGGAAAGGAGGCTCCTTCTGAGTAAGAAATGTGGTTGAATTCACTCATGGGTGAATAATTTATGATGCTTACTGTAATGAGACATAAAAAAACATTCAGTTCTGGTTTCATCATATTTTTGGCTATGAGTAAAACAGTAGAAAATGATGAGGGCTTCCCACAGCAAAGCTGAACCCCTGAGACTGAAAGTGGTAGCCAGGCCACTTCTAACCCGTGAGTTGATCTCAAGCATATTTTTGGTTGTGTTGGCACTTTTCCTCCTCCATGGAAGAGATCTGAAGTGTTTTTGTGATGACAGCTCTGTCTCTTTCTCAGCTGAGCTCAGCTGGGTGTGCAGAGTGGAGGACACTCACCAGCCTGCCTGGCTTGGTGGCAGTGCCCTGACACCCATCCACATGGGACAGTCCCTCCCTGACGGGCTCAGGTACCCCTGCACCAGTGTTCCAACCCCACAGCATCCCCCTGCACCTTCTCCCCTTTTCCCAGGGTGGTTTTAGGGGAACTGAGGTGGCTCTGGAGCAATAACTCCCATGGGAGGGGATAACTCACTGGTGCAGGATCCCAAAGGAAGATTCCCCATGCTTCCAGCCTCTGGTCTTGCAGGGATAGCAGGGTTTTCTTTGCCAGAAGAGCTGAGCTGAAGTCAGATCCCCTTGTCACTCCTCCAATGCCACCCTTGAGAAACTGCTTCCCTACTTTGGATATGCTGCAATATGTAGTAATTGGGAAATTTTGTTTCTGGAGGTTTTTCATTTTGAGACATCTGGTATTTTCTGGAACTGGGAAAAACATTTCCCTCTTTTGTAATCACTTAAACTCCAGAGAGAGCTCTGCATTGGGATGAAGAAGCATCAAACAAAAGATATAGGATGTGCAGCCCAAGGAGGAGCCAGAAAAAAATGAGGTCAAAATTTTGCCAGACAGCATGTGGATGGAGAGGCTGGAGAGCACCTGGCTGAAATTTGGCAAAATGTTAAAAAAATAACCCACCTCCAAACTCATCAAAACTGAGCTGATGCATGCAAGTCAGTCTCTAAAAGAAATCCAGATTTCAGGCAATGACTTTTTCTGGGTGAAGCCCACAGGAATGGCCCTCATGGCCCTGAACTGGGATTTTCAGTGGGGATGGAAAGGGGTGGAAGAGGCACACAGAGAAGTGGATGAGGTGACACAGGATGGGACTGGACACAGAGGTGCCCAAGGGGCAGCTGCTCCCAGCTAGAAAACCTGCAGCTGTTTAAATTTGAGCAGCTTTTCAGGAGGATGCTGCAGCTGAGCTGTGGGCATCTTCCCATGAACAAGGAGCCCAGCAAGTGCCTGGAATTCCCTGCAGGATGACTGCAGGAATTTCAAGCCCTGCTTAGAGAGACGAGGCAGTTGCCAGGGCACCCAACCTTTTGACATCTTAATGAGCCAAGAGTTCAAAAGGATTTTTTTTCCTTTTTTTTTCTTTTTCCCCCTCCCTTCTCAGAGAATTCAACTTTTCATCTCCCTCCTCCCAAGTACGAGACAGCCAAAGAGGGGATGACAAATGAGCCTCTCGCTCCACCTGAGGAGTTCAAGCTGCAATCATGCAGCTCCTTGTAGCTCCAAAGAGCTGGGAAGTGCCAGAGCAGGAGAGGAGATGTAATTAGGTGCGATTCAAGAACAGCTCATCAGCTATATTTAACAGACAGGACGAATCCTCAGAAGCACAGCCCTGCGGAGGAGCCAGGCTCTGGCAGAGCTGTTTTCCCCCAGCCCTGGCTCTCTGTTTGTGTTCCTGCCTGAAACATTCTCTTTTTATTATTAGTATTTTGCAATTTGAGGCTGTAATGATTGCTCACCCTGTGGACATCCAAGCAGGACCTCTCACCCAGGATTTTTTAGCATGCAGATTTTCCCCTTGGCCAAGATTAAAGTTAGTTGGAGGGAGAAGAGCACAATAGTGCCTTGTATCCTGATCTTTCTGCCTGGAACAGATGGAGAGCCCTGCCTGAGTCCCAGTGAGTGCCATGAGGGCAGGGTGACAGAGGAGCACTGTGCCTGGTGCTGGGAGAGGGACAGGGCTGTGGGAGGGCTCCAGCCAGCTCTGCTCCTGCACAGCACCACGGAAAGGTTTGGGACCTCCATGGGGTCTGGTTCCAGCCCCACCACCATGGGCAGGGGGGATCCACTCTCTGTTCTGAGCTGCTGAAAGCTCCATCCAAGCTGGCCTTGGATCATCCTGCTGGCCAGGGTTAGCACAAAGGACCAGGAGGTTTGGGAGCACCCAGGAGAGCTGGGATACTGGGCTGGGGGTGGCAAGGCTGCTGAGGGTTACAGTGACTCTGACTTGTCCTCAAAGACCATCTCTGCTCTCCATCTCGGCAAATGCCACACTGGGAGCTGCTCCAGCCCTCCCTCAGTGTCTCTGCCAGACCTTGTCCCAACATAACACCCAGAGATGAGGAACAGAGAAATTCAGGAGCCAAGCATGGCAAGTCAAGGAGCCACAGGAGATTCTGCACCCATGCCTGCCTATGGAGATCTCTTAAATACACAAACTGCATTTAACTATCAGCTTAACTACAGAAATCACTGAAGTAACTGTTGCAGCTCCCTGGAAAACCATTCACATTCTTCCTCTTAATAACAGTCATCAAAGAAATGGCAATTTCATGTGTCAAACTTTGGTGCTGCTTCCCAGCCAGAGGATGGGACCAGTGATGCTCAAGAGCTGCAAACAGCAAACCACGTTGGTGCACAGCAAAACAGCCCCAAGTCCAAGGGCATGCTGACAAAAAGAATTACCAAAACACACAGGGCAAAGTCCTCTGGCCTGTGGGGATGGGTGCTCCCTTCCAGCAAGGCTGGAGCTGCAGCAGGCGGGTCCATGGAGAGCAGGGCATGCTCCCCTCCTCAGGGAAGGATAAAAGAGCTGTTATGGAGATCCTGACTCTGCTCAGGCTCATGCTTGGCTCCTTGTGAGCAGAGGGTAAAGAGCTACTTATGCTGGAACATAAAAGCTGGGAGACAGCAGAGTGCTATAAATAGGGCATATAAACTTTCAACTGACAAGGCTCTGATTTTGTTATTGTAAAAAAAAAAAAATACAAAAAAAGAGAGGGAGAAAAAGTGCCTAGGTGGAGCTGACAAAGAGGGAAATACATGCAGAGTACAGGTTTGTTCCCAGGAATGTGCTTATTATAAGTCAGATGTAGTTAGAGCTATTACTTTAGCTTGAAATGAATGGAAGGAGAATAAATCTGCCTTTGTGCAAGGCTGCCTGCAAATAGCATCTCCCTCTAGCAAACCTGCAATTGTGTTTGCATGAGACATTTGTTAGAATAAATGCAATTTAAAAAGAAAAACAGTTCACACCTACGGCGAGGGAAGGCTGGTGGTATGAATGGCAACCAGCAGAGGAGGAGGAAGAGGCACAACAGGCTTCAGCAGCAGGGGGCACAGCCTGTGGCACTGCCAGGGGCTCATCTGGGATGCCTGGAAGGATGGAGATCCTGTGAACAGCTCACCCTCAGTGCCTGTCTGTCTCATTACATCCTCACAGCAATCGCCCCAAACCCTGGGCTGGTTTCACCCATCCTCTCTCTCCCTTTCCATCCCCAAGGGTGCAGTGATCACACACAGCATTTCTGGGGAAAGGATGAGCCACAAGGGAGGTGGGGAGGAGGCATCTGGCCCTGCTGGAAGCAGCCACACCATCACAGCTGTGGGAGCAAACCCTGAGGTTTGTCCTGCATCCAAAAACTGGGACACCCCAGGCTTGGAGAGTTTATCTTTGTGAGCCAACTGAAAAGTACAGGCACTTCCTTGGAAGCTTTTGGCTTTGCATTTCCTACTCCTAAATAACTTTCCCAAGGTACTGAAAGCGCTTGCAGGTTATTTTTCTTCTATTTTCAAGTAATAAAGTGTTTTTCCTCTCAGAGCACATCAGCGCCCTGTTCTGACCTCCATCCTTCGTGGTCACAGCAGCTTCAGGGAGGAGACCTGCAGGGTTGGCACCTCTGGGGGCTGCTTGCACATGGTGATACCCACTGGCACATCCATGCCCACTGCCACTGCCCCCACTGGACACACTGTGGCTTTCAACAGGCAAATGCAGCACCTTGCTGGGTGATGGCCCAAAGAGGGGAGAAACCCTCTGCAGAGTCCCCTCCTGCCTTCTATTATTACTTTTTTTTTTTTTAAATATTATTCCCATTGAATTTATAGGAGTAACTGTCTGGGAAAATGACTTTACTTCTGGCTCCTTCATAAATTTTTAATAGGGCAGAAATAGAACCAAAAGGGATTAAAAAAATTAAAAAAAAAAAAAAAAAAGCGTTAGCGTCAAACTCTGGCTCTATTCATAATTAATTATACTTTCAGGGGGAGGGGAAAAAAAAGAGGAAACATAATTACAAGCTTCTAGTGAGAACATTCATTATCATGCTAATGCAGAAATCAGTACTGCTGTGCCTGTGTGTGTGTGTGTGTGTGTGCTCGCTCTAATTACTCGGCACTGATGGGTGTCACTCACGGCTACCTCTGCTGCAGGGCATTGCAAAGCCAAAGTGAGGGATGAGGGGCTGAGGCACAGCCAGGATGGGGGGATCAGGACCCCTGGGTGGGATCGGGACCCCCAGTGCTGGGGGCTTTGCCAGGGGTTTCACTCTCGGGGTCTCTGCTGCTCACAGTGACCCCCAGGTGTGCCACAAAGTCTCACAGTGACCCCCAGATGGGTCACACAGTCTCACAGTGACCCCCCAGATGTGTCACACAGTCTCACAGTGACCCCCAGGTGTGTCACACAGTCTCACAGTGACCCCCAGGTGTGTCACACAGTCTCACAGTGACCCCAGATGTGTCACAAAGTCTCTTTTCCCAGCCTGGTGCTCCAAGGAGTCAGAGCTCTTCAGTTCTCTGTCTCAAGGTTGTTTCTTGTATCTTGTCTATAAAATTCTTTCTCCTGTCCAGCCCAGGTCTGCTCAGCAGGACAGTCCCAGGCACTCTGCCTGCCCCAGGGCAGTGTTGTCTTTTTATACTAAAACCTACATGTACAATATTTACAATAACTTCCCAATACCCATCACCTATGTCAGACAGTGAGCTTCTACTCTAAACCAATCCAGAAGTGCCAACATCCCAGCAGAAGGTGGAGGCCAAGAAGAAGAAGGAGAAAGGCTGGACACGCCCAGATCCCTCCATCTTGCCCCCTGAACCCCCATTCTAAAACCCCAAAAATCTGTTTTTTCACCCTGTGATAAATTCACTATCATTCTACTCAAACTGTCGTGGCTTGCAGATCCTCATCTATGGTTGGTCATTTGCTCCATGGGCCATAATCAAAACCAAAAGCATCTCAGGCTCTGTGCCAGGGTCTCTGAGCCCCTGGCAGGGGTCCTGGCAGTCCAGGACAGACAGAGGGATGTCCTGAGTTCTGACATTTCTCAGCTCTGGCTCCTCCAGCATCCCCGGCCAAGGCGCTCATCAGTGATTTTATATTTTTTATTTTATATTTTTTTATTATATTTTGGGCTGAAAAGCCATTCCAGGAGTGTCAGGAGGCATTTCAGGTGTGAAGAGCAGCACACACCAGGGGAGGGAAGAACCAGCTGGGCTGAGGTTGAGGAAAGAGCCCAGGAAGAGGTGGAAGTGGAGAAAAGCCAGGCAATAGTTGAACTATTTAGTTCCTGACAGCTGCCCCTATTTGCCATGCCAGGTTGATTCTCACCTCACAAAGAGATCCTGAACACTCTTCCCAGGAAAAGGATCCTTGTGGAAAACTCTTGCAAACCAGAGAAAAACATTTCCTCAGCATTCCAGACCTGAACCAAGGGGTCTGCTGGTACCCAGAGGGGTCAGGCAAGGGGCTGAGCCTGCTCTTGTGGGATGCTTGAAGCTCCAGTTGAGATCAAGGAGGAAAACCACAGGCTTGAACATCACTTTCAGTCCCAGACATGTTTATAGACATGAATTATCTAAATTATATTAAACCTAAGTTCAGCATCTGCACAAAATGAGCATTTCTGGGGAATAATTAAATGGATTTCCCATTATTTCTCGAGCTGCCAAGCGAATGTCCTACTTTCATAAGTCAGAGCACTGCATTTCCCCAGCAATAAATCCTCCAGCAGACTGCAGGAACCAGAGCCTGGCAGGCAGAGCAGAGCCAGGGGACAAGGAGGCAGTGCTGGGACACCCAGCCCTCCTGGATGTCCTGAAAACCTTGGAGCAGCAGAGCTCCACAGGGTGTGCTCTGGATGGAGAGAGGGCAGCAATGGGGCAGGAGCAGCCAGTGCTCCAGACAGGGATTAAAGAGGGGAAGAGGTGGAGCCAAGTGTTGGTCTGGTGCCATCCCTGATTTGGGAATCCTCTGCTGGGAGGAGAAGGACGGTGATAATTAAAGCAGGAACGCTGCTTCCCTTCCTCAAGTGGGAAAATCAGCTCCTGTAGGAAACTGGAGGGAGAAAAGACAGAGCTGGGGATGAATGATGCTGTGGGATTTAATGCATCCCTGCCCTGCCTTAGCCCCATGAAATTTCCTCCTCTGCAGGATGAAAAACCCTCCTGGGCACTGCCAGGATCAGGGCTGCCTGCTGGGCATCACAGGTCCAGCTTGCAGTGATGCTTCTGGAGGGCTGCCAGAAAGGGAAAACAGAAAATTGTGCCTGCTGTCTTGTGCCTCCATCCAGAGGACAGCAAGGGGGAATCACTGTCCTAAAAAAGAACAGGAGCTCACAGACACCTCAGCGTGTCCCCAGCAAAGGAGCATCCAACACCTTCAAAATGTACCAATTTTTCTTGGCACAAAAGCAGCTGCTGGCACGCTGGGATGAGCACATTAAATTTAAGTGTGAAGGCATTAAAAAAACCCGAGAATTGTTTGCACAAAAAGCCACCATTACCCAGGCACGACAGAAGTTCCCCATCCAAGGCTGCTCCACGAGCAGCACCGAGACCCTGCTGTCAGTGTGGAGGTTGGGAAGAAGGGAAAGTTAAAAAAAAAAAAATCAGATATTTTTCATATTTTTTTGCCCCAGAGCTGGGCTGTGTGCAACATCTGTGAGCCATTCCCCTTCCCATGTGCTCAGGCTCGGGTGAGGGGCTGCTCTGGCCTCACTGCAGCTCCAGTTGTGCCTAATTCCAACATTTCAGGCTTGCCTGCAAAGCTCCCTGACCCACAGCAGCCCTGGACAAATGGACCAGGGGGTGTTTTCAGCCAGTGACAGAGCTCAGGGCTATTTGGGAACCTGGAGCATAATTGCTCTGCAAACTCTGCCAGCTGCTCTAAAAATATCCACCCCACCTCAGCTCGCTGACACTCCCATCCTCATCCAGAAATGCCTTTTGGAGGCAGAGGCTGAGAGTAGCACCAGGTGCTGTGGCCTTGAAAACAGCAATTACGAGGGAAATAAAGGGGGAAAAGCACAATTTGGCCATGCCCATGGCACTGGACAGGGGGTGAGGTGCTCAGTGTGGCTGGGGCTTGCACAGTTGCTGGGTGCTGAGGATTGGGGTCACACCGGCTCCGGGGTGTCCCCAAGCCCTGCTCTGCCCCTTTGGAGCACTTTTCCAAGCCATAAAACAGAGCACAGGTTTGATGTGAGGGTCTAAGCTGAGCTCTCACAGGAGGGAGAGGCCAGCCTGCCGTGCCCCCTCCTGAAAGCCCTTCCTGATAAAAGGGCCTCACTGTTCCTCCAGATGATGAAGCGATGAAACCGGAGCCAAATCCCCTGAAAGGAAACAGATGACCTCTGCTGCTGGGAACTGCTCTGCTCCCTCCATTAACTTGATCATCACCAGAGTGCTGCCAGAGGAAAAGCAATGAGAACATCCCTGTCCCTGTCGTGGCTGGGAGGGAGGCACATCCCCCTGGCTCCTGCTGCCCGTGGGGCTCCCTGTTCCCCCAGTTTGGGGGTGAGATTTGCTCTCTGCCACAGCCCTCAGCAGCCCTGGGTGCTGGTGGGAGTCGTGGTTTTATTCAGAAAGGTCAAACTGAGCCTTGCTCCCCTCCACCAAAATGCAGAATTTGGCACCTAAGAGCTCCAGGATGTTCCTGGGTTTTGCAGTGCTGATTCACACTGCTAAACTGATAAAGAGAGGACCTTGAGAGACTTTAAAGAGAATACAGCCAAGCCACAGTTCAAGGGGTTTTTTTTCTGTTTATAACCAACCAATGGGAAAATAAAACAGGTTTGGGCATGCCCTCCATAAAGATGTTTTGTAGCGCAAAAAAGTTACCCTAAGGCTTTTCCCAAAAGTCTCCCTGATGGAATTTGGGAACAGCCAGCCAGGGACAGCCCAGATGTGCCAGGGGAGCTGTGTTTGCTGAGCATCCCCATCCTCCACCCCCCAGGCAAGGGCAGTGGGAGCTGTCAACTTCCCACTGAGAGAGCCCTGCTATGAGAAATGGGAACAGATGATCTTTAGGGTCCCTCTAGGCCGAGTCATCCTGTGATAACCCAGAAACTCTGGCTGAAGGTGTTCTTCCATGGGAGTGCTGGCTGTCCCTGCAAGGATGCCCTTCCCACCCTGTGGGCAACACCTGCCCCAGCAAAACCTCCCTCCTTTCCCTGGTGGCACTTTCTCTGTCTGTATCCAACAGCAGAGCTATGAATATTCAAAGAGACAAATGTGTTAAAAACCGGTGACATTTTCAGGATTGGCTCGTGCTAGCCAGAGAACGTCATTCACAGTAATTACAAATAAAATCCACAGCCCTTCACAGATGACAACAAATCCAAATGGCCTTTTTGCACAGTGAAAATATTAGCCTTAACACTTTTTTTTTGGTTTTTTTTTAAAATTTCTTCCAACCAGTTGCTGCTTTCACAGGCACCTCTGAGAGAGCTGATTTTGGGAAAACTCTCCCTGCCTCAGTGGCGTTTGCTGCCTTGTACAGAAAGCAAATAGCACTTTTTTCTGCCCCTCCCTCTTGTTTGAGAATTTTCTTGGTAGGGATGGAACCATGAAACAGAAGGCCGCCTAAATGAAATTATTAACCCAGAGAAACCACTAAAGGAACTTGATTAATTTGCCAAGTAACAGAGCCTGGTTTGTTCTTTTAGGCAACACATCTTAAAGTAATTGAATCACCCCTTGAAAAAAAAAAAAACAGTAGATGATTGAGCCCTGAGGTACCCTCGTTCACTATCCTTAATAAATCTCTCTTTATGAAGGAGGTAGTATGCTTTTCTCATCAGAAACCTGTTAATTTTTTTCTCCTTTAAGTAATTGAATACAAAGTTCAGAATCTATCTGCAGCATCCTTCAAGAGGGAAAAAAAAAAATCAAAGGTTTATCTCCTGCTTCATCTCAGCAAGTTAATTATGGTCTCATAATTGAGTTAAACCAGCAGGTTATTAAAAATACCACAGGATAATTTTAAATTTTTTTTAATGAGTTATCACGAACCCCAAACCTTTAGCAGAACCAAGTCTCCCCAGAGCTGCACCGTGCCCTGCAATGCTGCAGGAGGTGCCCAAGATGGACCATGCCAACCTCATTCCAGCTAAGAAAAGTGACTGAGGTGGTTTTACTCCTCCTTTTTTGGAAGCAAGAGGAGGAGCCCATCAGCAGCTGTGGTGTCTCAGCCAGGCTGCAGAGGCACTGGGCACATCCAGAGCCTGCAGACAAAGGTGCACCTCCCACCACAGAACAAAATCACTGACCCACAGAATGGGTGGGGCTGGAAGGGACCTTAAACCTCACCTTGTGCCACCCCATCCACAGGCAGGGACACCTTCCACAACCCCAGCTGGCTCCAAGCCCCAGTGTCCAGCCTGGCCTTGGACATTCCCAGGGATCCAGGGCAGCCACAGCCTCTCTGGGCACCCTGTGCCAGGGCCTGCCCACCCTCTGGGTAAAGAATTTCTTCCCAATATCTGATCCTGCCCTGCCCTCTTTCAGTTTGAAGCCATTCCCCCCTGTCCTGTCACTCCATGTCCTTGCCCCAAGTCCCTCCACAGCTCTCTTGGAGCCTCTTGGGGCGCTGGAAAGACCTTTAAGCTCTCCACAAAGTCTTCTCCAGGCTGAACAGCTCCAACCCTCCCAGCCTGCCCTCACAGGAGAGGAGTTTCAGCATCTTTGGGGGCTGTGGCTGAGACACCTTTGATTATTCCCCAAGAAACCTGAGCTGAGCTTTGTTATGCCCTGGGATGGAGGAGGAGCCCCCAAAGCCCCACCACGATGCTCATGGTGCTTCCACATCAAGTGTGTTTCTAATCAGCATTTCACTTCAAATATTACCCATTCAACTAATTCTACTAATTCTAGGGAATTACAGAAATAATTGCTATTTTCCAATAGACACAGGACTGCCTCTCGAGACAGGAAAAAAAAAATAGGGAAAAAAATGCACTGAAGTACTGTTTAAGGGAAGTCAAAATAAGCTATTTCCATCTCCTCATTTGCAATTAACTTCAGAGCATAACACAGTGGGAGGTGGTTCATGGGAAAAGTACAACTTCACTGCAATCCTCCCTCCTCCTGAGAGCAGAGATCAGCAGAGGTGGATGCACCCTGCCAGGTGGCAGTCACCCTGTCCCCTCTGGGCTGGCTGCCACCAGGGAGGGACAGGGGAGCTGCCAGCCCCACGCTGTGTCCCTGCCCTGCTGGGACAGTGCCCAGCTCTGTTGGCACCACTGTGGTCCTGCGTGAGATGCTCCATTTCCATCCTCATCTCCATCCCTACCTGCATGCAGACCCCACACCACAGCTCCCAGGACACAAAGCAGAGGGGGAAAAGGGATGTGAGGCTGGAAACAGCCTGGAAAACAGCCTGGAAGAGCAAGCTTCTTCCTGGAAGTTGGGTTGGAGTTGGCAGAGTGAGCACAGAGTGGGGTGGCAGAATGGAGCCACTCTCCTCTTGCTGGGCTGCCTGCAAGAAGGGCTGCTTGTTACTATAATCTACCTTTTTTTTCTTTTTTAAATGCAAAAAACCTGAAATGTAATCAGGATTTTTCTGTAGCAATGCCCTTCTCTTCTTCCCCACCAGTGACACTACTGCTGCAAGAAGAGGTGGCCAGCAGCCATCCCTCCCTGGAGAGCTCTGGGTACTCCTTGTAGGAGAGTCCCAGCAGGGCTTTGCAGTGGGACATTCACCTCAAAACACCTCTCTGCTCATGGCTCTTTCTGCCACGTTCCCAAACAGCCCAGGCCAAGCCACGCTCTGGGAGCTCTTTTGAAGGAGCTGGTTCCCCTGCATTGTCTGGCAGGGCTGGGAGCTTTCCCTGCTCTCCATGCAAATGTTCCCAGGAGGAGGAGGAGGAGGAGGAGGCTCAGACCCAGCCTGGGAACCTGCTGCCAGTGTCTGCCCAGGGGCAGGGAATCCAGACTGCCAGAGTTGTCCATCATGTGCCTTGGCTGGCTCTGGGCTCATGGGCTGATTGCAAACCAGCCAGTGAGCAGAGTGAGCAGCAAAGGCTGGGGCTGCTGCCAGAGCTGTGCCCTGAGCCCCAGCCCTGCTGCAATCCTGCAGGGCCCATCCTCAACTCCCCCTCAGTGCCCTTTGCTGGTGAGGAGGGTGCTCTGTCCTCCAGCAAGCACTTCCCACCCTCTGCCCTACCACAGGAGCAGCGCCACTGACGTGGCAGCCTGCTGATTGTGCATTAAATATTCACCTACATGATGCTTCCTTTGAAGAATTCTCCTTTTAACTGTTCTATTTTCATCGCTGTCCTCATCTCTCCGTAACGCTCCATCTTCTGCTTAAGTGTCATCTTCAGATTTTGTTCCCAATTAATATTTCTATGGCAACTGCATTTAATTTTGAAGTGGTAGCACTCACTCTGCATAGGAACCAGAGCCTCCTCCTCGCCTCACAGCTCTGTGCCTGTGCTGGACATTTGTGCTGTTGGGTGTGCTTTCAAAAGCCATGGTTCTCTGGAGCATCCACATCCAGCCTCAGTGCCCCTGCCTGGCCCTCTTCATGCCAGTCTGGGCACAGCCCAGTTCCAGGCAAAGCTGGGCTCAGATTAATCCACAACTGGCAATCCCTTATCATCAAGGGCCTGTGTTTGCTCCAGGGTAAAGCAGATATTTGGGGGACACCCAGGGGAGCAGCCAGGACAGGAACACAGTGTGCAACAAGGGGTGGTTGGGAATGCAGGAGGTGGCAGAAGGGATTGCTGTGGTTGGAAGCCCAGCCTCCACCCCATGTCCAACTCCAGATGATGACCAGAGCTGGGTGGAGAGTTTTGCCCCAACGCCCTGAGCTGTGAGCCCAGTGATGGGGTGCAGACACGTCCCTGGCTCCTGCAGCCACCAGGCAGTCCCCAAAGTGATGGGGAAGGCACCCACTCGTGTCCACGTGTGAGTTCCCTCCTCATTCAAAAGATAGAGCCAATCCTTGAAGGTGGGAACAACCCATGAAGATGGCCAGCAGCACAGGATGGGGACACCCCCAGCTCAGTGCCACTGAGTGCACCACAGGATGGGGACACCCCCAGCTCAGTGCCACTGAGTGCACCGCAGGATGGGGACATCCCCAGCTCAGTGCCACTGAGTGCACCACAGGATGGGGACACCCCCAGCTCAGTGCCACTGAGTGCACCACAGGATGGGGACACCCCCAGCTCAGTGCCACTGAGTGCACCGCAGGACCCTCCCGTGGGCTCTGCACTGGTGAGAAAAAAAAGGGCATGGAGTGGTTAAAATGAGCCTGGGTTAGGGCCTGGAATGAGAAGCATTTCTGTGCTGGTTTCCCTGCCATGGCTGCCTCTGGTCTGGCTGAAACCTTGCAGGCATCTCTGGAATGACAGAAATGCTGAACGTCCTGTTAGCTGGGTTCTGCAGCCTCAGCACTGCTCTGCAGAGGAACCTGTCCCGGATGGCCCCGGGGGCTGGCAGCCTGACAGATGGAACTGCTGCTGGCCCGCTGCATGTACCACGCAGGAGCTCGGGATTAGCTGCATAAATCCACCTTCAAAATCACTTTGTTCTGAGCCAACAGCCCGGCTGCTGCCGCCGCCCTCCCGGGCGCTGTGGAAGCGTCTCCTCTTCATGCAGGTGACAAAATGTGCACAGAGGTTCCCCTGTCACACCGTGCCTTGGTTCCCCTGGCTGTGTGTGAGGGATGTTTTCCACTGCAGCCTGGGGCACCTCTGCAGTTGCACCACCCCTGGCGTTGCCTATTTCCACACTTTTCTTACCAAAATGTCTCCGACACCCCCAGGGGATATTCTGGAGGTTTTGGTCCGGTGTTTAAAGCTGGCATCCGGCTTTCTGATCCCAGACTCCATTCCCTGCAAAGTGCCCAGCTGAATTCCTGCCTCCACCCAGAGGCTGGCATGCAGCTGGGATGCCCTCCTGCCCTCTGTGCCCACGGTGCCACTGCCACGCCAGGAAGTGCCACCAGCAGAACAAGTGCACTCGCCATAGGTTTGGTTTTCCAAGAGCTCCCAGACAAGCCCTGCTCACAACATCCACATTATTCCTCTTTCAAATGAGGGAACCACAGAAAAATGTCATTTTGGAAGCCGAGTAACTTAACTCCCCACAGCTGTGCCGTGGGCTGGGCTCCAGCTGCCTGGTGTCCAGCCCACAGGGCTCCTCACACAAGCACCAGATTCCTCCCAAAACTCACTTCCCAGGATGGGCAGTGACTGTGAATGAAATCTGGGACTGGGATTTCTTTCCTGGCCGGCTGGGCCGCCCCGTGGTGGTGGCATGAACACGTTTCTCATGGAGCTCCCCATCCTGACCGTGCCCTTCCCCAAGGATGCTGTCACCCAGGGCCACATTCCCCACTCCCAGCCGGTTCAGCTGTGTGTTTTTCCCCACCCAACCCTGCACCACCGGGCAGAGAAAGCTCTTTCAAAGCCGAGATGTTGGCTATGGATCCGAGCTCACCCCTGCTTTGAAATAATTCCTGTGGTAATGACACACGGACATCCTACCCCAAACAGGACAGACGGAGCTCGCAGGGTTTGTGCCTGGGCTGTTTTCCAGTGGGATCCATCCCTTCCTTTGCATCCACAGCTCTGCTCCAGCTCTGTGTGGGTTCCCCAGCAGCCCAGCACCAGCCCGGGGTCCCAGGGCTGGGGTTTCACCCGTGGGTTTGTGCTGCAGGCTGAGCCACAGGAAAATCCACTTAAAAACCAAGGCACCTCCACAAATCAGTCTGACCGCGCGTGTTTGTCTCGCCGGCTGAAGGACTCTGCTGTCCTGGTGAGCAGCCGGGACCGTAAATCACAAATGAGCTCAGCAAATGCAGCTCCTGCTCCCAAACCTCCTCCCCTGCCCCGGCCACGGCGAGCAGCACCGGCAATAACAGGCACCGGCTTTCTCTTTAACCCGAGATCTTTACGAGTGATCAGCAAATTCGAGAGGCCAATTAGGGAAAATCGGCACTTCATTAGCTGCCTGAAATGCGGGCACGGCTGGGAGGAGAGGCAGCAGAGCCCAGCACAGCGAACCCCGGGCTCTCCTGCGGAGGAGGAGATGCTCCGGTCCCTGCGGGCTCCTGGCGCCTTTGGGGTCACCGGGTGGCACCGACATGTTTTATGAAAACCCTGTCGCTAGGATCCTTCTCCTGAGAAGCCTCAGAAAAGAAAAGTAAACAATAACTATCTGCTGGTTGTGGAATGCGGTCTGGAGATGCTTTACAACAGGTGCATCTTCGATTGGTCTCACGTGGATTGTTTTTACTTGATGACCAAGTGTGGTCCAGCTGTGTCGGACTCTCTGCTCAGTCACAAGATTTTTATTATTCATTCTTTGCCAGCCTTCTGATGTCTCCTTTCTATTCTTTTAGTATAGTTTTTTAGTATATCGTTTTCTTTTAATATACAATACAAATATCATATCAATCATATAATATCATATCAGCCTTCTGAAACATGGAGTCAAGATTCTCATCTCTTCCCTCCTCCCTGGGACCCTCAAACACCACCATGAGCTCATTCTGCATCCCCCTCCCAAAGCACGGTGCTGGTGCCCCAGCCCTGGCAGAGCACAGGTGAACCCCAGCCCAGCTCCCCTGGCAGATGAAAGGGAAAACCCTGAGGTTAAGGCCTGGCAGTGAAGTGAGACACCTCTCCCCTCCCTGCATCCTTCCCTGGGTTATGGAGCACTTTGGGTTTTAAGCCAGCCTTACAAAAAAAGGCATGAAAATTTAATCACCCCGGCACAAAATCCAATAGCTGCTCTTCACACGCACCTCGCTGTGATTTATCCTCCTGCTGAAGCCTTCACACTCCCCCTGCACTTAGGGCAGCTCCTCTGCCCCAGGGACAGCAGTGTCCCCAGGATCTGCAGTGTCCCCAGAATGAGCAGTGTCCCCAGGACCAGCAGTGTCCCCAGCATTCCCACAGCCATTCCAGGGCACTGGCTCCTGCAGCTGCAGGAGGGGGTTTAAGTGCAAAGTGCTTTTTACACCTCTGTGAATTTTGCTGTGAGCAGAGTAGGAATCCAGGAGCACTTTCACTGGCCCAGGCTGCCCCAGGGCAGGGATATATTGAATTTTGCTGTGAGCAGAGTGGGGATCCAGGAGCACCCTCACTGTTCCAGGCTGCCCCAGGGCAGGGATATTGCCCGGGCAGGGGTCCCTGCGGGGCCCCAAGGCCCTACCTTGGGCTCCAAAGAAAGATTTCTCTGTGTAAACTGAACCTGAGTGATGAGACACCCTGTGCTGCAAGCCGTGGGCTTTGGCTCTTTACCCTTGCCTGGACCTGTGCTCAAGGAAAGCCATGACATTTGTCAGGAGAATGTCCTCCAGTTAAAACCAGAGCCCCTGATTCTGTTAACAATTTGGCAATGAATTAATGACATTTTCCAGTGGAAAAGAAATTGCAAAACTCTCCCGGGAGCTTCTGATGTGACCCAAACAATCTGTCAAGTCAAGCTGGCTGGAGCCTGCCCACTCAGCAGCTCGTGTGGCTCTGAGCTCATCCCCAGCCCAAGCAGCAATAAATAAAAAGCCAGGAGGATGACAGAGGGTGCCAGGGATGAGTTGGGATCTCTGGCTCCATGGATACCCCTCTGCAAGGAGACCTGAGAGGGTGGACATACAGGTTTTTAGGAGTTCAGTGCCTTGGATGATGGGTTTATTTTAAATATCAATAATGTCAATATTCTTTAAAATATCACTGAGCCCCATGGTGAGAGTGGAGGTGCCCCAGTCCTTCCAAACCTGGACTGCAGCACCTCCAACTCCAGCCCCACATGCCAAATCACTCTGCCCCAGCAGGACATCCCTGGCCACTGCATATCAAGAAAGAGAAGATGCTTAAACCAACTAATAGCTGGAGCTAAAGGAGAGATTAGCATTATCCAAATTGCCTGCTCCTCAGAGAGAGCTGGGCAGGCTTCCAGGGATGCAATGGATCCCCTCTCCCTGGGCAGCTGAGGGAGGCTCTGTGCCCCCCAAGCAGGAGGGCTGGGCAGCAGTGCCAAGCTGAAGGGATGAAGGGCTGGGTGTGACCCCCCACGGGATCCCCACGAGGCAGGAGACACCCTGGGAGAGGCTCAGAGCAGGGCTGGGGCTCCTGCAGCTCCCCAGCAGCATCCTGGCTGCGTGAGGATGGAGTGGAGAGAAAATCTCATTTCTTGGGCAGATCTGCTGCCCTGCCAGCGCCCACATCCCGAGTCCCCTGATTTACAGCTGCAAAGTTTGCCTTGACTGTGCTCAGAATCATTAAGCTACAAACCATAGACTAATTATGGGGCCCTGGGCAAGAACGTTAATCCAAAGAGCATAAAATTATAATGACTTTCTTGGCATAATTAGCCCAAACAAGATAAACAGTCCAAACAGCAACGGCAGCCTGGGCACATTCACAGCCCCAGCTCGCTCCTCTGCAGGGTGCTGAGGCAGAAGGGATGTCCTGGGGGCAGGGGAGCTGTGGCAGCCCCACTTGAGACTGTCACAGGGATGTTCCCATCTCTCCATCAAGCAGAGCTGCCCCACGGTCTGCAATTCCCACCCCAACCCACCATCAGAGGTGCAGGGAGGATGCAGCCACTGCCAGCAGCACCTTGTGCATCCCTCCCTGCCCAAGCAGTGCGTGGGCACAGGGACAGCACAGCCCCAAAGCTCCATCCCATCAGGCAGGCTGGGCTCTCTCAGGCCTGCCAAGTCCAGAAGGAGTCACTCAGATCCCTGTGCCCTTATCAGTGCCTGACTGAGCCCAGGGGCCCAGGGAAGTGGCCCCAGGCACAGTCAGAGGAGCCATTTCCAAAAGCACAGCCTAGGTGTAACACTCACTTCATCTGCATCTTTATTTGTTTATTGCTGACTGGGAAGTGCAGCACAAAAGCAAATTATTTGATGAAAGCTTTGGGCAGGCTATTAACGAGCCAGATTTCCAATCCCTTTTCTGTCTCTGTGGGCTGGCGGTGTTGGGTGGGCTGGGAAACACAGGGCCCCTTTCCAGTGGGGCTGTGGCTCACCCTGCATGGCCTGGGGACAGACAGACATGGCCCGGGACAGACAGCCATGCCGAGCCTCCTCTGCAGCACAGCAGGGCTGCTGTCCCTCTTTTCTGCCTCCTGGAGGAACGCTGGCTGTTCTGAGTTCCAGAGGCAGAGGGAAGGGAGTTGGAAGTCAGCAGCTCAGCTGAGCATCCACCAGCATCTCCTCCCCAGGCCCCGGGAGGGTTTGGAGCTGTTCTCACCCTCCCAAGACAAGCTTTGGACTCATTCTGTCCCTTTTCCTATTTTACCAGACTACTCCAAAAGCACAAAGAGCTGCCTGGGCGCTGGCAGCTCCTCTGCCACCCTTGGGGACAAACAGAGGTGGCCCTGCAGCTCAGAGCCTGCAGTGAGGACAGGGGACACACGGAGGGCTGGGGACATTTTCCAGTCCAGAACATCCCAAAGGACACCTGACAGCTTTTCCTGGGTCAGGGTGGCATTCCCCTCCCTGCCTCCCCCTGCCCCCAGCCCCAGCTGGCTTCTTGGACATCCCTTGGAGCCATTCCCCCAAAATCTGCTGTTAAATCCAGCTGTAAATCCCAGCTCCCAGTTAATTTATGCCATTCCAGGCAACACCCTTGAGATGAAATATTGCTCACATTTGCAACCACACTCAAAGAAAGGTCAGACAGAAGCATGTGGCTGGAAGCCCCATGGAGGGGACCCCACTCCTCCTCCCCTGGCTCTCTTTGGGTGCTCCACCAGTGAGCCTCAGGTCTGGCTTTTGATGGGAAAATTAAATAAATTGGATGGGAAAATGAAATAAATCCATCTCTGCTTTCCCTGCAGGTTCATCTCTGTGTGGGGCTGCCCTTGTGGCAAACCCACCTCCCACCCACTCAAGGCAATGAAACCACTCAAACGTTTGAAAAGCAGCATGTTAGCTGGGAAATTTTGCAACCAGGGGATAATGGAGACTATCTCCGGGCAAGCAAGAGATTAGGAAGATAAATGACATCGATAAAGGACATTTCAGCCCAAAGCAATTTGAAATCAATGCAAATGGGAGAGTTTTTGCAGGTGCTGGGAGGGCTTGGCCATCAGGGCTCAGGTTCCCTCCTGGCAGCACAACCAAAAATGGCTCTCGCTCTGGAATATTTATTGGTTGGATAATTTTAATTTCCTGTTAATTGGGGAAACAGCGTTGAAATTTATTGTGTCTTGAACCGGTGACTATGTCAAACAAGGGAGAACAACTGCACCTAGAGTGAGCCAAGGCTTGTGAGCAAAGTGCATCTTCTAGGTGTGGAAATGCTTATTTGTCCCAGCAGCTAAACCACCACCAACACAAAAATCAGTGTATGCCACATGCTGTCCCTCCCATCTGTGCCTGTGAAGCTCCCCACAGGGACACCCACCCAACAGCTTCCACACTCCTCTTTTTCCAGCCAAATTCAGGGTTTTTTTAGGACGTGACACGTGAGAGAGTGGTGCCAATGAAGGGGGCTGGCAACACGAAAAGCCAATTCCAGATCCCGTGAGCACAATGAATTGATCTTTAAAAAAAAAAAAAAATTAAAAAATCTAATCAAGAACTTTCCCTTTCTTCCCTTTTTTTTCTGGGTTTTTTTTCACCAAGGACAGTATGTGATGTGTATAGTCTCAAAAGGAGATTTACTAGAGACTGCTGTGACTAAGGCAAGATGTAATTAGAAGAGGGGAGGAACATTTATCATTTGCCAGAGTGAATTAGGTATTTCAACTTCTCAAAAGAATTGAACACAGAGGGTGAATTTTTTTCCAATTTCTCTCACATCTCCAATATTATTAAGTTCAGCTAGAAAACACTTGAGACAAATTGACTCATCTGAGCCCATCTCTTCATAATTGCTACACATTTTAAATTGGCTTAGTTAAATGAACACTTCGTGGTGGTTGACAGGCTCTGTTGTCTGGATGCAATATTAAAAATATCAAAATCAACACCAGAGCTCGAGCAGAGCTTGGGGATATTGCTTTTCTGAGCACTGGATATTGCTTTAGCTGGACTGGAGCAAATACCTACAACACTCAAGAGATACTATTCCTTTCCCATTAACAGTGAAGCATTTTTTCCCCCTTTTCTTTCTACTTAGCAAGAAATTTATTAAGCTCATGCTCTAAACTGGGCCACCAGCCTTGGGTTGTGTACAGAAACCATCCCAACAATGCTTATTCACTTTGCAAGCCTCCACACAGCGCAGTGCCCTCACATATTGTGCATTTCCACTCGTCTGCATGCAATATGCTCCACTCCCAGCAGGCAGGAGCCTCGAGGTGCCTGATCCTACCCAGTTCTTTATGACTTAGGAGCTCTGGGGAAGAGCTGGAGATGCTCAGCATCTCCCCAGATCCCAGCAAATCCTCTCTCCCATTTCCTCAGTGCTGCTGTGCACGTGAGATGTTCCACGGTCTCCTCTGAAGGCTGCTGAGAGGGTCAGACAGGAGGGAAGAATTTGGGTCTGGGCTTTGCCAACGTGATCTCACGCTGCATTTGTGAGACTCGAGAGCTTTGTGAAAACCCAAAGCCAGGCAAAATAATTGCTGATACAGAAACATTTGAGCAGCTCAGGCATGCATTAGATAAGGGATCTTGTTTCTGCTCCCCCTCCCCTTGGCCTGCGTGCTTCCTTTCCACATTGTTTTATCATGAACAGAAAATAACAGCAGAGACAGAGAGGCAGAGCCTGCCAACAGTGTGATTTATGTTGGCTTTGGAGCTGAAACACTTGATAAAGCACCCAAAGCCTTGGGTGACTGCACAGCAGAGCTGGGCACCAGTCTGGCCTCTCGCTGCCCCTGGAGCTGGCAGGGAGGGAAGGATTGGGGCAGAAAGCCCAGGGATGAGCTGTGATCAGAAATGGTGACATTTCTGGAGGTTTCCCAACCTCCAGCCCCTTCCTGCAGCCACAGCCACCTCTGCTCCAGCCCCTGAGCCAGCACAGCTCTCCCTGCCCTTGGGAGCCACATGGGGACTGCCTGCTCCAAAAAAAGGAAGGGCAGGTGAAGAGCACCACCCAGCCTGCTGTTGGTAATAATTATCACTCCACATCCTGCTATAAAACGCCCCAAAGATGGAGATGGAGACCATGGAGGGATGTGTCCACAGCGGGATGGAGGCTTTGCACTTCTCAGCCCAGTTTGCTGCAGACATACACAGATGACCACACCGGCAGAATTTTTCACAGGACTGTGATGGAAATAACTGGGTTTCCAGAGCCCAGTGTGTATTTGTATTTGTTCATTGCTACCCCGGCAGTGAGATTTCTCCCTTATTTAAATAGCGTCTCCAAGGCTTTAGCCTCACTCATCTAATAAAGCAGCGTGTCAACACCAGTTCTGCATCACAAAACGAGGGGCACTCCGCGATTCCCCGCGGGACAATTAAATAAAGAGAGAGGAAAACAAAGGATCATCTCTGCTTGAGCAGAGACCTCTCACTGCACACAGCACCCCGGGCAGGGGGATCACCCTGGCTGGTGGAGCGCTGCCCTGCCCAGGAGCAGCCAGGAGAGCAGGGCTGGAGCTGGGCAGGGGAATTAGGGGCTCTAAAGCAGGGAATAAAAGCTCAGGAATAATCCTCCAGGTGGGATGGACAGGGGGCCCCGGCAGCAGCACTGGGCTGCCCTCATAAGGATGGGAATCAGCAGCAAACGGGAATTGGCTGCTTGGGAACAAAAAGCCAAGCAAAACACATCAATTCAGCGCCGGGTTTAGCAAACCCCACCCTCGCACAGCCTGCCCACAGCCCCACCACCTTTCCCCTTCCCTGCCCTTCTCCCCCCTCAAACATCAGCAGACAGCAGCAGCGATGGCATCCCTGGATTTAACATCAAACTTCTTAAATTCTGGGTTTTTTAATGAAAAGACTTAAGGGTATTTTTAGCACATCTCCATTGAGTTGCTTGCTCAAAAGGGGAAAAAAAAAGGACACTTGGAGAAAAGAGCTGTCCTAAAACATCGTTGCTGTCAGGAGATATGGTGCTCTTATCCCCTCTGTAGAAGGGAAGCGGGGAATGTCTCCTTTAAAGTGCCTCAAAATGAATTTAATTTAGAATGGATTTCACATTCGCATTTGATGAATTAAAACCAGTGTGGTTTAACAACTATGTAATGGGGTATATATATGATCTGTTAAACAGGTGTTTGAGGTTTAGCAATTATCTAATAAGAGACTTATACATATTACAGTAGATAAACTTCAATAAATATGTTCTTAATCAACCGGAGAGCACTTAACATACAATTACCGTCCCTGCCACATCTTGTTGAAACGAGCAGCTGATTCAGAGCACGGTGGGATTTTTATGTGCTGCTCAAAAATCCTCCCCTGTCTGGGGTGGGGTCTCCATGCTTTTCCCCCCCGGGAATGAAATCTCAGCAGTGATTTTTCCATGGAATACCCATGATGGGGATCCGTGGGACAAGCACAAGCTCCTGCTCCCCTTTCCCCACCATTCACCAAGAGAAAAGGAAAGGGGTTCAGGATGGAGAGCTTCATCCCGGCGAGGGGTTTGCATTCGGAGGTGCCAAGAGCGGAGCAATGGGCTCAATGAGCCCCGCATCCATCGGGATTTTCCCGGTGGGAAGCCGCGCCCTGATCCGTGCCGTGCTCCTGCCCCTGGGTCACTCCGGGAGGGATGCACGAACCCAGCCCCATTGCGGGGTTAACGCTCTGATGTTTTGGCTAATTTGCCGCGTTTCTAGCTCGGGTGTTAAATCTAATTAGCACATTAGTGCCGGCTTTCCCAGCTGTAAAACAACAGGGAAATCCCTCCTAACACCGGAGACAAATGCGCGAGTTGCCGCGGCAGCCTTCCCCCAACCCTTAAATTCGGGTTTCAACCCAAACCCGAGGACAATGACAGCGCAGCCTCCCTCCCACAGCCGGGAAAATAAACACGGGCTGCTGGGTGGAACAGGAAAGAACCCAAAAAGTACCACTGCGTTCACAGAGTTCGTTTTTTATAATGCACAGACTTCCAAGAGAGGAGTTCGCAGTGGGTTTGAATCAGCGCTGGGAAAGAGCAAAATTCAAGCCCAGCAGCAGTGAGCTGCTGAAATGGCATCCACATCTCCCTGGTCCCCCGGGACCCCCCAGCATCCCCTCCTCCCCGCCTTATGACCGGGTGGGCATCCCCTGTGCGGGGTTAACCCCATCCCCTCCGTGGAGAGAGGGGTTGTGTGCTGAACTGGGGCTCTGGGCTCAGCACAGCCTGGGGACCCCCTCTCCCCCCACATCCGAGGGCCCCGGGGACAGCAAGGCGGGGGAGGCAGCGATGCCCCTGCCCAGGGAATTCTCCTCTCTTTCCCCCCGGCTGCTCAAGAGGAGCACATTTCTAAATGCAGCATTAGCGCTGTCTGATAGCTGGGAAATCCGAGTCCCAGTGATTTCAAAGCAGCAAATGCACGGGCACCAGGCGTGCCCGGGGACGAGCAGCTCCTCGGGCACTGCCTGCCCCGGCTTCATGATTTCTGCCAAAAAACCAGGGGCTGTGGAGCCCTCCCTCGCTGGGCACAGCCCGGCACAGCTTCGCCTTCTCCTGGCGGTACCTTTTCCCCATCATTACCAGCGCGGCTTTATCGATGGCCGTATTGCTGGCTATTTAATTATTCCTTTTTAATCCCTTCAAGCAGATGAGACATAAAAGCAAAGGCCATTAGCGACTGTGGCATGAGCCCGGCGGGCAGAGCGGATCCCAGCCTGGATTGTGCCGCCCACCCACCATCCCTGCGCTGGACAAGCGTGTGGGAAGAGGCATGCCAGAGGGAACAGCGCTTTAAATAGACGACAAAGTGGGAAAAAACAAGGAGGAAGGTGCCAAGGATGCCCCAGGGCTTGTTTCCACCCTCCCCAGCCCGCACTCACAGGCACCCTTTGCAAGAAGCAAAGGCTGAGCATCCTCAGGGGGATTTTTCTGCTCAGCCCGTGCTCACAGCACCCAAACCCTGCTACTGTGAGGCTGTCACCCCCAGCACCCTGCAGGGGTGCCTGCCGTGTTCCTGCTAAGTTTCAGCTGACAAGCTCAGGTGGAAGGAAAGCAGAAGACGTTTGCTTCTTTTTTTAGGGCTGATCGGAGAAGTTGTACAATTTCAGCGTATAAATAATTGAAGGGCTAATGTGATCTCAAACTGAGCACTTATGAAATGGAAACGTCCCTGTTGACAGATGAATTCCTGTAAATTTTCTTTGGTTGAGCTCAGATTCCCATTTTGTGCTTCGAAGCAGATGAGGTCACCCTGGCTGGACAGCACACGCTGTGCCTGGCAGGGACCTGGGCCTTTGGAAAGGAAAAAAGGATCATAACAATAATAGTGGTAATAAAGGGCTGAGATTTTAAAGGCTGCAGGACGGCACACACAGCTCAGTGCACGCATTTGCTCTCCCTCTCTTCAAAGACCCAAAGAGGGTTCCCTGGGATGGCCCCAGGCAGCTGGAGCTGTCCCTGGCCAGGTCCCCGTGCATCCCCCAGGGAGCACGGTCCCAGCAGTGTGGGAGGGATGGAGGGGAGGGTCAGGACCCCTCCCAGCACAGCGCTGCCCCCAGCGTGCCATCACCTCCCCCACGCTGCCGCTGTGTTTACGTTCTGCCTTCCTTCAATTATAATTAATAGCGGCTCATTATCAGGAGGGGACCGTTTATAAGATTCAATTAGAAGCCATTTATTTTAATGCTTTTGAACACAAAATGAGTTTGATCTCAGGAAACATTTCATTAGCATAATCTTCCCATAACAAGATCATCTCCCGAGCCTGACATATTTACACACCAGCCCCAGCGAGGGACGGCGCCCGAGCGGTCAGCGGGGCACGGCCAGCACCTGCCCCTGTCCAGGGATGGCACCCTCAGGGAGGGCTCAGCGCTTTGCTGGGAGCTCAGCTCTCCCCTGGCACCTGTGGCTCTCACCCCTGGCTCCCCCTGGCAGCCCCAGCGTGGTCAGAGGTGCCGCAATTGCAGCGCTGAGCCACCAGCAAGGCTTTGCCCTTGAGCGAACACAACCCGGGGGCTGATGGCAGAGCTCCCACTGACCCTCCAGCTGGAACCCAGCCTGCTCCAGCTCCAGCAGCTCTCAGCAAAGCTGTGCCACGGCACAGAGAGGGAATGAGATCATTTCATTTGACTGTTCAGCTTAGGAAATTTAGTCATGAAGCAGGAATGAAAACTTGTGTCTACTCCAAGTCAAAATGCTCAATACAGCATGGCCATTTTTTTCCCCAGGGATAATCATCTCTGATTTGTTGCCCATATGGAAGATGTATTGGTTTTCCATACACCAGATGAGTTATACATTTCATAAGCTAAGCTGTCCATATATTCAAAGTAATATGATATCATTCACTTACACTTAAATTTCCCAGTGCAGCACCACGTATTTTGGGTATAAAACTATGCCATGAACACGTTTTTAAATGCTTGGTCTTTATCAGAGCCCTGTCTGGAGCTATTGCCTTCCAGAGAATGATGCTCAGGGTGTTCTGCCACATCAGCTGCAAAACAGATGGATAAAACACCCCGACCCTGCCTCAAGCACCAAGCCCTGGCAGTGCTGTCCCTGGGGGGAACAGGTTGGTTTTGGGGCACAGGGATATGGGGCTGCAGAAAAGCCGTGCCTTGTTTGTTGGATGGAGAAGGAGCCCCCTTAGCCCAGGATCTGCCTGACCCCGAGCTCAGACGCCCTTTCCCAGGCCTGGTGCTGCCTCCCTGTTTAATTCAGGGGCAGGCACGTTGCAAGCAGGCAGGGATTGAGGTCCCCAGATCACTGCAAATGGACAAAGGGTATAAAAAGGATTTAATTATTACTAGAGCATTGGCACTGGAGGGCAGGCACAGGCAGTGCCCACACTGCTGGCCCCTCTGCTGCCCAGACCTGGCACTGGGCACAAAACCAAACACTCCCTTCCCAGGATCATGTTTTAAAGCTGCCTAAACCAGCGGGAAATAAATTCCCCTCCAAAGAAATCTCTGGTGCCACAGCTCCAGATTATCTGCTAGTGCAGGAGGCAGTGCTCAAATATTTTAAATGTATGGGCCATACGTTCTGGGAAATGTAACATACACAGAGAAAAAAACATTGCCTCCCATATGGGCTTGGAGAAGCTGCGGATTGCAGCGCGCCGAGCCAGATGGCCACTGACTCAGTGCAGCTGAACAGGAATCTCTGGGCCAAATTCAGCCCCAGCACCACCACCCCGAGCCCTAAGGGCTGATGACATTGCTCAGCCTCTCAGTTTGACTCCTGCAAGGTGGGAGTTATCTGCCCATGAGAGCCAGGTTGTGGCAGGTCGCTGGGATTGGGGTCTGCAGTTGTTCTTCCTGCTCTGGTGGGGGCCTGTCCCCCCTCCCAGAGGGGCTGCAGCCCCCTTCACTCACAGTCTGAGCACATTAGGGTCAGAAGCGTTTCATAGCACCAAAGCCATACCCATTCTATGAGCTCTCCCCCACTGGGGTGTTGGGTACCTGCGATTTGGGATTTGGGGCTGACCGTGTCCTGCCACCACTGCCTCGGTGTTGTGCCTCCAGCTCCGTGCTGCTGGACACCCCCCTGCACTCTGTCACTTCTCTCTAATGTTTTGGCCAGGATAAATGAGCAGAAAAATCTATTTTTGTGCTTAATTTGCCACAGAGTGGTGAACAATCCCTGAGCAGCCCGTGCATCACCCACAGCAGAACCTCACAGCCCCTCCCCGCCTGCTGGTGGCACAGGGCTGTGGCAGGACCCGGGCAGTTCTGCCGTGGCCAGGTCACCAAAACTGCTCCCTGGAAGTCCCAGGTGTGCCTAATCCCTGGAGCTCCTGCAGCAACATGCACTCACACTGACAGCAGCCACTGTGTCACCCCAGAGAGACAGAGAAGGGAAAGGGAGATGCTGCAAGAGAGTCTGGCCACACATTTAACGAAGCACAAGCACAGCTTTCCTCGTTAACCCAGCTCCATGATGGGGTTATGTGGGATTTTCTGGAGTCTCACAAAGATCTGCACCCTGGAACACCCCTGAAATGCTGGAGAAGGCGAGAGGGGATAGCCCCTTGGGGCCCCATGCCCTGCTCAGGGCCCTGAGGATGCCAGCTGGCAGGGGGAGCCCTGGCAGTGCCAGCCACCACCGTGGCTCTGCCGGCTCATCCCACATCGTTCACATTCCTCCCCTAATCTCCAGGCTGCCCAGATGCTCCTCTCAGCACCTCCGAGCAACCAGGGCTGCCCAGAGCTGCTCCAGGAGCTTTTGCAGCAGTCCCAGGGAAAGCAGAGGAGGGACAGGCACGGGTTAGGGGCTCCAAAAGGATGCAGACAAAAACATCCTCGCTGAAAAGTAATATCCTTCCTGCAGCTAACAAAATGGGATCCATCTGCCTGTCCCAGAGCCCACAGCTGAGCAGACACGTGGGGCAGGGCTCAGAAACACCAGAGCCCAGCCCTGCCCGACTCCTGCGAGGAAAACAGGGAGCAGAGGCACTGCCAGCCAGCAGCATGCCAGGATCTGTGAGCACCAAGTCTCCTACACGGGTAAGACAGAGGATTTGAGTAGCAGAGAGAGGTACAGAGAGCTCTGAAATCCCTCTGGCTTCACTTCACCGAGGTCTGTGTTTAACCAAGCCAGCTCCCTCCCTGCCAAATGCAAACATGATCCTCGGGGGAATAACAGAGCAAAGAATTTGGATGAAGAAGCTTAAAAAAAAAAAAAAAGAGAGAGAGAGAGAGAAGAAAAAGGAAGACATCCAATAAATACTTAAGGGAACAACTGAAGGAGAGATTTCCAAAAATTCAGGGGTTGCTCTTAGGGGAAAGCCAGTCTGAGCATTTCCAGGAGCTGCAGCTCCTGCACTGTGCTGGTGCTCCCTGGGATGCCCCTCTCTGCCCCAGCTGCCTCCCATGCCCAGGAAATTTGGCTTCACTTCTGAGCATCCCCTGAGGATGCTCAGAACCACCTCAGGACAAGTGCTGTGGTTAAAAAAAGACCTAATTCACCTCGAAGAAATCTGGAGGTCCCTCACCAGGTGCATCCTCCTGCCTCAGGTGCACCCACTGAGCAGGCAGCAGAGGCTGTGCAACACCTGCATTGCATAAGTTATGCTGTTCCAAGATGGATTTAGCTGCTTGGCCCTGTGAGTGGTGCATCAACATCCCATCAGGGGAGGCAGAAAAGCTTCTCCTCGCTTCCCCCAGGCAGGATGGAGGAGCTGGGGAGTGGCCCAGCAGCTCCGTGCCTGCTCCCCTTGGCAGGGCAGCAGCAGGATGGGAAGGGAAGTTTGTTTTCAAGGCAGCTCCCTCCAGGTTCCTGGGTTTTCCAGATGGTTTGGCTGTCTGGGGATGCCTCTTGATGCCTTTCACAGAGAGAGCCCTCCCTGAAATATGGGAAATGGGAACTGGTGCTAAAGCCAAAAAACAGATTGCAGGAGTCTGAGAATACAGATGTGTCGTGAAATCCAAGAGTGGCTTTCCCCCTTCCCCACGATGGTCGTGGGACTCTTTTTGTAGCCAGAACATTAATGTAAAACAAACCTTTCCCAAAATGTCTGAAGTTCAGAGCCTCTTGCTGCAGAGGAAATTGCTAATTCAGTGCAGGGTAGACCTGTGTCCACAGGAAATGGGAGTCTGGAGGAAAACCAGGGAATTCCTGGGGAAGACATCTCTGGAAGAGCCAGGACCTCCCAAGGGATGTGCAGCACTGCAGATGGTTCCTGCAGCTCCCTTCCAACTGAGCTAGCTTCCCCTATCCTGCCCCGTTTTATCTGCCACCCCTGGAGCCAGGAGTCCTCCCAGGGACCTCATTTTGCCCCCCAGCCCCTGGAAAATCTCCATTTCCTGGAGCTGTTTCCAGGGAGACTCTGCAGCCCAGCAGGGAGGAGAAGGCAAGCTCCCTGCCTGCTTCAAACGAGAAAATCCATACATGGTAGGAAAGTTTGTAAAAGGCAGAATCATTTCGATCTCAGATAGAGTCAGCACGTGATGGAAAGAATTTCCCCACTGGCAGGGCAGGGGAATCAATTTAAGGTGTTTACACAATGCAAAGCTCCCAGTGTATAATTATCATTTTATAGTCAATCAATTGTAATTCTGATCCAGAGCACAGCACAGGAA
This sequence comes from Fringilla coelebs, assembly GCF_963513975.1. Classification (NCBI taxonomy): domain Eukaryota; kingdom Metazoa; phylum Chordata; class Aves; order Passeriformes; family Fringillidae; genus Fringilla; species Fringilla coelebs. Next base: position 13,994,974 of record NC_140043.1, read on the forward strand.
AATTAGCATTCAGGAGCACCTTTGATAAATTAGTGAGGATTAGGGAGTCTGTGTTTGCAGAGATTTTGGTCTGGCACTAAGGGAGGATTTAAAAATGGCAAAGTTTTTGCCTCTGCAGCTGAATACACATGGGACTGAGGAATTTAAAGCTGTTTAGTTCTGGAAGAGAAGCAGGATTAAAGCTATGGAGAGGGCAAGGATCTATTCTGTATTTGATTAGGAGTTTTATGATGCAAAGGAGCTTTAGGGAACGCTTCAACTCTCCGTGCACAGGATTATACACACCACTGTATTAATTATTAGTATTAGAATAACACCTAAAAGCCCCAGCAGCCTGCAGAGCCCTCCTGTTCCATATATTTTGTGTTTGAGCCAAGCCCAGCTGAGGCAACCCAGGATGTGAGCTGATCCCTGGGGTGAATTACCTCGAATCACCCCAGTGCAGCCACAAATCTTTCCCAAAGGAGATCTCAGACAGGGGTTGATGAGTGTTTCCAAAAAAAGACCTTCCCTACAGACCTGACATCATCACCATCCTCTGCCCAGATTCCTGCAGCAGCTCCTGAGAGGGAATGCAGCATTTCTCCCTGCCCAGGGACCGCTTTGCCAAAAGCCAAAGCCCTGAAAAGGCTGGGTGGGGTTCAGTCAGCCCTCGGTGACAGGGAAGGTGGCAGAGATGCTCCCAGGAGCCCAGCCCTGCCTGCCTCACCAGAGCTCCGGGGTGAAATCACTGCCAGAAAGCAGCAGAAAATCAATCCAGTGAAAAGAGATGTTTTTCCTGCCAGGGGAATGACTTGCCCAGCTCACAGCCTGCACATGGAAAAACAGTTTCCAAAAGCTGCCAGGCTGAGAAGCTGAGGGCTGGGATGGCTCCTGGCAGGAGATGCCCAGGAATTGGCAGTGCCCCCCACACCCACTCATCCACCTGCCCCTCTAAGGTTTTCTTTGGGAAAAGGAGGAATTTGGACAGCCCTGATCCCAGGGGAGCTGGGCAGTCAGCAGGATTTCCTCCCCTGACCTGTCACATCACGAGCCTTTCCTAAAGTGCCTTTCAGCAGCACAATGAATGGACAAAAATGGATGGGGAGGGGGGAAAAAAACTGTAAAAAACCAGCAGCAAAAGGGTGCAGGGACTGTGTGCCCAACACTCCCTCAGCAGATCCATCCTCGGGGAAGCCTCGGGATGCAGGGAGGGGAAGCTGCTCTGTATGCACAGCCCAGCCTTCATCTGCACTGCCTTTCTCATGGAAATGCTGGGAGCCCAGTCTGGTGGCAATAATCTCCTCATTCTCTGCCATTTCCTCACGGGGGTAAAGATCATGGAGCATTAACACAACGGATGTGCACTTTGAACCAGAAGCTGTTCCCTGGGCTATAAATCAGCGCCTGCCACGGCAGCACAATGGCTCTGAAATTAATTACCCTGTCTCTTTGCCAAAGGGAAAGGGCCCTGTGCTGCTGGGGATGCAGGAGCACAGCCCTGGGGACAGCCCTGGGGTGGCTGGAGCCACAATTTTGGTCCCACATCTCCCTTGAAAGCTCCCCAGCCATTTGACTGTGCCTGGGATAGTCTGTCCTGCTCCCTCCTCATCCCCATGGTGCTGCTGGAGCTTCAGGAGAGCCATAAAATTCCAGGTTGGGCCATGGAGCCCAGCCACTCATCTCGGGGTAAATCCCCCTGGTTTTTGTTGTCCCTGTGCTGATCAGCTCTCCCAGACAAATCTGCTTTCCACAGGTTTGGGGATGGTGTGCCCCATGACAGGGAGTGCAGACAAAGAACAAGCTGAGAGCCAGAAAGGGCAGGGAAGGAATGTGCTCCTTTCATTAAAGCCTACAAAACACAAGACATTGCCATCATTTCTCAGATTAAAGAGCCATCCCCTCTTTTTTCCACCTTTCCCATTGTTTCTCTGAGGCAGAGAGGAAGGCAGCAGGGCAGACACACCAGGGCTGAAATCTGGGTGATCTCTGAGTGTCTCCCAGTCCCCAATAACAGCTGGGCTTTGTTGCCTCAATTTTCCCTTTCACATTCACCAGGATGGGATGCATCCCCACAAATGCACATTTTCCCCCTCTGACCCTTCTGGCTGAAGCTCCCTGCCAGCAGACACCCCTCAAACACCACACAGAGCCCCTTGCCAAATTCCCTGCCCAGGAGCCCAAGGTGCTGCAGTGGGTGTGCAGGTGGGAGAGGTGCCCAGCAGGAATGGGGTTGTGAGGAGCAGGGTTCCCTGGGGCTGCTCTCCCTCCATCCTCCTGCTGTCCTGTGAGATGCTGCTGGTGAGGAGCACCCAGCTGCTTTCCCTTCCCCACAGCCCAGGAGGTCACACTGAGCGAGTGCTGAAGGTTTCCAGCTGGGACAGACTGGCTGGGGGTTGTCTGCAGGAAATTTTCTCTGCCACATTCGCATTTTCTGGAAAATCCCTTCGCCCAGGATTTTTCCCCCTGGGAAGCTGAGAAGCCTCAGAGAAAAACAAAAACAACAATTACCTCATTTGCTTCTCCTGTGTTGTGCTCATGTGGAATGTGTTTGGGGATTGTTTACCCACTGAGGATTGTTTTGCTGGATTTTTGCTGTGAGTTGTTTTCACTCTTTGGCCAATCAGTGCCAAGCTGTGTCAGGGCTCTGCAGAGAGTCAGGAGTTTTCATTATTATCTTTGTAGCCTTCTGTCTGTGTCCTTTCTCTATTCTTTAGTTTAGTATAATTTAGTATAGCATTCCTTACTATAATATAGTATCATAAAATAAATTAGCCTGCTGAGAGCATGGAGTCAGATTCATCTTTCCTTCCTGCCACGAGGGACCCCACAAATACAATATTTCTCCTTGGTTTGTTGGTTTTATTTTTTAACTGGCACAGCAGAGCTTTTACACATGCCCTTATCTCACATGAGGCACAAGAAAGAAAAATGCAGTGGGTGCCCAGTCCACTGAGAGCCTCTCCTGCCTGGCTTGCAGCTCCTTTGACCCACTCAAACTCCCAGCAGTGGCAGGGCTGGCAGTGCCATCTGTCCATCTGCACATCCCACGGGCTGGCTGCTCCTCTGAGGCAGCAGCCCTGAGCAGGAGCTGAAAGCATTGCTGCTCTTGGGAGCCAGAACAGCAAAATTTATGTGAAAATGAGACCTGGAAACATTGCTGCTAATGGAAGGGAGAGGTTGTAGAGCACAAATAAAACCCCAGCCCGAGTGATGCAGAGGGAAATGGCAGCATCCATCAGCTCTGAGAGGTTTGCTCGCAGAGCACGGGCTCTGGCTGCTAGTTTCACCACCACTACAAAAGGAAAAGGGGGAATTACAGCACTTTTTCAGCCTGGCTTCCTCTCTGCCTGTGCAACCCATCCCTCCCTGTGCTGAAAGGACAAAGAAAGATGAACCCACCCACCAAAACCAAGCCACGAGAAAGCAAGGCTGTTTATTGAAGAGATATTTACATTTTAGGAAGGAAAACAAAAAGTATCTCAAAGGAGCAACAGTTTTTAGCTGCTGCTCCTCTCTCCATCTCCACTGCAGCCCATCACTGACAGCTTAATCCATAACACTCTGCATCCCTCTGCACCTGGAGGAAACCTCATCAGGCTATGCCTCTTGGGAACCACCAAAAAAACCAAAAAAGGTTTCCTTGGAAAATTAGGATAGGAAAGATGGAAAATCCTGAGAATTCACCGTGGCACAACCTGCCAGGACATGCCAGCACCAGCACTCCTCCATCAAAACACATTTTCAGGGCAATTCCCCCAGGAAAAACCTCTCTCCCTGTCATTTGCTCTCACAGCATTAATTATCTCCATCCTGACACTCCAGAACTGGGACAGAACCCAAAGCATGTTGGACTCTTGCAGGAGAGCATCTCTAATAGCTGTTTATAGCTGCTGTGTTAGAGGGAAAATAAAAACTCCTGTGCTCAGCAAGGCGAGGAGCAGCTCGCCTCTACATTGCCATTTTTAGCTCCCCAAGGTACAGCAGCACTCAGAGGCACAGCCTGGGGAAGGGCCCACTTGTCACCCATGGAGAACTGATATTGGGGGAGAGAGAAAGAAAAAATCCACTTTTCATCCTTGGAGAACTGATATTGGGGGAGAAAGACAGAAAAATCCACTTTTCATCATGGAGAACTGATATTGGGGGAGAGAGAAAGAAAAATCCCCTTTTCATCATGGAGAACTGGTATTGGGGGAGAGAGAAAGAAAAATCCACTTTTCATCCATGGAGAACTGATGTTGGGGGAGAGAGAAAGAAAAAGTGTCATTATAGGACATGAAATAAAATTATTTTTACCATGGAACCCCCATGGTAAAAGAAGGGCAGTTGAATTTCTGACTCCAACATTTATAGGTTTACAAAAGTGGCAGTGGGTTGGAGGGTGACAGTGCTACCTCTCCAATGACACTGGGCAAACCAAGAGCCCATCAAATTTCTCCTTCTCCAGAAAAGAATGCAAAACAAGAATTATTTACAGAAAATCCTGTGAGAAAGTTTGTTACAAGAATGTGAACATCAGAAGGTTTAGAAGAACTTAGAGGAACAGGGGGACAGAAAAATCCATTTTTCATCCTTGGAGAACTGATATTGTGGGGAGAGAGAGGAAAAAAATCCACTTTTCATCCATGGAGAACTGATATTGTGGGGAGAGAGAAAGAAAAATTCCCTTTTCATCCATGAAGAACTGATATTAGTGGAAGAGAGAAAGGAAAAGCCCTGCCTGCCTGTGGGGATGCTGTGGCTGTTACAGAGCATCTCCACCAAAACCACCTTTTGTTTAAACCAAACAAGTTTAGTTTTTTTTTTTTTTTTTTTTTTTTTTCCTTTTCTCTCTTCTTTTCACTGCTGCTCACACATCCTTTAGTGACCTGAGCTGATGTGACCACTTCATGAATCACTTTTTTGTTTTTTGTTTTGTTTTTACTCTGAGGGTAAATTAGACCCAAAAAGAAAAATCCTCCCTCACCACTGAGCTGGTCTGGATGATCCTTCCAGGTCCCTTTCCAGCCTGAGATATTCTATGGTTCTAGAGGAGTTCTTGCTGCTGGAGGCATTTTTGAGCCTCCCAAAGCCTTTCTCCCTCCCAGCTGGCACATCCAGGCTGCCCTGTCCCTGTCCTGCACCCCAGAGCAGCTCCCAGACAGCAGAGCAGGAAAAGCACATTTTTAATTAAGTGATTTTGGCTGAAGTTTTTATAACCCAAAGGCCCCCAGAACAAGAACAAAAGCTCCCTTTCAGGCAAAATAAATGTTTGATGAGGTATTTAATCAAAACCAGCACGGCTCTGAGGGGAGGGAGGAGGAATTGTGCCGAGAGGGTGGATGGCTGAGCTCTGGAGGACAGCAGGTCCCTCCCTGCTCAGGTCACCCAGGACCATCAGGAAAGCATCCCCCAGTGTCCTGCAGCTCCCACCCCACGATGATCCTGGTTTAACAAGGACCTTGGGCTCTCCTCTGCAGAGCCCCTCACCTCCCCAGAGCAAGGCTGCTCCTCCCAAATCCCAGCTCAGGGGGGACAGCAGGGAGCTGGCTGGGCTGAGGATGCTCTGAGCCCCTCATCCTCTTCAGCAAGTGACCCCCTCCCAAAACCCTGTACAAAGACCTGCCTTGAAAAAAAAAAAAAAAAAAAAAATATATATATATATCTATATTACAATTTTTTTCTTCTAATAATAAAACATTTAGTTCTAGGTCACTAAGTAGAGGAGATGGAAGATGAGAGGGAGAGCTGCTCTGATCTCTTTTGCAGCTTTTTATAGAGGAATGTTCTGCTTAACTGCCTTGCTGGAAAAAAAAATATAAAAAAAAATAAAAACCCTGCCTGCAGTATAAATGGGGAACTGGCCCTCAGCCAAGGCTCCAACCTGCTGCAATTGTCAGCCCCGGGAGCCAGAGGGAAGTGGTGATTCACAGAGTGGTGGAAAAGCCCCTTTTCCCCGGCTGGGTGTTCCCAGGAGAGCTGAGCCAGCCCCAAAACCTGCAGCAGGGGCAGAGGCTGCAGCAGCATCCTGCACTGCCCAAACCCTGCACCCCTGATCCAGCCAGGACACCTGCCCACAGCCCCCTAAAACAGCAGCTACTGAGACTGGGAAAATCCTCCAGGAGCATCAAACCATCCCTCCAGCACAGCCCTGTGGTTTTGGGCACCTCCAGGGATGGTCACCCTGCTCTGCTCCAAATTGGGGAAATAAAAGAGAACAGTGCTGTTGCCTGGCTGGATCCAACAGAATATGGAATATTCACACCACTGGAAGTTCACACAGTGCTGCAGCAAGGTGCCATAAAGCTTCACACACATGGATTTAGGGGGAAAAAGCAGTTTGCTTGTTTTTTATCCAGCATGGTGAGCCAACAGGAGAGCAGAGCCCGAGTCATTACTGAAAAGCTGGCGCTCACGTAAGCCTTACAGAAAATGTCTGTCTGCTGGCTTGATAGCCATAACAAAAATGATTAATAATCTGCTGCAGACACTTATAATTGCCACAGCTTCCTCCTGTGAATTTAAATAGCTTTCTTGAATTACTGCCTTTGACATAATCAATAAAGCTGAGTTATTGCTTTATCAGCCAGGTCTCTATGGCAGGGGAGGAACAGAAACCTGGGGAGACAAAATCCCTCCAAAAATTCCAAGCCAGGGGGTTTGTCCCCAGCAGGTGTGGCCCCAGAGCCCCTCCAGGCTTTTTATTTCCCTTCAGACAGCCCTGACAGCGAGCTGGAGGCAGAATGGGACCCCCCCCAGCCAGTAGCAAACATTTAATGACTTAATGATTTAATTGTAAACCCAACAACACGTTTCCCTTTTCCCAGTCCCTGTGGAAGGGCTCTGATGTAGCCTGAGAGGACTCTGGGGTTGAACACAGGGTCTCACACCATGCCAGGGTGTCAGGGGGACACAGGGACAGTTTCCAGGCCAGGATTTCCATCCCTTGGTCTGTCAGTCTGTCCCAGGGTGACCCATGCCAGCAGCACAGGGATGTGACTTTTCCCTGCCCCCCAAATTAAACTTTTCACCACAGCCAGCAGTAAGGACAAATATTGTCTCTTCAAGTTCCAGATAAAACTCAGAAATTTATAGATTCCCCCCCACCCCCTCCTCTAAAGAAAATAATAATAATTCTTTCTAACAGGCAGAAAAAAAAGCAAGAATTCTTTTTGAGCTCTCAGGAAACTGATCTGGCCAAACCCTGCTTCAATTCAATACCTGTCACAGACATATTTTCTGAAAAATCTTTTGCTAGGATTTTTTTCTCCTGAGAAGCTGAGGAGCCTCAGAGGAAAAGAAAAACCCAATAATTCTCTGCTGCTGTGGAATGCAACAGGTGCATTTGGATTGGTCCATGTGAGTTGTTTTTAATTAATGGCCAAGCACAGCCCAGCTGTGTTGGGACTCAGCAGTCACAAGATTTTATTATCATTCCATTCCTTTCAAGCCTTCTGATGAAATCCTTTCTTCTATTCTTTTAGTATAATTTTAGTATGTAATTTTCTTTATATATTATATATTTTATTTCTATATCTATATATATATATAAAATATATAAAGATTTAAATATATAATAGATATATCTTTTAATATATTTATTATATATATTATTTGTTTATATATAAAAATATATATCTTATCTATATATTTCTTTATATATTTAATATATATTTATATATTAAGAATATATATAATATATATATTTATATTAAATATATAATTTTCTATATATTATTATAATTGGGTGGTTTTTTAGAGCTCTTATCTCTTTCCTTGACTGGGGATGGAAACATCCATGCTGGTGAGAACCCAGTTTCAAACTTGGCTGCCCATCACACACAGATAAAGCATTGATAAGATTTTCTTGGTCAGATCAAGGGATTTTGCTTGTTTTCAAATCCGTGCCTTTGATAGATTCTTTGAAGTGCAAAATATTTCCTTTTAATAAACCTGCACCACATTAACATTAAATTATTTTTTTTCTCTCTGTGAGAAATCCCTGCTAGGTCTGCCCAGAAAGCAAAAAAAAAACCACCCCCAAAATTAGGGAAAAAAATAAAAATTCCCTCGAGGTTAACAAGGAATTGCCATAACTCAGAGTGAGCCTGGGCCCTAATGGAGATGGATGAGTCACAGGTGGGGCTGCTGGGAGAAAATCCCATTTTTCATGTTGATAGCACCTTTTAACGGAGCTGGAAACCCTTTAGTGCTGGATGGGAATTCCCCTGGAGAGAGGGGATCAGGGCAAGCCCCGGGGTTTTGTTTTCTCTCTGCAGCCAAACCCAGCCTGGTGGCACCAGGAGCTCGAAATTCAGCATCCCCAACCTGGCTCCACCTGCCCGGGAATAAAGAAATCCCCAGGATTTTATGGGATCCTAAAAAACTCACCAAAAAAAAAAAACCCCAAAACACAAACAAAAAACCCCACCCCAAAACACACAAAAAAACCCCCAAAAAACCCAACACCCACAAAACAAAAAAAGAAAAACAAACAAAAAACCCCACCAAAAAAACCCAAAAAATAAAAGAAAAAAACCCACAAACGAACCAACAAAAAAACCCAACACCCACAAAACAAAAAAAGAAAAACAAAAAAACCCCCACCAAAAACCCCAAAAAATAAAAGAAAAAAACCCCCACAAACGAACCAACAAAAAAAACCCCAAAAAACCCAAACAAAAACAAACCAAAAAACACACACAAAAAAATAAAAAAAACCAAACCAACCCCCCAAAAAATAAAAAAACAAGCCCCCCCAAAACAAAACCCAAAAAACCACCCAAAAAATAAAAAAACCCCAAAATATTCAAACAAAAACCCAAACCCTCCTAAAAAAACCCCCAAAGACCAATCAAAAAATCCCCCAAAATATCCAAAAAACCCACCCAAAAATATCCAAAAAAACCAAACCAAACCAAAAAACCCCCACAACAAAATCAAAAAGCCTCTCTACTGTTTTGCTTCATCTGTGCTCTCAGCACCGTGGAGGAGCCAGCACAACAAATATTTCCCACAGGATCATTTCCTTCTGAAGAGATAAATGAGCAAAATCTTGTTAAATTGAAGGCCAGAGACAAGTATAAAGTGAGATTTTCCTGTCTAGAATAATAATAATAAAAAAAAAAGTTCCTTTTTCTTGACTAACCAAAGTGTGCAGCATCATTTGGGGGAAAGATGGATTTATTCTCGAGCAGTGGCACAAAGATGGGGCAGAAAAGGGACATCAAATGCCAGCTCCTGTGACTTCTGGGTGCCACCAGAGCTGGATGTCATAGAATTACTGAGTGGTTTGGCTTGGAAGGGACCTTAAAATTCATCTTGTCCCACCCCATAATCACCAAATTTCATGATTTCCTGAGAGCAGCAGCAACAGCAAACAATCAAAAACCCCACTGATGCTGGAGAGGAACCTGCTGAAGGGCTGCAGCTCTGGGACAAGGGAGGAGCAGCACCTGCCTGGTGACTGCCACCACCCACAGAACTCAGAATGGATTTAAAGGAATCCCTCTAAAGGCAGCATCTAGTAAAACTGAGAGATTTTTGACAAGCAGCAGTTTCTGTTTCTTGGCTCTGGTGCAAAGCTTGTGGAGAAGCTGAAGATCTCACCTGCCAAATTGGGCATGATGTGCAGCTTTGATGGCCAAACCCCACATATCTGCCCTTCAGCTGCCCCACCCTCCCAGGCTCCCAGCTCTTCAATAATTTCCTCCCCTTAATGTTTTTATGTGAACAGGTTTCCAGGCGTGGCAGGGATCCACTAGGAGCCAGGGTGAGCAGACATGTGTTCCAAACCCAGCAAAACCTTCCTTGCAGGTCAAGATAAACAGGCACCATCCACAGAGAGAGCCAAGTGATGAATCCCTGGCTTCCCACAGCTTTGGGATCTGCCCTGCTGCGAGGACAGGGCTGACACCCCAAATCCACCCCAACCCTCAGACCTCTGCAGAAACACAGCTCTCGACACACACCAAAAGCCACCCAAAAATAAAGGCATGAAAAGCTCTTTGATTCCCACAGGAAAGGAAAATTCAGCATTTGGAGGAGCCTCCCTGTCCCAGGAGGGGGGAGCAGCCCCTGCCAGGGCTTGCACCGATTCATGGGGGCTGGAAATACAAATTGTTGGAGCAGCAGCCGAGGGAACGCCGTCCATCTCCCCCGGCACCCGCGGCTCCGGGCTGACAAGAGCTTAATTGCAGCTGTGGGGAGAGAGATCCGAGCTGTGCATCCCCCGGGGCCCTTCCCCTGCTTATTTAACAATTGATTTAACAATCTGCACGCTGCCAGGCCCGGGGAACACCTCTGCTCTCAGAGAGGGAGAGCAGGAGCGCCCCAAAGCCCCTTCCCTGTGCCATGCACAAGGGGCTCCCCTTCTGAGCATCTCCCCTTCTGAGCATCTCCCCTTTGCAGCCCTTGCCCGTGGTGGTTTTGGCAGGTGAGGAGCCAGGAGCATCCTTGCTGTGCCCCACCAGGAGTTTGGGTCACCCCAAGAGCCCTGGGAGAGTCCAGGCTGGGCTGGACAGGGCTTTGAGCATCCTGGTCCAGCAGGTGCCATCAGAACTCCATCCTCGGGGTCCATCCCAGCCCAGACTGCCTGGATCCCACCATCCCAGCCCTGCTCCCACCCTTCCCTCACCGCTGGGGGAATCCAGATGCATCAGTGATTTAACAGGGGGAAGGAAAGGACTGCAGATAACCCTTAATGATAGAAATTTAACCTGTAATTAACAGCTAACACGCAGGGAAGACGGCCCTGGGATGGAGCTGCTGCTGCTACCAACGTGGTCATTTATATTCCATGTGGGTCCAGGAGCAGGGAGGAAGCTCCCACCCACACTGCCTGTGTAAATAAGGGCCCTTTCAAATGAGGGGAGGAATTTACAGCAAACAACATTCCCTGTGCTTGCTCAAGTATCTTATGTTTAAATAATAGGAGCTAAGTGATGCATTTCTGCCCAGGCACTAATCACTTCCAGGGGCCTGCAGCTCCGTTAGGGAAATTGCCTTCTTCAATCATTCAGGACCATCTATGGCTTCTCTGGACCCAGAGCTGTTCATTATTTGCCTCAGTGCTCCTCTCACACTTGGATTTTTGGGGTTTAAGAGCCCCACAGCTCTGGGCAGCTCTCAGCATCCCCAGCACTGTCAGAGCCCAGGACATCCCTCTGGCTGCCCTGGATGGCCCCAGCCCTGCCAGGGGGCTCAGAGACCTTGGCACAGAGCCCAAGACCCCTGAGCCTTTGATTTTGACCCATGGAAAAAATTGCCAACCTCATCAGAGGATTTACAAGCCAGGAAAGTTTAAGTAGAATAACAGTTAGTTCGCCACAGGGTGAAAAGCAAAATTTTAGGGTTCTTAGAATGGGGGCTGGGGGTCCCAAGATGGAGAGGAACCCTGACTCCTCCTTTGGCCACTGGGCTGGGAAAAGAGGCTGTGACACATCTCAGGGTCAGCCAGGAGCACAGAGAGCCCTGAGACAGCTCTGGCAGGGAGGAGAGCCCAGTGCCACCTCCTGTCCCCCTGCCAGCCTGACACAGCCCCAGCCCGGGCAGGGAGGGTGCCCAGGGCAGAAACAAAGAGCAGAGAAGTTTCCAGCAGGGTCTGTGCCCTGCAAGCACACCCAGGGCTTCCCCTGCCAGCCCAAATGTGATTTTAACCACAAACCCCAGACTGTGACCCAGCCACAGCTGCAGACCAGCAGGGTTTGTACCCGAGGCTGGAAACAAAAAGCCAACACTTGGTTTTAACATCACAGCTCCAGCCTCGCCAGGTAAGAGGGGAAAGTCCTTCCCTGGGGATCACCTGGAGGTGGCAGGTCCTGGAGCCAGCAGCCAGGGGTGGAGAGGACACAAAACCCACACGTGCTGTCAAAGCTGTTGTGCTTCTCCAACTGCTAAAATTTCCAGTAGGCATTAAATATCTTATTGCCACTATCAGCACGTCCAATTTGTGGTCATTAAATGCATTTCCTTTATGCTTCCCCGAGGCTAGAACAAACCTTATTTTCAGCTCATTTGCAAGAAAACCCTCTGAAGACTATAATTTACCTGCTACCACCACCATAAATCTTTAAAATTAGTTACTTAACTGTTTGCTAATGACCACGGATGTGTTCACTAATACAGCTACTTTTCAATTAGCTCTCAAGAAGAAATTTGAGCAGGGAGGAATGCTTGGATTTTTCAGAGGTAAGTTAATGCTATCCCAAGATAACTGAGGCTAAAGGATCCATCCTCCTTGCCACCCCAAACCCAGCAGTGTGGGGACAATGACCCCATCCAGGCTGGGACAGAGCTGGATTCAGGCTCGTTTCACACACACAGGTACACCAGAGCAGCAAAAAAACCCCTGAATTCAGGAAAAAGCAGGATATCCCCTCTGTGGGCAGGCAGCTGGGAGTGCAAACAGCACCAGAAGGACATGGGGACAGCAAAGGGACCAACAGAGCTCCCCTGAGCTCTGCTTTCCTGCATCCCCCCCTTCCCCTTCTCTCCAGAGCTGGCTGCACATCATTCAGCTCCCCTCCTGCACAGGGCACCAGTTCTGCCTGAATTCCCACATTTATTCTTAATTACCTCATGAAGAAGTCAGATATATTGACTGCCACCTGTTCAATACATAATTCATGTGCCAGGAGAAGCAATTTCCAGAAGTTCACCTTGCTGGATCCTGGCAGGGGAAGGCAGGGCAGGTTTTTTCCTGGGTGTCAGCACTCCCATGCTGTTAGCAGAGATGGATCCCTGCACGGGCCACGGGGGCAGTGGATTTCCAATCACTGCTGCAAAACACGGGGGCTACAAATATTAGCACTGGGAGGCATTTTGCAAAGGCAGACATTTTAATTTAAATCAATGAGTTATTGATTCATTTTTCATGCAGGAAGGAGAGCTCAGTGTGTGTTTCTGCCACTCGATCCGTGCTTCTGATGACCTCAGGCATACAGTACAAACCTGATGTAAAATATTTCCCTTCCTAATAGGGAAGCTTTTATGGCCTTGGACCTGAGTGAGCAGAAAGTCATCTGGGAAAGGATGCCTGACTAGGAAACCATGGCAAGGAGAGTAATTAATGTTTAGCACATACTCTCAAATTAGCCTATCCCTGAATAGGAAGGAAATGAATCATGAGCTGAACTTTTATATAGCCTCAGGGTCTTCTCAGACACTTACAAAATTTCCTGGTGTACAGGAGCTGATAAAGGGCTCAGATCCCCACACCTACAGCCTTGGGAAGGAGCAGAATGAAGCCAGGAGGGAGAGACCTGTCTGCTTTTGGGAATAGGGAAGCTGGAGGGGGATTTTTTAGGGGAATATCCTCATTAGGAAGCTAAGGGCCACAAGGAAAGCTGGCTTGAGAGCACAGTCCCTCTGCAATTAAAAAAATCACCATGATTTCATTGATCCTGGACACTTCCTGATGGGACCCAGATGAGGATTTGACTCCAAGTTCTCAGAAGGCTGATTTATTATTTTATGATATTATATGATATATTAAATGATATATTCGATTAAATTATATATTATACTAAATTATAAATGATATGTGATATATTATATGAAAATGATATACTAAAACTACACTAAAGAAAGAGAAAGGAGACATCAGAAGGCTGAAACAAGAATAAATAATAAAAAAACATGACTGACCAGAGAGTCTGACACAGCTGGACTGGGATTGGTCATTAAGTAAAAAGAATTCACACAGGACCAATCAAAGATGCACCTGCCACATTCCAAAGCAGCAAAACACAGGGAGAAGAGATCACATCACATTGTTTAAATTTATTTTCTGAGGCTTCTCTGGAGAAAAAAAAATCCTGGCAAAGGGATTTTTCAGAAAATATCGTGGTGACATGCCTCAGAAACCTCACATGCACAGGGAAGAGCAGCCTGGCTGTGCAGGGGGCTCTGGAGGGAAGTGGTTTTTCCACAGATTTCCAGGAGATACACAGAGAGGGCAGGAGCTGCTGGTAATTGCATTCTTTGAAGTCTGCCTCATAAACCAGCAACAACAAAAATCACTTTCATGTCTGCAATAAAGCAGAACTGTAAAGCCACGAGCCAGCTCCCAGGGAGAGCTGACCTGTGCCAGGCAGGAGCAGCAGGGATGGGGACAGAGGACAGGAGAGCAGCAGGGATGGGGACAGGGGATGGCTGAGCCCAGGACAGGGCAGAGCAGCAGCCAAAGGAGCCCCAGGGGAAGGCTGTGCTGGGCCAGCACCACCCCCTGCCCCCAGGGATGTGGAATCAGAAATTTTTGCCATGCCCCTTTTGAGAAATGCTGTGTTTTATCCCCAAAAGAGGCTCCCCCATCCCAGCTTTGGGTGTGAGTTGGGAGAGCTGTGTGCAGGTCAGCTGCCTCGTCCCACAGCCCCTGTGGGGCACCTGGAGCACCAGGATCAGCCCTTCCTGCTGCACCAGAGGGCTCTGAACCAGCACAGCAGCCCAGGTGCCTCCTGCCCTCTCTCTGTGCCAGCCTTTGGGGGCAGATTTGCTGTCCCCAAGCGCCAAGCATCACCTCAGCACCCCTCTGCAGGAGCAGGCTGCCACCTCTGTGACAGCAAAATTCCCTGTTCCTGGGGGCACAGCATCCCAGAACCATCCAGGAGTGTCCTCCATTCACCCCCAAATCCTTTTTCCACAGAGAGGAATAAGGTCTGGGGAAATATTTTCCCGAGATGCCAACAGTGCAGTCCTGAGAGAGTCCCTAATGCAAAATGTGTGCTCTCCCAGGGAGCTGTGCAGCCTCAGCCAGGTGTAATCTCCTTTTTGGGGAAGGAGACATCACATCAAGGGCAGTTTTTCTCCCCAGCACCAGGGCAGAGCAGCGAGCAGCCACCAGGAGGTTTTTGCAGGTGAAAGGAAAAGCTCCCGGACGCGATCTGGGCAATCCCTTCTGGGATGCTCGCAGAAGAAACCCTTCTGGTGATATTGAATGATGAATTACGTGCCGACGAGCGGCTGGGCAGCGATCAGAAGGCATTCCAGGGACGGGGCCAGCCCTGACAGTGACAGATCGGAGCGCCCTTCCCGAGCGTCGGCGCTCACAGACGGAACCGCGCTCCCCAACGAGACCTGCCGGGGGCAGCGCATCCCTCTCGGGCTCCCCTCCGAAATTAACCCGGCCCCGGGCTCATTTGGAAAGGGAGATGCACAAGCCACATTTGTCATGCACCAGTGTCCCCAGCTGGCAGCAGGGCTCTGCTTTTAACCCTCTGATTTCCCCTTCCCGAGGGGGATGCTCTGGGCAATGCTTTTTGACTGAGACCCGGGCATTGAGGGTTTTGGATGCTAAAGGATATTGATAGATCTGGCAGTAAAAAAAGACACTTCGAGCCCGAAGCTCAGAACGCTGCTGGCACTGAAAGCCAGCCCCAGGTCCCATCCCTGACAAAGAACAGGGCACACCTCACAGTGGGAAACTTCAGGATTGTGATTAGACAGGGAAAAACAAGAAAGGAGACTCCAGGCTGTGCTGCTGCCAGGGACAAAGGCTGCTCCAGAGGCACCTGCACTTGCCAGCAGAGCAGAAGGAGCCTTGGCAGAGCCCACAGGGCGCTCCAGAGGCAGAGAGAGCAGGATTCCCCAGCAAACAATGGCTCTTTGTAGGGCTAAAAACACACCAGATGGCCCGGGCTGGGAGCACCCAGGGTTGAGGATGCACCAAGAGCTGTAGAGGAGGAGCAGGGCAGAGCCAGGGCTGCAGAGATAACAGGGGTGACACCCCCCCTGCCTCACCCTGCTCTGCCAGCACCTACAGCCACATCCACAACCCCCAAAGTGCCCCCAGAGAGACCCAGGGAGGAAGCAGAGCCTGGAGGAGAGCTGGTTCACCGGGCTCCACAGGGAAACACACCTCTCACATCCCACAAAAACGGGATGGAGGAGGAGCAGACAGGAGAAAAGCCAGCCAAGGGTGATCCCTGGTGTGCTGTGAAGAAAACCCTCTGCCAGAGAAGGGCCTGTGTGTGTCCCCCCCTGCAGTGGGTGCAGCAGGGGAAATGTGCAAAGCCAGCAGCCCAAAGGGAGCAAAGCACCAGGCAGTGAATCAGGGGAAGGGATTTTGCCTATAGATGGTAGAAGAGCAGTGGAGGGGGCAGGAGGGAGTGGAAAGGGCCAGCAGCAGCAGAGGAGGCGATGGAAGGGGCCAGGAGAGCTGAGCTGTGATGCAGGACAGCCTGGAGAGCTCTGCATTGTGCCAGGCAGCAAAAGCAGAGCCCAGGCAGGGCTGCATTCTGCAGAGCTGCTGTCACCATCCCAGGAGCCACAGAGCAGCAGAGGGGGCACAGCAGGCTGCTGTGAGCCCTGCAAAACCAGCAGTAAGCCACAGCCAGCTGAATTCATCAATCAAGCCAGCCCAAAGCCAAAGCCAGGGGTTCCTACAAGGGAAAAAATGAAAAATTGTGCTCACAGCTGTTAAAACCCAGGGGGATCTGCCCTGGGTTAGCAGGGCATGGCTGGAAGGGATGGAACATCTTCTGAGCACAAGCTGGGGCTGGAAAATGTGAAACTGCAGCATCAGCTCTGAAGATGTGCAGGTTGGACCCTCTGGGGACACCTGAGAGGGGGAGAGCAGGAGGAGGAGGAAGAGGAGGGAAGCAGCCTCTCCAAGCAGTGCAGCAGGACACAAACACGCTGTTTCCACCCCAAAAACACCCCCAGGGCTGCACACAGGCACGGCCAGGGGAAGGGGCTGGGCAGGGGGCACAGGAGGGTCCCCAGCAGTGGGGTCTGGGGCTGTGTTTACATTCCCTCACCCCTGACACCGGCTGAGCTCACCCAAGGCAGCCTCCAAGGAGTTTCACACTTCCCCCAGCTGCCAAAAACCACACACACAGCAGGCTGCACCCTCCCAGCCCCAGCTGCTCCAGGCCTCCAAGGACAGCAGCACCCCCAGTCCTTTTACATC
Organism: Fringilla coelebs; assembly: GCF_963513975.1. Lineage (NCBI taxonomy): Eukaryota > Metazoa > Chordata > Aves > Passeriformes > Fringillidae > Fringilla > Fringilla coelebs. The sequence goes on from NC_140043.1 coordinate 14,011,844, forward strand.
AACCTCTAAGCAACAAAACCTTGGTTTCCTGTGAATTTATCAATTTATCCTGGGATAAATTGACCCAGAGCACCAAGGGTCCCACACTGCCAGAGCTGCTGGGATGGTCACAGGGCAGCACAATAAATCTGCAAAGCCCTGCTTTCCTCCTGTGCCTCACTTCCCACCCCCCAAATCACACAGGCTGTGGCTTCTGCCAAGCTGGACTGTTAGGACAGAAGGGAAAAAACATCTGGGGATTTATTTCTTGACCCAAAGCTATTCCTTTTGGAGGAGACCTTCCATGCCAAGTCCTAAGTAAAATAAATAAATTTTAAAAAAAGAAAATAATAAAATCGCATTCATTAGTCAGCTCACTTGGCTGGATCTGCAATAAGAGTGTAATAAACTTTCCATATGTCTCTGATAAACTAGACAGCTGAAGTTATGAGCAGAAAAAGGCATCAATTTTTAAAATGTCAGAATTTGCCATGAGGCTCGGGCCAAGCACTTGTTCCTAACGAGATGGTGGAAAGAGTCAGCTCCAAGTTTAGAGACAAAAGGGCTGGGGGAGCCCAGGCCAGGCCAGCTCAGCACTCCTGGCTCCTTTTAAAGCCCTTTTTCCCCAGGAACCAGCTCCTTCCCCTGGAAAAGGCTCTTGGGGAGCTCTGATGCTCCTGGCTGTGACCCAAACTCACTCATTATTTAACCTGGCCTACTATTACTTATACAATTCTTTGATTGAATATTTTTTTTTAAATGTTGGAACACAGTTTTGATCCAGGATGAAACGAGGGGGGTACATGCAGTTTTGCTCTGTGATTCTTATACTCCATAAGCAGAAAAACCTTTTACAGAAATTTTAAAACAGAAAAGCAGAATAGACAAAGCTCCAAAAGAGATGTTAAATAGGGGCTGCAACACATTAAAAACAGGCTTGAAAAAGTGTGAGAGCCCCGCTTTTCTGTACCTCGTCCCACCCCAGTGGGTCTCCAGCCTACTCCTGAATTTGGAACAGGTTGTCCCTAAATATTTTAGGATGCTTACACTCCAAATTCCCTGCTTTATGGCCTCCTAATGAGCCGATTGACACACAGACACCCCCTGTGAGGGATGGAGGCAAACCCCCGGGTTGTGCCAGGAGGGTCTGCCCCCTCCAGCCCTGGCACAGCAGGATGGCAGCAGGCTGGCACCGAGCTGGAAATATCGTGCAGGCTGTCCTGCTGGCAGGTGGGCACAGAGTGACCCCAGCCCCGGAGAGCGATGGGGCTTTCAGCACTTTAATTACAGAGCAGGGGGTGAGAACAGCCCGCCTGGTGTTCGGCAGGAGATGGAACCGCAGCAGCGCAGCAGATACATCCCTGCACAGCTCCCCCAGCAACGCCGGGAAAGCGGCCAAATTCCTGCACCCTTAACATTTAAGGAGTCCTGGCTGAACCCTGGCAGCGGAACAGGGAGGAGAAACAAGACGCTGTAAAAAGATTTGCTCGGTGGAGGTCACTCACCGAGGGGCTGCTTCACAACGACAGCAAAGCTCTGCCTCAAAGCACCCCAGGTGTGCCCCCTGCACCTCAGCATCCCGGGTGTGCCCCCTGCACCCCAACATCTCCACTGTGCCACCCCTTCTGCTGCTCTTTGACCCCTCCCAGGCCCTCCTGGCCGTGCCCTCTCCCTGCAGGGTGAAGGTGAGGGGCACACAGAGCCTCAGGTGAGAGCAGCTGCTGCCTGTGCCCACCCTGAGTGATGGGCAACCCACCAGGGCAAACTGGGGGACACAGCCCCAACATCCTGGGGGGGGTCACAACCCAGCAGGGCTGATGGAAGCAGATCCAGCATCACTGCCTGCCCCTCCCTGCTCCAGCAGACACCTCGGTGCTGTGGCAGGAAGAGGATGCTGTGATTTATCTCCCCACAGGCAGCAGCCTGACATCTCTAGTGGTGCCTGCAGCAGGCACAGCTCTGCACACACAGAGCTGACAGGCAGCTGTGCTCCTGCAGGGCCCAGCACAAGGGGCTGGGGCTGCCCTGAGCATCCCTCCCCGGGCAGGAATCACTCCTGGATCAGCCCTGGCCGGGCTGCAGGAGCTCCCCAGGCTGGGCACAGGGCAAGGCTTTCCCCAGTTTTGCTCTTCACTGCCCACATCTGAGCTCAGCCTGGGTGCCCTCACCCTGGGGGGGTGGAAGGAGACAGAAATTGCTCCTTTTCAAACAAACTCAGAGTTTAACACTGGCCCAGAAGATGCAGAGCTCTTCCCTGCCCTCTTTTAGTTAGCCTGCCCCACGCTACACAAATGTCATTACAGCCACAAACTCCATTGTCCTCAGTGCCAGACAGAGAACCAGCTCTGCCTCCACTACCCTCTTGCCAACACACAGATTTGGGCTTCTCAATTGAAAAGTTGATTTTAAAATGTTCTTTCCCTAAGCCTGGGTCTGTCCTGGTGGTACAAGCTGGGCAGCACAGCCCAGCCGTGCTCCAAACCATCCCACCCCAAAAGAGAAAGAGTTTTCCATTGCCCCTGCCCCTTCCTACAGGCAGCAAACAAGAGAAAACAGCAAAAACCCGACCAAAAGTGCCCCAGTGCTGGCTGAGCTGGCCAGCAGGATGCACTGGCCCTGCCCAGCCCCTCTGGGGTGCTCAGACACACCTGGGAGTCACTGGAGGGGAGCAGGACCACCCAGAGCCCCCAAAGGCAGGATCTGCCCCCAAAAACCCACGAGCATCCCAGTCCCTGTCCTGAGCCAAGCTCTGGGGGCCTCTCAGTGCAGAATGCTGCACAAAATGCTGCACTGGAGCACCCCCAGCACCAAGAAATTGCAAATTGCTGACCTGGACACAGCCTGCTGCCACAGGGCTCTGAGCGTTCAGAGTATGTAATCTTCAAGTTTACAGTAAATTTAAGAGCATGTAATGAGTCAAAATCACCTCCAATTAGCTCTTCTGGGACCACCCTGTGTGTGGAAGGGTTTTGCTCCAGCCTGACTCTGCCTCTCCTGCAAAAGGCATGGAACTGTGGAGAGCATCCTGGCAGAGGGGACTGTCCCCTCCCAGGTGTCACAGACCCGGCCCTGCTCCTGCCAGCAGCAGCAGGAGGTGCCAGGGCTGCCTCAGAAAAACAGATTTGGCATTTGGAGGCAGCACAAAGCACTGGTGTTCCTCTGCAGCCCAAATGTTTGCTGCATGTGCAATTCTCTCCACTAACAAACCCAGCAGGGGGAAAAAAAAATTAAAATAAACCCTGGAGGAGTTTATGCGCATCCTCCTGGGACTGGGCTTCAAGTCTGACTGCCCTGACACATATTCAATCCCAAGGGTTGGCCTCACCTTCCCTCCCGGTGCAAACTGAGCCTGGCAGGCAGAGGCTGCTCCTGTCCCCAGCCCAGGGCAGCAGCAAGGGCTGGGAAAAGGAAAACAGGAATGGTTTCCCATTTCCCCAGCCCTTTTTTGGGTGCTGGGTCAGTCAGGAATGGGGAAACCATTCCTTTTGGGTGCTGGGTCACTCAGGAATGGTTTTCCCAGCCCTTTTGTCACTCAGGAATGGTTTTCCTTTTCCCCAGCCCTTTTGTCAGTCAGGAATAGTTTTCCCAGCCCTTTTTGGGTGCTGGGTCACTCAGGAATGGTTTTCCCAGCCCTTTTGTCACCCAGGAATGGTTTTCCTTTTCCCCAGCCCTTTTTAGTGCTGGGTCACTCAGGAATGGTTTTCCTTTCCCCATTCCTTTTTGGGTGCTGGGTCACCCAGAAATGGTTTTCCTTTCCCCATTCCTTTTTGGGTGCTGGGTCACCCAGAAATGGTTTTCCTTTCCCCATTCCTTTTTGGGTGCAGGGTCACACAGGAATGGCTTTCCCAGCCCTTTTGTCACTCAGGAATGGTTTTCCTTTTCCCCAGCCCTTTCTGGGTGCCAGGGATGGGGCTGAGGCTGCCCCTGCTGAAGGACCTGGATCCACTCCCCACACCTGTGCAAGGGTGTGAGTGTTTATACTCAGCACTATTTCAATAAATGCACAAAGCCAGGGAGCTGCTCAGCCCCCCAGCTCTCAGGCACCACCATGCCCTGGCATCCATCACCAGGCACAGGAGGAGCAGCAGCTCTGGAATATTGTTGTTGCAGGATTGATGCCTCTGGCTGTGAAAACAAACCTCCCAGGCTCTCCTCATTCCTGATAAACGATCTGGCTTCACCTTGACGCTCCTGCGGCAGCAGCAGCAGCCCATTATCCTGAGACAATGTTTTATTCCGCTGACATTATCTCTTAATTATAATGTGAGGGATATCAGAGGGAGCAGGAGCCCACCAATCCCTCAGGCTGGGTTTCTGTAGTTTCTCCTGCCAGGATCTCCGGGAGAGGTTTGTCACAGCAGTTCTGCAAAGGGGACCCTGCCCCACCTCTGCTAGGAAAATCTGCTTTTATCCAGAGATTGCAGGTCTGATTCCTTCCCTTTCCCTTTTCTAATTTCCAGAAGCAAAGAGCTCCTCAGAAAGACAGAAAGGTCGCCTGCATATTTTAAACCGAGATTTTAAGCAAGATTCAAAAGGGATTTGGCATTTGCTGCACGTCACTTCACATTCAGATGCAGTTTTTGGAAGGGATCACAAACCTTATGCTTCGGGCGTTCTGCCGGTTGCTCACTGCTGGCAGGAGGCTGACGAGGTGAGCTCTGTGCTCACCTGAGCTATTTTGGGGTTATTTCCCCCCAGAGCCCTGCAGAGCTCAGCCCTGCCCGGGGGCTGGGCTGTCACTGACTCTGACTGGCATTAATTGTTTGAGGATTTGTTTTGCAAAAAAAAAACCCTTTCTCAGCGTGGTGAATGAACGAGGAGGAGGGGAAGCAAAGCGCTGCCCTGAATCCCTGAAGCGCAGCGAGCATCCCTGCTCCTGCCCCAGGGCCCTGCAGAGCTGCGCTGCAAGGAAATAAAAATACAAAAAAAAAAAAAAAAAAAAAAAACCACCAAAAAACCCCAATCAAACAAACAAACAAAAAAACCCCGCCCAAAACAAAAACCCAAAAATAAACCCAAAAAACAACCCCCCAAAAAACAAAAAAAACTCCCCCAAAAAAACCCCAAACAAAAAACACAGACAAAAAACCAACAACAAAAACAAAAACACCCCAAAACAGCCCAAACAAACAAATAAACAAACAAAAACGAAAATAAACAAACAAGATAAATAAACAAAATAAATAAAATAAATCATTAAATAAAATAAATAAAATAAATAAATAAAAATAAAATAAATAAAATAAATAAAAATAAATAAAATAAATATAAATAAAATAAATATAAATAAAATAAATAAAAATAAAATAAATAAAAATAAAATAAATAAAAATAAAATAAATAAAAATAAAATAAATAAAAATAAATAAAATAAATAAAATAAACAAAATAAATAAAAATAAACAAAATAAATAAAATAAACAAAACAACTAAATAAAACAAACAACTAAATAAACAAACAAATAAACAAACTAAATAAATAAAATAAATAAACAAAAATAAATAAACAAAAAGCCCCCCAAAAACCAAAATAACAAAAAAGCCACCAAAAAACCAAAATAAACAACCCCCCCAAACAGAAACCCCCAAAAAGCAAAAAAACCCCAAAGATACCCCAAACAAAAAACAAAACTAAAAAAGCCCAAAACAAACCCCCCCCAAAAAAACAAAAACAAACAAAAAACAAACAAAAATACACCCCAAAAAACCCAAAACCAAACAAACCACCCCAAATAAAAAAAACCCTAAAAAACCACAAAACAACCCCCCCAAAAAACCCCCAAACCTCCCCAAAACAACAAAAAAACCCCCCCAAACAAACAAAAAACTCAACAACCCCCCCAAACAAATAAAAAACTCCAAAAAACAAAACAAACAAAAAAACTGGGGAGGGGGGGAACCCCCAAAACAAACCACCCCAAAAAACCCCACCCCAAAACCAACAGAGCACACAAACCCCACCCAAACCCCCTTTTTTGGGGTGAGGTTTCTCCCCAGCTCCGGCTGCCGCCGCACCTGCGGGGCGGGGAGGTGCCGGGAGGGCTGGGCCGCCAAAATCCTCCAAAATTGACCAAAATTCTCCAAAATCGACCAAAATCCTCCAAAATCGACCAAGACCCTCCAAAATTGACCAAGACCCCCCGTGCCACGCTCATCCGAGCGGCCCCAGAGGATGGGGCTCCCCCCAACATCCTCACTGCAGCCCGGAGCCCCCGGGCGCGGCAATTAGCGGCAATTAGCGGTGCCCTAATGACGGGCAGGAGGGACGGACCGGGCTGGCAGGAGGGGACACCGCGGGTGACAGGGACACGGAGCCCGGTGCCAGCCCAGCTGTGCCCGCCCGCAGCTGGAAGGGGAGCGCGCGCTGATTTGTTTCTCCATTTGCATTAATTAGCAGGTAAATGAGATCCCTGCGCGCTCCTCGCCTCGCCTGCCCGGGCTCTGGAGCAGACAGTGAGTTTTCCTCTGCGCATCCTCTCCTCGCTCTGACCTCCAGAGCCGGCCCAGCTGCTTTATTGCAGCATCCTCCCCTGGAATTTGTCCTCAGCAGCTGAAAATCCATCCCAGGACAGGCAGGGGAGCTCTGAGCCCCCGAGGCTTCAATGAGCAGGGGGGGAAAAATACTCCACGCAGCCTTGGAGTTTTTGGGACAGCCAGAGGGCTGAATTTGGGAGCTGGCACAGGGCTGAGCTGCTGCACACAAGGAGCCAAGCAGAGCAGTTTCAGCTTTCCCCTGAAACCCAATTAACAGCACCCAGCGCCCACTCAGCTGCTCTTAATTTGTAATTAAAGTCAGGCCACAGCTGAGCAATAGCGACCTTTGAGGGAGGTGATGGGAAAAGGGGAATAATCTTTGATTTATTGCAAGGGAGAGAGCCCAGGCTGGCTGCAGGAGGGGCTGGTGGAATCACACGGTGGCTCGCAGCCCTGGTGCCCTGCAGGGCTGGGCAGAGGCACAGCTGGGCTCTGTCCCAGGAAATTCCAGGGCTGGAGGGGCAGAGGAGGCCAGAGGGCAGCCCCAGTTCAGGGGGGCTCAGGGAGGTTCTGGGGGCACAAGGGGGGTGAGCTGGGAGCTCTCAGACCAAAGCACCTGGAAACACCAAACCCAGCCCCAAACTGCCCCAAATCATCTCTCTCATCTTGTACCCATTCAGCATCACAGCTCCAGGGAAATTATCACCCACTGTTCTCCAGGACAAGGCATGTGTCTCTCAGACACAGGACACATCTCCAGGAGAAAACATCAAAAACATCATGCTCAGAGAGCCACACACGCTCTGCACAAGCTCTGCTTCCCTCCCCTTGCAAGATTACAGCTTTGCCATCCACCTGGCTTTTTCCATGGCTGCGGAATTCCTGCTTCAGTTTTGCAGTTGTGTTTGTAGCTGTCCCTCCCAGCCCTTCCTCCAAAGAAACTGAGACTTTTCCATGAATCAGGATCTCCCTTCCCCTCCTGAGCCTGCAGCTCCTGCATGGGAGATGACAGGAGTGAAGACCCAGACCTCAGCTTCCAGCTGCCCCAGAGGAGAGCATCCTGCTCCAGGCACGCTCCCCAAGGAGCGTGGATGATTTGCTGGGAGCAGGGGGAGGTTTTGGATCACCTGGAGGGGTGGGACACGCTCTCCCCCTGCTCATTTACAGCCTGAGACACAGCCCTGTGATTTACAGGCACCACCGGGCTCTCCAGGATTGCTTCACACAGGATGAAGGAGATCAAATGCAAACGGGTGCGTGGTATGTGAGCCACGCCAGGGCTGCTAAACCCTCTGGTTTCTTTCACAAGGCTTTGAAACGGGGAAATGTAGCTTCAGATAATTTATTTGCTAGGGGCACTGAGGAGGGCAGGGGAGTATTTATGAGCTGAAGAAAATCCACAAGGTATGTCTGCAGGGGTGCTGCTCAGCTGGGGAGGGGGAATGTGATCCCTGCCCTCAGCCCTGGCTGCCAGGGACAGGGGTCACCTCCTCCAGAGCCCCCAAAGCATTCCCTATTCCCATCAGGGCATGGAAATTAACCTTGTGAGCACAGAGCATCAGGAGAGGGGGAAGCAGCGCCGGGAGCTGTCTGGCAGCTCTCTGCAGGCAGGCAGGCACTGCCCCTGGTCTGTTTGCTCACCCACAGGGCATCCCCCTGCATCCTCCAGGATGCTCACACATCAGGACCTGGAGCATCAGCAGGGACCATCAGCAGGAACCGAGTCACCAACAGCAGCAACCGCTCCTTGCTAAAGCAGAGCTCCAAAATCCCCAATCATTAATTATTTCTGTCACCACTGAAGGTGCTTTTCCTGCTCCTCGTGGCATCCAGAGCTCTGGAAGCAAAGTGCTCTCAAGGGAGACAGCTGGGAGAGAGGCTCAGTGCTGGAGCTGGGGACATTAATGCGGATGAGAGCCACGGGCTGAGAACCTGGGAAACACCAATTCCAGCCCCGGATGTTCCCATGGCTCTGCCCTGCTCGGGTTACTGCAGCCCTGGCCCCCCGCCAGAGCCTTGCTTGGAAAAGCAGAGGAAGTCTGCAGGAGGGGGAGAGGGCGATTCCTTGAAATGCTGTCTTTGGGGATGGATCTGCAGTTGCTGGAATTTCCTTTCCTGGAAGCTCAGCTGCACAGCTCAGCTCTCTGCCCTGATGGCCCCAGGCTGGCAGTGCCCTGTGCTCAGCTCTGGCAGGGTGGCACTCTGTGACACACTCTGTGACACACCATCCCCAGCTCCTGGGCACCAGGGGAAGCCTCTGTCTGTGGCACTGCTTGCTCAGGAGGGAATTTCCTACAGGAACAGGTCTGGGAGCCAGAACAGAGGGAGACGGGGATTTTAGCAGGGCTACAAACAGTGCCAGCCAGGCCAGAAATGCAGCTGGGCACCCCCAGGGGCAAACAGGGGGATGGAGGGATCACCAGGCTGGGAACCAGGCAGGAAGATTGTCTCCTCCTGAGGAGAACCCTGTGGGGCAAAGCCCCTGATCTGCTATCAGCTGCTGGGGATGGTCCCTGGCCCTGCAGAACCATAAAGCAGCTGGAGAAGGGCTCTGGGCACAGCTTTCAGAGCCCCCTGGGCACAGCTCTCAGAGCCTCCTCATCCTGCAGACATCACACATACCCACAGCACCATCAGCACCAAATGTGAAGCCAGTTAATATCTGGGAAAAATCAGGAACTTACAAAAAGGAGGAAAATAATGAACTTTATAAAAAGAAATTCCTCTGAAATAGCATTGTGTGCCTCTGTCCCCACCCCCAGGAACCACAGGCTGAGGGATCAAACCTTGCTCCTCAAGGGACTGAGAGCACCATTTGGTATCAATTTTCCATCTGACTGCTCCTTTTTAGGAATTGTTTCTGGTGCTCCCAGGGAGCCCCCAGGCACGGGGAGCACAGCTCTGAGCTGGCTGCACCCTGAGCCCCCGGGCTGGGGTCAGGGGGATCCCCCTGCTGCAATGGGGGCATTTCCCCCCAGTGGGGAAGGGAAACAGGGGCTGCACTCTGGTTTGCCCCAGCAGAGCCGAGGTTTGGGGCACAAACAGCCACGAGGAGGTGGCACTAGGGTGGGACTTGGGAAGCTCCACAGCATCCCCAAAGGGATGGGCTGAGCCCCTGGCTCTCACTGCCAGGGCACTGGGACACCTCAGTAAAAACAACAGCCCAAAGCAACCAGTCCAGGGGGTTTTGCTGCCCTTTTTGAAGGGCAGGAGAATTTCTGGCAGCCCTGGGTGGAGGAATTCGTGCACAGACACAGGCTGATTGCCAGAAACAGTCCAGCCCTGACTCTGGTGACTGGCAAGGCAATAAAATGAAGCTCCTGCGTCCTCAAGAGCAGGAGGTGGAAGGACATTTAGTCACAGCACCATAAAGTTTAGCACCCAGCACGTCCCTGAGAGCCTCTGCTTGCTCCCTGCCACAAAAACACACCCAGCACAGGACTCCACACATTCCCAGGGCAGGGCTCACCCCCAGGGTGATGCTGGGGTCACCCAGTGCTGTGCTGGCAGGGGAGGGACAGGGATTCCTGTCACCTCCTGGGTGACAGCCAAGGCAGCAGAGAGGGCACTGCCAGCACTGCAGCACCTCCAGCTCTGTGCCACGCTGAGAAGGAGCTTTAAAAAGCAGCACAGAGCCCCTCAGGGCAGGGCCCAGGCTGCTGCACACAGGAGGTGATGGGTTTGGGCTGAATCCTGCAGCACAGAGCCCTGCCCAAGGGTTAAACCCAGCCAGCACAGCAAACCCTGCAGTGCCCAGGCACGGCACAGGCTCTCCTCCAAAACCACAGGAGCTGCTTGTCCTCCCTCCAGCAATTCTCTTCCACACAGAGAGGTTCATTGTGGCCAAACACAGGAGAAACCAGGTACCACAAGTCACTTCAACTCCTCCAGGCCTCTCTTGCCTGGGTTTTGGGTCCTGCAGTTTCACAAAGCTGGGTACCCCACAGCATCCAGGAAAGGAAAACACTTCCCCATCAAACACCACCACAGCACCCCACATTGCTCTGCTCGGTTGTTTCTTGGGGGTTTGTAAGCAAGAAGAGCCTGAGCTCAGCCCCAAGAGACACATCTGCCCACAACCCCCCCAGTGCAGCCCCACTCACCATCCTGCAGCACTGGAGGAGCCACAGCTCAGGGACAGACCATGAGGAGCAGCAGAGCAAACACACAGCAGAGCAGGGACTGACTGAGCCCAAAACCGAGCCCTCTGTGCCCAGCAGGGTTTTACCCCAGCTCAGCTAACAAGGAACACCTGGCAGTGATGGTTTAACAGCCCAGGCAATCATGAACACCTGGCAGTGATGGTTTAACCAGCCCAGGTAACGAGGAACACCTGGCAGTCATGGTTTAACCAACCCAGGCAATCATGAACACCTGGCAGTGATGGTTTAACCAGCCCAGGCAATCATGAACACCTGGCACAGGTGAAGGGGATAACTCAGACTGCTCCTGCTGCAGGAGGCTCTGCCCTGTGCCCTCATCCCTGCATCCCAGAGGATGGCCAGGCTGGGGGGCTGCAGGAAAGGTGGGGTAGAGATGGATGCAGGGAATGGGAAATCCTCTGGGCTGTATTTGTAAAAGCACCCTGCCCCCAGTGTGGATGGAGGGGGTTGTGGTACCTCTGTCCTCTCTTCCAGAGGAGGCAGTGGAGCCTCTGTCACACGGGGGAAGTGACAGCGAGCCCTGACAGCTCCGCCTCGGTGATGGAGTGCCTCGAGGATGGAGATGACTCGTTCATTTCCCATGGCTGTGCCAGGCCGGGTGAAAGGCGGCTCCCACAGTAAATCGGGATTGTTGTGATGATAACTGAGCCTGTGGGGGCCAATTAAAATCCTCGGGAGAGGGTGAGTGACTCCAAGCTGGCCTGGCACAGGGGAGGGAGGGAGGGAGCTGCACCAGGGGCAGCCCTGAACGCCCTGTACGGAGGGAATCGCAAGGGACAGTGACTCAGGGCCAGGGATGGACTCGGCGTGTGAGAAGCATTTTAAAACGAGTTGGAAAATTCACAAGCAGCCAACGAGGTGTCTGAAGTACAGGGGGAGAACAACCTGAGTGCTGCGTGCCCATGGACAGACACACGGTGGGGTTTGGGACAGGGGATCAGTGCTGAGCATCTCTGACCGTGCCCGGGGCGCTCTGTGCCCCAGGATCAGAGCCCCTGACCCCGCTGTTCCCGGGTCCCTCTGGCCCCCAGGATCAGGCTCTGGGTTCCCCTGTCCCCCAGGGTCAGACCCCCTGTCCCCCCCGTGTCCGGGTCCCCCTCTGTCCCCCCCTGTCTCCCCCATCCCCCGTCCCCCCTCGCCCCGCAGCGTCCGCGGCCCCACAGCGCCCTCCGGCGGCTCCCGGCAGCGCTGCAGCGACCCCCGAGCCGCGGCCGCAGCGCGCTCAGAGCAAGGAGCGCCCGCACCGCTCCCGCATCGCCTTCTTCTGCAAAACCCCCAAAAACACCCGCCAAGGCTGCTGCTCAGAGCGCTGTTCCCCTGCTTTATTCGTGTCCGGCTGCAATTAGCACCGTAATGCCGTCAGAGCCTCGCACAGGGAGCCCAGGCGTGGTTATTGCTGCTGTACCCCCTGCTCCCCCACTCCCGGCTGCAGTGCGAGCTGCTCTTTGCCCGTGGATACATCCGGATTCAAGGCCAGAGCGAGTTCACAGCTGCAGTTTAAGGATCAGTCTCAGTGGGGATTTGAGCCGTGGAGATAACCCAGAGCAGTGGCCACGAGAGGGGACCTGGCCAGTGCTGTCACACCTGCAAGACACACTTTGGGCATGGACCAAAGTGCCACCTTTCCCTGCTGTGTGCCGGGCTCCATCACTCCACTGCTATGGTCAGACAGCCCAGGCCCTCTGCAGGGCTGGGACATGGCCCAAGGAATGGGCCCAGAATTGGGTTTGGGTCCTGTGCTCTTCCTGCCCACTGAGAGGAATGGAGGTGTAAGAGAAAAGTATTGCTTACCCCACTAGAAAGTCACAGGGACAAAGGTTTCCAGACCCCATGGGCATCCATGTCACACACAGTGCTCCAAGTCCTCTGCTCCAAGCCAGAGCAGAGAGTCCCCAGCTCTGTCTCATCCTTGGCAGATGCTCCAGCACTGGCCCCTTTGGTTTTCCCAAGCTCCTGGCTGGAAGTGGGCAAGGGCAGGTGTGGCAGACAACTACAGGCTAGTCATTTTCCAAAAATACTCCTGGGCTTTGGGGTTCCTTCCTACCAAAGTGTGGCCCAAGACCACCCACCCCCAGGTAAGATCCAGCCCCAGGTCACCCAACACACCATTTCAGAAATCTGCAATACTTTAATCAAACCCTACTTAAGGCCATTGTTACTTCCATGATTGCACATATTCCTGCTTCTCAAAAGCACAAATACCTTCATTACCACGCCAAGGACAGGGCCAAGCCTCCCCCTCCCCGTGGCCAGCCAGGGTGACCAGTGTCTCCCAGTGCTCCCAGTGCCTCCCAGTGCCCGTGGCCACGGCCAGAGGAGCTGATCCCAGATGGCTGAGCAGGCAGCAGGGACAAGTGCCAGGAGCTGAGTGACAGCTCAGATGTACCCCTGAGCTCCTGCCAAGGCTCATCTCACCCAGCCACCCAGAGCCAGGAGAGATGAAGTACCAGGGCTGAGAGCTGGAATGGCCATGGAGCACAAGGTCATGGCACAGAACTGGGGCTCTCAAAGTCACCACTGCTCTCCAGCACATGCAGAGGCTGCAGCAACCCAAGGCAGGCTCCAGGTAGTGGGAAGAGACATCACTGAAGTGACAGCACCCAGAAATGATTTACAGCGTAGTCCAGTCACATCAAGGGGCAATAAAACTGTGAGTGGCTCCAGGACAGGTGCCCCATTTGGTGAGATGAACAGTGGCTTTTAAAAAGATCACTAAATCCCATCAGTGCTACCATACAAACCTCATTTATTTTAAAGGCTGCCATTAAAGTGCCTTTTATCCCTAGCAATAGGCAGTTTAAAATTGCAAATAACTTCTCAGATCAGTCAGCAACCATCTTCATTCCACCGGAGAGAAGGGCAGTGCTTCAGGCTGGCCCTTGGGGACAAAAGGGTTCTTGGGCATTGTGTGGAGGTTTCTGGATGAGCAGGAATGCTGAGCAGCAGGACCATCCCACGGCTTTGCTGTGCTGTGCTGTGCAGGATCTCTGCTGAGCTGTCCAGGACTTCACCTTCCAGAGAGCTCTGGGGATCCCACGCAGTGTCACCTGCAGCGTGGCTGTGTCCCAGCAGGAGCTGTCCCAGTGGGAAGTGTGTCCCAGTGGGATCCATGTCCCAGTGGGGAGCTGTCCCACCAGAAGCTGTCCCAGGCTGGCTCACTCAGCTCCGTGCTGCCCGGGGCTGTCCTGGCTCACTCAGCTCCGTGCTGCCCGGGGCTGTCCTGGCTCACTCAGCTCCGTGCTGCCCGGGGCTGTCCTGGCTCACTCAGCTCCGTGCTGCCCGGGGCTGTCGCTGTCCTGCAGCAGCGGGGTGGTCTCGGAGGAGGGGCTGGCTCTGCTCGGCCTGGCGGGGGCTCGGGGGCTCTTCTGGGCAGCTTCTCTCTGCAGGGGAGGGACAGAGGTCACAGCCTGGCCACCCCAGCGGTGCCACCACGTCCCCACCCAGGGCACGGACCCACTTGTTCAATGGAACGTTTTTGTGCCTCCTTCCTGCAGCTCTCGCCGTACCCAAATGAGATCATTTCCATTCCTGCCCACCTGTAACACCACCCGAGCACCCAGCCTGAGGAGCTGTGGGACAGTCACCGAGATGGAAGGGACAGGGACAGGGACAGTCTGCTGAGGGACACAAGCGCCTGGAGAGCCCCAGGCAGGAGCTGAGGCACACGCAGGCAGACTCCTTCCCAGGATAAGGGAGGTGCAGCCTCTGGGGCAGCGTGGAAGGTGCTGCCTTCTGGCACCAAGACGGCTCCTCCTCCCCAAACACACCTGCAGAACAGGTGCACCACCCTCAAAGCCCAGCCAGCGACGCCTTCCAGTGGACCACGTGGGCCCTGACCCTAAATCAGGTGGGCCCTGACCCTAAATCACATGGGTCCTGACCCTAATTAATGCAGGAAGCTCAGGAGGGAGCAGCAGGTGACAGCAGTGGGTCACTCCTGCTGCAGGGGACAGGGACACCAAGCTGGCCTCACCCAGAGCCTCTTGCTGGCTGGGGATGTGGACTGGGGTGTCGTGCAGGGACTGTGAGGCTCGTGTAACCCTTTGAGTGCTGCCCATTCCTGCTCTAGGGTGGGCACCAGTGATACCACCAGGAACACCTGGAGACTCTCTGGGCATGGTGGCATTTGGCTGAAGCTTGGATTTGAGGATCTTGGAGGAATTTTCAACCTTAATGAGTCTGAAAGTGTCTAGAGAGCCCAGGTGAGGGGATGCAGTCAGGGCAAAAAGGATGGTTAATGTTCAAGAGTCACCTCCTCCAAGTTGAAGAATACTCCACCCTAACAAGCATCCCGAGGCAGGAAAAAAATGCCAGCAGGGCAACATGGATGGACCAGGAGCTCCAAACAGAAATGCAGGAAGGAGACACGTGGAAGGTGGGAGCGGGGACAGGTAACCTGGCAGGAACACAGGGAAACTCTCCCAGCATGCAGGGATGAAGAGAGGAAAGCCAAAACCCAACTGGAACTGAATCCAGCCAAGGATGTCAGAGACAAGAAAGGCTTCTCTGAGTACCCAGGTGACAAAGGAAAGAGGAGGGAACCACAAGGGCCTGGGGCTGAATGAGGCAGGGGACCCCAGAAACCAGGGGAAAGTCCAGAGCAAGGAATTTGCACCCTTGGTGGAAGAGGATGAGGTCAGAGAACATGAAGGAACCTAGACATGCACAAATCCATGGACCAAGATGGGACGAGTGGGCTCGTGTCACAGCAAGGCCACTCCCTGTCGTCTTTGACCAGCCCTGGCTCAAAGACTGAAGGAAAACAGATCTTGAAAAGGACCAAGGAAGATCTCAGAGCTACAGACCAGTCAGCCTCCCTTCATGCTCCAGAAAGTGATGCAGCAGATAATTCTAGGAACCACTCCCAGCACATGAAGGACAATGAAATCATCAAGAGGAGTTCCTGGGCTTCAGCAAGGGCCACCTGTGCTTGATCACCTGTGATGAAATGAGTGGCCTGGCAGACCAGGGGAGAAGAGGGGCATTGTCCAGCTGCACTCCAGGCTTTGGGCACCATCTCCCATGAAAACCTCCCAGGGAAGCTGAGGGAGTGGGGATTGTTTGAGCAGACTGAGAACTGGCTGAGCAGTGGGAGGCCAGTAAGCACCAGTGTACACCAGGGGTCACTTCTGGGTCCAGGCCTGTTTAACATCTTTATTAATGATCTGCAAAACCTGGGGGAGCGGCTGGTACACCAGAGGGAGCTCAGCAGGCTGAGGAAGGGCCTGGAAGGACCTCATGAAGTGCAACAAGAGGATGTACAATGTCCTTCACTCGGGATGAACAGCCCCACACACCAGCACACCCTAAAGGTCACCAGCTCTGCAGCAGTCTGGCAGAAAGGACCTGAGGGTCTTGGGGACAGCCAGCTGATTCCTGGGCTGCACTGGGAGTGCTGCCAGCAGCTCCTGGAGTGATCCTTGCCCTCTGCTCATCACTGGAGAGGCGGCACACGGAGCACTGTGCTCAGCTCTGGGCTGCCCAGCACAAGAGAGAGATGGAGCTGCTGGGAAGAGTCCAGCAAAGGAGCACTGAAGGGATTTTGAGACTGGAGTCTCTCATGTGAGCAGAGGCTGAGAGAGCTGGGCCTGTGCAGCCTCCAGAAGAGAAGGCTCAGGGGGATCTTAGCACTGGAAACAAGGTTCTGAAGGCAGGGTGTAAGGACAGAGCCAGGCTCTTCTTCGTGGTGGTGTCCAGGGGCAGGACAAGAGCAAAGGGACACTTAAACACCTCAAGGGGATTCCATCTGCACGTTAAGAAATACTTTTTTTTCTTCTTTTTTTTTTTTTTCCTGTGAAAACTGTAAAAAACGGGAAGAGGCTGCCCTGGGGAATCTCCACTCCTGAAGACATTAAGAGACATCTGGACATGGTGCTGAGCTAGGTGACTCTGCCTGAGCAGAGGGATTGGGGTAGATGACCTCCAGAGGCCCCTTCAACCTCAACGACTCAGTGACTTTGTGTTCCTGTAATACAAACCCAGATATTTGATACATCAGAAATTCCCTCCTGGAAGCCTCCCTGCTGAGGGGAGGGGTGACACCCACCAGTGGACTGACCTCTGTTACCCCATTCAAAAAAACTTACCTCTGGAACTCAAACACTCAGAGAGAGAGGCAAACAGGCAAGGAAAGTGTTTCCTCACACCAATCCTACTCTCCCCCTGATCCCTGCTGACATTGCTCGGGCTGCAGGTCAGGTACACCAGGAGAAACAACACGAGCATTGCTTGCAACCTGGTTAAATGCCAGCATTAAGACATCTAAACTGGCCCAAATAAAGCCATGAGACAACACTGCTCCATCAAAGCTGGCCAGGAGGGCATGGCTGGCACATGTGGACAGCAGAGGTTTCATTTGATTGGTTTGAAGTGGAGTTTAATCACATCAGGAGGAGAGAAAAGCGCGTTACCTTGACTGGGTACCCACCTACAGTCTGGCTTCCTTCAACACCGTCCCCTTAACTGGAGGCAGCTTTGTGGCACAGGTGGCCTGGTTTGCCTTATTACTGTCTGAGCTCTTTTTATTGCTACTCCAAAATAAAGAGCACTTCTCCTAGAAGACAATCAGTCTGGTTTATGGTGCACTCAACTTTCATGAGGGTTCCAATTTTCGGAGGAGATTTGAGGAATCACCGTTTAACTAGAATCTAGTTATTAATGAAGATTTCGGAATTTAGATTAAGCTAAGTCCTATTTAGGATTTTGTTCAGTGTCAAGCCAGTTTTAAAATGGTCTGTTTGCCTTTTGAAAATGTCAGCACACATCATGCCACAATGGCAGAGAGCTACAACCTCCGGGGGTATTTTACACCCGTACAGACGATGCATTTTTAGAGCTGTGAGTCCAACAGATGCATTTCAAACTGGCTCCACCATAAACTAGACGAAGATTTCAGTGTTTCACAGCACCTCATCTGCACTGGCCTCAGAGCACACTGCTCCCTCCAGAAGCCAGAGGGAGACGAGACACCCGAGGGAGGAGCTGGGTGCAGGGAGCCCTTCACGCTGGCAGACACGTGAAGGTGTGGGGACAATGTCCCTGCTCAGTGTCCCCTCTGACATCGCCTGTGGCTTCGGGAGGCAGAACTGTGCACGATTAAGCAATCACAGCTAGATCAGCAACACTTCAATCAATTGAGGAACACACCTTGGCTGCAAATCGCTGGCTTCCAGTTTACAACCTCTTATCTCCTCATTAGGTGGAGACGTTTTCATGTGTTGTTGTGCAGCTTTCTTAGAGATTTCTAAAGCCACTGAGGCTTTTTAGTCACTTTCCAGGTCGCCAGGCACTTCCTGCTGTTGATTTTTAGTTCTAACACTTCATGACTCTTTTGGCTGAGCACAGAAATACAGCTGGCTTATGCCTGGGTTTGGGATATCTCACAAGCAGATATTCAGCTGGCTTCAATGAGTAAAAATCCAGCTTTTCTCCCCGACCCTTTCCAGCATGGTTAAACCTCTTTGATACCACGAATTAAGACCTGCACAAAGCAGGGTGAGGAAATGCCAGCTCAGGGCTGCATAAGGGGTTGGAAAGAGCTGCCCAGCCCTTTTTCAGAGCCCCTGGGCACAGGCAGCAGAGTGCAGCCTGTCTGCCAGCCAGCCACCACTCCCGTGTGCTGAAGGGGAGCAGCTCACCCCAGGACCACCCTGGCAGCACAGGAAGGGCTTGGTGGTGAGCTCGGGGCACCAGCATCCCTCCCACCCTGCAGGGAAGTGCGTGGAGGAACAAGGGGATTTGGGATCATGTGTTTAAGTCACTTAAGTAATTGTAGACTTGATTAAAATCCAATTAGGTGGCACTCCGAGAACCCTGGCACTGTTTAAGGTGGGTTTGCATCCGTGTTCCAGGAGGGGCAGGGAGCAGCTGAGCAGAGGCAGCCCCTCACACAGGCTCCCAAACAGGCTGCTCCCACCCCAAGAGCTGCCTCTTCACCTTTGGAGCCAGCCTAAGCCACCTGGCTGCAGTGCAAAGCTAAATCAGCTCCCTTTGATACAGGGCTAAGTTAGATCCCTACTTGCAGAGCTAAAGCTGGCAGAGAGCTCAGTGTCACCAGACAGATCACCGTGGAGCCAGAGCCACAGACCTGCACTGAGTGCTTTGGCTGTTTCATAGTCAGTCCTGACAGCTCAGCCTCACCCCAGTGCCTGCCCCACAGCCCAGCCTCCAGCAGGCTTCAAAGGTCTTCACTTCTCAGCAAGCCCAGATCCACACAGGCTCTGAGGGTTTCACTTCCAGAGCTCTTTGGAGCAGTTTGCACAGCAAGGGCGTTTCAAGGAAACACAGAATCTGTGCTGGGCTGAGAAACAGTGGCTGTGTCCCCTCTGCAAGAACACAGCACCTGCATGTCACTAAGGGCTGTGTTCAGATAGCTCCATCCTCTGGAGAAGGCTCTGTTCTGACTGGAAAAACCTGGCACCCTGCAGGGATGCAGCACAGACCTGCTGCTGCCTTCTAGGGAGGCTGGGTTGATAAACTAGGACTGTTCCTTCATTAGCTGGGTGAGCTGAGAAATGCCTCCTCCTCCAGGAAGCCACTTCCATCACTGCTGTGCAACAAAAACGCCAGGAATGCTTCGTGTCACCTATGTGCAGCCCAGTTTCTGGCTGGCTGAGGCAGTCCTGCTGCTATCTGCCAGCACCTGGCACCAGCAGGAGATTGTTGGTGGCACCAGCCAGTGTTTCCTCAGACAGGTTAGATTGTCAGCCCAAACTACATCCTCTGATTGAGTCTGATTTGACTGACAGCACTTCCCAGCAGGCACCTGCAGGGTCTTACCTTCCTCCTTGCCATGAGGAGAGCTGCTGAGACAAGGAATGGGACACTGAGGCCAAGGAGGATGTACTGCAGGTACTCCATCACCGCCGGGAGCAGCACCAGGTTGGTGTAAAACTGCTTCAGCACTGAGCCTTCAATGGATCCACTCTGCTCAAAAAAGCAACCTGTCAGTGGCCTCTCCCTCCCGGCCAGACCAGCTGAATGATTCCTTTCCCACCACCTCCCAGCATAAATTAGGGAATTTGTGCAAGATTCAGTCAGGCTAAAAGCTTTTAGTGAATAGCAGGAGGCAGCTGGATGTGCACCCACAGCTGGAGGCTGCACTCCCAGGCCCACAGGAGGACAGGGATGCTGCAGCTCTGTCCAGGGCCCCACTTAACCCCACATCTAGGGCAGAGCCAGAGATTTACCAAGTATAGTGCAGGGTTTGTTCAGCTCAGAGGGATTAATGGCATAGCCAAGTGTTGAAAAGCCTTCTGTTGGTGCTTAATTAGTCTGGCTGGCTTAAAGCTTTATGCAAGGTGGAGTTTCCCCAGCACTGGGCGATGGGGAAGCAGGAGAGGCTCTGCAGAATCAGGCTGAGGAGGGCAGCTCACCTCTGCAAACCACAGCAGCGGCAGGACCACTGGCTTAATCTGCCCCGTTTGACTGGGGGGGAAGAGAATTAAAAAAGAAACACAAGCTCAGGTTTATGGTTGATCAGGTCACAATTAGCAGCACAATTCTGACAGACTGACAGTGGCCAGGAAACCATAAGGAGGTGGCAATCCCTGCTGCTCCCACCTTGGGGAACCAGGTGCTTTCCATGCAGGAGCAGAGATTATCCTTCCCTGGGGGTTTAGCTGCCTGAGGACAGTAGGAAGTGGCATCCCAAAGCTGGGATCCAGGGAGATGAAACTCAGTGAAGCAGAATGCTCAAGTCCCTGTCTCAGTCACCTGGGGGGCACCATGGGGGCTGCCTGCAGGGGTTTGCCCCTCAGCCCAAGCAGCAAGAACACACTCCCACCCTTGCTGGTATTTAACATTTGGCACCACACAGTTTGGTTACAGAGACCTCCTGTTTGCTTTCACAGAGCTGGAAGTGTCTTGTGGACACAGGTTTCACTCTCTACCCCACAGGCAGAGTGGGTTTTGCCTCTCACAGTGCAGGTAACTCCAGAGAGGCAGCACAGTGGAGGTGGACAGCTCCTGCCCCAGCAGGAGGAACAGTGCCTCCTCTCTCAGCTGTCTGTGAGGGACAGGGACACTGCCTGAGCTGGGCAAACAGGCAGCCACTCTCTGCACTGCCAAAGGATGGAACTGTGGTCACTGGAATGGCTGATGTTTCAACAGGAGCCAGCTGGCTCCAGCAATGGAACAACTGCTCATGGCAGAGCTTGGAGAGAGTAAACTCTGCAGCAAGCTCAGCACCAGCAGAGCTCCCTGCTCAGGGAAGGCAGAAGGACATTTCTGGGAGGTGACCACTTACATGATACCAGACACGCGCTTTATGTACAGGTTCAGCTGGAGCTTGATGGAGCAGTTCATGGGGATGCCTGTCATCTGCAGGGGAAGAGAGCAACCAGCTCATCAGTGACTTCTTGGGACCAACAGACCCCGTCCAACATTCCAAGCCCATGAAAAACATCACACTTCAAAGCTGGTCATGTTGACACCCATGAAGACATTGGTTTCTCATGACTCTGCAGTTTTGCAACACATTTTTACGAGCAGAGAATTTTTGTTGGACTGTCCCTGTTTGTAGTCAGCAGCCTGCAGCTAGATAAAGATGTAGTTAACTGTACTGTTATCAGGAAATGTTTGATACTGTAATAAACTTAATTAGATTTCCATAACTGCGATAAGAAAAGCAGTAAGAACCCAATGTCTAGATAACACACACGGTTTACCTTACCTCAAGAGGGAAACAGGTTTTTTTTGCTCGAGCAAATATCACTGAGCATTTAGAAAAACTGACCTCACACAACACAGGCTGCGGGTGGAAAATCTCAAAGTCCCTTTGCCATCAGCAGCTGGGACAGGGATACCTCTGGAGTGGTGACCACTGTGGGTACAGGAGGGGTGTAACAGCAGCAGCCCAGTGCAAAAGCAGTCAGTTCCAGATGGGCAGGCTGAGAGAGTGGAAGAAGCCAGCCCAGAAATGGAGGTGCCAGCTTGAGGCACAGCGTGGTTGGTCTTCAGGCTTTGCCAGCCAGTTCTCACGGCAATGTGCTCTGGCAGATTTGGGGCAGAGCTGGGCTACTGCCAGATACACCTCCTGGTGTTATAGGCCTGAGTCAGTGGAAAGAGTTTCACTGTGCTTATCGAAACAATTATGTTTATAATTAGTTCTGCAATTCTCTAGAAGCCAGGCTAATTATTCAATTAGTTTATGGCTTTGACATTTTTATCTGCACGCCCTCGCCAGTCTTTGCACTATGGAACCTGCTCGGATCAGCACCACGAGAGCAGAGCGGTGCCAGCACTCGGCTGGTGGCAGGGTCCCCCCCGGGCTGGGCTGCTCCCTGGGGTGAGGGGGGCACCCTGGTGGGCTCACTCACGGGGTGCACATCCAGGAAAAGCCCGTGCTGCTCCTTGCTGGGGTGCAGGCCTTCCACGGCATTCACCAGGGACGGGTCGGCGTTGTAGAAGTGAGGGTGGGAAATGAACATCGGCGCATCTGGGTGAGATTAAAGACACCTTAAGCTGCTCCACACCCACTTAAAAGCTTTTTTTGAGGTCTTTAAGCCCTTGCAGTACTTGTTCTGAACAAGCTTTTATATTTTCTCCTCCCAGCCAGCAATCTCCTCCCCTCCCTCCCTGCAGGTTGTTCCACTGATCTGGGAGGGCTCAGGACCACCCGCTCTGTCCCACCACCATGCCATGGTAACCCCCTGTGCCCAGGGACACCCAGTCAGACACACAGCCCGTGTCCAAAGTTAACCCTTGGTTTGGGAGCTGTGTGGGCTGCCTCTCCCTTGCTACCCCCAGCAGCCCAGGGCATGTAATGCTCCCACTGCACCCCTGGGCATTCCCACAAAGGCCAGGCACTGCAGATCAGGCATAAGGGCTTTCCCTCACTGCTGAGAGGCCAGGGGGAGTGCAAAGAGCCCACCAGTACTTCTCAGCATCCCAGCAGGCACTAGAGCTGTTTTTCCAGACAATCAAGCTTCTGCTGCATCTCAAATTTAATATTGGTCCACTAAGGAGAGCAAAGGGGGTGAAAAGGACTTACTGAACCTGCAGGTGCTGACGTTCTGGATGCCAGACTGCATGCAGGGGCAGAAGCCCTCGTTGGGGGGATAGTCCGTGCCGTTGGCAAAGAGGGTTTTGGGCGCCACGAAGCGAAAGGTGGGCACACCCTGGAACTGCCCAGACTGCTCGTACACCAGAGTCATGGATCTGCAAGGGGTTCAGCAGAGAGGGATCAGGATTAGCCAACAGGCTCCCAGAAGTGGGTTCTTATCTTGGCTGGATAAGATGCAGTTGCAACGTAACTTAGACTTTGAGATGAAGATAAACTCTCAGCAGTGCTTCGGGGAATGAGTATTTAAACCTTTTGCTTTCCATGTTTTAAGCACATCTAAAGGGTTGGTCAGGACTAGTCAGGCAGAGAAACCACAGGCTTGTAAGTCTGTTTGCTACATGCAGGTGAGATTTGTTTAAAGGCATGTAGTAATCCCCAGGGCTGCTCTCCAAGAGATAATACCCACTTTATGCAAGCCCTGGCTCTGAGGTGCTCCGTTACAGGGCAGGGACACTGCATAAATCTCTTTCGCTGGCCAACTCCAGCAGTAAACTTCCAGGGGAGTGGAAAATTTCCCTACGTGACACAGCAAGATTTTTTCCATCCTACTAGACTGTGCTGCAATATTGCTGGCCAGGTTTGATGCAAGTATCCAGGACAAAAGTTTGCTCCCTTCACACCTGAGTGAGACTTGCAGGGATCAGAGAATCACTGCATGGGTCACAGTGGGCTGCCAGGTCAGCCTGGGCAGGCCAAGGGGATGCTCATTCCCACAGAGGAATGGTCCCTTCTGATGCTGGGAACAAGGATGGGGGATTCAGGGCATGTTCAGCAGTTACACGTGGGCCTCTTGGCTCTGCTCACCTCCCAGTGAGGAGGCAGAGCTCGCTGCAGCCCATCAGCAGGACAAAACCTTGGTGGTGCCTCTCTGCATCAGCTGCACTTCATGTCACAGAGAT
The DNA here is from genome assembly GCF_963513975.1 of Fringilla coelebs. Lineage (NCBI taxonomy): Eukaryota > Metazoa > Chordata > Aves > Passeriformes > Fringillidae > Fringilla > Fringilla coelebs. The sequence continues at coordinate 14,035,423 of NC_140043.1, forward strand.
GCCCTGCAGAGGCAGGAATGCTCTGAGCCCACCAACTGACGAGTGTGACTGTGTGAACAGAGCTGAGAGAGAGGTCTGGGGAGAAGACACAGCACTGTCTGAGAAGCTGAGCCACTTCCCCACAGTTCTGTGTGACAGGAAACTCCTGTGCCAACAAGAAACCAAGCTTTGCTTCCTCCACTTCACTGGAAGCATGCCCTGTTCCAGAGGTTCCTGGAGTTTGACAGGAGCAGGTATGTGTTTAACCTTCAGTTAGAGGTAAACTTCCCTGTAAATTCCTGGCTCCAGGTCACTCTGGTGTTTGCTGATGTCCCTTGTGCAGGAATCCCTGTGCTATTGCTCAGCTCAGCTCTCTGTTTGTTCACTGCTCATTGTTCTCTGTTCAACACGAACACTTGCTTGTTTTGCAGCACTATCTACAAAGCTGGAGTTAGCATTATCTTCCCCAAGCCAGGGACAGGGGTTTTGTGCCTGCTTCCCCTCCTTCCAGCCTCAGGCACACGCACACAGCCTGGCTCTGTGGGGTACTTTAAGCCCTGGGTGATCAGCTAAGGTCAGGGTGTCTTACACAAGCAAAAGGGAAAAAAAATAAACAAAAAAGAAAAAAAGAAAAGAAGACAGAGCCTGGAAATGGTGGTGCAAATTTCCTCCCAGACATAATTTCTCCAAGGGTTTGGTCAGCTGAAAGAGTTCTGCAGTCACAGCTGCATTTCCCTCTGACAACCCTTACTTCTCCTTTTAGCTGCCCACATCTTATCTACATCAGATAACCACATCTGGTTCTTTTGTACTGATTAAACCTGGGCAAGCTGGACATCTCCAGTGATCTGGGAGGTATTTATGGACACCACAAGATGCTGACAATGAGACAACTGCTCTGTTTGCAAAGCTCAGAGATAATGCAGACCCAAACTGCAGCTGAACTTTAACTACAGGAACAATTCCTGAGCCCTGTGCAGGATGGGTGCAGCGTGTCCTGCCACCTGCACGGGGACAGGCTGGCAGCTGTGGCCTCACCTGCAGGCATCAGGGCTGTAGAACTGCAGAGAGGTTGGGGACATGAAGGGTGGCCACATCTCCCCTGCTGTCCCGTTGATCATGTTGCACTGGCTGCTCCTCCAGTAGTCCACCTGTGGGACAAGTGGAGAGAGAAGAACTCAAAGATGAGCTGGCTGGAGTCAGCTCCCACCCCTGCATGGAATGTCCACCACCCCACACTGCTTCCACAGCAGCACCAAAGTTCTTCCCCCATCTTAAGCATATTGTCCATCCTCCCTGATTCTGTGAGCCAAATTAATGGACAAGATCCCCCTGCCCCCAGAGGCTGAGCTCTACATTCAGCTGATTTTAGTTAGGAGCAGAATTCCACAAGGGAAGAGTAACGCATCCTTTAACAGGAGCATTTAACACCTTCAACACAGGCCACAGGAGCCTGAGACTTCAACCATTAGAGGCAACCAGCCCCAACAGCACTGCAAGGGAGTGCAAGTGAAAAACCCGTGAGGAGATGAATTTATTGCTTCCTGAAAACCCCCTTGCCACATGGCAATTTAGCAGAATGGAAATTACAGCACTTGAAGTCCTGTAGAAACTTTTCTTCACACCAGAGCTTTCAGCTAACCCTGCTTTAATCAATTATTCAAGGCTGGCTGCCGGACACTCACCTTCTTGAGCCCATTCCATGAATCCACCATGTGGACCTGGCTGATGTTCTTCATGCCTCTGTTAACTGTGAACAGCCCCGAGTTGGAGTTGTTGAACTGCAGAGAGAAGGAATGATTGTTTAATCTCCTGCACATCCCCGACTCGGGGTGCCCCAGCAGCTCCTCAGCCTCTACTCAGCTCGGTGTCTGAGCTATCCCCAAGATCAATATTGCTGGGATTTCAGCATTCCCTACCAACACTTTACTCACATCCATGAATAATCCAAACTTCCCCTTGAAAGGGAGCATGCCAGGAATAATCAGATTTATTGCATCTATCAGGGGGTCTTCATAGCCCCACATGAGCTCCCCCACTGTGCGGTTCATGAACGCCTCCTGCTTCAGGCTGGCCAGGGCTCCACTCAGCAAGAACTTCACAAAATCTGGCAGTTTTTCCACCATCACAGCTGCTCCCTGAGAAAGAAAAATGTCTGGGATGAGAGGCTCATCTTTAGCAAAGATGAAGCATTTTTGGTGTTAACCAAAATCGTTCTGCTGCTCCCATCTACAGCCCCAGAGGAATCCTCTGGGCAGACTGAGGTTCTTCATTTATTCCCAGTTGGGGAAGGAAGCAGTTGAGGGCTCACAGGCTTGATTTCCCCACAGGATGCTCAGATGAGGCTGCAGACTCAAGACCAGCTGCTCTGCACACTCTGGTTTTGGAACAGCAGCAGCCTAACAGAACAATTAACACCCACAAAGCAGAAAATTGCATTATACAAGCTTAACCACCTCATTGCTTGATCAGCCTCAAGGCCCACAAGAAAGTGATTCAGTAATTCAGTGCTGGGTATCACCACCCTCCCTGCAAGCTCAGAAGGTGGAAGCCATCCAGGCAAGAAGCACTTACCATCAGCATGATGTTTGGCACAACAATGTACTCGTCCTCCGTGCCATTGGACAGGTCTGGCTGGAAGAAAAGGTGTCGGTACTCCAGGAAGGAAACAGTGTCGTTGTCATGGAATGTGATATTTGTTTTAACCCTGTACTCCCTGCAAAGAGATGGCAGATGATGGGAACCATCCCCAGGCAGAGCCCCTCGAGCCAGAATGGGCTGCACAGGCCTGGGCTTGCTGCTGGGGGAGACCAAAGCCCAGTGAGGAGCCATGGGGCAGCTGGGGAGGCAGTGGGGGAACAGATATAAAACAGATATAAACCCCCCACCCCAAGCAGGGTTAGGGTCTGCAGTGTGGGAACAGATATAAACCCCCCACCCCAAGCAGGGTTAGGGTCTGGCAGGAGGAGAGGGCAGCCCAAGAGCCAGGCATCCCTGACAGGTTGGATTCTTGCAGATAAAGTGTTCTTTCCCAACTCATTACCCAAGAAATTTAACAAAACAGTGAATCTCCTCTGTTGCTTCACCCACAGCCACTGTGAAGCCCAGGCACACCAGAGAGGTGCCCAGACATGCAGAGACACAGCAACCCACACACCAGAAGAAGCTGCACACGGGAGAGGACCAGCCAAGGTGCCCCATGCTCCACCAGGGATGTGCTCCCAAGCAAATGGGATGGCTCCTGGGCTCAGGGCAGGACCGTGGTCCTGCTCCTCAGGGCTTCAGGCCATCCACATCCTGCACACTGCCTGATGCCTTTCAGCTTTCCTGTTTTCCAGATTCTGTACTGTGTTAGTATGTAGCTCTGAACTTTATAATGTGTTAGCATGTTCTCATCACAGCTCAGTCCCACAGAACAATCCTTTTCCAGCCCCAGAACCAAGAACAGTGCTGCAGCTCCAGCCCCAAAAGTACCAACAGGGAATGGAGGAGAGCAGCCTGGGAGGGTGGGACTGCAGAGCCCTGAGCTGGAATTGGACCCTGAACCCAACATGGAAATGGACCCAAACTTATAAAGGTGTGAAAACTCCTGACATGCCATCCATCTTGGGTGGAGCCCTGGCTGGGCTCTGGTACTGCCCAAGGAGCCTCCTTTGAAGGCCTTTTAATAAATCCCTGCTTTATTCATTTAACTCTGCCCAGACCCTGTTCCAGGGAGCCTCTCTAGGCATCAGCCCAGTGCTGCTGGACTTCAGCCCACGCCACAGGGGCAGCCCCAGCCTCATGGGGGCTGCAGGGCTCTGTCCCCAGCATCACAACCCTGCTACTGCTCCTGCAGGAACTGAAGCTCAGCTCACCAGCAAAAACAAAGTCCTCCACTGTGGAGCCTCTGTTTTACAGCCCACGTTAGGGAAGGGCACTAATCTTGCTCAGCAGGAACACAAGGACACTAATAAGCTTTGCCCCTTTGTTTATTCTTATTTACAGTGAGCGAAGCTTTTCCCCAAGCCAAGAGAGCGATGTGATGGCAACATACAGAACCCACAGGGGGGGACTTGGCCAGGCCAGGGCAAACAAGGGCACATACATACTGCAGATGTCCCCTCACACTGCTCAAACAGCTTTGGATTAACCAGTAATCTTCCCACATGAGCTTGCTTAGGCTGCTGTTCAACCTCACCCCATTAGTGCAGGTACTAATATATTGAAGATCACTGCCAATGGGAAAGTTCACACGCTCAACTCAACATCAATCACTTTCAGATGCTGAGAAGCACCTGGGGGCTTCAACCAGCATCCTCAGCCATGGCAAACAGGCCTAGCCCTGCTGTGTGTGGGTCTGACCCACTGGTAATGCTCCACACTGGTTCTCATGGCCAGAGCATCGTGCTGGGCACGTTCTGGGTACCATGTTACATAAGGACCCATAAAGTTTGATATTGAGGTGACTCCACCTCTTAAATGCACAGTGAAGATAAAAGAAGAGCACTCTGAAGACAGGGTCACCCACCACCAGCCCTTACACCCATGTTTGGACTGTATCAGCCCAGGTCTGCCTGCCCAACAAGCCCCAGAAAAAGACTGAGCTCCACAACTCAGTGGAGCACCCACCAACCTCCCTGTCTCAGTGACCAGAGGTCCTGCCTGTGTCTTTAGCAAGATCAGAGCAACTAGAGCACATCTGTGTTGTTTAAAAACCAGAGCACTTCTGGGTCCCTTTAAAATCCAGTGCCCCTGGGCTCTCCCTGAGCCTGCTGATGCCATGTCCTCCTGCCAGAGGAGCCAGCCAGCAGCCTGGCAGGCAGCACATGGTCAGGCTCATGCCAAGCTGGGGCACAGGTGGCACCTGACCTGTACACGTAGGGCCCACGCTGCCTCAGCACTGGCTTCTCTCCCCGCAGGACCTGCTTGGGGTTCAGCACTTCGAAGAAATGCACTGACAAGTAGAAAGGAACAGGGATGTCTTTCCACATCTGGAAGGAGATGCTGCTGGGGTCGATCCTGACATTCTGTAAGGCAAAAAGAAATAAAAGAGAACACAACATTTGGGCTCTGCCACCCTCAGCTCAGCGTAAGGCACGGCTGAAGGTGGCAGGTACAGATGCTCTCCAGGGGATCCAGGTGTTTTTGGCAGACTGAAACCCAGCTAGGCATACAGTGAGAAATCCTATGTGTGCAGAAGCATCAGGTTTATGTTTAGAAGCCAGGATGTCTGCTGGCTTATTTATTCAGGCTTAACTTTCCTAATCCTACCCAGAGGGTTTCCGAGTGTTTTGATGTGCTGCAGACTTGGCTCTGAATTATTCACTACTCTGCACGTTTTACTTGTCTGTCCCAAAGGCCTTTGCTTGTGGGCTTGGCAGCCCCACACAGCTGAGAGCAAGCAAGAAGAAGTGGTACAGCTATCCTCACAACTGCTTGGGTACCAGCAGGGAGAGCCCACCAGATTCCCAAAAAGAAGATGGGATGGCAATGCAGCTGTGCCCCAGCAGCAGAGCACAGGACACCCCTGCCTCCTCTCACTGCCAGCCCGCATTGACTCACAGCTGATGATGAGGCAGGTCAAAGGCAAGGCACAATCAGTTCCCATATCACTGTCCTGCGTGCTGGGAAATGCCTGCAGGAGCTCAGAGACAACTTAAGCCCTCCTCAGCTCAGGGCCGGTACATGGGCACATCTGCCTCCACCCCCTCCCTGCCTCCAGGGTGCTGCAGGAGGGCAAGAACTTGTTCCTTCTTGAACACCACTTTGGATGTGTTCCAACATAATCTTTTCTCCTGGAAGCACAGCTCCTTGCCCCCGCTTAGGTAACCCAGGCAGCTTATGGAAGCGGGGCTGATCCATGAACAGGAGGAGGGATGTGGGCTTTGTGCTGGAGCAGCTCCATCTGACTGGGCACACATTTGCTGACACAGGGAGCTGAGGTGCCAGAGGTTTCCCCATAACACCTCCTCTCTCTTGAGCAAGCCTGAGCTACCTGTGAGCAGCAGGGCTCTGCAAGTCCCTCATCCAAGCCCCGTCCCTGGGAACACATCTCCACGATGCCGTGTAACCCATCCAGCCTAGCAAACCCTTCCCACCACCACATGCTGCTCTCATATTGCCAGCCTCAAGGATTTCATGGCAGAGAAGCAGCAACAGGACAGATTTTTGATTATTCTGCTTTACAAGCCTGATTCCCAAGCGTCAAACAGATTATGATCAAGAACATTTTTCCTTTAATTGCTTGTTCTGTCTTGCACTCCCTTGACCACTTGTTGCATATACATTTATTTTTATAAGAAGTACCCAGTCAGATGGAGCTACATCCCAGCTCCCTGCTGCCTTTCCCAGCTCCCTCCCCACCTGGGCTCACCAGCTCAAGGTACTCCTCAGGTGCTGCTAAGATCCCCACAACCAGGAAGCCTTAAAATTAAGCTATTTTTAGGTCGAAACAAACACAGTCATATGTCTGAAATAAAACCAGAGTATTTGTCAACTAAATGGCTTGCAAAAGGTCATGGAGTTGTTTGACCCCTCCTGACCAGGCTGATCTTTGTTCCCAAGGAACTGAAAGGAACTGGTTACTGCCCATCAGCTCCAGATGGGGCCAGGAGAGCAGCAGCTCCACAGCAGCATCCAAATCCTGCTTCCCCAGGAGGGAGGGAGGCACCCTGCTCAGTAGAACTGAGATGAGGTTTCCCCTGCAGGCTGGGAGGAGCAGTTAAGCCGGGTGTCAGTCAGACCTCACCCTCCACATCCTCTCAGCACCCTCCTGCCTCAGCCAGGACCGTGCTGCTCCTGCACCCAGGACAGCACCCGAGCTCCCAAGGGGAGCAGAGGGATGAGCTGATGCATCCTCACTGCGTGCAGGTCTGTGGCATTCCAGATGCTTCCAGAAAAGCAATATTCCCCAGGTTATGCAGGGCCAACCCAGTGCAGATGGGGCAGGCTCCAAGCTCCCTGCTTTCCCCGCAGACATCACTCAGAGATATCCTTCTAACAACCACCTGTCCATAAGTAAGTGCTTTTCCATCAGGATACACCATCCTGACAGAGCTCAGGAAGCCAGGATGGGCAAACCAGCCTTTACCTGCCCAACCCTAGCCCTTCTAGCTCCTCTTACCCACACTGCTCTGAAGACCAGCCCAGGAGTTTCAGCAAGGACCTGAATGTTTCTCATCACCCGTCATCAGTTATTAGGCTTAATGCGAAATGGAAAAAAAATGAGCTCAGGGTAATTTTGTGTCATGTTGAAGATGGGGAGACCAAGGGCTTGAGGTGAAGGGAGAAGAAACAAGGGTTGATCTTTTCTTCATCTTCTGTTCTCATTGCAAATTACTAGGACTTAGCTAATTAGGTTGAAAAAATCAGAATTAGCTAAAAAGAGGGCAGAGAGGTTTTTGCACAAAAAATGTCATTTCTGTCCTGCAGGGGCCATTCAGCCTTTTATTTGCAGGTACCAGTTCCTGATGTCCTGAAACTGAACAAAGACTTTCTACTGTTTAATCCACAGGACTGAGTGGCTCTGCCCAGCCAGCAGCACTTCCGAGGGGCGAGTTTAAGTAGGTCATTTTCGGCAGAGACTTTGCGCCACACGCGGCGCCAGCCATTGGCTATGAGGTGTTTGTTCATCTCTTTCATCAGAAGCAAATTTTCAGGGGCTGACCTGGGTAGGTGGAAGCTTGGAAAAAGGCCAAGGAAGGGAGCACATCTGCCCTGGACGGGGAGAAAAAGGTTTGGCTAAATGTGGGGATGAGCTCTGCGTTATGGCAGGCGTCCCAGCAGCAGGGACAGGAGTGCTGGTTCAAAAAACTGTGCAGAGTTACTGAACAGAGCAACAACCCCATCCACAGCCCCACATCTTGGGGACAAACCCTCTTCAGCCTCAGGACCTCTCCTGTGGATAAATGAGGTCTTCAGAGGAGCAATTCTCCAGGCTTTCAGTCTGAAGGACTTCTTTCTGAAGGAGAGAGGATAACTTGGAGGCTGCTCCATGCACAAGGCTCCTCAGGAGAGCTCCTGCACATCATCCTGCTTCCAGCTGGGGAAGCATCGCACGTGTAGCCCGGCAGTGTGCTCATCTACTTATGAAAGGAATAACTGGTGCTGCAGGTAGAGGCAGAGGGAAGGGAGGAAGCGGCGGTGCTGAGAGTGATGCTCTGCCAAGCACTGCATCCCCAGCTAATCCCAGAGATGCAAAGAGCCCTCGTTACCCAGGGGTGCTTAACCTGCTCACTCGGGGCACATTTCCTGTCACCAAGGGCGCAACACCCCAAACCCGCATTTGCCCAGAGTAAGAGCCTGAGGCTGCTCGGAGCTGCAGCAGCGACGCTGCCATCTCCAGCACCTCGGTTCTCCGGACCGCATGCACAAGCCAAAGGCGCACCAACCCCAGCCCGCAGCGTACCGCACCGAGCCCCGCAGCGCACCGAGCCCCGCAGCGCACCCCCCCTCGCTCCGCACCGAGCCCGGCCCCGCCGCGCCCCCCTGACCTTGATGACCTGCTGCCTGACGAAGAGCGGCCCCAGGAGCAGCAGGCAGCCCCCCAGGAGCGCGCAGGCCAGCCCGGCCAGCCCCAGCCCCACGGACAGCCTGCGCTGCGCCACGGCCATGGCGGGGCGGAGCCGGGAGCGCAGCGGCACCGGGAGCGGGGCCGCCGCCGCCGCCGCCGCTTTATGGATGGCCCCGCTGCCCGGCCCGGCCCGGCCCGGCCGAGGGGGCGGGGCCGCGACGGGGAGGCGGGGCTGGCGGCGAAAGGCCACGCCCACGGCCACGCCCTCCCGCGGGAGGCGCGACGGGAAAGGGAAAGCGAGCGTGGCGTCGATGTAAACACGTGTGAGCGCCGGGAAAAACGGGCAAAACGGTGAAATAGAGAAAACAGAGAGAGGAAATAGATAGGTACATACATACATACATACATACATATAGGTAGAATATTGGTCAGTCATGCAATTGACTTTAAAGATCATCTCGTGCCACCTGCTGCCATGGGCAGGGACACCTTCCACTGTCCCAGGTGGTCCAAGCCCTGTCCAACCTGGCCTTGGGTACTGCCAGGGATTCAGGGGCAGCTCCTCTGGGAAATAAGTCCCTGTGCTTCACCATCGCCCCAGTAGAGATTTTTTTTTCCTAATAGCTAATCTAAACCAATTTTTTCAGTTTGAAGCTATTCCTTCTTGTTCTTTCTCTAGACGAAAAAATACACAAATGTGTTTGTATTCATGGGCATATGTATTTATTGTATGTCTTGCCTGAGGAGTAACCATCCATCACCCATTAACCTGCCTCTGTTTTTCCATTTAACCCAACTCTGCTTTTCCAAAAAAACTGGCTCTTTTGTCCATCTTGTGCATCTGAACATGGCCCTGAATAAGAGCCTCGCTGAGGCTCATCCTCAGAAGCATCTAGAAGGCAGCAGAAAATAAAGAGTCTGTTTTGTGACAGCCTGTTTTAAATCAATCATGTGCAACATCCCATTGTCCCAGCTGAGCAAACACATCTGGCAGCTGGAGCGTTTCCAGCTGCCACACACTGTCCTGCACGAAGAGAGGGGACAATCTCATGGCTGCCACCAGGCAGGGCCCAGCACAGCAGCACCTGCCTCTTGCCATGGCCCCCACCTCGGTGGAACATTTGCATTTGTATCTTTACACTTAATTGGTTTTTTTTTTTCCTTTCTAAATCTTCTACCCTGATAGTTGCCTCTTTAATTACCAGATCAATTAACCAATGTCTCTGTTCAATCCTGGCCAGTCTCTGCTGTGGGATGGGCCCCCTCTCCCGGCAGCAATGCCTTCAGAACAGCACAAAGTAGGGGCTGTATTTACTTTTACTTTTTTAAGACTTTTTTTTTTTACAAAGAAGTGCCATGAAAGGAATTTTTCTTCAAATCCCCACTCTCCCCAGTAAAACCCAGGAGATTCCCTGAGGCGCTGCAGAACAACACAACCGTGAGAAGATCTCTGGGAACAGCATGTTCTGCCCTGCTTAGAACAAAACAACCTTAAAGCTGACAAAAAGCTTTGCTGTTCTCATCAGATTCTGCTGTTGTGTGGCTGATCCCACCCCAGCTGTGGTCTCTGCTCATGGGTGCTGCCTCTGAAGCATCGGCACTGCCACACTGAGCCTTGAGGTTCCTCAAAGCCTGCAGAGGTCACAGAACTGCAGAATGTCCTGGACAGGAAGGGACCCACGAGGATGGAGTCAAGAACCTGCACAGACCAGCTCCAGAATCCCACCATGTGCCTGAGAGTGTTCTCCAAACTCATCTTGGACTGTGGCAGGCTCGGTGCTGTGGCCAGCCCCAGGATGTCTGTGCAGCCCACCCGCTGTGGGAGAACCTTTCCCTAACACCCATTCTAACCCTCCTGGCACAACTTCACACTGTTCCTGTGTGGTCAGCAGAGGCTGACCCAGCTCACGAGGCCACAGCACGGGTTTTTCCTCCGGGCTTCCTGCTCTGCCTGGCTGCAGCTTCCTCCAGGCCATTACAGCATCATGGTTTTTAAATAGGACATTGTAAAGGGTTTTTACCGAGACATGGAAAATAAAAGGATTTCTTAAAGCATGGCTATGTAGTAATTTGTGGAGGCTTCTGACATTAATCAAACACCCTGTGTCCTCCTGCAGCTCTCCCTGATGGCAGTCAGGCTGCCTTCAAACCAGAACCACGTGCAGTTGTGCTCCCTGCATTCCAGAGACAGCAGCCCTGCGCTGAGCAGACCCCTGTGTTTAAGGAGCTGTGCTGGAGAGATGCTCAGTTGGGGAATTCTGCTGTCCCAGGGGACAGAAAGCCCACACGATGGCCAGCTGTTCAGTGCAATTGTTGGGGCTCAGCTCACGAACCGGGAGCCAGGGCAGTGTGGGCAGAGCCTGGGGCACTCCTGCGGGGGAGGACAGGATGTCCAGGATGGCACAGCACCAGCTCCCACCCACACAGGATTTAGCTCTTTAGCATTCAAATGCTTCCTCCAGCACAGCACAGACCTTGGTGCTCTGAACTTGCCCAGTACAGGCCACACTAGTGAAAGGAACTGGTGTTACTGGAGTCACACCCTGCTATCCCACCCACGCAGGGCAAGATCTCTTCTGGTGCCCTGAACCAGTCACCGGCAGAGCCCCTACAGCTCCCACCATATCCCCTTCCACAGGTGAGTCCATGTCACCACTCCTGGAAAGCGCATTTCTGTCATTCTCCCTTTTCCCCTCCACACACCCAGCACAGCCATGGTTAACTCCTCACAGCCCCTCCTCCAATCCCCACCACAAATACTTCAGAGGCGACTTCCCTTTTGCAGGGCTTCTGCAGCATACAGGAACTGCTCTGTGACAGCTCAGCTCAGTAGCATTTCCATTTGGAGCACAGCTGGAATGAAGCACATTCAGATTTCCAGTAAGTACATCTGAAATTACTGCTTGCCTAACGCCATTGAGCTTGACAAAAAAACAAGTCCACCCCTAACTGATGAGATCTACACTTCCCACCCCAGGGGCTGCAAGACCAGCAGTGAAATCCTGTTACCCCAGCCCAGGACAGAGCTGCAGAATTCCCCTTCTGCTGTTTCTCCACTAATCCCAAAATAAGGGCAGTTGCTGGGCAACCCAGAGCTATCTCAAAGCCTTTTGACTGGGGAGCATCCACAGTTCCCCGTTGCACATCCCTGCTTACACAACACCACAGCTGCACAACATCTGCAGGCGGGCACTGAGCTGCAGCCAGGTATCAGAACACTTATACAACCCCAGGAAAAGCACGGCTGAGGGATTAGCTACAATCACCAGGAATGTGGAAGCCTTGCATAAGGCAGTTTTGCAACTCCTTTGTCTGTGGAAAGCTATTAATTATTGTTTATTAGAGACCTGGAGTTGGGCAATGTCATGAATGACTGTTCGTGTAACATGGGACACAAACTTTTACAGATGCAACAGCTTTATTGGAATGAACAAGTGCAGGGAACCTTTTATTTGAAGCAACAACCTGCTGGTTCAGTTACCACCCCGCAGGCGCAGGACAAGGTGCAGAGTTGACTCCTTCTGGATGTTGTAGTCAGAGAGGGTGCGGCCATCTTCCAGCTGCTTGCCAGCAAAGATCAGCCTCTGCTGGTCAGGAGGGATGCCTTCCTTGTCTTGGATCTTGGCTTTGACATTCTCAATGGTGTCACTGGGCTCCACTTCCAGAGTGATGGTCTTGCCAGTCAGGGTCTTGACAAAGATCTGCATGCCACCCCTGAGGCGCAGCACGAGATGCAGGGTAGACTCCTTCTGGATGTTGTAGTCAGAGAGGGTGCGGCCATCTTCCAGCTGCTTGCCTGCGAAGATCAGCCTCTGCTGGTCAGGAGGGATGCCTTCCTTGTCCTGGATCTTGGCTTTGACATTCTCAATGGTGTCACTGGGCTCGACCTCAAGGGTGATGGTCTTGCCAGTCAGGGTCTTGACAAAGATCTGCATGCCACCCCGCAGGCGCAGCACCAAGTGCAGAGTGGATTCTTTCTGGATGTTGTAGTCAGAGAGGGTGCGGCCATCTTCCAGCTGTTTGCCAGCAAAGATCAGCCTCTGCTGGTCAGGAGGAATGCCTTCCTTGTCCTGGATCTTGGCCTTGACATTCTCAATGGTGTCACTGGGCTCGACCTCAAGGGTGATGGTCTTGCCAGTCAGGGTCTTGACGAAGATCTGCATTTTTCCCTGGAAGAGGGAAAACCCACCGTGCTTTAGCGACTGCCCCCCGTACCCGAAGCTGCACCCCGTCCGTGACGTCACAAAGCAAGCCCCGCCTACATCCATAGAGGGGCGGGGTCTCTACCCGCTTCCCCTTGCCGCCCGAGGCGCGCGCCCGCCACCATCTTGAAGCACCGCTGCGCCTGCGCGGCCGCCATTTTGCCAGTGGGCCCGCCACCGCCTCGCGGTGCTGCCGTTAAAGGGGAAAGCAACGTCCCAGCCCTCCCCCCGCCATCACTGTCCGCCATCGCCCCCAGCCGCAGCTCCTCAGCGCACACACCCCTCCCTTCCGCCCGGACGCCCAGCCCGTATCTAGGCCCTCCCTCGCCGAGCTCTCACCGCGGCGCCGCTCGGCCAAGCCGCCACCACAAACCTCACCCAGCGCCAACTGCGCCACGCATCCCTCCGCTAGGTGCTTATATGGCCCCCGGCGCCCCGCCCCCGCCTTCGGATCACTCCGCCGCGCACTATTTTCCTCGCGCCGCGCGCCTCCGCTTCCCTGCGTGGGTGAGGGGGCAGCGCGGCCGGGCGGCGCGGAGGGATCGGCGCCTCGCGCGAGTGCGCTGAGGCCGCCGCGCGCGGGACGGCGAGCGGCGGGAAAACCCGGCCTGGAGCCGCCGGAGCGGGGCCGCGGCTGGGCCGTCTCAGTGACCCCCAATGGGACACAGAGCCGCGCGTTAAAGTAGAAAACATAAAATGTTTCATTGTGTTCAGGGGTTTAAACACTGCAATTGCGCCCCTGCTTGAGAAACACCTCCTTGGCTTCCACCGCTAGGGCAAGGTGAGGGTCGGCTCTGCTTGCGGCCACACCGTGAGGGGGTTCCTGAGGGAAGGAGTTCGTGGCTTTATCCCGAGAGACGCCTCGAGTGTTATTTCTGTGTGAGAGAACCCAAACTGCACAGCGACTCCAGGCAACAGCTGGGAACAGCATGGAGCTTTGTCTGCAAGATTCAGGCAGTGCCATTTGCTTTGATTCGCCCACAAAATCCTTCATTTGGCAGCTCCCAAGGAAAATGGAAGGGACGCTGATAACACCCAAGGCTGCTCACCAGCAGGAAAGGAGCAAAAGCTTTGTGGTTTGAGGAGAAGTGCCTGTGTCTGCCTGACACATGGAGGGGAATGCTCTGAGGAGTTCTTTGCCCTCTGCTGCTTTGTGTTTGTTTTAACACTCACCACAGCTGTAGTGATAATAATCTCAAACACTCTGGTCATTTAGATGGGAAAAAAACCCCACAGAAGTCTTTTGGTAACTTCTCAGTGCTCAGTGGCTGATGCTGTGCTTTGGGAGTATATAAACATCAAAAACTGGAGAATCCTTGCAGGTTTAGGTCTTTCCTCAGCAGAAAGGGAATAATAATGGTAAGCTTAATAATGTTAAGCTTGTTCTTTTAGTTAGAAGGTGAGCACTTAGGAGGTTAGAAAATCATCAAAAAGGCACATGGGAAAGCCTTTTGTGACAAAAAGTCCATTACTGCATGCCTGTTACGGCAAACTGTCTCTTACATTCACATCCAGGGCACATTCCATAAGAACAGCTGCCAGGGAGCGATTTACAACAGGGATCTTCACACTTACCAGCGCTGGCTCCAAATAACAACTGGAAGTAAGATGAGTAAATAAACAGCACAAGGAGCTTTCCAGCCACCGCGGCAGGAAATGTCACTTTGCATTTGTCAGCGGGCAGCTCCTGCTGCTGGTAACCAGGCGGCGAGAGGGAGCAGCTGGCACTGAGCTGTGTGGATCAAAGCTGTGTCCTGCAGGCTCTGCGTGGGCTTTGCTCTCTCTGGACCAAACCTCTCAGCTGTGCCGTAGTTCCCAGCCTTCCCAGCCCCACGGAGTTTCTCCATGAGCCCGAGGAGATGGAAGCAGGGCGGTTGTTTCCTTGCGAGCTCTTCCCAAGCGGGCCTTGCAGAGCCAGGAGAAGCTCCTGAGTGTTCAGGAGTGCAGCCAGCTGTGGTTTCCTGGCTTCTGTCCTTCCCCTCTGGCTCCGGGAATGTGGAGCAGAGCCCCTGTGCTCTGTGTGGCTGCAGGGCTGCACCTCTGCCAGGCTCTGGGGTGTGGCAGTGTCAGCCTGGCATGAGTGGCGACTGTCCCCCTGCATTTCGGGGTTTGCTGCTTTGTCCTTCTTTTTGTGCCTCCTGCGTCTCATAATTCACCAACAGCCGTGTGTCTTTGCACAGGCCTGTGGAGAACCAAATGGAAAAAAACCACAAAAAACCAACACTTCATGCCACTGTGGGCCCATTTCGGCCGCACCCTCTGTCGTCTGTCAGTGTGCTGCTGCTTAGCGGGACGCGGTGACTTTGACTGGATAAAACATCACCAAAAAGCGGGAAAAAGGAGCATCCACGTGGAGATGCCGGGGATTGAACCCGGGACCTCATACATGCAAAGCATGCGCTCTACCGCTGAGCTACATCCCCCGGCCCGAGCTGCTGCCCCTGCCCACCGGTCAGGTCCGCGGTGAGCCGGCCCCGGTGCGGGGACGGGCGGACGGGACCGCACCGAGCCCCTCCGCCCGGCGGTGCTGCGGACGCTGCTGTGTACAGAGCCTGGTGCGACCCTCAGGCAGCCCTCAAAAAGACAGGGACGTGCTGGTTCGCACGCAGAAAATTGAATGGTTTTGCTACATTGGAAATCAGATAAATCCGTCCGGAAAGAAAAAAACAACTAAAGGAAAAAAAACATTGCCAACCTCCCCGTCGGGGAATCGAACCCCGGTCTCCCGCGTGACAGGCGGGGATACTCACCACTATACTAACGAGGACGGTATGGAGAATGGTTCCTTGCAAGTCAGGTCATGCCCGAGCCGTGGCCGCAGGACCTGCTCCATCGCCGCCGCTCGTCGGGAAGCGGCTCCCAACACAAAAGTCCCGCGCGCGGGAGTGCCTGCGATGGCACCGGCTGAGCCACCCGACGCAGGGACAGCAGCCTCTGCTCCCTCCGCTCGGCAGCAAAAGGAACCGTCTTGACAGTAAGGAGAAAAAAAAAAAAAAAACAAGAAAAACCTAAAAAGCTTCTGCCGAAACCCGGGATCGAACCAGGGACCTTTAGATCTTCAGTCTAACGCTCTCCCAACTGAGCTATTTCGGCGGGCGAGAGCGCCCTCGCTGGCCGTGGATACGACCCCGCCCCGCGCCCCACGGCGCCGCTGCCCAGCCGGTGCCCGCCCTCCCGCGCGGGTTCCGCCGCCCGGTTCCGGGCCGTCCGGCGATTCGCACCTTCCCGCGGGCATTTCCACTCCGAGGATCCCGGGGAGCCCCCAGGTACCGGCAGCGGCGGGGTTGTTCCACACGCACTCCGGGACACTCCGCTCGCCTTCCCTGGCACAAAACGCGGCTCTGCCGGCTTTGTCCCGCCTCTCCGGCGGGGGTTCCACGGCAGCGTCACAGACAAACCCCGTGCAGGACCACCCACAAAAAATGGCATCGGGGGCCAAAAGTAATTGTACCTCCCCGTCGGGGAATCGAACCCCGGTCTCCCGCGTGACAGGCGGGGATACTCACCACTATACTAACGAGGACGGGTACAGTAAGCATCCTTTTGCCTCGCTCCATGAGGGTACAGTCTCGCCCCAGGCGGAGCGGCCGCTGTCCCGCTCCGTTCCCGCAGTCGGGGCGCAGCGCGGGGCTCGGGCGATGCGAGGTGACAGCGCTGTCAGCGCGGTGTCACCGCCGGGCCCGGCCTGCGGCTCGGACTATGATTGTATAAACTGCGAGCAACAAGGAACCCATCGAGGGGATGTAGCTCAGTGGTAGAGCGCATGCTTTGCATGTATGAGGCCCCGGGTTCAATCCCCGGCATCTCCACTTTTTGCCCCAGCACTGCAGGCCGGTGGTTTTTGCTTTTTCCCGCCCCATTTTCGAGAGAGCTCGGTAACTGCCCGTTGCTTTTCTTCCCTCCCCGCAGCAGAGTGTGCAGAATTGTGCTGCAATTCCTGCTGAAGAAAGGGGCCCTGCCAAGAGCCCCCAGCACCGTCTTGCTTGGGGACATCCCAAACCCAGTGGTGCTGAAAAAACCCAAAAACCCCGTGTTTGACTGGAAACACAGCAAAGGGCTGCTTTCCTTCTGACTGCAGATCGAAAGTTGCTGTTTTTTCAGCTTTGGATGTTTTTGATGCTTGCTTGGGTCTTGGCCTTGCCCCTGAAGCATCTTTTTAGTATGTATGTGGGAATTATGGATACACATCCAGGCAGGTGGGCTGCACCAGTTCCCTTCAGGACACAGGGACAGGAGGGTCCCTGTCCAGACTTTCTCCTGCAGCAGTGTCACAAGCAGCAGCCATCAGCACAGTGAGAGCACTGGGTTTACCAAGCTCAAAAGGATCAGGTGGAGGGAAAGGTGAACTCAAGCTTCTTCCTTTCACCAATTAAACCATTCCCATCCCAACCCACAAATTTCCTCGTTTTTGTGCTTCCTGTCCTGAGCTGCTGCCCAGGTTCTGTCTGACACATTTCTCCCATCCAGATCAAGAGCTTGACATATTTATTACAGTTCATATGACTAATATAGTCCAAAGAGAAACTTCAGGTTAAAAAAAATATCTGTAAAATACAATGGATAAAATTATCCAAACATTAATATTATGAAATAACAGCCAAACAGCTGGCAGGACTTCTGGGAAAGCAGAACACAAAAGACATTCCTACAGTTGCTGAGTCCATGTGTGTCAGATTTCCAAGGAAAGCCTTGGAAAGCTCTCAGAACACCTCGGAGCAAAGGAGTCCATCAACACCAAGGGTCACAGGGTCACTGGTGGCCACTTCAGGGCGAGCTCCTGGTGCAGGGCCTCGGGCACCCACTGGCAATAGGCTGCAAGCAGATCTGCAGGGGGAGAGGAGCAGGTTCAGAGTTTGGCTGGAAAAATCTCTGGTGGGATCAGCCCCACTGGGAGCCAGGACCAGCAGGCACTGCTGGGGAGGCACAGGGGCAGCTCCACAGCAATCTGTGAGCCAGCACTGCAGCACCTTGCTGCTGCTGCTTCTGGGAAGGAATTCTTATCATCTGGCACCCCACATTGAAGAAAATCCATTTTACCAGGGAAAAAAAATTCAATATATCCATGGACAGAACTACCAGAGTCTGTACATTTCAACTGTGGCTGCAACTACAGGAAAAAAAAATTTAGAATACAAATAAATGTTGGTTTCTGAAGTGCCTTCTGTCATTTTTCCACAAGGGCACTACTGCTTCTGGTAAGAAAATAGGAAATTTTTGGAGATAAACAAATTAAATAGTCCATTTTTTTTAAATTATAAATCAATAGTGCTCGAGGCACCCCACAGACATGACTGATAATTAGGCAAGCAGAACACTTACATTTAGGATTTTTCTTCCATGCAGCCACCAAAGCATCACGATTATCACAGTTTTCTTTAACTAGAGCCTGCAGGAGGGCTTCAGTCCTGGGCTGAAGTCTGAATCAGAGACATGGAGCAATAAAACAACGTTCATTAGCCCAGCAGAGCCCAGCAGGCTGTGTGTCCTGCCCTGCCCTCACCACCCCAGCTCCCTTGGGACACAGCTCTTCCTGGTGAAAAATATCATTTTCCCAAGATCACAATCTCCACCACCCTTCTCAGCACTGAATTTTTTTTACATTTAGAAAGGAAGTGAAGAGTGCTTGGTGGAGAAAAGGAGCTGAGGTTTGTTTTCAACCACTTACTTACTTGGACCATGTCTTCAGCATTATGAGGGGACTGGACAGCAGGCACTGGCTGTAAGAACTCAGCTTTTTAATGACCTGAAAGATTTGTTACAACAATTACACAATTAATAAGGTAAATTAATTGTGGTGTGATAACAACCTGTAATGAACTTGTGCTACTACAGATTTCCATGTCACATTCTCCATCATCATGCCCTCCTATCCCTGTGTCCATCATCTTGTCCTGACTGACTTCTTGGACAATTCTTCTGTCTCAGGGTGGACAAAGACATGGGCTATAAGCTTTTTTTACTTTGCAAAAACAGCACTTAAATTTGGGGGAGTCTTTCACTGAAATACTGATTTTTCGTGTCTTTTTCTGTGTTTTAAAGATCCCTTCCCCACCTCATCAACCACAACAAACTCTTCCATCCACCAGCAAGCGATGAGGAACGGGGAGGCACAAAAAATGAAGCCACAAGGTTCATCTCCTCCAAAAAAACTGGGCTAAAAACTTCCTGATAACCTGAGGGAAATGGTGCAGCGGGAGCACACTCACCTTTCCTTCCAGCAGGAACCTGGCAAAGTGTTTGTAGCGCTCGATCCCCGCGGGAAAATCAACTTCCACAGCAGGGAGCTGCCAGCCCACCCGGTCTGCAAACAAAACCAAACAGCCCAGGTCCCCTCCCTGCTCCCCCAGGAGGGCACCTTGCCAGGCAGGGGGGACAGCACAGGGGCCAGGAGAGGTGGGGAGGGCACGGCCAGCCCCACCCAGCCCTCGCAGCACCCATCTCGGGGGGAAATACAATATTTAAATGCTATAAACCCCATGGATGTGCCCATCTCGGTGGGAAATCCAGTATTTAAACGCTGCAAACCCCGTGGAGGTGCCCCTCTCGGTGGGAAATCCAATATTTGAATGGTATAAACCCTGTGGAGATGCCAATCTCGGTGGAAAATCCAATATTTAAGTGCTACAAACCCCCCGGATGTGCCCATCTTGGTGGGAAATCCAGGATTTGAATGCTACAAACCCCGTGGAGGTGCCCATCTCGGTGGGAAATCCAATATTTGAATGCTACAAACCCCGTGGATGTGCCCATCTCTGTGGAACATCCAATATTTGAATGCTACAACCCCTATGGATGTGCCCATCTCGGTGGGAACTCCAATATTTAAATGCTATAAACCCCATGGAGGTGCCCATCTCGGTGGGAAATCCAGTGTTTGAATGCTGCAACCCCCTGGAGGTGCTCAAAGCCCCTCTCTGGACCTTCCTGGGGGAGGCAGGAGCTCGGAGCAGCTCCTGGGGGCACTTACAGAAGACGCTGGGTCTGTGGCAGCGAACCCGGCCCGTGCCAGGGCAGTAGGAGGGAGGGGGGCTCTCCAGAGGCTTCCCAAAGTGGCAGTAGGGTGGCAGCAGGGCAGGGATCCACTCGGGCTCCACTGCAGACACACCTGAGGAGGGAAAACACACCTGCATGCAGGCTGGCTGCCAAGGGCCACAGCTCAGTGGCAGCCCCAGGGGTACAGGGCACGGTCAGGGTCTCATCTCTGCAGATTCACTTGTGCCTCATTTTTTTTCAGACTTTTTATGTTGTAAAAAATCTGTTCAGGGATCAGCAGCAGGCAGCTGTGGTTGGCAGGGCTGGGGCAAAGCAGATATTTCAGCAGCTGAGATTTGCCCCAGCCAATTCTGCCAGATAAATAATTTAAAAAAAAAGGCCAATTCTCCTGATCCAGACCTAGGAAGCCTTAAGGATCCAAGTCCCAGGAGTAAGCACAGCAGAAGGGGAAACACTGTGCCAAGGCATTTGTGAGTTGCTCACCCACAGCACTCACCTTTCATGTACAGCTTTGTGGTCTCAACAATCTCCTGGTACACCACAAACTCTGGCAGCTCCTTGAAGAGGACTGAGCTGGGGTGGATGAACACTGGGTCCTCCAGGAGTGCAGTCTGAAAGGAGGCACAAAGATTGAAGCAGAGTAAGAGCAGTTACTGACAATCCAATTTCCTCACTGCACCTCACTTGAGTCTCTCTCAGGTGTACATTTGTAAGTGTTCCTGAAGTGGTGGTGGTTTTTAATAACCCCATCATCTTCTGCTTCACCTTCCCTGGGGACACCAAGCACTCCACAAGACGAACTCATGGTGCTTCTCAGCCCTTTTACAACATTTCCTACGTGAACACCAGGAGATGGCAACGCTGCAAACTTCAGTTCCACAGAGAGAACTGCAGGAAGCCAGCACAGGCATCCCCAGTGCTGCAGCCAGCCAGACACGTGGGCTGGCACAGGAGCACCTCTGCCCCGCAGGGAGGAGGAACTGAGCCCAGACCAGCTGCTCACCTTGTAGGCATTCTTCCACTTGTCATCCAGCAGCTCCTCTGCCTGAACCCTCCTGGCCAGGTGATCCCCCAGCCCTGCCAGCACGATCTGCCTCAGGTAGGTGACCTGAGCTTCCGTGGGGGGCTTCATCTTCGGGTCAACGTAGAGCCCAGCATCCCTGCAGACCGAGTTCACTGCGGGCAAAGCCAGGTGAGAGGAGGGGCAGCAGGACAAGGATCAGCTCTGTGTGGCTGTGCCAGCCCCCAGGAGAGAGCCAGCACAGCATTTCCCCCCAGCCCCTCACCTGCAGTGGTGAGCTGCCCTCGCAGGCGCCGGATCTCCAGCATGGCTTTGTGCCTCAGCCCGTTCTGCTCACAGAACTCCTGGGTGCACCCCGAGTATTCACAGGCCCCCACTGCTCCTGGAGGGACACAGGGGTCAGGGCTCCCAGGACACAGCACTGTCCCAGGCAAGGTGCCATTTCAGGGTTCCCATTGTGTTTGGGGGTGTCCCGATGAAGGGAGGAGTGATGAATCTGAATCCGTGTTCTCAGAAGGCTGAGTTATTATTTTAAGATAATAGATTTTAAAGAAATGTTATGTTATAGTCGTGTTATGTTATGGTTATGTGTTATGTTATCCTTATGTGTTATATATGTTATACTAAAGAATACAGAAAGGATACTTACAGAAGGCCAAAAAGATACTAATGAAAACTTGTGACTCTCCAGAGCCTCGACACAGCTTGACCTTGATTGGCCAATGAGTCAAAACAATTCACATGAAACCAATGGAACACTCACCTGTTGGTAAACAGTCTCCAAACACATTCCACGTGTGGGCACAGCACAGGAGGTAAAATTGCACATGTGGAATGTGTTATGGAGATTGTTTACCTGAAGTGATTTGTTAATTGGACACAGGTGGAAGTTGTTTTGAGTGATTGGCCAATCACTCAAAACACACAGGGGAGGCTCTGGCTGAGGGCTCAAGGTGACAGCAGGAGAACAGAACAAGGGGAATGGCACAGGGAATCTGTACCCAACATCACAGCACAAGGAATCTCTGTACTTAACATCACACAGAGGGAATGGCACAGGGAATCTCTGTACCCAACATCACACAAGAAGGGAATGGCACAGGGAATCAGGTCTGTACCTAACATCACCATGAGGTCCCCCAACTTCTGCATGGGCCCCTGCCCAGCCCAGACCTTCTTCATCTGTGCAAACCTGGCTCTCCTCCCCTTCAGCTGGGCTGCCTCCTCCTCACTGCCTGCAGGCCTGCAAGGAGCACAGAGCAGCACCCATGAGAGCTGTGCCTGCAGGCAGAGGGCACAGGGTGAGGGGGCACAGGCAGGCTCAGCCACTCACCTGTCCAGCTCCTCAAAGAGCTCCCTGACAGTCATGGCAGACACGATGGTGATGGTGTAGGGCAGGCACTGGTGCTGCCTGCTCAGGGCCAGCATCTTGGCGTAGCGGGGTGCCACGGGGAAAGTGGCCATCACTCTGCCCAGGGCACTGATGGGGCAGCTCAGCTTTGCTGCCAGCTGCTGCTTCAGCCTGGGCCAGGGGACAGAGAGCTCGTGTCATGAGGTGACTCTGAACTAGAACAAGTTTGTGCTCCCCGTTCTGGCAGCCCCATTCATCTGAGGTGTTTCCTCAGGCTGGTCCCCAAGGTCAGGGGGAAAGGTTCCTCTTCCTCCCAAGCACCCACCAGCCCTGCTGGGGCTCCAGCACAGTGTCTCCCTGCCCAGACACAGCAGGGCCAGGGAACAACCAGAGGGAAGCAGAGACTGAGCTGGGGGCAGTTTGTGAGCCAAAGGACATCCCTGGGTGTGAGGTGGGAGGGCAGCAGAGCCCAGGGTGCAGGGCAGCAGTGCATTACCTTCCTGTCATGGGGGGCTCCTTGAGGGCACCCAGGGCTATCAGCAGCTCCTCAGCTGCTGCCAGAGCTTCCGTGGGAGGAGGGGTTGGGAATGGGAAGTTGATGACCTAGGGAAACAAGAGCAAAGCCCCTCAGTCCACACTGACACAGCACCCACTGGGAAACCGTGAACGCAGCAAGGAGCTCTGCACGGGAGTGAAATCCTCCCCTCTGCTTATGTGGGACCAAAAAAACCCCTCAGGATGTTTGCCAGGAGTGAAAGGAAAGGACACATAATGGCAGGAAATGCTTGGAACAAAAACAGGAGGAAACAGGAACAGCAGAATCACCCTCAGCTGCCACAGACTGCAGGCACCGCCCAGGGCAGGCTGCTGGGAGGTCTGGATTTAAATGTTGAGCTTCTGAAAGTGCTCCAGGATCTCCAAAACACAGACCCTGCTTAGACAGGGCTTTTTTTTTAACCTCTAAGAAAATAAGAAAGCATTTACAGCTTGAACAAACAAGTCTGTTCAGGCCTAGTGGAATTCAGAGCAGCTTCTGCAATGTGCAGAACCAAAATGGACTCCCAGCATCTGCCCTTCTGCCACAAGGCACAGCCTCAAGCAATGACAATAAAATACATTTCTGTTTGTTTCTGGCTCCTAAGGGCAACCCCTTTAATGGGTGCTGTGGTACAAAGCCCTTTCCAACTCACCTTTTCTATATTTAATGCCTTCATTTGCAGAATCAGGTCTTCTACTGGTCGCTTTGTTATTTCTGGAGCAGAAAATTTCTCAAAGTCCATGAAAACTGCTGAAGAGTATAACCTAGTGGACCAGAAGTGTTATTAGATAGTCAAAAGAAATTTTAACTCCAAGGATATGCAGGAAAAATTAGCAAGGGAATAAAAAGAGAAAAAGGTAGCTGTGGATGGTATTTACATCATCAGATCATTATTTACAGGTTGGGGCTTTTGCCTTATTCACAAGTTAACTTGGCTCAGAGTTAAATCCACCTGGCCATAGTGAAATCTAACCTGACCATGAAAATCAGAGTTTTCAGCAAGAGAAATACAGGAGGACTGCAGCCACATCTGCAGCTGGACTGCTACCAACACCCTGACCCCCAGGGTGTCAGGCTGTGTTCTGACTCTGCCAGTGTTGTTTTAGTTTACTGCATTGTTTATCTTTTCCTTTTCTTCCCTTGTAAAGAACTGTTATTCCCTGCTCCCATATTTTTTGCCTGAGAGTGTCACAGACACATTTTATGAAAAATCCTTTTGTTAGGATCTTTTCTCCTGAGAAGCCTCAGAAATTAAATGTAAGCAATGATTACCTGCTGCTGTGGAATGCAACAGGTGGATCTGGGATTGGCCCCATGTGGTTGTTTTTAATTAATGGCCAATCCCAGCCCAGCTGTCTCAGACTCTCTGGTCACTCACAAGATTTTATTACCATTCCTTTCTTTTCCTTGCAAGCCTTGTGATGAAACCTTTCCTTCTACTCTTTTAGTATAGTTCTAATATACAATTTTAATATTAATGAAACAATAAATCAGCCTTCTGAAACACAGAGTCAAGATTCTCCTCTCTTCCCTCATAGTTCTAATATACAATTTTAATATTAATGAAACTATAAATCAGCCTTCTGAAACACGGAGTGAAGATTCTCCTCTCCTCCCTCGTCCTGCGAACACCACCACGTGAGAGCCCCTTAACTTAAAATTTACAGCAATTTGGAAAGGATGGGGGGTTAGGGGATTACATTTCCCATTTCAGGGGAGGCTCCCTGCTCAGCACCTCCTGGCTTTGGCAGGCAGGGCGCTGTGCTGTGCTGTGGGGCTGACCTGTAGCAGTGGCCGGGCTCGGTGCGGCCGGCGCGGCCGGCGCGCTGGTCAGCCGAGGCCTGGGACACCCAGGAGACCCTGAAGGACGAGACCCCCGTGATCCTGTCGTAGCAGCGCCGCTTCTCCCGGCCACTGTCCACCACGTACTTGATGCCAGGGATGGTCAGGGACGTCTCAGCCACGTTGGTGGCCACCACGCACAGCCTGGTGCCAGGAGGAGGAGGGCGGAACACCTGGGGAGAGAGGAGGGCATGGGAGGGGAGGGACAGGAAAGGGGGCAAGGAAAGTGTCACAAACATATTTTATGAAAAACCCTTTCCTTAGGATTTTTCCTCCTGAGAAGCTGAGAGGCCTCAGAAACAAAGTGTAAACAATGATTCTCAACTGCTGTGGAATGCAACAGGTGGATCTGTGATCAGTCTCATGGGGTTGCTTTTAATTAATGACAAATCACAGGTGCAGCTGTGTCAGGACTCTGAGCAATCACAAGATTTTATTATTCATTTCCTTTTCCAGCCTTCTGAGGTCTCCTTTCTCTTTTCTTTAGTATAGTTTTAGTATATAATTTTCTTTTAATATAAACATATATCATAAAATAATAAATCAGCCTTCTGAAACATGGAGTCAAGATTCTCATCTCTTCCCTTGTCCTGGGGACCCACAAACACCACCACAGGAAAGGGACAGGGAAAGGGACAGGGAAAGGGACAGGGAGTGGTCTTGGATGGGCTGCAGAGGGATGGCAGCACACCTGGCACTGCAAGGGGAATGCAGGAGGCAGAGCCGAGATCTAACCCCCTGTCCCCAGCTCTGGAGCTCTTTGTCCAGCTGGGTTAAGGCTCAGAAATGACCCCAGGGGCTGCAGGTGGGGCACACAGCAGCCCTGGGCTGTGTTCAGACACTGCTGCTGCCTCCAGAGACGGCAGGGAACACGGCAATCTGTTCAAGCTGCCACGTGCCCAGGGCCAGGATGGATTCAGGGACCCTGCAGGGCTGATCACCTCTCCCCCCCTGCTGAAGTGGCACATCAGGGACACCCCAAGGCCTGCCCCGAGCCCATCCCTGCCCACTGGGCCATTCAAGCTGACAGAATAGTCCAAGATGGGAATTTTATCCCTTGTGACTTCAGACAGCAATCACTGTTATCTGTGGGATCTCCTGCTCACTGTGACAATAAATCCTTTACCTTTGCCTGCTTCTCTGGTGCCAGCAAGGAATAGAGTGGGAGCACATACAGGGGCAGGGATGAGTCAGATTTCTCATCTGTGGGGAAACAAACCAACACTGCTCAGTCCAGCATCCAGGCTTAGTCCCAGCAACATCTGCACAAACACCACTTCTCTAAAACCAGGAAAGCAACTGGTACAAACTGGTACCAGTAACTGGGACTGGAACACCTGAGCAGCTTTGCCTGGTGCCACAGCTCAGCACAGGACAAACAGCTCAAGTCACTCCTGTCACAGGTGACAGGAGACAGGGATTCCTTCTTTCACATGTGCCAAACCTTCTTCTGAGTCTCCATCCCCTAAGTCCAGGTCCAGATCAGAGCCTGCAGCATCATCATCACTGTCAATGTCTCTGTCCTCATCTCCTTCATCCGGTGGTAACACGGAGTAATTGTTCAGATCAATTTTGGGCAGTGACTGAGAAAGAGAAAGATGAAAACAGCACATTAAGAGGGGGACACAAGCAGCACTCTCATTGCTTTGGAAGCAAAGCTGAGCCACAGACTCACATTTCTTAGGCCTTCTCAGGTGCAAAATAAAGTATTTGCAAATCAGATGGTTTTTAAATTGGAGGCATTGCAAAAGCATACAATGCCAAATTCCATTCCACCTCTATATATTGTCATTTATTTTAACACTCTTAGAAAGAAGAGAACTGGCCTCATAATCCAGATAGGTCTAACAAATGTTCAGAAGTTTCTGTCAAGATGGGCTAGTCTTAGAATTTCATCTGTCAAACCCAATCCAAATTTTGGACAACAGATGGTGAGATGAGGGGCAGCCCTAGTGCCAGCAAGTCTGGAGCTCCTTCCATTCACCTTTTAGTGGTCAGTACTCAATCTAAACTAATCTCCTGCCCACGACATCCAGAGTTTCAGCACTCTGCAGCACTGAGGGCACACCTGTGGGCCTCAGGCAGGTGTGGAAGGGCTGGTGAGAGGCAGAGCCACACAGCAGTGCTGCCTGCTCCCCCTGTCTCACACATTACCAGCACTCTCCTCCGCTTCCTCGAGTTCCTGAATTTCCTGATTTCTTCCACTGAGTCTTCTTTGTCAGCCTCTCCCCCTGAAAAGCAGCAGTGGCACAGCTGTCAGCTGAGCATGCCTTCCTCTTGGGAAAGGTAGAGGAGTCTGGTCCCACTCCCACCCTTCTGGATGCACGGCGTGGAAGAAGCAAACTAAAGGCAAAGGGGAACTGGAAAGGATCTTTTCCCAAACTCAAACCAGCACAAAATTTAACACCCCAAACCTTGTCTTGGGTGGTTTTAAAATAAAAGTTCATATTTTTAGATGCAAAGCAAGCTCACTTCTCAGTGGGATAATTGAACAGTTTCTACAGCATCACCTGCAGTGTTGTTTTTTTGGTATGGGAATGCTTTCCTTAATCTTCTGCACAGAGAGTGAACTTCTGCCTGGCCTGTTAAAAACACCAAAATGCCACCTGCAAGAGAAAAAAAAAAATGAAAAAACACAACAACAACAAGCTCTGGACATGTTCAGTATGAGCAATGTGAGGGGCTCTCAGCAGTGAAGGTCTCTTACCTGCAGGCAGCATCCGGTGGATTTTACAGACCTTCCTGAAGCACTCCCCACTGTAATCATCCAGGGGGGTTTTCTTGTTAAAATGAACAGTTACAGGGAACTGCCTTGCATCCACCTGGAGAGCAAACACCAAATAAAGGTATTTGTACAAATAAAGAGTTTGTTTGCACAATCATTACAGCCAGAAAAGCTCACCTTGTATTTCTGTTCACCTCTAGGGTTTGGTGCCCTACAAAACACCAAATCCACAGAAATTACTGGTGTCTGCTCCACCATAAAACCATGCTAGAAACCAAATCTTTCCCCCCTTTTCACATCAACTCAGATTGAGGCTTTCTAGTTCCCCTGAACCACACCTTAAGAGTTTCTCAAGGTAATCAGATTCTGCCAGGGCAGTTTTCTGATAAAAGGTGGAAAGAAAAACACCAAGTCCCAAAAGAAACAATAGCCTAAACAAAAATGACTGTTTTTAAATCGGTTATCTGAAATATTTCAGCACCAGCTGGGAAGATTAGAGTGCTCCTGGCTGTGTTTCAGCTGCCAGGGAGGGGACAGTACCTGGATGACAGGAGGTGTAACAGAGAACAGCCTGGTGTTGGCAGTGAAATCCTCCACACGCAGAGTCGCAGACATGATGATCAGCTTCAGGGGCAGCCCCTTCTGCAGGGACACAGATCTGTCACCCCCTGCCCAAACAGCTCCTCCCCAGCACTGCTGCTGGCCAGTGCAGCAATAAACACCCTGCTTTCCCCCAGGCTGCTGCAATTCAATTATCTGCACTCTGAGTCTCAGTCACCTCTTGGTACTGAGCTGTGCCATTTCCCCCTGGGTGCAGGCTCTGTGCCTCTTCAACCATACAGAAAGAGAAATGTGTTAACTGAGTGTTATTTCTGTCAGATTTCCTTGGAATTCCCCACCACAGAGCCTCTTCATGTGGAACATCCCCTCCCTGGCACATCCATGTCCAGAGCAGGAGCCCTGCCCCTCCTGATGCCCTGTGCAGGCTGCCCTGGAGCAGAGGCTGGGCAGAGCTGAAGAATAAAGCAGAGATTTATCCAAAGGATCTCCTCCATGGACCCACCTGGGGCAGCACCAGAACCCAGCCAGGGCTGCACCCAAGAGGAACCAAAATGGTCCCAAAATGAACCCAAGGTGAACCAAAATGGTCCCAAACTGAACCCAAGATGAACCAAAATGGTCCCAAAATGCCCCACTGGTCACAGGGTCTTTCTCTTTGATAAATTCTGCTCCATTTGCACCTTGCAGTTCATTGTCCCATCCCAGCTTCAGCCCCATCCTTGTTTTCCTCTCTCCAGCCCACGGGGTTTGTGCTCCGGGGCTGAGATTTGGGTCATTTGTCCTTGGTCCCAGCTGGAGCAGGAATTGTTTTGTCTCCCTGCTCTGTGCACAGAGCTCAGCATCCCCTGATGTGAGCCCAGCCCCACCCACTGAAGCAGCCCAGAATGTGAAACACAGAAAAGCCAAAGCTGAGGGATCACATCACCTTGTGACGGAGGGGCACGATGCGGGACAAGAGGCCGATCAGGATGTCTGTGTACATGCTCCTCTCGTGGGCTTCATCAATGATGATGACTTTGTACTTGGAAAGCAGAAAGTCCTGAGGGGAGAGACGGATTTCAGCACAGGAGGCCCCAGCAAGGATGTCTGGGTCAGGACAGCCCACAGCCACACAAGCACTGAGCCCATCCCCAGCTCTGTTTCTCACTCAGTTTCATGCACTCACCCTACACAAGGCAGCCTGGTTCCCAAGCCTCTTCTTGCTCCCATTTTCCCCAGGAACATAACCTAATGTTTAGGGGCTTGGGCAGGAATATCAAGGGTAGAGATGAAATAAATCTCTGGTGCTGAAAGGGATTCTGATTTGAAAGACTGGCAACAAGCCCACATTGGCCTCTCTTCCCAGCTATACAAAAAAATTCCCTTTTTATAACCCTGAGGACAGCAAGTCACCTTCTGAATCTCCTTGAGCAGCACACCGTCTGTCATGAACTTGATCTGCGTTTCATCCGTCACGTTCCCCTCGTAGCGGATTTGATAGGAAACCACTCTGTGGGGAAACACCCAGGCAAAGGCACAAAGTCCTTGTCACCCACAGAGCACCTCAGTGCCACCTCCCAGCAAGGTCCCAAGGCTTTCTGAGGCTCACCTGTGTGACAGGTTCATCTCCTTGGCCACCCTCTGGGACATGGACACAGCGGCCACGCGCCGAGGCTCCGTGATCCCAATGATGCTGCCAGAACTAAAGGGGTGAGGAGAGGAAAAGGAGGAATTGTTTTAATTACACGAGGAGCAGCTCCAAAAATGACAACAGGGTCTCTCACTGATGGCTCTAGATTAATGGCATCAGTCACACAGGCTCAGTCTAAGTTACAGGTGGAATAAAACCACAGACAGGGAGCTTTGGGATTCCCATCTGTTGTATCTGTACTGATCTGAAGCTGCGTGGATTGCAGCCAGGTTTTTCCCAAAATGCTGTCTCTGCAATTCCATTTGCTGCACATACAATCCAACTCCTACCTGGCATATCCAGCTTCGTAGAGGAACTGAGGCACTTGAGTGGTTTTGCCACTTCCTGTCTCTCCACATATGATCACGATGGGATTGTCATTAATGGCTTCCATGACCACTTGTTCTTCAGCAAGGATGGGAAGCTTTAGTCTTGCCTCCTAAACAGCATAAAACACGTATTTTAGTTGCATTGTTTCTCCATCCTTTTTTGTTTTCCTCAGGATTGAAAACTGTTACTTTCCTCAAACCATAAAACCCACAAAAGGAATTCTGCAAGCCCGTGACTCAGAAATCTCTAAACCAGTCCATACCACACGAGCATGGCTGAGAACCAGACTCATCAGAGCAGCTTCCCAGCAAGCAGAGGGAATTGCAGGCCCTGGGTTGCTTAATCCAGCCCTTCAAGGGAAAACTCATTTCACAACTCCCTCACCTGCTAACGCCCATGCAAAGCTTTTCCTGTTCCTGCACAATGCCCTACCTACAACAAATGGGACAAAACCACCCAGCATAAGGGACAAAACAGCAGAGGGACTTCAGAAGACTTTCCAGCAAAGGACTGTGAATAGATTCTGGATGTAAAACTAAAGATAAATGCTAACACCCTAAATAAGCTGAGTTTTCCTGCTGCTGGAGCAGAGCTGAGTGCACCCAGCTGCTGGAACACACCATCCTCCCCAGCCCCTCTGAGAAGCACTGTGCTGTTCACAGAGCCTCACCTGAATCTCAGGACTCCTGTCCACAGGGATGAACACTGCAGGCTTGCAGGGAGCCTTGCTGGGAGCTGCCAGGGGCACGGGGGCTCTGGGAGCAGCTGCAGGCTGCTCAGCCCCTGCCTTCCCCACTCCTCCCTCTGCCTCTTCAGCAGCATTCCCAGCACTGGCTGAGGACTTCTCAGTGTCTGCTTTCTGCTCTTCCTCCTCCTCCTCAGAGCTGCTGGGCTCTTCCTCAGGCTCTGGTTCTGAACCTGAGCTGTGCCTTCTCTTGTTGGCACCACTGATGCTCCTGATCCTTTCAGGGACATCAGTCCTTGGCTCCTGTGTCACCCTGGAAACAAAACATCCACCTGTGAACTGTGTTCTGGCACCTCAAACCAGACATGACTTCCCCAAAAACCAGGATCTCCTCTCCTGGAGGTTTTCATAACTCTGCCAGGTAAAGCCTTGGCTTTGATGGATGCATTTGTATGTAAGCATTTCCTGTCCTGGGATTTATCCATTTCTTCTGAAGGTATCTTTGTAGTTTAATCTGCAAATGCAGCTTTTGATAAATCTAGCAGCTATGGTCAACATCAGTAGATGTCTTCCAGCCCAAGAAAATAAGTGTTTATTCACCAATTTTGTACTTTAGCACAATTGCTAAAAGCCTGCAGATTGTGTCACCCTCCTCATCCCATAGGAAAGACCAAGTTCTTTTAACTAACATCCTCTCATACAAGAAAATAACTATCCCATTACCAGATAAAAATAGCAAATGATTTAACTCCTTCCATTCTGAAGAACCCATTTGCACCAAGAAGAAGAAAAAAAACCAAGGGGAAGTTCAGGATGTTGCTGTTCAAACACAGTGACCAGTTGCAAAATCCCTTTACCTTTTAGCCTGATACATGCGCTCCCCAGTCCCCAGTTTGGAAGTTGTGTACAGGAGCTTCATTTCTGCCTCAGAAGCCTGGACCTCGTTCAGCTTGCTCAGCAATTCAGCTCTCTGTTTGGGGAAAACAACAAAAATCAGTGCTTGCTGTGAGCAGGAAAGGATTTCATTGCAAGATTTGCACTTGAGCATTCCAAGGTGTGCTCTGGCAAATCCTGCTGTGCAGCTGGAAAAGCTTCCTGCTGCTCCAGGGTCAGTCCTCCCTGGTGCAGATTTCAGCCCTGTACCAGAGCAAAAATAGAAATGGGGACTTGACATGACAGCAGTGAGCAGCTCAGCTGCACCCTAGAAACAGCAGCAAAGAAAAGAGATTGAAATGAACCACTGGGATGAGGCCTGGAGCAAGGGGAGCCTCAAATCCCTGCCCTGGGACACGGCATGGCAGGAGGTCAGGCAGCCACAGGGTGAAACTGCCTCCAAAACCAGAGCTCCTCTGTGAGAGCCACTGCTCAGGCACTGACAGGACCAGGAACTTTGCCTGGAAAGGTTTGACAAAGACAGAAAAGCTCTTATTTCCCACACTGCAAATACACCACAAACATTGCAGAAGCACTGGCAGGTGAATGCTGGGGTGCAGAGGGGTTTGCAGGTGCTCACAGCACCCATTCCACAGACTGCTTTTAAAATGCAAAACCAGCACTGCCTGCCAGTGACAGACTCCACAGCACTTGGGCAGAACAGAACCCAGGCTCACAGAGGATGTGTTCCTGCACAGGGGATCTGTTCCTGCACATAAGGGATGTGCTCCTGCAGCTCTGAGAGGGCAGGGAGTGCCTTACCCCCCTGGGTGCTGCAGCTCTGCCCCAATGCCCAGCAAAGTGGGGGCTGATGCTGCTGTAGCATCACCCTCATCACCTGCACACCCCTGAGAGCTCACACCTGAGATTTCACAGCCCTCACCATCCTCACCATCACCCACCCTCCCCACACACCAACACCAAAGCCTCATTTTAAGAGAAGGGCACACAGCTGCTGTTGTCAGAAACAGCAGCATACCTGTTTTTTCTTCTCCTTCTGCTCCAAAACCTTCTGCAGGTTTTTCTTCTGTTTCTTGCTCAGGGGTTTCTTCTGCTGCTGCACAGCACAGGAGACTTTTTTCTTCTTGGCTTTTTTTGCTGGCAGGACCAGGGCATTGCTTTGGTCAATTCCCTTCAGCGTTGCTCCATCTGAAGGAAGGGTTGGATTATTTTCAGCACTCTGCTTAGCAGGCTTATCAAGCACCAGGCCAGATTTAGCTGCTTCAAACAAACACAACCCTCATGCCCAGCCAAAGAAAATCCTGCAACCTTAGCAAGGGCAAAACACCTCAAAAGTGGGCATTCAATAACCCTGAGCTTTCTATAGCCCTGAGGGCGATTCTCCAAGATTCATGTAACAATATTGTGCAATTTTTGCCTTTTTACTCAATCCCCCAGGGTCAGGACACAGTGTCCCCTGGGGTGACTCCCCAGCATCCTGCTTCACCCGGGCACCAGTGGATTTTAATACTAAAAAACTGCATTACTAGATTCTGAGTAATAAAAATAGAATAACAAATGTAATTTTTTTAAAAGTAACACCATTAAAAAAAAAAAAGTTCGAGAAAGCGAATGTTTAACATAAGAGATATGTTTAGTAGCTGCTTTAATAAATAATGGGACCACTGAGTGATTCGGAAGGGACCCAAGCACAACTCCTGAGCTCCCTGGAGGCTGCTCTAACAGAGCTGACCCGAGATCACGGAACCAGGGAAAGAATTCGGCTGGAAAAGCCCTCTGAGATCACCGAGCCCAGCCTGGAGCCCGACACCAGCGTCGGGCGAGAGCCACAGGCAGGCACGGAGAGCCCACCGCGTCCCCGGGGGGTTTAACAGCAACAACAACGCTTCCGATAAAAATGTCACAAAAGCACAGCAGAGGCAGGGCGGCAGCTGCGGTCCCTTCCAGCCCGGGTATGAACCCCATGAGCACAGCACAGCCCGGCCCGGCCGCACCTCCCAGCTCCAGCGGCACCTCCGGCGGCAGCTCCGGCGGCTCCGCGGGGCCCTGCGCCTGCCGCGCCTTCCAGTTGTGCCGCCGGCGCGCTCGGCCCATGGCGGCGACGGGGACAGGGGCACGGCACGGCACGGCAGGGCCCGGTACGGTACGGTACGGTACGGTACGGCAGGGCCCGACCCGGCACGGCCACACGTGCGGCCCGCACTGCCGCCACTTCCGGGCCAGCGGGGTCTCGCGAGAAAGGCGGGAATGGGGCGGGAATGGGCGGGAAAAGGGAGGGAATGGGCGGGAAAAGGGGAGGGAATGGGCGGGAAAGGGGAGGGGAAAAGGCGGGAAAGGGGAGGGAGCGGACGGGAGCATGCGCGCGGTGGCCCCACGGGATCTGGACCGCCCCGCCCCGCCCCACCCCGCCCCGCCCCACCCCACCCCACCCCATCCACCCCATAGATCCCATCCCACCCCTTCCCTCCCATTCCACCCCACCCCATCGAGTCCATCCCATATTACCCATCCCATCCCATCCCATGGATCCCACCCCACCCCATCCCATGGATCCCATCCCACCCCTTCTCTCCCATTCCATCCCATCCCATGGATCCCATCCCACCCCACCCCTTCCCTCCCATTCCCTCCCATCCCACCCCACCCCTCAGAGCCTCAGCAGGCACTCGCAGCTCAGTGCAAAGTCTCAGTAAACATTTATTCGAAGCTTTGCCACAATACCTTAAGTTGATTTGTGAAACTGGTCTACAAATACTGAACTACGGAGTACATGGTTTGGATGGTCCGATAAAGGAATAAATAAAGGCATGTAAAGCTCTGTAAAAAATAAGTCTGGTACACTTGTAACTACTTAACAGTATTACCAGTAGGATCTCGTATGTGTCTAGGATCAGAAGTGAACACACGGCATCTCTTCAGACCAAATAATTTTTACATAAACAATTGTACAAACTTAAACACTGTAATCATGACACCTGATGTACAAAACAGGATGTGAAATCACTACCATCAGTGCCAACAACGAGTGCTACCACAGCAAATAGAACTTCTGAATAAAAGGAAAAGATCGGTTTTTACATGTGCCGTCATCACAGGTCGATGGAATTATCCAAAAAGTTTAAAATACATGCGGATACAATAAAACCTTTTATTTTCCAACCCAGACAAAGAGAACTCATGGTCACTTAACGCCATTAGCTGCCAAATACAGATCAGTATGTGAGGCAAACCACACTTAAACACTTCTACACCACCGAAGAGCTAAGGTTGATACTGGTCTATTTCCACACCGACGATGCAACGAGCCTTGAGAAGCAAACCACAAAGTGAAGGACGCGCTAGAAGCACAGCACTGAGCTACACCAGGTTTGTACACTGCACTCTGACACCCCAAAACCACTGGGAAAGCATCACATTCCACAGGACACATCGGGTATCTACAGCTGTGTGCGTCCAGAGGAGCCGCCCTACCTGAGAGGGAAGAGCACTGCAGGATTGCAAAGGCTGGGTCCAGAGCAGGCAGGTGAAAACCTTCAGGAATGGCAAAAGCACTGCAGGATTGCAAAGGCTGGGTCCAGAGCAGGCAGGTGAAAACCTTCAGGAACAGAAAGAACCCTGCAGGATTGCAAAGGTTGGGACCCAGAGCAGGCAGGTGAAAACCCTCGAGAGCAGAAAGAACCCTGCAGGATTGCAAAGGTTGGGTCCCAGAGCAGGCAGGTGAAAACCTTCAGGAAC
Organism: Fringilla coelebs; assembly: GCF_963513975.1. NCBI lineage: Eukaryota > Metazoa > Chordata > Aves > Passeriformes > Fringillidae > Fringilla > Fringilla coelebs. Next base: position 14,070,442 of record NC_140043.1, read on the forward strand.
AGGAAGAACCCTGCAGGATTGCAAAGGCTGGGTCCAGAGCAGGCAGGTGAGTTCCCAATCCCGGCAGCCAGAGCCCATCCTTGGCCCCTGTGCCAGCTGCTCACACAGGGATAGGTTCTCCAGCAGCCACAGGAAGGTCCAGGAGCAGGATCTGTCCTGCAGGAGCAGCCAGGTGGGGCTGTCCCTGTGTCACCTGCGCCCCAGCAGCAGCTCCCAGCAGGGCACCGTGGGCACGGCTGTGGCAGAGCTCTGTGAAGTCATGGCAAAAAGCTGAAGCTACCAGGGCTGTCCCGTGCCATCCCTGCCCTGGGCAGGTGTCACCTGCTGAGGGCTGTCCCAGTGCCACCCCTGGAGGTGTCACCTGCCAGGGTTTGCCCACAGGTGACACAGAGCCCTGCCTGTCTCTGAGATGCTCCGTGGGATAGAAAAGCAGTGCAGCCACTGGCACGGGTTTCTAGAAAACAGCAAAAACCTCCATGGATAAACTAGATGGCCCATATGGAAAATACTTGTAAAAGGTATTTACAAAAGTTGAAAGAGATTAAATACAATACCACATTCATGTTCCCAAAAGCGCTTTCACTACAGTGCATGTTTAAAAATACAGAGCATTTTTAAAGTTTATATTTATATATGTATATATATATATTGAAGATTAGATTGTGCTTTAAAAAAATCATTACTTCTGAATTTGACTAACGTGAAAAGTGAGCGTTGGGAAAAATACTGATTAAAAATACCCAATTTTATATATACTGCTTTTCACATAACATTTTGCTATACATGGGATGCAAGTAAATATAAAAATACCGTTTTTCAAGCAGCAGGGTGATCGAAATAAAGAGTATTAATATAGGAGGGCCGATTTTACAAAAGTAAGATAAATTATTAGACTGGGAGAAACTATAATCCAAATTAACTTTTATATAATACTTTCAAAGAAATCTTTATCATAGACAACTCTTAATATATAAATGTTCAGTATTTTTAACTTTAACGTTAAATATGGATTACACAAAATACAATCTATGCAAACTGACCCATGCACATTGTCCTAAGAAGGCGATGGAGCCGCTGACACGAGCAAGGTTTGCAAACTTTGGTCCTCAGGTCTCACATTTGGCAAAATACATCAAGACCTGACAGCTTTACTAGTCAATTCCTAATTGCTAGGTTGGTGTTTTAGCCCAGTCCTCTGTGCACAACAATAGGGAGAACTGAGTCTACAGGGAAGACTCTGTAACACTATGGAAAATGAGCTGAAAAAAGGAATTTACTGTCATTTACATTTTCAGCTTGACAAAATGGACTATTTGCTGCCATAGTCCCTATCTGATCACAGGAACCATTTTAAGTTGTGATAATCAGTTATTTAACAACTGTAAACCATGTACTTGTTAATAAATGGGGTGCAGGGGGATTTACAGGTGACATAAAAAATTGAAATGCATTCCAACCGTGCCAAGTGCATATGAACTTCAACCGTGTTGAACCGAAGTGATCACCAGGAGTAAAGGCCTTTAACATGGATTTAAAAATAACCCCTGTGGAAATGCCACACACAGACCCAAAGAGGTTTAGGCAAGTAACACACACATTCCAAGAAGAACATTAAACTTCAGCATAAAGAGAAAAATAAACTTGCCCCACAGTTACATTCAGTTAAGCATCACATCCAGAAGCTTCCCAGTGGAAGGACAAGCTGTGCTCAGCTGCCCCAGCCTGTCCCACTGGAGCTGGCACTGACAGGCACACCTGGGGAACCTCCTCCTCTCCTCCTGGTTCCCCTGCTTTGTAGCCAGGCCCCATCCCAGACCAATTTTTGTTGCGTTTTGATGCGGTTGTTCGTTTGGACCCTATGGAATATGGAATGCTCCAGCTGCGCTCCATCCTACCCCTGGCGGTATCAGAACTGTGCTCATCACTAGGGGCAGGTGCTTCCCCTCCCTCCTCACATCTGTGTCCTTGGATGCTGCTGTTTCCAGGTGAAACCACATTCCAGGCTTCCTTCCCTGAGGTTCCCTTTGTTTCAGTAAACCAGCACAGCCAGTGATGCCCTACCAAGTAAGAAACACAGAAATCCTGCAAAATAAAACTGCTCCAAAGCTCCACTGCTTTGAAAGAGAACCGTTTCCTACACCCTCCTCCTAAAGGTGGCTCGCTTTTCCCAAAACCTAATGAGGACATAGACTTCAAGCAAAAAGCTCCTATAAAACTATTGTAATTTTAGAAAAAAATCCAGATCTTCCTGAAGATAATTTATTGCCGCTGATTGGTCCTGAGAAAGCTTTAAGCAACAATACATTTGCACGTGTTTTAACTGCTGCCTTTTCTGAGAAGGTACGTGGGTCCTGAGATTAAAAACCATGTTTTACTTTATGCATTTAAGCTTGGAAAATGCTTCACTGTGCTGATCAAATATGAATTACAATTTGTCACGCTACATCTTCCTTTGTGCCAATTTATTAAAGCAGATTCCCTTCCAGACACTAACAAATTAAAGTTCTCGGGATGAAATGCAATGATAAAATGCCACACGTGTGCTTCCTCACATTGGACTGGCATTTAAGGACTTCAGATCTTCCTTCTCCCTCATTCCCCACCTCCTGTTAAAAGCTATGGTGTGAATTTTTTGGCCTGGATACCAGAAAATTCCTCATCTGATACTCTATGAAAGGCAACTTCAAGGCAATGAAATAAGCCAACAAAAACACAAAAACATTCACAACTCTGAAGAAAAAATATGGACCCACAGCAGTTACTTCTCAACGGAAGTGCTTAGTAGCTTAAGATTTTTTTTTTCTTTTTAACTGTTAAAGTGTCAAATTTGCATATGTTTAACTCAATTTCAATATCTGAAAGACTACTCAATTTGCTCTTATAAAAACTTTACAAAAGATGTTTTTAAATGCTTGTAAAAGTAAGCGTTTATCTACTGAGAAAATTCTAGTACTGGATAAAACTCTGAATATACAGCTGAATTTTGTAAATGTTTTTTCTTTCTCCTAGAAGTCTAACAGCTGAGTGTTTAACCTAGATAAATTAGTCTTAGACATGATGAAAAGTTATAACTTTGCACACTTTTTACCATGTGATGTTTTGTTGCTTTGTAACTTCGGATGAGACAGTGCTTAGGATTTTTCCAGAGCTGGTGTACAGTGGTCAGCGGGGGCTGGCTCATTGCTCGCTGCCCCTATCCAGGTTCTCAATCACCCTGGAAAGGCGGATGTTCAGCAGTCTGATCTGACTATCCAGGTGGTCCATCTTCTCCTCCAGGCTGCTGTTGCTGTTCCTCCTCCAGTAAAACCCAACTGGCCCCGTCATGAAGTAGACGGCCACGACGAAGCAGAGGGGCAGCACGGCGTGCTCCGGGTCGCCCTCGTACTTCTGCAGGATGTACACACAGGACAGGGTGAACAGGGCCACCCTGGCGATCCAGAAGAAGCGGCCAAACAGCATGTGCAGGAGATAGAAGAAGAATCCAAGGAAGAGAGATAAAAACCAGTAGGCCAGTAAAATGGCACCGATCAGCAGGAGGGCGCGGGTCGGGTTGTTGGCAATGGCTGCTGGGCTGAAATAATGAGTCAGGTTGGAGGCTGAAAAACAAAGGGAAATGTACAGGATGTTAATGAGAGTGGGCTGAAGGTGCACGGGGCAAAAACACAGACACAGCTCCAAAGGATCAAACCCCCACGGCAGTGGGGCAAAAACACAGACACAGCTCCAAAGGATCAAACCCCCATGGCAGTGGGGCAAAAACACAGACACAGCTCCAAAGGATCAAACCCCCATGGCAGTGGGGCAAAAACACAGACACAGCTCCAAAGAGCCAAACCCCCACGGCAGTGGGGCAAAAACACGAACACAGCCTCAAAGGATCAAACCTCCCACAGCAATGGGGCAAAAACACGAGCACAGCTCCAAAGGATCAAACCCCTCCAGCAGTGGGGTCACAGTACTACTTTCTAAAGTAAAGGGTAAAACTGGTTCACCTATTTCTGGATGAACCTTCTTCAAATCACTGGCTCAGCTCCAAGGATTCAAGTGAATTCATTCCAGGAAAGGTACTAAAGGCTCTTTAAAGACAAAGCAGTCTAGAGCCTGAGGTCAAAACTCATACTGGGGCTACAGATCCTCCTTTGTAAAAATGACATTCTAAAGGCTCTCAACTGCATCTTTCTCTAGTCCTCATTGATTTCCCTGCACTGTTCCTGGCTGTGTGAATCCATTTAATGATGACACCAAGGAACCAACCGTGCCTGGTAATTCATTCTATACACATCCTGTAGATAAACATACAGAAATGGAATGGTGGGGTTCAGTCTTCTTGTTTGAAGATACTAATAGGAAAATCAAAGCCACGTGAAGCAGAGACACACCACTGATGGATGTTTAAGCAGCATGATAAAATGGAACTGTTTGCCCATTTGCTTGTAAACACTGATACAGGCTGAGACAGTTCAAGGGTGAGCAGGCATCACACTTACCATCAATTCCAAGAACATCTAACAAATCAGTCCATATTCTCCAGAATGTGTCCATTAATACATCCACCCCATTCACAAACCTCTCTGTCAACCTTGAGAAAAACTGAGAAATAAAATTGAAAATTAAAAAAATCCTCAATTCCTAAAGTAACACTTTGAGACTTATTCGTCATGAGTAGAATTATAATTCATTAAGCAAGAATTGCAGATTATTTTGTAGTCCCCATGGGAAAAATTGTAAACCTGATTTTTTTTTTAACTCTGTGAATCATGAATTTATGCGTTGCAATAATCTTTATTGTAGGTATTTTGGCATGTAAACGTACAAGTTGGCAAGATTTAAAAATGCACTTCATTGGCTTTACTATCGTTTCGAAGATTAGAGAAAACACTATTACCAACAACTGGCAAAGCAAACCAAAGAATTCCTTTTATCAAGCAGCTGAGAGATGTCCCCAGCATCACACGCAAGTGTCTCAGGTGTACTGAGAGGTCAATCGAACAGAATCTATTACAGCCCGAGGACAGCGGGCACAGAGGAACGCACGCCTGCCTCCCGGCCAGCTCCGCTGGCCCCACGAGCACAGGATGCTCTGCTGCTGCAGCCAGAGCGGATTTCGGCCGAGGGCTCCTCACCAGCCGCCTCCCCACCTCACACCCCCTTGTTGATTTGAGCCTTTAGCTGCTATCTCCCCCGCTTTCCTGCAAGCCTGGCCTCCGTTTTTCTCCCCTCAGCAGCGCTCCGGCCGTTCCGCCGCCTCGCACCGGGACGAGGCCACGGCCGGTCCCGCACCGAGCTGGGCGATGCGGACCGCAGAGCCGCCCGGTCACCGCCGGAGCAGCGAGGCGAACGGGAGGGAAAACAAGCGAAGGAGACGGAGGGGAGAAGGGGGGGCGGCGAGCAGCACCTCACCTTCTGCAGGGCCCGCACGTTGTCCTCGCCGAAGAGGCCGCTGACGCCCTGGTAGAGGCCGCTGGCGGCGCGGCGCAGGCTGTTCTGGCGGTCGGCCCCGCGGCTCCGCGCAGCCCGAGCGCCGGGCCCCGCCGCGCCGAGCAGCAGCAGCAGCAGCAGCAGCAGCGGCCCCCGGAGCTGCACCCGCCGCGCCGCCGCCATGGCCGCCCCGCCGCGCCGCGCCCGCCGCCGCCGCAGCGCCGCCCGCCGGCCCCGCGCCGCAAATGCGGCCGCACGGGCGGGGCTCCCGCGGCGGGAGGAAATCACGGGGAGCGGCCCCGGGGGAGCGCCCGGAGAGCGGCGCGGCGGGGCGGCGGATAAACGCGAGTTTTGTGATGGGCTTTTGGCAAATGTTAAAGGGAATATTATATGTGTTAATTCTCTTAAGTGGTGTGTTAAATATAGTTTTAGGTTATAACAAAGTGTTAAAATAGAGACTGTGCTATGTAGGATACTTTTTTTCCTAAAGAAAGGACTCGCACTGAGATAGGAATCACAGGACACCTAAATCTTTCAGAGAAAGAGAATTTATTGCTCCATTAGCAGGAGAAACGAACTTCTTCCCACCTCGCTCAGCCCTGAAGATGCAGTCAGGATTACGAGGAAGAACTTGAGGATGACAGACAGAATCCTGTATTTGAATGGAATTTATGCATCATGTCTGAGATGTATGAATATGCAACAGGCTGTTGTTTTTAAGGGTTAATCCTCTGTTAACGTGGGTCCCTTTTCAGGCTTGTGCTGCCCAGAAAAAGGTACCCGGATGTTCCTAACTCTTCATTTCTATTGTCTCATATTGTCCTAATTCAAATTATCCAAATTATTATTTCTCTAATTGTATTACTATTTTTATAACCATTTTATTACTATTAAACTTTTAAGAATTTAAAAACAAGTGACTGGCGTTTTTCACAGTGTCCAACCCCGCTGCTCCGCCACAGACAGGGGCCTGGAGTGCTGTGCCTGGGGCTGCAGGGTTGGCTTTTATAGTTTTCAGGTTCTGTGCTGCTTTAGGGTGTAGGTGTCAGCTTTGTATTACTAAGATAAAGCAATTCCATCACTATCTGGGGACCAAGGATAAACGATCCAAACCTCAGGCCCAAGAGCACAAACAATGTGGACTGAAGAGAGAAGAACAAGCAGCATGGGACCTCATCCTCTGGAGCTGTACTTGGACAATTAACACCAATAAGCAAAAGGAGCAGAACTTACAAAACTGTGAGACCCCCTGACCAGCTGTCCTTTCTGTGACCATTTTTGGGTGCAGCCTTGGCTGGGCTCTTGTGCTGCCCAAGGTGGATCCATGGAGGCCTTCCAATAAATCCCTGCTTTATTCTGTAACTCTGTCTGGCCTCTGTTCTAGGTCAGCCTCCACAGGGCATGGTGCCCAGCTCGGGGCTGCTGAGTGCAGGAGAGATAAGGAGCTGCTGGACAGGGTCCAGCAGAGGCCACAAGGATGATTTGGGGTTTGGAGCATCTCTTATGAGGAGAGACTGCAGGACCTGATGTTATACTCCATGCTCTTGGTGTTTAAACCGTGTGGCTCAGCCTAGGACTGGAAGCTGAGTAGACATTTAGAATATAGACATCTCTGCCGTGGCCTTTTTCCCAGTTTTAGTCTGGCCAAAGCACTTATTTTCACATTTAGCAGAACGGCCTAGACATTTCAGCATTGTTTTCTATTTGGCCCTGGAAGGCTTGGGCCCACATCCAGGAAGGTACTTAGGATTCGATTTCAGCAGCATATAGATGCTTGACATATTTATAAATTTTGCTTTCGTTTAAGATTTGCTGGTCTGTTGATACCTGAGTACAGTCTGAAGCCTCATGCTCTCCCAGAACAGGTTGGTAACTGATGATGTTTTGGAGGTTCTTAGGAGGTTTCTGTCAATTTCCATGTTGTGATTATACTCTGAGCCCACAATAAATGTCACCTTCTGGGGCATTTCTTGCAAGTTACATGATACAAATAAACCTTGATGATAACTAGCTGTCATGAGTGCTGCTTTCTGTGCCTGGTATATTTCTCTGCTTTGCTTCCAGTTGCCATGGCCTTCCCTTGTGCTGTTTATGGTTCACTGGGTCCTGTTTGTGCAAATTTTGCAATGTTCCTATTTCTCTGTGTGAGTTTCCATGGAGGAATCCCTTCAAAAATCCCTTCTGTTGTGTCTTCCCATCTGTTCTTCAAGGAGTTCCAGAGGTCTGTGGTAGTGGCTGTCCTTTGCACGAGGTCAGGACAATTTGGGAAACTTTCCTGGTATTTCATTGATATCCTGGCCTGCCTCAACGAGCCTATTTCAGGTGAGTTTATCTCTCCAAATACCCAGGTCTTATGAAATTACGTGGTATTTCACCCTCCTCGTTTAAATAAATGAAACAGCGTCTGCTCAAAGAATACATTGCATCATGGCATGAAACACAGATCTCAGCCACACTCAGCTTCTCAGTGAGGAGAGCTGGGAGCTTTCTGGAAAGGTCCTCTGGTGAGGGTCTCACTGTGTAAATGGAGAAAGCATGAGTGTGCTTCTCTATTTCCTCACCTGCACTAAAATCTCTGTAAGGTGTCTTACTCAGGGATAGGGGTTTAACAACAATTTGAGCAGTGTTTAGAAAAAATTGGGGGCTTCTAGGGGTCTGAGTTTTAGCAATTGCAGGGTTCTCTCTTTTAAAATCATCATTATGCTCAAAAAAGTGGCATGGCCTCAAAGAAAGCCAGCTGATGTTACAGTTCTTAACCTCCCCGACCCTTATGTTTCTGTCTTTGCTTCATCTCACAGCCTCAAGCTGTCATAGCTGGTCTCTCTATGACCATTTGTCATTTTAGGCCTTTTTTCCTTAATGTTTTCCCCATTAGGTTTTTCTTGCAATGTGTCAATATTTATTTTCTTCTTTTTCCTTTTCCTTTTTCCTTTTATTTCTTTTTCCCTTTCTCCGAACACCTTTGATTTTTGATTCTGGTTACTTGTACTCCTGACACCATATAGAGATCATGGACATCAAATGAGGCAGGAATTTCTTATTCTTATCCAGACTCATTAATCAGCTGGCTGATGCTCTAAATATAGGATTTAAAAATAAAAAAAACCCTCCAAAATCTTTAGATATCATAATCCAGTTGTTGGTTCAAGGGATCACGGTCAGGCCTTGGCGTATTGCAGAGATTGCCCTGAGGTATTATTACAAAACTTTTATCTCATAGATCTTGGCATTTCATCAATTTAGTCTTGCAGGTGACTCCAGGTTACCTCAGAGCCCTCAGTGGGGTAGTGCCTTCAGCAGCTTTATTCTTTAGAATGGCCCCTAATCTAATTTAAGGCAGAAAACATGATTTCATTTCTACCCTATTATTACTCTTAGCAGGCATAAGGCAAGGCTTAAAAAGATTTGGGAATGGGCAATTCCAGTTAATCTTATTCAGGCTATTTTCCTCCTCCTAATCTAGTCTCCAAACTTAATTGCAATAGTCACTGCAGTCCTCTTAACGCCCATTTTCTCATTAAAGCTTTGTTTAATTTTCCTTCTTTTACTTCTGATTTTTCCAAAGTCACTTTTGAAAGAGGGAAAAGCTGGTTTGGATAAGGGAAAACTGGAATGAAGGCAGGGAACATGGATGCATAACCCCCTCTTAAGTAAGGATACAATGGTAAAACTGCTGCTAAGAAGGGAGACAGTGCTGTCAGGCTTTCCCAAAAGCCCAGTTTTATCAGCAAATCCATCATTCCCCTTCCTCCCTGAGCTCTAACCGGGTCAGTCCTTTCTAAATTACACCTTTTTCAGCTCAGCCAGAGGATTTTTGGGTCCCTTCTCAGGTGATTTAGCTGCTCATTTTCTTTTTAAGAGTTCATGTTGCTTTGGGTGGGAGAGAGCGGCAGTTTTGCTGCTGCTTTTAGGAGGAAAACTTCGGCAGAAAGGGTATTTTAGATATTAGAGCGGCTGCTCGGGAGGGTGGGGGAATGACCGGCCCTGGAGGAGTTTCAGGAAAGGTTACATGAGGCGCTCACTGCCGTGGTGTGGCTGACAGGGTAGCGTTGAGTCATCGGCTGGAATCGATGAGCTCAGGTCTTTGCCAGCCGAATCGATTTTTTAAAGCTAAAATGGGCAATTTCGGCACCGCCTCGGCGCTGAGGGGACCTGAGGGACCGCCGCCCCTCCCGCCGAGCGGCATGAGAGCGCTCCTCTGATTGGGCACACCTCCCCCTGATCCGGCCGCTCATTGGTCGGCAGGGAGAGGGGCTTGAGAGACCTCTGCGCTGATTGGTCTCTGCTGGCGTCGGCTCTTCCCCCGTCGGGCCAGCCGCGAGGAGAGCGCGCTCTGGGCTGATGTGGGGCCAGGCGCGCCGCAGCCAATCAGGTGCGGCGGCGTGCGGGCCGCCGTGCGCCGCGCGGGATCCGTCCGCAGCGCGGGCCCGCCCGGCCCTGAGGGGCGCGGCGGCGGCGGGGGCGGGCGGGGCGCGGAGTCGCGGCGTGGCGGGATGGGAAACGCTGCTGCGAGCGTCGGGGCCAGCCAACACCGCCTTGTCATCCAAACCAGAGCCCTCAGTGCCGTGTCAGACGTGTCCTTAAGCACCGTGATTCCACCACCTGCCTGGGAAGTACAGTCCTACAGTATCTAAGTATTCTTTGTGGGAAGAAATTCTTAACGTCCAACTTAAACCTCTCTCCTGGCGTAGCTTAAGGCTCTGTGCTATCACTTGTTCCCTGGGAGCAGAGCCCAATCCCCTGGCTGTCCCCTCCTGGCAGGAGTTGTGCAGAGCCCCAAGGGCCCCCCTGAGCCTCCTTTTCTCCAGGCTGAGCCCTTCCCAGCTCCCTCAGCCCCTCCTGGGGCTCTGTTCCCTTCCCTGGATTCCCTCCAGCCCCTCAATGTCCTCCCTGACCAGAGAGGCCCAGACCCGGGCCCAGGACTCGTGTGCGGCCTCACCAGAGCACAGGGGTCAGTAGGCGACCCCACCCTGCTGAGCTGGGACCCCCTCAGTAAAAATGACAAATTACAGCTCTGTTTCCAGTCCCGGCAAGGAGTGCCACACGCACAGATGGCATCCAGCAGGTGTTTGCTCAGGTGTCATTCTCCACCTGTCCCACACCCGGCCCTAAGCTCACGCCAGAGCAGGGCAGGCTGTTTGTTCGTTGTTATAACATTCATCACCGGGGTGAATGGTGCTGAGGGGCTGCCCGCGGGTCTGAGACAAAACCCTCCAGCCCCTTTTGGGTTGTGAAGTGTTTGTGACGCTAACAGAGCGTTAGTTAACCCGTGTGGGTGCATCCACTGCTACACGGCATGCGGGTGACCAATATAAGTTATCTCTTCCAGATTGTAGGAAGATGGATTCTCCAGGCAGTTTCCCCACCACGGGCTGCGGATCCCCAGGCCATTGAACCCTCTGGGACCTGGACACTGCAGCTCCCATCCTGCCTTCTCCCTTATCTCTGTGCTTGGCAGGTGTCCGGCCATGGATTTCACACTTCCACTGACCTCTGGGCGCTGCCAAGGTGAGGCAGGCAAGTCGGGCAGATAACGTGTTCCCATTCCACCTCCCTGAGCCCCTTAGCCTCTGGGGAGAGTTATTTAAAAATACACCAGATTTAAGGTCTGTCTCACGGCAAATAAAAATTGTGGATTGTTTAAATCACATTTCCATGGCCTTCAGATTTAATAAAGGAGTTGTATTCCGGTAGCACAAAATTCTAAATGACACATAGAGCAAATATAGAATCTACTACACTTATTTTACTTTAATATGCAGTACACCCGCATAATTTCCCATCAAATTCTCATTTTTGCGGTTTCCATGAATTAGAAGCCAAACCATGACCTTGAAAATAAGTTACATAAGCAGCACGGGTACACTGTGAATCGTGGAGTCCTTTGGGGTCTAAAAGACCCTTAAAGATCACGGACTAGCAGTGAATTGCACATTAAGTGCTTTATTACCACCAATTCCCGGCTGAAATCGGTTGCTGCACAATCTCGATGCTCACTCGCAAAGCGCACATTCAGAAAGCAGAGCAGCAATATTAAGTTTTAATCCAAGGCGCAAGCTGTGCAGGCTGGGAGCGTTACACAAGCTCATGCGGGATGGCGAGGCCACGGAGAAACGCGTTTCTTGCCTCAATTTTGGCTCAAACACACTTGTTGGTACTTCTTCAGGCCTCCTTGGGGAAAAAATAAATAATCAGAGCGGCGGTGCGGTGAAGCGATGCTTCTTCCCGGGCCGTCCGGTGACCTTTAGAGGTGACAGGGACCGCGCGGCGGCTCTCGGCTGTCCGGGCGGCCGCTCCCCATTCATCCCGCACCGCCCGCGCCTCCGGGGTGACCCCGCGCTGCCCGGGCCGTCCCCGCCGCCCCTCCATGCCCATCCCGCGGTCCCGCCGTCCCCGCTGTCCCCACCGCCCCGTCGGCGGGCGGGGCGGGGAGCACCGCCCCGCACTTTTCTCCGCGGCGGAAGGTTACGGAGTGATGCGATCGGCGGCGCCCTTTAAAGCGTGCGCACGGAGGAGGGGCCGCAGTCAGCGCCGGGGTGCGGTGGGAGCGGTGTTGTTCGGGCCGAGAAGGTGCCTGCGGGACGGACGGTGCTCGCCTCGCTCCGCTGCCGCCGCCATGTCCCGGGAGCCCGAGATCATGGAGTCGCAGGTGATGTGGGAGCCTGACACGAAGCGCAACACCCACATGGACCGGTTCCGCGCCGCCGTGGCTAGCAGCTGTGGGCTCCGCCTGGGTGAGCGCTGGGCGGGGGCAGGCGGGCGCTTCCCGGGGCCGTGCTCGGGCTGTGGGGGCCGGCAGGCGCTGCCTCCCCGGGATGGCCTCACCGTGAGGCCCATCCGTGTGCCGCTCCGGTCTCGGTCCCCGAGGGTGCCCGGGCACCCCCCGGGCAGTTGGGCACGGAGCTGCGGGAGGGATGCTCCGCTTGAGCCGCAGCCAGAGGCCTCCGGGGCAGCATCCGCTGGAGTGGAGGTATGTACAGATGGGAAAGGCAAACAGCCTTATCTGCGCCTGCCGCTGTGGCTGGATGGCGGCCCGGGCAGCGCTACCTGCGGAGCCTCCCGCTCTGCGGGCAGGTCTCGGGCCAGCAGCGGCACCGGAGTGACTTAGTGTTTTAAAGGGAAGGAGGAATCACTGTCGCCGTGGCTGAGGTGAGTGTGAGCCTTAGCGTGATCCTTCAGCAGCAGAGGCTTGTGAGAGTGGAGTTATGGTCATTTCAATATGAAGAGTATGTATCTTATAATAGTCAGGTATACTGGGAGGTGAGTGGTGATGCTTAAGCTTGTTCAGTGGTGGAAGTTGCTATGCATTTTCCATGGCTCTTGAACTGCCATCCCTGCTTTGTGCTTGTTCAGAAATACCTATGTGGCTGTGAAGAGGTGTGTGGTTCTTCGACTTAGAAACAACCTGTTGCTTCTGAAGTGAGGCCTGCTTTGAACAGGGGTTTGATGTCCAGAGGTGTTTCCAACTCAGTGTTGTTTTTTCCATAACTGCTGGCTGTAGGTTTCCATGTCTCTGGGCTCTCAGGAGTCAGTGGTGCTGGCTTTGGAGACTCAGCTACATCATGGGCTGGGTCAACTTCAATGCATGTGGAAGTCAAACCCTCCAGTTCTGACTAGTTAGTTTTATATAATTCTCACTAAGTATTTGGGGCCTATGTAAGTTGCTTGTGTAGCTTTCCTGTAATCATGTGTCTGATGGAGGGTGAAAGGAGCAGTTTTGGCAAGTGGCTTGGAAGTTTGTCAGTCTAGTATAGTGTCAGTGGTGTGAGCAGGCACGTTCTGGAGTGGTAGCAGTGTCAATAGTGATTCTGGCAGTTCATGCCTAGGAAACATTTCCTTACCTTCATTACTGTGTGGGAAGCCAGGTCATTATTTTGATTGCTGGTGCTTTCCCGTTGGAATCCAGGTGTCTAGTGTCTTAACCCTCCTGCTGGATGGGAAGCAAGTTAGTCCAGGGTTTTAGGTAACTCCTGAGTGGAATGATGTAACTCGTGCACGGACAATCAACAGCAAATGCAGTTTCAGATGGGCTGCTGTGTTTATGGCTGAAGCAACCAGAGTTTTTTTCATCCCACTTAGAAGTGGCTTTCTCTATTGGAAGGTGGATTCCTGTGTATATTTAGAAACCTTTGTCAGCTTCCATTAGGCTTGCACTGGTGCTCATTGGCATGAGTGCTATTCACAACAAAGAATGGATGCTCTCCAGCATTAAGATGTGGACTCTGAGGGGAGCTGAGGGCAATATAGTCCCTTAGATCAGTGGCTCTGCTGGGCCCTGGAAATGCAGTAACAAAATGCAGTAACAAAAATCAGTTCCATTGCTGAGTAACAGGCCTGTGCCCTGAAGGACTTGCATGCTGAAGCTTATTTGGAACAAACTGTATAGACAAACCAGAACAAACTGTTTGTGCTGTAAGAAACCAAATTAGTAGTGACCTCTAGCTTCTTGCATGTATCAAATGATTTGGAGCAGGTGGTACAATTGGGTTTTGAAGGAGGAGATGGAAACTTGAATTCTTGTGTCAAGTCTTATCTCTGTGCAGCTGAAGTGTGGAGTAGAGGATAGTGATGACTAACTTTGGCATGTAAAAAGGGTGTGTAGAGGCTGGGATTTGGGCAATGTGTGGCTAAAATCTGCATTACATAGAAGAACCTTTGCCTTGTCTATCAGTAATACCGTGGGGATAATCTCACTTTGATGGAAAGGATTGATTGATGTGGGAATAAGATGTGGAAAGGACGGGCTGTGGGAAACAGTTAAGCAGTGGCTAAGTGTGAGGAACCGTGCAGAGATGGTTTTGAATGTTTTTCTTTTAAAAAGCTGGAAGATTGCAATCCCTTTTCTAGAAGGAGCAAAGATGACTTTTGCAGCAATTGGCTGGTTAACAGGCTGAAAAAAGAGATAATTGGTGAAAATGCCTTTGAGTGGTTTAGCCAAAAGCATCAAATAGGGAACAGTTGGCAGAGCAGGAAACTTACTGTCACTGATGGCAGAAACATTTAATTGCTTGCTGGCATAGCTTCAGAAATTGTGGACATGATGAGGAAATGTCACTTCCAAGCTTGCAGTGAGAATTGGCTTCAGTTATTCATACCTAGAACTGTTTTACACTAATTTTCAGCATTCAGTTTGAATTGTGAGGTTTGCTATGCATGCTTCAGGTTATTTCATGTGTCTCACAGTCAGGTAAGACTTCAGCTGCTTATTTGCATGTTTTTAATGACAGGCATGGTGTTACTATCTAGCTAGTAAACATCTTGTTTGACTTCATTCATGCTGTTTCAGCATGAAAAGGTGAAAGTTGCAGCCTATCAGACCTCATATTCACGGAAAATCAGCAGTGCTTCCTGTGACAGTGGGGTTGATGCCACAGTTGGATAGAGTGCCTCTAATCTCTGTGTCCCTGAGCTATCAGAGGCCTTTGGCCCCAGACTGGGACCTTACAGCAAACGTCCCTTGTCAGGAAGCCTTGTTTATCTCTTGCTGTGTGAAAGTGTCCTGTTGATAGATAGGAAGTGTCAACAAGCAGGGCTTGTTTAATCTTCAGTTGCACTGATGGGAGGGGAGTGTGTAGGTATTGCAGGGAGTCATTAGAAAAGGTCACTCTCTCTGTGGTGGCAAATGGCTCCTAGCAGTCAGGTGAGGTGCTGCCATCTGTTCAGGTGTCCAGGCAGACTCTCTTGGTTCTGTAGTCGCTTGCTTTGAGCAGAAGTGATCCACTCTGGTGTCAGATTTATCTTCCTAATTGTTTTAGCCACAAATTTCCTTTATCTGGGATTTCTCTAATTGTAGTTTGTGTAGATCCCTGTGATTCTCTCATAATGCTGACACATATCTGTTGCTTCCAGCCAACTATGATGATTTATACCAGTGGTCAGTGGAGTCCTACTCAGACTTCTGGGCAGAATTCTGGAAGTACAGTAACATCATCTGCTCTCGCCTCTACGATGAGGTAAGTTCGGTGCTTATCTACAGCAAGTGCAACACCAAGGGGAAATAAACTGATGTTACAATCAACCTTTTGACCTCTTCTTAGAACTCTGGGAAGTGATACAAGGAATTGGCCTAGTTCTGGATTTCCTGGTGTGGTGGATGGGGCTGTTCTGTTGCTGGTACAATTTAGGACACTGAAGCCCTCGAGTTTTGTTGTCCTAAGCAGTTCTGCTGTGGTGTCCTTGTGCTCTTGCATGCCTTGTCATTCCTGGCTGCTCGTGGGGAGTCTGCCAGTGCACTGCCTTCTGCCTTAGGGTTGTGCTGGTGGAATATCATCCTGGTTTTGTGAATGCTGGCATTCTGTCAAGTCCATGTTTGCCTTCCCTGAGTCAGCTTACCTGATAAGCACAGGTGTTACACTCTGGCTTTGTAGAACTGGTTGTGGAAGCTCTGCAGTCAGGTGCAGGCTTGAAATAGCTCTGAGGGAATGGTGGTGGCTGAACACAGACACGGGCAGAACACCAGACAGTGCCACAGAGTTCCTGTGGAGGAAAGGTGACTCTGCAGATCTTGCTAGTAGAGCCCTTGTGTAGTCCTGGTGTGGGATATCAGCATCACCCTGTGCTTTTCCATCTGAGGGAGATGTTGGGCTAATCACTAGAACAGTTTGATGCAGTGGAACCTTCCTGGGATTTAGTAGGGAGGACTGGACTTGTCTTAATGCCTGGAGTCCATCTGTTCCAGAACCCTCAGAGTACTGGCAGTCCTGCAGAGGGGACTGGTAGGTTTCTTTTGACTTTTCCTGTTTTACTGATTTCTGTACTGATAGGATAGATAAGGTTCTTCCTGCCATGGGACTGTGTGCTCAGGTGCCTTACTTAAAGTGACCCACCCTTTGGAAGAGTGAATGCAGCAAGTGTAAGAGCTAGCCTGCTTTGATGTGTGCAGTCTGAGCCCTGTCAACACTTAGCTTCTACAGAAAATGTAAAGTTTAGCTCAAACTCTGGGAACTGAGTGAGTGAGCTGGGCTGTGGCAGCTAGAGGGCTGAAAAGTTTGATCTGAAGTCTTACAGCTTGATCCTGGCTGTTTGCTGGAAGTAAGCGTTATGCTTTGAAGTAAATAAAATTTTTAATGAAACAGAGTTGACTCTTTTCTTCCCAAGCAGTGAAACAGCTTCTGCTTCCACAGGAAGAAAAACAATAAAACCTTGTGTACACAGAATAAAAGCAGCCAGGATTTTGTTTAATCCTGGTAAAGGTTCTAAGTGTGGGATGTAGGTGTGCTGATGTTGCTCTGTAGCAGTTGACATCTGTGTCACCTGTGACATGAACAGAGGAATTCAGTGTGCAGAGCTGTGCTGGCAGGGCAGCACTGGAATGTCACTTACAGGCAGCTGCTTTTGAATGAAGGACATGTCTGAATGAGGAGCCCTGACAGCTGTTGGTGCTGTGGAGGGGGCTCTGAGGGAAGGATCAGGTTGTTCATCTAACAAAGCACCACTGCCAGGGACTGGGCTTAACTGGGAGTCACAGGTGTTACCTGGGGAGGAAATACTGGGGTGTGACTCCAGCTCCTTGTGCTAGTGGAGCTCTTAGAAACTCTGTGAAGGATTGTTTCCACTTCAGAAAAAACAGTTATTTTGGATCTTGTCCTGGAAAATGTTGAAAACATTCTGCTCACTTTTCTTCAAGCTGAGGAAGTCAGAAATGAGTCAGTTTTAAGAGCAGCTTCTAATTGCTGCAGTAGTATGTTAGTATAAAAATCATTTGTGCAGTCTGAGTTGATATAGGTGTTATAACTCACTTCTTGCCAATTGTTAGGAGCAAAGAAATCTGAGTTGCCATTTTTAGAAAATACATTTGAAATAAAATAATGCAGTAGTGCACTTCAACATGAGTTTTAACTTAAAATTAACTTTTAAGATTGCCTCCAGTAATACATACACTGCTCTCAAAGCACAAAACCTTTGGGTTTTGTAGAATGGGTTGTATTTTGGGGCTTGCTTGGCTTTCAGAAGAGCCTTTCACTTGGGCTGGAGGAATGCTGTTTCTGTAATGTATGGGCAATCCATAAGAGAGAACCTGAGGGTATAAACTGAAGCTTTCAAAAACACAGCTGTAAAATAAAGTTTCTATTTAAAGATTTCCAAAGAAATGTGCTGCAGAGCAGCTGAATCACTAAGCAGAGGGACATTTTGGAAAGACTTTAGACCTGGGGCTAATGCTAGGGGCTCTTTACTTATCAGTGTTATTAAAGTTAGTCTTACTCGTGACTTATGAAGGGGTAGTTTAATACTTTGAGGTTTAATAATTTGAGTTCAGGATGGGGGAAGTTGTTTCAGCTGACTGTATTTTTTATTATTTTTCACTGCATTTTTCACTTCCTTGCATGCCTTAGTCCTAAGTGGTGAGTTACTTAATATAGGTTTATTAGGTTGTTGGATCCTGTTAATTCTCAAAAATTGAGAACTTGAATAGAAAGCTGAAACTCTTCAGTTACATTTGACTATTTAATTAATTATTTTGAATTACCATTGTGTGAGCTCCTGCTGTTGGTCTCTGTGCCTTGGGACTCGTGGTGGGGAAGGGTGGATGCTCACACCCCCCAAAGAGGGAGCTGGGCTGGCACAGAGTTCAGATGTGCTGTAGCTCAGTCCCTGTTTGAGCTGTTCCCAGGGGCAAACCACCAGTGTCCCTGAGGTCTGTGTGCATCTCCTGCTCTGGGTGTAGTCACAATGGTTTGTTTTACTTGTGTGCTAAAGGCTGGTCCAAAGGTAGAACTGTCAGCAGGGAACTTTCCCTGATTTTGTTGTAATGACGTGTTTGCATGTGACAGTTGACAAATAATTAAACTTTCCAGGCCTCTAATTACAGGATCTGTTTGCCATCTGTAAGCTGGGAGAAGTGATTCTTGCCTAACAGGGTCTGCACAGAGCTTGGAACTGCTGGGCTGACTTTTGTACAGTGCTGTGAAAAAGCAGTTCTGTTTGAGCTGCCCAGGAGTGATGGTGTGTTTCTTTCAGGTGGTGGATACATCCAAAAGCATCTCAGATATCCCCGAGTGGTTCAAGGGCAGCCGCCTCAACTATGCAGAGAATCTCCTGAAGCACAAGGACAATGACAAGATTGCACTGTATGCAGCAAGTAAGGAATATTAATGCCTTGTATTTCTGTGCTGCTCAGAGGGCTAGGCCTGATCGAAACATGGAAGTAAACTGGTTTGGATGAGGAGAGAAAAAAGGGTGATAAAGTCAGTGACACTGCACTGTCTGATCAGCTCTGCAAAAAACCCCAGCAAAACATGCTCTGGGAATATAGTTCTGGAAAATCCTTTGCAAGCTAAATGATGTTTTATTAGAATGTGCTCAGCTGCATGAAGGTAGTGGAGGTCATGCTGTGTTTAACATCACTCAATATTTGAGGTATTATTTCACATTTGTCATAATTGCTTGGTTTGACATATGATTATTGTCCTGTAGATCTTTTCGTTAGGAAGTCGTGAGGTGTATCAGAAACTGCTTTGTCACATAATCACAGGTGGTGGTAGCAAAAGGAGCAAAACTGTTTCCTAGTTATCATTGCAGGAATGCTGGAATGAGCAGTTGGCTCCTCTGTGGTGAGCAGACTTCCACCTGCATCTCTTTTGTGACCTTCTGCTGTGTTTAATCTTCTTAAGACCTCTTAAGTCAGAGTAGCTCTTGGTAACTCCCTGCTGCTGGGTCAGCGGTGGTTGGGGGGCCTGGCTCAGGTTTGTGTTCACTGGGGATGGTTCTGTGGCAGCTCTGTGGCTGTCACAGGGCATAGGAGTGTAAATGTAACTTTGCTAAACAATTTCACTTGTCCCTGGCTCCCATGGTGAGTGTTTCTTGTGATTCCCTTCTCCTGGGGCTTTAATCATGGAGCAAGATCAGTGTCTCATTTCCTGCTGCTCTGTGGGAACCCAGGCTCTGTTGGCAGTCCCTGCTCAGTTTATGAACCACATGGAACAGGGACTTGGGCTGCTCTGCATCATGACCTGCTCCCTTGCTCTGTGCAAGAACAGATTTACTGCTGTGAAGGTCTGAGAAGGCAAAAGAGTGAAAAATGCCATTCCTTGCTTTAGGCAATGAGCTGAAGGCAGCTGTTGTGAAAGGAGCAGGGTGTGCAGCTCACCTTTCCTGTGGCATCCTTGGGGTGTGTGTGTGTCTTCATGGGAAGTGCTGGGTGGTGGAAATAGGACAGCAGTCACACTGAGGAGGTGCAGGAAGGGACTTCAAGGTGACGGATTTCTGCTTTCATAACATTTAGGTTTGTTTGTTTTGTTTCACGAGTGATTTATTAAGGGCTTATGTAACACCTGACATTCAGTACAATAGGGAAAACACCCTGCAGATCCTTTCAGAGGGGAGCTGAGTCCAGTTTAGTTTGTTTGCTTTGTGCTACATTGGCAAAGGCAGATGTTCCAAAAGCACATCAAAAGTCAGGCCTGGATTTGCATGATTTTCTAGTCACAGACTTGCTGTAATAAAACCTCAACTTGAGCTTGTGCTGCTTCCTAGACCAGATGACAAAACTGAGCAAAAAGGGAAAATGAGGTTCCACCATGTTGCAAATTAGCCTTGGTGAGTGCAGTCTATTTACCATGAATCCTCCTTGAGAGCACACCTTTCTCCATGAGTAGTTTGTGTTTCTGCAGATGTGTTTATCTTTACAAATGCCCTCATACCTACTGAACAAATACCACTGATTAATACTTGACTCCCATTAAAAAGAAGAGGTTTTGGTGCAGCATAAGAGCAACTTCATAAGCAAAAATATAAATATTAGTGGATGCTCTTCTCCTAGAATTGCTTTCTACTAGGATTGGTTGTTTGTACTAGACTCATGTTGCAATGCCTGATTTCTGACTGATTGCTTTAATTTTCTTCCTCAGGGGAAGGCAAAGAAGAAATCCTCAAAGTTACTTTTGAAGAATTGAGACAAGCTGTAGCTTTGTATGCTGCAGCCATGAGGAAGATGGGAGTAAAAGTAGGAGACAGAGTTGTGGGTGAGTAATTTTTTTTAAGGGACAGGAGGTGGAATTCTTTTTGAAATGTGCAAATGAGTAGTGAGAGTTACAGAAACATGCCTGTGAAATAGTTTTCACAGAAAATTTCAATAAACATTGTAAAGAAAAGGCTCTTGTGCTGCTGTATTTACATTTGTAGGCAATGCATTTCTAGAGGGAAGGAACCTGGATTAGCCTGTGGGTTCTCTAGCACTGGAGGGGGAAGGAAAATGCTTCATTCACCAAGGTCTGCCTCAGAAGCACTCTATGGAAGCAGGGGAGATGGGAGCTGTGCCTCTAGCTGAGCCTTGAGTCACAAGGTCTGGCAGATTCATGTGAGGCCAGTCAGGGAAATGCTGGTCCAAGGTTGGTTGTCCTGGTGCCACTGGCAGTTCCTGACCCTGTGGCCCCAGGTGACCCAGTGCTCTGGGAGCTGCAGCTCTGGTGACCTTGTCCTGCCACCAGAGGGGTGACAGGGAGCAGCTGCTGGGCAATAACTCCTCAAGTCACCAGTGCAGAGATGAGTTAGAACCCTCTGATCCTTTCAGCAGCTCTCCACATCCTCTGCACCAATATTTCCTGTCAAGAGACTGTCATGTGTGTTTTCTGCATAAACAGGTTTTTGTCCTGTGAACAGCTTGTCCAGTGTGCAATCCTTGGAAAAGGAGTTACATTGATTTCTAAATTGCTGGGTTTGATCTCCCAGCTGAGCTGCTTCACCTCTTTTGTGTGCTCTGTTAACTTGTCAGTGTAGTGTGAATCAGAACTGCAATATCCTTGAAGCTCCTTGGCTCCTACCTGGCAGTTCTGGTGTTTGTGTCATTGTACTGCTGGAATCCCATGTTCTTTCAGCAACACTTGGCCATTATCCTGAAGAAGTGTGTGTAAATTCTAACATGATGCAAACCCACAGTGATGAAACTCTTGATTTGTTTTCTGCATGCTGCAAACTTGAACATATGTCTTGAAAACTAAATTTTAAACCCAAAACTATGACCTAGAAATGTAAATCTGCTCAGTAGAGCTCATTTCTTACATATGGTATGAGTATGCTCTGGAACTGGAAACATGACATGATCACAGCTGGTGGCTTGGTTTTTAACACGGAATTAGAATTAAATCCTTAATTAGGTTTGAACCATACAGTGAAGTTGAGGAGGTTTGTCTGAATGGAGATGCTTGAATTTTATCTCCATTTTCAACTTTAATGCTGTCATATCTGTTCATTTCTGACCACTTCTTCAGCAGAAGGGAAAATGTACTCTGCTGCTGGAGAAAACGTGGCCTTGAAATGTAGCTGTAGCCTGTGCTGCTAATAATGCTATTATAATTTTACTAACAGCTCCTTTTAGTTAATGACTGTTGTGTTTAGCACTGCAGGCTGGCTGATTTTTGAATTTTTGTTTTGGTGGCTGGCTTACCTCTCATTTAAAAAAGTATCAACTATGCTTTTCAATTGAAAAATATTAATAAAGTCCCTTTAGATACTTCTATGGGGGGGTCTGAATTTCTTTCCTGTGCCAGAGGATATTGGCAGTCACTGGAAGAGCTCAAGTGTGACATTTCAGTCAGAGGCTGAAGCTTCCCAAACTGAGTTGGGCAAGAGACATTAGGTGTTGGGTGGGGAAGCTGGAGTCCTACACCACTTGTGCTATCAAAAATCAGGCTCTCCAGAACTTGCCAGAATCCACGGGGATGTAATTTGTCCCAAAACTTGGAGCAGATGGCAGAGGGAAAGGCAGTTCTTGCTGTTTCATAGTAGTAACACAGGGCATGCTTCTGCTGCTTCTGAGAAATCAGGTTTTAAATGGAAAGGAGATACTCTATGAACTTCATTACAGCTGCCTAACATGTAGTCAGCCTGTCAGGTTCTGACACCCTTTGTTGACACTTTCTCTTAAAATCTGAGCTGTTAGAATTACACATGACTCTTACTGTTGTTTTCCTGTGAGTTTCATCTCCACGCTTTGCTGCTTCTAAGACAAGGCTGCTTTAACTTCTCATTACACTTAACATCCCCCCTGGTTTGTTCAGTACAATTTATGGTTGCATCATGACAGTAATAGTATGTTGGAGCTGGAGGTGGGTGAGTGTGGGTGGACAGGCACTGGTGTCAGCACTTTTTTTCAGCTTGATTTCATTCCAGTCTTCCCTTTCCTTCACTGAGAGCACTTAACAGTGAACATAATTGAAGCAGATGTGTTGTGAAACCTATTTCTTCCCCTGAAGATGTCTTGCAGTACTGTCAGTGATGCTTGAACAGTTGGAAGAGGCATGCAATACCTACTGCAAGCTGCCCAGATCCACATGTGAGGTGCTCCTGGTCTCCCAGTGGCCATCTGGCAAATGACAATGACTAAAATAAGAACAAAACACTATTGGGAGGATGTTTCTCCTCTCTGGTTTCCTTCTACTCTATCCTTGTAGCCAGCTTTGCTCTCTTACAAGTCAGCTGTTAGAAACAATCTGATCTTCCCCATGCCTTCACCCAAAACCATCCTCAAAAAATATCAATGAATTACATTGTCTAAAGCTGCTATTTTATCTATAGCAACTGCATTAGCCCTGCTGCTTACGTGGGTTTTAAAGCTAGCTTTGTAAGGAGATTAGAGGGGTGCTAATAGTTTCAGGCCACAGTAATGTTGGGCAGGGTGGCCACTTGCAAGTCCTGCAGGAGTAGGAAATGCTGAAAAGGGAAAATAGGAGTCTGTCTCTGAATTCTGTTCAGTTTGGGAGCTGGTGTAGCTCAGTAATAGAAGACAATGAGAAAATATTTTAGTTGCTGCTCCCTGTTTTCCTTCTTCCTGATGTATTTTTTTCAAGGCTCAGACAAAACCTTTGCTGCAGGGTCCCAGTTCAATTGATGGATTTTTTTTTTCCCCTCCACGCACAAAACTGAATGTTTGGGTGCCTGTTTTTCGAAGAGGAAGCCTTTATTAAACTTCATGTAGGCTTTAGGTGCTTGCATGGAATGTGTTCTCAGCACTCTGAGAAATCAGACTTTTGCCATAGTTTTCAGTATAATTATATCCAGTTTTTGGACTACAGTTTTTGCCTATTCTGTTGGTAAAGTGCTGCAGTGTAAATGAGCACATGTAAGTGTAATCTTGGTGTGTGCTAGATTAAGCAAATAGCAACTGACAGAAAATGCTGAGGCACTTAGTCTTGAGCAGATCAGGCTGTAAGTGCCTCTTAAAAAAAATCCAGACAGTGTTTTTAAAATGCCACTTGTCCTGCTTAGAGATTTCAGTGGTTTTATGTCAGGTAAAGCTTTCATTTCTCTGTTTTCCTGGAGACTGTATGTGTTTTTCTGTCAGGAGGAGTGCTGCTGGGACCCTTGTGTATCATACTCTGATATCCCTGCTCAGGTTCCCAGCTCCTGAGTTTTGAGCCCTTTCTCAGTTGCTTTCTAGTTCACCCAAAGGAGGAAGATCCTCTCCTTTTTGGTAACAGAAGGTAGTTTCCACCTTTCTTGCCACCTTCAAGAAAGGGGTAAGGGAAGATTTAGAGCTAGAGAAATCCTTTGTGTAGCCTTCTCCATGCTGACAAATCCTACTTTTGATCCTTAGCTGAAATATTCTATCAAGGAACATGGAGGCCCTAGTTAAATATATGAGCAAACATGATAAATATTTAAATCAGCAGTACCATTATTCCTCTATAATAAGAGAGCTTTTGCCCAGTGGTCACTGCTCTGATGCTAATCCAGCTGAAGAAGTTGCCTTTTTCATCCTCTGTCTACAACATTGCTCTCTCTACAATTTTAGACCCTGGGGAGCTGTGTCAGCCCGCTGAGTGCCCTGAGGGGTGTGCTGGTATCTCCAGGGGCACAGAGAAATGCAGGGAGCTTTCCATGCATGGAGTTGTTGTGATCAGCTGGAGAATCTCAGATGTGGAAGGAAGAAAAAATTAACTTTACTTCTAAATGAGAATCCAGTGTTAATCTGAAAGACTGGCAGGAGAAGTAGTTGGTGTCATTTAGCTGTTGAGAGAAAATGAGTTCTTCCTCTGCTGTGTTTAGAGCATCTCCAGCCAGAACAGACTCATGTTTTTATCTGTGGTGGAGTTGGGACAAATGTGAGAGCCCTGAGAGCAGCAAGGCTCCTGGGATCAGGTGAAGGCACAGAAATGCAGAGTCAGTTCCTGAGCATGGTTTGTACCTTTGGGCATTTTTGGCTGGCATCCTCCAAA
This sequence comes from Fringilla coelebs, assembly GCF_963513975.1. NCBI lineage: Eukaryota > Metazoa > Chordata > Aves > Passeriformes > Fringillidae > Fringilla > Fringilla coelebs. The sequence continues at coordinate 14,095,011 of NC_140043.1, forward strand.
ACTGAACCACCACCTGAAAGCCGGCTGACAGATGAAAGCAATGATTTAATTGTCTGGCTCACAATAATCAGCAGAGACCTGTGATCTTGCCTTGAGGGCTTTTGTGGGGAGAGGTGAGAAGGAGAATTGCTTGGAACAGAACTGAAGCTTGTGGCAAAATAACTGCTCCAAAGCACAGGGAGAGATTTCTGTTTTCCTTGCACTCTGGCCCCCTGATGATACCATCCAAGAAATGCTCAATGGAAATATTTGGCATCAATTAGAGAACTGCTTTTGTCACACCAAATGACATTTTGGTCTGTTCCGGTTTGTATATTTCAAATTATTTAGGGAGGAATATTTGTCTTACAAGAAAAATCACTGAGATTTTTGGGATACTGTGTCTTGTATAAACCTTGACCCCAAGGGGAAAATAGCAAAATAAATAATGCTTTTATGGGCATCAATTTTTGCTGCATTTTATGTGCTTAAGGACTTCACTGAACAAACCACTATAAGCTGTAGGCAGTTCTAGGGAGCAGTTTATATCTTAGCATGGCATGAAGCTTTTATTCACACTTGTGTGTTTTCCAGAAATTGTTGGGCTTAAGTCATAATGCTGTTTTAAGGGTTCCTACTCCCAAAACCACAGCAGCTTTCAGTAACTGCAGTGGCACTGGTGGTTTAAGAAACTGATTTCACTGATTTTTCAGTGAGGAAGAATCTCAGTTTAGGACTTAACTTCACTTTTTACAAAATTGAAAAAGGATAGATTTTTCTTCAAGCAATGTAGAAAAACCTCACAAAAATCCAGCTTGGTACCCTCCTAACTGTAATATTAAAATGGCAGAAATTGCTGTTAAGATCTGAGTTCCTGTCCTGAAATGTGCATCCACAAATATCATTCTTTGAGAAGTTTGCACTGCTGAGTGTTTGCTGTCTGTAGATCCTTGTGATGCACCTGCAGTCCAAGATCTCAGTGCCCACCCCTGCTGTTGAACAGGTTGGAAAGCATTTTTATTGCCATTTAACTTCTGCTTTCAAATGTAGAATTCTAATTAGATGTCAGAGTACTGCAATTAGGCCCATCCTATGCTTTTTTAAAAGTACTTGGACATCTTTTTGGTTGCTTAAGAAAGGTGATGTGAAACTCCAGGTCTTTGATCCATCTCAGTGTAGTTTGGGAATTCCACTTGCACTTTTCCGTTTGTGGGCTGGATTCTGAGCAGTGCAGAGTCAGACTCAGGCACCCAGCCCCTTCTGGAGAGTTGCTCAACTTGAGCTCACTGAAATTAAAATCTGACTTTCTTGACATTAAATTATTCTGTATGCCATGATCAATTGAATTTAAAGCTTGAAATCTTGCTGCAAGCTAATGAGAGAAACCTGAAGAGCCACATGTGTGAGGGAATGTTCCAGGGCTTGTCCCACTCTGTTACTCCCTTATCAGCTGAGACACTGGTTTTGCTTGTTTGTGTTTAAGATTCTGGCAGCGTCTACCAGCCAAGATTTAGCTTTGTGAAGCTAAATCTCTGCTTTTGAGCTATTTATAATCTTTCATTGCAGATACTGTTTTTTTCTCTGATGGCTGTTCCTGCAGTCTTGTTCTTTGCCCTGCATGCTGCTGTACTCTTAGTCTCTGTATACCCTAATCAATCCACTAATTTTCTCTCCCAGTTACTCTTTTCCCTGTGCTGCCCTCTTATCCTGAAAGGCTTATTAATTAAGCAGGAACACTTGTAAATTTGGAGTAATATTGAGATAAAAACCCAGATACAGATATTTTTATAAATGAATGTATTACTAATTCCTTGTGTAACTGATTTAGCTTCAAGGTACGACATTGATTGTGTGGAAAACTTCAAAGGGTGCTTCAGTCTAGGATTTTGCATTTTTAGGACCTGTTCACTGTATATATTATATCTTTTTTTAGTGTTGCTCCATCTCTAACCATTCCACTCTGCCCTAGGTTACTTGCCCAACAGCATCCACGCAGTGGAAGCAATGCTGGCAGCTGCAAGCATTGGTGCCATCTGGAGTTCCACCTCCCCAGACTTTGGCATTAACGTGAGTAGCCCAGTGCCTGAGCAGAGCAGCCCTTGCTGAGTCCCAGAGGCAGAGAGGGTGATGAGTTCAGGTGGCAGATGGCTTCTGTCCCTCCAGCCTTGCTGCCACCTCCTGGCACAGCCCAGCGCTCCGGAGCTGTTCCCGCTTGCTGTCAGTGTCACTGCTGCTCTGCTGGGTGATTTGAGTGGCTTTAGCTGCTCACTGTTGGGATATCTTCACATGCCCCCCGTGGTCTTGGTGAGCTTTTATCATATCAAATGTGCAAACGAGCAGCAGTGCAGTCTGAGCTTGGCTCTTCTTCCCAGATCCTGCCCCAGGCTCAGCCACACTCCAATTTCTTTGCCCAAGTAGTCCCATCCTTTGCCTCCTGTCAGAGTGAACTCAGCACCACCCTGGTTGGTCTGTTCCATGAGGCTTTATTTGCCACCAGTGAGGAATTTCATACTAATATCACTAACCTGATTAACTCTTCTTAGTGTAGAAATAAATGCTGTGTGTGAAATTATGACATCCAAATGGATGTGCCCTGGAAATTTTGGGGATGTATTCTGCTTGGTTTGGGAAGTTTTTAGCACACATCAGCAGTGGATCTAAACTTCTAAGGTGGGGGGGGGGGATATTAAACCTGTCTTCTATCTAAAAATTTACATATGAAAAATGTAGTTGTTTTGAATTGCACAGTGCAGAGAACAATGTTTTTAGATAAACCCCTTAATTTCAGTGTTTAACCCCAGTGTCTGGGAAATGTCTGGATTAATCATTCCTGGATTAGCACTAGAGGGCAGCAGCATTCCATGTTCTTACACTTGAGAGTGTATCATTTGGAAAAAAAATGATTAAAAAAATCATTACAGCATGTAATGATCAATCTGTTCTACAAATATTTTCTGCTTGCTCAGAAAATGATGGTATGGAGTATTTTGTGCAATGTGATTCGATCTCTTATCTGGGGGAAGATTGCTCACTTTACTTGCATTACAAAGGACTGGTATATTTTCTGTCCGTGTTGGTGTGCTGTTGTTTTCAGTGCCCAGCTTTTAGTTTTTTGTGATAGCTTTTTAATGGAACTTGGCCTTGGAGCTGCAGTGCCATCAATATCATATATTTTCCTTTGGCAGCGTGTGTTGGCATGAATTCAAATCCTAAAATCATGAGGGGGATCAGCAGAGGCCCTCAGAGACATTGGCTTCCACCCTGAGCAAAAGCTATTCCTCCTTTTGTGAAGCTGCTTTAGTCCTGTTAATATGCACCAAGATTTTTGTGCTTGGAGGAATAGCGTAGCATTTTCAACATCTGAAGTCCAATTGTGTGTATGTGTTTTGTGAAGCTCAGAAATGTCACTCCTCGGAGCTGCCTACACACTGCAGGCTCTGAATGCCATCCCTCCAAAGGCTTCAAGGCTTGAGGAAGTCTGCTGTCAGAGCACCACTGAGCTGCCTCCCACGCACCACGCCACTCTTGGCAGCTGCTGCTGCATCTCTCTGCTCCCCGTTATCCATTCCCATAAATTCACGGCAAAGTGCTGGCCTGGGCACGAGAAATGGTTGGGTTTGTAAGTTCATGACGAAGCTCTGCTCCCAGAGCTGGCTGAGGAGCCTTTGGTGAGCTCAGTGCAGCTCCATTTGGGGGCCCTGCACAATTTTTTGGACTGAAGTAGAATAGAGTGAGCCATATCTGCTACACCTGAGCTTTTTGTGGAAGGAATTCCTTGCTGAGCCATCTGGTTGGATTGAAGTTGCAGTGTAGCAATTAGGTGTTCCATCTGTTTGCATTGCCTTTGTGTCATAGCAGGCTGCCCTGTGGGATGTGGTGCTGCCAGTGCTAATGAATCTGACCGGGTGTGTTAGCAGGCTTGGTAGGACCCTGAGAGCTGCAGCCATCTCTGCTTCTGATTCACACTTCTCTTCAGATTTGATTCTTCTCTTTAGAGTACCCTCAGTGCTCATTGGTCTGAATTGTTAAACATCAGGCATGATGGAAATGGGATGTGTGTGCCCTGCACTCAGCATGAGGGTATGCACACATGTACAATTGCACACAGCACGAGTGTGGCTGCTTGGTCTGTTCCTGGGAAAGGGAGCAAAGGAGGAGGTAGAGAATTTACCAAAGAAGCAGGAAATCTGCCTTCATACTCCCTTAGAGAGTAACTGTAATGTATTAATTATAAATCTCCATGTCTGAGTTTGTTAGGTAACACACCAGGGGCTTCTTGAAAACTTCTTCTGTCACCAGAACAGATTCTGGTGATTTTTGTTTTAAAGTAATTGAGAAATTTGAATGTCAGTGCATTGTCACTGTATTTTCTTATAATGTGAGCAAGGAAAAGGAAATACATGTTTGATAGGAGGGAAAGCTGTTTCAGTGACATTCTCAGCTAATACATTTATATTTAGCCGTATCCCTTACCTGTGCTTTCCTGTAGCATGGAGGAATTGTCAGGACAGAACTCCTGTCCTTTTGCAGCAGATTTTTTGCAGTGCTGAGCAGCCCAGCTTGGAAAGGAGTTTAACAGAGATGAGTTGATCGTGATGTTTTTGCTTTCATCCTCAGATTTGGTAATAATTGGTTTCTCATTTTGGCTGCAATGTAGAGGGCAAATAGAAAACAGAAAAATAAAGAATGCTTGGAAGAATAAGCAGATGACTCAAGTCTGATTTCTGCAACATGATTTAGGAGATTGTTCTTGAACACTTAGCTGACAATTTTACAGTATTGTGTAATCTTGTACTTCTTAATGCTTCAAGTAATGGAGCTAGAGGGGTTTGCACATCAGTGTGCTGAGAGCTTTTATTGAAAGGATTTGCTTCTTGCTGTTGAATACAAAAAGATCCATTTCTGGTAGGCTGCTGCATGCAGTGTACATGGAAAACAGTAAATGCCAGAAGGGTTTTAATCTCAAATAGGATGATAGCTGTGGTAAATTACTGAACACTGTGAAAGCTGGAGGAGACACCTGAAAACTTAGCATTTGAATGTGTTTTGCTGCAGCGGTACCAAAGGAGCTGTGGTATCTTTTGTTGGTAGTCTGTGTGTGTTCAACATCAATTAATTTTGCTAAAAAAACAGTGGTGAAGTTTCCTTTGTTAGTGGGGACAGAACAAATCTGCCAGTTCATGTGGGGTGCCCCTCACCCCATCAGTGCATCTTCCCCAGGATGGTGTTTGTAGAGCAGCTGGGGGCACGTGGAGCTCCTCCTGCAGGTGCAGCAGGAGTCCTGTGCTCCTTCTTGGGTATCAGGTGCCCAATTCTGCTCACATCACAGCTCCTTCTCCTCTTTACAGGAGTCTAATCTCACCTTCAGGGTGATTTTTTAGCTGTTTAGGGCTTTGGGAGCTTGGCCCTTCCCTAAGTGATCCATGGGGGTTTTATCATTGGTCGGTCTGGAGGGGGTCATGAAATAGATTTTTACAAACCTGTTGTGCTTCAGAGATCTTGTGTGAGTGAAACACAAGCAGGCAGCCTTTTAACAACTCTCCTGTTAATTCTTGTCCTTATTCCTTGCTTGTTTTGAAGTTTGCATTTAGCTCCCACTGAAGTTTCCTACTGTAGCAGTTAATTTCATTTTTTGAACACATTTTTCTCTTTATCCCTAGGGTGTACTGGACAGATTTTCCCAAATTCAGCCTAAGCTCATCTTCTCTGTTGAAGCTGTTATATACAATGGCAAAGAGCACAACCACTTGGAAAAGCTGCTGAGGGTGGTAAAAGGTATTTTACTGCATCCCATCTGCTATGTGGTCCTGTGGGCACTCAGAGCCTGCCCTGCCACTTGTTCCTGTCCTTCCTTCTTTATAGTGTCACAGTGGCCACTGAGGCTTTCAGAACAGATTTGGGTAAAAGCTGGATGGTCTTTTCTGTAATTTTGACAGTCTTCTGCTTGCTTGACTTTAATAGATGATCAGAAATTAGCCAACAGTGGGAGCAGGGGCTGATGATGGTGTTTTTAAGCTCAAAGTGCTGCTGAAGACAAATGGGGAGGTATTACAGCACTAAGGCTTGCAGATTTACACATAAAAGGCTGGCAGCACTGAGGAAATTACATCTTGGGTAACAATTCAGTCCTCTGGGGTTTCAATACTCAGAGCATCAGAATTATTTCTGTTACTTGGTGCATTACACTGTATGATTCAATCAGGCAGAACAGACCTTTGCTTATGTAACTGAGTGTAGAAAATAATTTTCTTCCTTCTTCCAGGGCTTCCAGACCTAAAGAAAGTGGTGGTGATTCCATATGTATCCTCAAGAGAAACCATAGATATTTCTAAGATTCCAAACAGGTAATGGGAGCACTGCTGGGTACAGAGGTGATCTTACACGTGGGCTGGGGTAATGCTTTCAGAAAGTTTTGAAATGTTCCTTTTTTTCCCCTCCTTCTTATGCAGTGTCTTTTTAGAAGACTTCCTTGCCACTGGGAAAGGAGACCAGGCTCCCCAGCTGGAGTTTGAGCAGCTGCCTTTCAGCCATCCTCTCTTTATCATGTATTCCTCAGGCACCACAGGGGCACCAAAATGCATGGTTCACTCAGCAGGGGTATGTCCTCCCTCCTGGGGCTGCACTGGCTGTGCTTTGCTGCTTGGCTTACATTTTTCCTTTAACAGCATCACTCTGATGTATTTTAAGGAAGAATTGATTGCTGATGGTTTTTCAGTAACTTGACAGTGAACCTTTTTATTTGTTAGTGGCTATTTGAAAGCAAGTGTGGATTGGTAGGGATAGTAAATACTTTGGTTTAGAAATCAGTGTGGAGACCTTTCAGGTTCCAGGTGTTTCCTGGGAGCAAGTGCCATTCACAAAAGCACCAGTAGAAGTGGCCTGACTGATATTTGAAGAAGAAAAGTCAACTTGAATTGGGTGTTTGCAACTGATTTTTGGACATGGTTAGCTTGAGGCCCATAGGGAGCTTGCAGTTTTTATTATCTGGATAATTTTTTACCTTGAACATTGCTTCATGTTTATCAGTTTAGAGTATGTCATCCTCATCAGTCCTTTAAGGAAGGAAGGCAGAGAGTTGGAATCCCCTTGAGTGTAGGTTTTGCATTGCATGGAAACTGCTTGAGGCAGTGTCTTGTTGTGGCTAATATCTGATGTTGGTGCCAGAATGACCCTTGCTCACTTGCTTTCCACTTGCTGGTGATGTTCCAAAGCTCTTAAAAGAGAGGAAGTGACTGCAGCAGTGTTGAAACTTTAATTCTGCTATAATCTTTAATAGAAGGCAGGTTTTTTCCCCACTTAAGGCAGGCAGGATGTGTTGTGCAGAGCATTTGTAGCACTGTGTGTAAATGGAACTGCCCAGCTTTTAGCCAGCCCCCCATTTCTGCTGCTTGCTCTGCAACCAGGGTGAGCATCCTGCAGGGCTGGGTGGCCTGAGGGCAGGATCCTTTGATGCTGTGCCCCCAGTGTGTGTGTTCTTGCCTCTCTTTGATGGCAGGGACTGGAGGATTTGCCCCCAGACAAATCCCCTGCTGCCTGTAAACACTCTACTTTGTGTTATCAATCAGTAGGAGATCATAGCAGGCAGTACCAAATGGTCCCTTTGGGACACAAATCCAGTGTTTGGGAAGAAGAAAGGAGGTGGGTTTTGAAGTTTGACAGCTGTTTTGAAGCTGTGCTGGCTTTAGACTGGGTAAATACTTGCAGAGGTGGATTAGCAAAAACAGGACAGGTGTTTTGTTCAGTGATGGGTGATAAACAGTGGAGATGAAAAATAGCTGTAGATCAGAAAACAGGAGTTTTCTCTTGCAAAGTTCTTTCTTTTCCCATGTTACCTGTTAGCTTGCCCTGAATCATGACTCTGCTCTCCAGCTGACTCATGTGCAGAGCTACCTTAGAGTTTAGGTCCAGACTACTCATCCTTGCTGGGTGGATGGATGAGTAAGATCTATTGTTTGTGATGATTCTGTTTCCACTGAGTAGCTCTGTAGTTGTGGTTTTATTTTTTTTTTCTGTTGCTAGCACCTCTGTCTGAAAAGCAAATTGTTGAATGAGGGACCTCAGTGTTTGAATAGGGCCTACACAAAGTTCATGCAAATAAATTCTTAGATGTCTTTTACACACTTGATTGGGTTTGTCTGTTTGTTCTAGGCTTAATCTTGTTTCCACTGGAATTAATAGGATGATTTGCATTGATTTGATTTTTAAAAAAGCAGAATTAGCCTACTGTCTTTGTTTTATTTTCCAGCTTTAGTTTAAACCAAATGTGTTTCTGGTAGTGAAAACAGCAAGAAGAGATGACATTTTGGTGAAGACATTTCAATTATTGCTTATTTATAGTATGCTCCAATGCTGGTTTGTTACTGTACTGATTTTAGATGCCAACAGGCAGCTTACTTTAAATTCACCACCCAGTTTATCTAATTCTGCAGTAATTTTCTGGTCTGTTTTTTTGCTACATGGTGAAATGACATACATAAATAAAGAAAATGAAGCCAGGGCATGGGAGATGATATAAAAAATGGCTGTATGGTTTTGACCAGTTGGGTGTGCTGCAGATCAGCATTAGTAATTGTTCTTTAGTCCTAAAAGCATTGGTGGTTCTCCTTGCCTCACTCATCTCAGGCCCCTTTGCAGTTCTTCCCTGCTCCCAGCTGTCTAAGGAGAGAATTTTGAGCTAAAATCCTCTTCAATTCACATCTGTCCATCTCAAGGACTTGCAAGGCTCGTGTTTAATAAACCTCTGCAGTGCTGCAGGTCCCTGGTGCAGCTGCAGGCAGATCCCTCAGGGGCTCTTTGCTGCCTGGAGCCCAGCCCCAGGAGCTGCCCTGGCCCTGGGGTGTGGCTGTGCCCAGCCCTGCTCCCCTGTCCTGCTGGGGCTCTGCACAGCTGTGCTCACACTCCAGATGTTCAGCACTTCCCCAGCCTGGCCTGGTCCCCAGGAGGAGCAGCAGACCAGGGAGTTTTATCAGCTGCCAGATCTGGTGTGAAGTGATAAATGCTCGGGGTTGTAAAAGTCCTGTAAATAAATGAATCCTATAAATTAACTCAGGAGAGCGTTTGGGGCTGTGAGTTTAGAACAGCTCTGCCTTCTCCCACAGTCCTTTTGTTTCCATCCTGAGAGGTACCAGGTTTTGCAGGGAGATTGTTCATAGCCTATACCTAAAACCATTCTCAAAAATCCCCTTTTGGTTCCAAAACTGAAGTAGCAAAAATGAAATGAAGGAAAAAGAAAACCAGTATTTATCTGAATTGAATATAACTTTTAATTTTGCTATTTTGTGTGGCTCTTTCAGAATCTCCTGCAGGAACAATGGGCTTTCCTTTATAAATGCAGTAATTATGTAAACACCTGCAATTCTCTTGGCAACCTTACCAATTCAGTTCGACCCTGTGTTTCTAAATCCCGATTTTTGGGTGGTTTTCAGCTGTAGGAGATGGCAGCTGTAGCTAGATGGCAGCGTTGTGACAGCTGAGGGTGTTCAAACAGCAGTAGGTGAATTCAGACCTGGCTCCTTTGAGCAGTGAAGTGAAAATAAGATTTACTCCTTTATTTTTATTTAATGTTTTCTGCTTTTTCTCCTGAAGCATGTGCCAGTTTTATGACTCTCCTTTTTCATTTTGAATGTTTATCTGTAATCTGTTTTCTTGCAGTGTAAATCTTGTTTCATGCTTATGAGGCTCTTAATAGTTTCACTATGACTCCTTGCATAAATGCAAAAACCATTTTTTATTTTAACATTGGCTACATTAATTTGTCACTGCAGTGAAGTGACTTAATGAAGTAGTCTGTAAATTTATTTATCCTAGCAAGTTGTGCTTTAATGATGATCAGGACGGTGGTTTAGCAGCATTTCCAACAAAAGGAAATAATACATTTCAGGAGATTATTAATATTGATGCTCTGAGCAGTGAGACATTTCACATTTCTAGTCACTCCAGTGTTTACAAGAGATCTGTGCTGTCAGGTCTTTTGTCTCCTAGATGTTAATAGATAAGATAATTTGGACACATGGTGCTAATGTTCAGCAGCTGCTGCAGTTTATGGCAGCTCTCAGTCCTTCACTCCTCCCATTGCCCAAATTCACTGAAAATGAAACTGTCAAAGGGCTTCTCTTGGAAAGCCTGGCTGCTGAAAGCCTGCTGTTAAAATTAGGGTCTGCATGGAGCACTCTGCAACTGATGGCTGTGTGGAGTTGGAAGGGAAGGGAGTTGTTTATTCCATGGATTAAAAGTGATGTGCAGTGGGAATTGCTGAGGTCTAATGAGAGAGGCTGAAAAGTTATGTGAGAAAATGGAGAATGCAATTGCTGCTGCTGTTAGATAGGCCCTGGGATTTGCTTCAGTTGCAGTTGAAGGGAATACTTGCTTTAATCCTGGACTACATCCTGCAAGCTATTGACTGTTGGTGTTTTTTAAGTCTTAATGTGCTGTCAGAGTTTTGCTTTTTCATTGATTCTCATATTTTCCTTTCTTTTTGCAGGGTACCCTCATCCAGCACCTGAAGGAGCACATTCTTCATGGCAACATGAGCAGCAGTGACGTGATTATGTACTACACCACGGCAAGTGGGGCTTAAGGCATTTTTAGAGACACTGTAACATCTTTTTCCTGTAAAGATGGGACAACTTGTCATACAAATCCACAAGTACAGTTCTTTGTGTGTTAAATTTTTTTACTGCAAGGGATTGTCCCATCTAAGTTTATTAAAAAAAAATCAGGTGGAATGATAAAATGCAGCAGGGACTTTTCTGATGAAAGGTCTAACCCATGTTAAATGTTTCTGACCTAACTGCTGAGGAAAATGGATTGATTTTTAGTCTCTTAGGTTTATTGATCAAGCTGGCTCATCAATATCACCTACAAATCAGATTCCACCTTCCTGCAGGGCTAGGTCATACTCAAGATGAGAATTTATGTCTCTGTTTTGTTTGTGAGGAAGGAAGCTGCCCAGCTCCAAGCTTGATAAAGCAAAGGGGGTAAACCTCATCTCTGTGGAGTTCAGTTATGTGGTGGGGGGTTCTTTTTAATGCTGTGATCAAGAAAAATGATTGCTAAGCCTTCAGTGGCTGTAGCACTTGGAGAAGGCTGATGTCTTTCCTCATGAGTTCCCTTGTGAACTTTAACATGACTAGTCAGCTCGCAGTGTCTCCGTGGAGGGATCATGGTAATTGCCTTGTCTCTGCCTTGTCCTGGCTCCTGCTGTGAGGCTGTGTGTGCAGGGAGCATGGGATCCCCAGCTCATTAGGTGTGGGGAGGCTTCACTTAGATCAACATCCATCAGGAACATGCAGCTGAGGCAGCCTGGGACAGGTGAGAGGATGAGCAGGGCTTCAGCCCGATATGATATGAGCTGACAAAATCCCTGCTGTGGGTTTAACAGCAGGAGAAATTCAGGCAGGGGGAGTGGAGGGGAAGGTGGCTCCTCTTGCATCAGGGCAGAGATCATGCTTGGGTGCAGCTTCTGCTGAGATCTGCATCCTCATAGAGCTGCTGGAGCTCTGAGCTGACTGCGCTGCTGTGCTGGGGCTGCAGGCAGGGACCGACTCATGGAGGTTTCCTCTCTCCTGCAGACTGGCTGGATGATGTGGAATTGGCTGGTGTCTGCACTTGCTACAGGAGCTTCAGTGGTCCTGTATGATGGATCTCCTCTAGTTCCTTCCCCAAATGTGCTCTGGGACCTGACTGACAGACTAGGGTACGTATCTAGGGCTAAATACAGGCTGGTGGCATTGTCACACTGTCACGCTGCCCCAAGCAGCCTCCCTGGAGGTGCTGTTCCCTTGGGCAGGAGCTCATGCACAGCATGACACAGTTTATCTTTTGGCTCAGCCCTGGGTGGAACTGCTTTTAAAAATTTGTACTGAAACATTTTCTGAGAGAGGAGGAGAGACAAAGAGCTGATTGTTTCAAATTGGAGTCAGGTATTAGAATTCCAGGCAAACAAAGACTTTTGGTTCAATAGTTTTCAAGAGCAGCCTTTTCAAAAGGCAGTAATTGGGAGCAATCTGAAGAGTAATTTCTCAGCACACTCAGAACTTAGTAAATAAGAACTCTTTTTTTCAAGCAGCTCAACCTAAGATTTTAATATAGAACTTTGACTTAAAGACATAAATTGACTGGAAAGGCTCAGCAGGGCTGCTTATATTTTCATATTTTGCTTTTTAACCTATAATGCCTAATTCATACTGATAAGCTGTTTGGTAATTGTTTTATGCCATTTTTTGTGCCTGAAAATGCTCACAGCACCCTTTCTTGGAGCTTAGAGAAATGGCAGGTAGCAGATAAACACTTCTAAAACCCTGTGATTGCATTTAGCTTTGTACACTTTGTTAAACTTTGATTTTTTTTTTTAAATTTATTTTGTTTCCTATTTTGCTAGCTGCATGTAAATTTGAATTTTATTACCAGTAAGACGAGTGTCATTTTAAATTGATAATTAAACTTGTTTGTGGTGGAAAGTGGATGACAAAAGATTCACTTTCTGACTCTGCATCATTAATAATTTAAACTTCACTCTTTTGTGACATGTAATATTTAAAGACTGACATTTTGTCTCTGGCTATTATAACTGAAGCTTAATGCCAAGTCAAAATGCTTCCAATAAAAAGTACAAAAGAAACCCACAAACTTCAGCCATGCTTCACCCCCAAAGAAACCCTGGTGGAACAACGGGCAAAAAAAATGAGAATTGAGAAACAACCCAGCTTATTTTTAAGCATTGTCTCCACATGCCAAAAGCAAGTGAAGATAAATGTGTCTGCATGTCTCACTTTTGTAATCTGGCGCTAAAAGCGGTGGCCATCTGGGTGCTACTTCATCATGCAGTCTGTTCCCAGCTCACTCATATGTTAAATATGTTAAAAAAAAAAGGCTCCAACATGTGAAGATTACCTTCTTCTCTGAAGATGCACCACACTTTCCTTCAGAGAGCATATTCTCAGGGGATCATCAGGATATCTCATCCTGCGTGGCAGGAATGACTCAAGTGGACAGCCATTAGTGATCTGGGAATTGGGGGATGGTGACTAAATGCAGTTATGTAGCATTTGGAAGGAAATAAAGGGAGATTTGGCTCTACATGTGCTGTAGAGGAAGTGTCAAAGAGCTTAAAATAGAGAAGCATTTTGTATTCTAATGTAAAATAAGCACTGGTTCGAGGCATGGAAGGAAAGTGAGATGTTACACAAGAGTAAAAATAGTTCATAGGATTGGCACACAGGGGAGCTGAGGAGCACTGGGCTGGGGGTCTCATGCTGGAACCTGCCCATGGCAGGGGTTGGAGCTAGATGATCTCTGAGGTCCCTTCCAGTCTAAGCCATTCTGTGTGCCCTTCCCTTGTGCCTGGTAAATTGCTCTGTGCACTGATGTGTTGGTGCAAGGAGCCTGTCCCTGCCTGAGGGGAGTCTTCCACCAGCGTGGCAAAGGGAGACATCCCCTTTTGGCAGTGTTGAAATATTCCCTTCTCCTTGCCTGGAACAGTGTCCTACCTCCCATCCTGCCTTTGGAGGAAAACCCAGCCTAGCAGGATCTCATTTAAGCTCTGCTGGTGTTGGTATTGCCCTGCTCTGTGCTGTGTCCCTTATCCTCATCTAGCTCTGCCTTTTCTTGAGTGAGTTTATCCTGTCATGTAAAAGGAATCAGCAGAAACCAGGTTTTAATTCCATTGTATTGAGGAGCTCTGAATGCCCTTTGCAAGGGCAGGATGGAATTGTTCAGCTGGGCCACGTTTCCTGTTCATTGAGGCATGGGCAGCTCAGGCTTTCACCGCTGGAAACTGAACTGGTATCACCAGAAGATCACTGATTGCTGTCCCAGAGTAATTTTTTGTCAGTCTGTGCCCTGAAATGGCAAAGTTTCCCTGTACCAAAGCACTCTGGGAAAATTCTGGCCCATCAATAAAGTAAACATGATAACATTTTGTGATGTCTTTGGAGTGTTCTGCAGTTACAAATTCCTGTAAATGTAAGTAACTGTCTCTGAGAGATGGGAAAGCTTTGCTTAATATTTAAAGATAGAGTTAAAAGTTTCAAAGCTGCAGAGATGACATTTGATCTGACTGATTTTGATAGTTCAAAAGGAGGTGCCTTGCACTTGGAAAGCTCTGAGAGGCTGCATTGTTTGTCTAATCCACATACAGAGTGTGTAACAGCCTCTGCTCACTGCAGTGGGAATTGCAGGTCTTTAGAATCTTAGCATATTTAAATATGCAAAACATGTAAACTTCGTTTCCCTCTAGGATCACCATCCTTGGAACGGGTGCAAAGTGGCTGGCTGTGCTAGAAGAGAAGAATTTAAAACCATGTAAGCTTCAAAAATCTGGTGAATCCCTTCTGTCCTCCCTCCTACCTTTCCTCTCCTGGTTCTGGCTCTCTGTCTTGTCACAGCCCTTTATGTAATTATTCTGGATTGTAGTGAGAAACAGTTCCAAACACTTGGAGAATTCTGCCTTAACCTGTGTTTTGCTTTTCTCCTTTTTAAGGCGAAACACACAATCTCCAGACACTCCACACTATCCTGTCTACAGGATCACCTCTCAAATCTCAAAGCTATGAGTATGTCTACAAACACATAAAAAGCAGTGTCCTCCTGGGATCCATTTCAGGTGAGGCTTTTATGCTTCAGCATCTCAGGAATTCTCTGATTGCCTGTGCAGCTCCCTCCTGCTTGTTTGGGAAGCTTTGGATCATTTGGGATTGGTTATAGTTAAAGTGGAATGAGCTGTCTCTTTAGTGCTGAGGTTTTCTGCATAATTCACTGTGCCATAATGAAACTCAGGCACTCCAAAGTGTTTTGGTGGATGTTTTGGATTTTAAGTATGATCATTTATTTTGACTGGCTGTCCTTAGGGGTGGCAGGGTGAGATCAAGCAAAGAGTCTATTAACCTACAGAACATACTGTTCTGCATATAGCTGACTTTAGCAGAAAATACCTCTTGGAGAGTTCCCATTTCAGTTCTTTTGTGCCAAGTAATTGGCACTGCAGATGGATTTTTTTTGTGGATTATATAATTAGAGAAGTATCAAGCCCCCATGCTGTGCAGTTTGTTGTGAGCAGTGCTGGCTGAGGCAACTTCTGCTCATGTAAGGTCCACCACAGCACTCCTCATTCTGCTTTGTAACAAGGCCTGACTTTTTCAAAGAGCTTTTTAACTCAGTTTGATTTTTAAAAATGTGACTATTCTGCTACTGAAGTTATCTCAGACTCTGGGCTCAGTAAGAGTAGTGCTGAATCTAGAACTTGCTACTACAGACATTAATAGACTGAAATGCAGAAGCCTATTTTTGAGAAAAGATAACATGATTGATTTGTGTCTTAATTCTCTTCCACAAAGTCCTAGAAAGACTATAAATATTCCAGTTAAGTAAGCACTTTGACAGTATCTATTTTTCTTAAGATAACTGTTCATCTTGAAGGCCTGGCTCCCCTCCTCCCATGCTGATTAGGTATAAAAGCTAAGTAAATGTAGCTTGACTGGTTACTTTAAACTAATGAAAACAAACAAGAAAACATTTCTAAGTAATTCTGTAAATATCTGAAGTCAGTAAATCAGGCCCTGTTTGTTTTCTCTCTCCTATAAATGGAAATTTCCTTGAATGAGATTAAAGAGACTGTTGGAAGAAGAAAAGTTATGCCTTAAGGGATAGCTCTGCATGAAAGGCATACACATATAACAAGATATATAAAGTAAGGAAGAAAGCCTTTTAATAAAAGTCACAACATGCTAGATAATGCTGTTTGTTCTATCCTCTTAGTGTGGATCAGAAGCCTTTGGCAAAGGTTGGCAGTTCCAGTGTCCTATGTAGTTCTCAGGTTGGCTTTTCCCAAAAAATATTGTAAATTCTAAACGGATTTCTTTTATTGTAGGTGGAACAGATATAATTTCATGTTTCATGGGTCACAATGTTACAGTTCCTGTTTACAAAGGAGAAATTCAGGGCAGAAATCTTGGAATGGCTGTGGAAGCATGGAATGATGAAGGTAACCATGATCCAGAATGCTGTGCAGGCTTTGAAAATACAGTAGCGAGGTGATCTTAACTTTAACAACAAGTAGTAAGTGTAGCTGCTCTTTGCTTTGTTACTATGTCATTTACAGAAAGGAAAGGTGGAAAACAGCTCTTTTTTTATCGACAGGAAAGCCAGTTTGGGGTGAAAGTGGAGAGCTGGTTTGCACCAAGCCCATTCCCTGCCAGCCCACACACTTCTGGAACGATGAGAATGGCAGCAAATACAGAAAAGCTTATTTTTCCAAATTCCCAGGTATGTCATGGAGGGTGCAAGGGAGGGCACAGGTTTATTTGCTGCTGCCCAGTGACAGCCACAGGGGCAGCTTTGAGTCCCAGTTTCCAGGGTGAGCTATTACATTTCATAACACCTCACTCTGTTTTCTCGTGCTTTGTTGTGACTAGAGACCCAAATAAAAGCAGCAAGGATCTCTGCAAAGCTCCAGTCCAGTTTGGCTGCTGCTCTCCTTGGGCAGCTCTGCCTGTCCCAGGCTGCTTGGCACAGGTGTGAGTTGGAAGGGCTGCACAGGGCAGGGAGCAATCAGCAATTAGTGAGTGCTGCTGCACCTCTGCCAGCCTGCTCCTGCCTGCCTGGAGGAGTCAGTCCCAAGGGAAGGGTGCTGACCTGCTGCCTCGTTAGCATGAGGATTAAATATATATTAAATATATGCTGCCTCAGACATGCAGCCTTAGCCTTCTACAGGGTAAAGTGGACCAGAGGCTTTTCTTAGTAATTAGGGAGGACTCTGCTCATCCAGGGCTCTTCCTGCTGTGGCACAGCAATGCCAAAACCCCTGGTGCCTCTGGGGCAGGGATTTTTTAAGAGCAGGGTCGCCAGCTGCTGTATTTGCATGTGAAAACTTTTTTTTTAATAAATAGCAGCAGTACAGAGTGGGTTCACAAGAAAAGTCAGGATGTGCAGCAGGAGACAATCACCCAGGAAATGTGGAAGTTGCAGTCTGCATGTAAGCCTGACAGCAGTAAATAGAAAAGAGAACCATCAGTGTCACAATTTTAAGACTGAAATCACTGAGGTTCTGTCTGGACCCCTTTTCTGTCTTGCCTTGTAAATGGGCTTGAGAGGGTAACAATTAAGTTGGAAAATGATCTTACGTGCAAATTACTGAGGTTGGTGTTTTTCCTCAGAAAAACTTGAATTGGGTTGTACTTCTGGTTTTGGCAGGCTGCTGTGGCAGTATCAATCTTAAATAATACTGAAAAGTCAAACCTGATTTTGCATTAAGACAAAGAACAGTAAGCACAAAAGCTCTCTAGGGAATTGTTGATACCTATTACACAAGCCCAGAAAGCTTCTTACAGAATTCTTAAAGAATTGTGCATAATAAAAAATGGATCAAGAAAGACAATGAATGGAGGTGGGAATGTTGTTACTTCTGTGGAAGATGCTTCCAGTAATTCAAAATGAGGTATTCAGAGCAGCTGGTTTTATCAGGAAGGCTGTGTACTCCTGCAGACAGTTATCAGATCACACCTGGGCTGTGATCCTGATTTCTGAGCTGCCCCTGGGTGTGCTGGTTCTTCCATAACTCTGGTGTGGATTGTTGGTGTAGCTCAGTGCTGTTACCCTGCCTGGGGGGAGAATATCAGCTGTATTTCTGTGTATTTCACTCAGTTAATGCCAGCTGAGTGACTGGATCAGGAAATCCTGCTTAACCTTTGCCATTCCCCACCAGGTGTCTGGGCCCATGGTGATTACTGCAAAATTAACCCCAAGACTGGAGGAATTGTCATGCTGGGTCGCAGGTACAGTGTTCTGGTGGGAGTGCTGGGAGGAAACAAGTGTTACAATTTGCTCTCTTCACCTTGGAGTAAAATGCACATGCTTCTGCCACCCTTGTTAGCTTTATATTAATTTTATTGAATCTCATGTTATGGGTTTCAACCCTTAAATTAATCAGAGCAGCTGGATTTGAGGGAAGGGAGCCCATTTCAAGGTTCACTTTTGTGTTTATGAACACAAGACTACTGGACTTGGTTTTGTGTTCCATGGTTCATAATGGTGCCAGGAGTTTGGATTGAGAGTGCAGCACATTCAAGGTGGTGGATTGGGGAACTTTTGTGGTCTTGGCTTTGCCACCACCTTGTTTTACAGCAAAACTTCCTTCCAGAAGGTCAGGTATTAACTTGTGCCTGTGTCAGCGATCACAGACATTCAGGATCACAACTGATGATGAATTTACTGTTGCATTTCAACAAAATGTTTCATGTTTGAAACAAAGTTGAGTGAATTAATGTTGCTGTTCTCTGTACAGATTCATTCTAATGAGTAAAATGCCTTTTTGACTCAAATTCTCTTAAAATTCTGTTTCTGATATGGTTTTGCTTTCACTAGAGAGACTTGCTTAATTGCATCAGTTTTTCCTCTTGATCAAGCTGTAATTACACTTTAATGTTTCTTTATTTTCTTTGTGGTTTTTCAGTGATGGTACATTAAATCCAAATGGAGTAAGATTTGGAAGTTCTGAAATCTATAACATAGGTATGAAATCAACTTTCCACCTCTTCCAGCTATGACATTGTTGCCTTAAATCTGAAATGTAAGCATTACAAAGCTGTTTAGAAGGATTAAGTAAGAAAAACCTTGCTGCTTTTCAAATAAGACAGTACAGTGTATGTTAGTATCAGTAAAATTTGATTTTTGTAAACTTGAAACTGGTTGCTTTCCTGAAGTATCTGTAGGGTGGGAGGTGACTCATTGGGATATACAAAACCAACGTTTTATGGAGCAGATTTTTTTCTTTTTTTCCCCTACCCTGTCAGGCTTTTCTTCTTTCCCTCAAGGCAAGCTCTTGACACTGTTTTTATTGTACCTTTCCCAATAATTAGAGCTAGTTCTTGAGCTTGTGCTTTGTATTCCAAAGACTGTGTTGTGACAGGGGGGAACTGTCCCTGCAGAGGTGCTAAGCTGAGACTCAAGGAGCTGCTGTCTCCTTGTTCTTGTGTCAGCAGGACTTTGTCTCCTGTGTGTGCTGCAGTGGGGAAAGCCAGAGCAAAGGGCTTTGTGCAAAACCTTATCTACCCCAAAAGTAGCAGTAAACTTTGTTATGGACCTCAATGGTCCTTGAACCTGGATTTTCACATAAGAGCTGAAACTCCAGAGCAGGCAGAGGTGAAGCTTAACCCAGGCAGAGGGTGCCAGTTTCCCTTTGCCCACGCAGGGGAGGTGATGTTTTCCTTTGAGGGTCCAGAACGTTCTGCAAAGCCCAGCTGGGGCTGTCACATTTTCTGGAAAAATCCCTTCCCCCAGGATTTTCTCCTGAGAAACCTCAGAGAAAAAGGAAAACAAATTCTTATCTCATTTGCCTCTCCTGTGCTGTGCTCACATGTGGAATGTGGTTGGAGATTGTTTACCAACAGGTGATTGCTCCATTGGTTTCATTTGAATTGTTTTGACTCATTGGCCAGTCAAGGTCAAGCTGTGTCGAGGCTCCGGAAAGAGTCGCAAGTTTTCATTATTGTCTTTTTAGCCTTCTGTAAGTATCTTTTCTATATTGTTTAGTTTAGTATTCTTTAATACAATATAATATCTTAAAATAATAAATCAGCCTTCTGAGAACATGAAGGAAGGAATGATGACTCTGACTCCATGGGGGCACCCCGCAGATCCAGACCCCGGCTCTAACAAAGACTCCTTTTGCAGTGGAAGCCTTCGAGGAGGTGTCTGACAGCCTGTGTGTCCCCCAGTACAACAAGGACGGCGAGGAGAGGGTGATCCTGTTCCTGAAGATGGCCTCCAGCCACGCCTTCAGCCGCAGCCTGGTGAAGCGCATCCAGGACGCCATCCGCGTGGCGCTCTCCGCCAGGCACGTCCCCAGCCTCATCCTGGAAACCAAAGGCATCCCGGTATGTCAGGGAAAAGGCTGCCTGCTGTTTTCTTTGTCACCTTGAATAGTAATTAAGGAGCAGTTGTCACTGCTCTTCAAACCCACACACGTGGAAATTTTAGCATCTCAAAAGTGTATTCGAGCTTTATAAATAGTTTGTCTATGTTGCCTAGCAACATCTTTTCATCTCCTCTTCAGCTAAGCGTGGTTTTTGTTTTTTAAATGGGTTGCTTTTTCTCAATAGCGTGTTCTTAAACCTCTTGAGAGAAAATATTAAGAAGGTCATTTCCCTTTATCTTTTCTGGCTATCCATAAGCATATTTTTGTTTTCTTGTTACGAGTGACTTTCTTAGGAGAGCTGAGAGCCCTCAGCAAATTCAGAAGATCATCTTGTAAACCATTTCACTTTTACACCTGTTTAGCCACTTAAATGGAGCTCTATCACTCTCTTAACTGTAACAGTAATTAAAATGAAATTGTTGTTCTTGTTCAGAAGGAATTTGTGCAGCTGAAGGTTCTTCGTGCTCAGTCTGTTGAAGCTGTTCTGCTGGAGCTCCTTGTGTGAACTCCTTAGTTGGAATATCTGTTTTACAGCCCTCTCTGATGTCTCTGGGCAGCATTGTGGGGGTGCAGGGTGGTTTTCCCCATTCCATTTGCACACAGACTTGAGTGTGTCCAGACAAAGGACTTGAGAGCCATCATTTGAACCTGGTACCCCTTTCCTGCCACTGTTTCCATGTGGGAGTGCTGTAGGGCTCAGCAGCCCTGTGTGGTCCACAGAGGAATCTGGTCCTGATCTCTTGGGTGAATTTTGTTTCAGGATGCTGTTGGCAGATTTTGAGTCCTTGGCTCAAAATGTCTTTGAGTGTAAAATTCCCTGAAGTTGCCATTTTCTGGGCTGCAGCTCAGCTGCTGTGTGGAGTGTTGAACTTGTGAACTGTGTGGATCACCTGAATGTACAGCAGGGAGGTGCTTGGGATGGGCTGGCCCTCAGGAGAGCCTGCCTAGATCATTAATTAGCTCACACATTTTCTGAATTGAGTGAATTTTAATTACCTTTCAGGTAAATCTGCCAGTGGTGAAGTGATCAAAGCTGTCTCTCATCTTTCTTTAAAAGTTTTGCTTGAAAGGAAGGGAAGCTGCCTATTTTCTGCTGCTTTTGGAAATGTACTTGACTCCTCATCTGAAAACAGTCTGATCCTGACACTGTGTTCTGGTAGAAACAGTACAGCTGTGCTGAGGTGATTTAGCAGCACAAAACATGCTTTTAGTAGGATATTTAGTATTTAAAACATAGTGTGAGTCTGCCTGCTTCTGTCCTGCGCAGATAAACATTCTCGTCATCAGGCCCAGGATTTACTGATTAAAGTAAATTAATTTACTTGGAACAGCCTTAACTTTTTTTAAAGGAGGCAGTTCCCTTGCAGGCCACTGAGCTGTTGTGGTTACTGGGCATGTGTGAAAATTAGCTTGCTGATTGTTGAGGAGAGAGGTGAAGGTGGCTCAGGATGGGGGGGTAGGGTTACACAAGACTTGAGCAGATCTAATAAGGAAAAGTTGGATGTTTTTGTACCCAGACAATATTGTAAGGGTGTGCTGAGGATTATTCCACCTGTTCTGAGTGATCTCCAGGGATCAGTGGGGGTGCCTGGAGCTCACTCAGGAGGTTCAGTGGCTTTGGAGCCAGGAGCAGCCTGGGTTCCTCCCCCAGCAGATTGAGCAGGTGGGTCCTGTTCCCAGGAGCATTGAGGAGGGATTTGTGTGTCAGCTTTTCAGAGCTGCCACCCCCAAAATCTCAGTGGCACCAGGAAGGAGCTCAGCAAGCCTTGGTGCCTCTAAAACCAGAGATCACCCAAGCCAGGCCTGGGCTTCCCCTGCTCACCCTGCAGCACATCCTCCTTCTGGGTCAGAAATTACAGTGCTCTGATCCTGAGAGAAGAATTTGGGTTTTATTCTACAGAGTCCTTCCTTTGAGTCACACAATAATAGAATTCATGTGATTCACCAGTGGAGGTGAAGCCTCTGTTGGTTCCAGTTTATTTTATTTGTTATGGTTTGTTTGGAAGTGTTTCACTGTAGAGGACCATTTAAGCTCAGTTTCACTTCACCCTTTTAGAAAAACTGTCCAGTTCAGATAAGAAAATCCTGGTTTTCTTCTTGCAGTGCAGTTGGGCTTTGTTTTTTGAGTCCACCCTTAAAAAATTGAAAACTCTTTGAACATTGGATGTGTCAGAACATAAAAACTAAATATTTTTAGTGTTTTTACCGTGGTTTTTGTTGTTTTATATTGGAGCTTGATCATGTTCTCACAGAATTGCCAGTAGGAGTAATAAACTGACACAAACTCTTTGAATTCTACCTACTCTTCAAGTGATGTTTCAGAAGAAAGTGCTTCAAGTGGAACAAAAGAGAAGGCATTCTGTTAAGTTTTGATAGAGTTCTGGAATTGGTGGGGGGTTTCATGAATATTTTCATAAAACCACTACATGAAAAAAAAAGTAATTTTATCTTTGCTGGTTTTGTTTTTCAGTATACAGTAAATGGGAAGAAAGTGGAAGTAGCTGTGAAGCAAATAATTGCAGGGAAAGAAGTTGAGCAGCGGGGAGCTTTCTCAAACCCAGAGGCTTTGGACCTCTACCAAAATATTCCTGAGCTTCAAGACTATTAAAGTCACTTTTTTGGGTTTGTTTTTTTTTTTTTTTGTGTGTCTGTCTGTTCTGTATTTGTTTTGTATATACCAATACTGTATGTAAAGAAAAAGCTCTATTTAATACCAGTGGTTCTTTTAAAAGGAAAAAAATATTTCATGAAGTGCATTATGAAAGGCTTGGGTAAAGCTTAGCTCCCTTTTATTGGTGAAATATGCCATATATTTTGGAGTTTTTTCCAGCCTGGAAGGAGGAACCTGCCTGTTTTGATTTTTATATATATGAGTGCATCTTTTCTGGTTAGATTTACATCAGCAGCCCATCAAATGGGAGCACCAATAGTTGCAGGTAGAATATTTCTTTCATAAAATGTTTGCTTTTTTTTTTTTAACTGGATTTTTAGCCACACTTTTCAATCCCTGTGCTTGTCAAACTGTGTAAGGAAGTTCACAGTGGTTTTAACCCCTTGCCCCTGAACCATGCAAGTGTTCTCAGTGTAGTGTGCATTGAGGTGTTTTTATAAAGCCAAATCATAATGCACTAAACCCATTGGACTCAGAATCATTTCTTGAGATACCTGACGGTACCTTGGAGGGTAATTGCTGCTTCAGTTTGTGCTGTAGCCTTCTCATTGTGTTAAGCTGTTGGCTGAGAGACTTCTGGGGGCTCAGAATGTGAAGGGAGCATTCCTTCCTCCTCATTCCTGGGGTATTCCAGGCTATTTCCAAGGAATTTGCTGACATTACTGTGGATTAACAGAATGACATTTGAAGAAGACATTTTGCTTCCTTGGTTGAAGTCCTTTATTGGCTCAAAGCTTGGCTGAGGAATTCCAGGGTGTTTCTTTATGAAAAGCTGATGGGTTTTGTACCTTTTTTTACTAAATGTCATGTTGGAAGTAAGAGACCCCTTTTCTAGGTCTGTAACCCTCCAGTTTACAAAGGGAAAAATACTGTAATTAAAAACTGAGCTTACTGAAACAGTGAAATGGAAGCACTCAAGTGTTTTGTTTTTCATAAAATACAGTTGCAGTAGTTGTACCAACCCTCTGGCATTCGGTGTCTCCTGCACTATTTGAATTTTGTGGGTGAAATATTATTGTACTTACAATTGTGTTGAATGCATTCAACATTGATAAAGAGTTAATTAAAATGAATCAATTCTTTATATATAATAATTATATATTACCTATCTCATCTCTTGCTGTCTTTATTTTCCTTTTGACTGGTTGTTATGAAATAATTTTTAGCTTAGTTTTTCTGATTTTAATGGGTTTAATCCAAGTCCAAAACTTTCTGTGCTGGTACTTTCCCTACTGTACCGAGTCAGGCCATGCTGGAGTGATAATAAAAATACCAAGCACCCATTAGAAAAGTTTAAAAAGGAGCTATCCAAGCTGCCAATAACCTATGATTAAAAGTACTTTTAAATTCCTTCCCCTTCTGCCTTGCTATATATAAATTTTACATTAACTGTGACTTTGTATTCATTAAAACTTCATTATATTGTTCTTTAATTCATGCAAAATGTCTGAGGTTTACAAAGCCCACAGAACCTTATTAATAAGTAATTTTGGGTTCTTTCATTAATTAAAGATAGTTTAGAAGCATAGATACATTAAGAACATATACAATGCCTAGAGGCTGCTTTTTCTAATCCTTTATAATGCTGGAAACACTGGAGAAAGTTTAATTAATGGATATAATTTATCTCTTGTAATTGTCAGATGTTGCAAAGCTTTTCCCAGGCACCAGTTACAAACAAAAATGTAGATTTCCTTTTGTATTACCCTGAAAATTACAGTTTTACCCAGCAGCACTGGATGGATGCCTTGGGGCTGCCAGGATCTCGCTGCTGTACCTTGAGTGCATAGCCCTCTTCTCTTCCATATTTTTTTTTCCCCTCTTGCCTATTTATAATTTGAGGTTCACAGTATTTTGCCTGGAAAGCTCCATGTGCAGATTTCAGGGGGATGTGTGGCATGCAAATAGAGCTGGCTCTGGAAATGGCTTTAAGCTCTGGTTGAATGTTCAACAGCAGAGCAATTAGAGCAGAGGAACTCCAGGCTGGGTGCAAATCTGAGAGTCACTCCTGGATTCTGTGATGGAATCAGCCCATTTGCCCTTGGGGGATGTGGTTTTATCACTCCCCTCTCAGAAATGTGCTTTTGTCAGCTCCTGTTAGAGCAGGTACTTCCCCCTCCCACTGCCTTATGATTTCAATTAATTTCCCTGGTTAGTGGTGGTTCTCTAGGAAATAAAATGAGCTGGTACACAGCAGCCCAAGCAGGGCAGAGATGATAAAATGGTTTATTGTTATGTGCAAGAGCAATGGGTTGTGTGGATTACTTACACAGTGATTTTAAAAACACAGGTAATTGCCTGATGGAATGCAACTTCCCTGGGGCCATTATTGTCTTCCAGTTTAGTGCATACATATTTAAAAGTATTTCATTTATGAGCTGAGCAGTCACTCACACAGGTAAAGGGGCATTAAAATTAGGTTTAAAATGCAGGAGGAAGGAGTGCCAGGGTCTGAGACAGAGCTAAAGGGTTCTGGGCTGGGGAAACTGGAGTGTGTGGGGAATGCTCTGGGCACCTGTGAGAGCCTGAGCAGAGGTTTCAGGAGGAAAAGGCTTTGGGATTCCTACAGGTGCCCTCTGGAGTTCCTCCTCTGACATTGTTCAGCTTGTGAGGGGCTTTCTCAGGTGCCAGTCTGCTGCCTGGATCTTGCAGGATAAATCTGAGATTTCCTGGTTCATCCTTCTTTCCAGAGGAAGGGTATCTTTAGCTCATTTATAACCAGGTCTTGGAGAGCATCAAGATGTATCTTTATTTTCTTCTACACTTTTTGTAGTAAGAGGAATGCCTGATGTCTCTGTGTCCTGGGCTGTGTTCTCCCAGGATGAAAGCAGGGTGGGAGTTCTGTGGCTGTGGCCAGGATCCAGGGGGCAGCCTGGGGGCTGAGGGGAGCACCCACATTCCCCTTGCTGGCAATCTGGGGCCTCTTCAGGTTCCAATAATGAAATAATCAGCATCAGGCTGAGCCTTCTGCTCTGCCTGCCCTGTGTCACCCCCAGGAGAGGGAGTCCAGAACATTCCAGCTGCGGAACAGTGAGATGTCCCAAACCACACCTCACTGCCCACGCCATTTCTCACAGAAACTCTCCCAAACCAGCAGCTGGAGATGAACTCAAGTGAGGATCCAGCCCTGGTGGGGGTGGGAAAATCCTCAGCGTGCTGTGTTTAACTGGGCTGGGCAGCACATTAGTGAGAGCTTAATTGGGCCTTGTACTTCTTAATTAGGAGACCTTAACGAATTCTCGTCCAGCTACTTTTGATGAGTGGTTTTGCAAAGTTCAAGAGGCTTATCAGCATTCAGCCTCAGATTCCAGCTGGAAGGATAATGTCCCTTGGAAAAAACCCATCATCTCCAGGACTGCTAATTAGTTTACAATAGCATATTAAGGTATACATCACTAATGAGAGGAGGTTCACGGTACTAATGAGGAATCTACTAAAAAAAAAAAAAAATCCCTTTTCCAGTTTTGTTCCCTCTTCTGTAGACTCAAAGGGAATTAAGTTTTGGCTGCTGCAGGATAACAGTGCCATTGGTGAGAAGAGTTTTAAAATCAGGGAATGGTTTGGGCTGGAAGGGACCTTTCAAGATCACCCAGTTCCATCCCCTATTCTGTTTTTGTTTCACGAAGGCACTGATTGCTTCCAGCACTCCCAGTCTATTGATCTGTGTTTTGACAAGGATCAGGAGAGTATTTATCTTCACCTTCTATTAGCTACAAAGAGGTTAAAGCTGAATGGAAATGAATTGTGAAGAAAATGGAAGAAAATGTGGAGAGTTTGTTTGGTTTAACTGCCTTGGTTTGAAAGGTGAGCTGAGTTTAAAGCAGTGTCACTTCAACCCTCACCAGAGCTGAAGGAGGCAGCCTTGAGTGTACAAAAGTGATACTCAGCTGAGAATTTTAATTTGTCTGGTTCTCATGTATAATAAAATATGCTAGAAACATGACACTTCATGAATTAATGCAGGAGGAGAAAGCATAGGAGAGATTCCTGTACAGGATTTGTTCTTCTAATGCAAATGCCAAGCAAGGCTTTAAATGGCCCTGGCTATCTGGAGCCATGGAGCCTATTTCATGCTTCACTTCAGGGTTTGTTCCCATTTCCTCAACCTTTTTGTAATTACAGGGTGTGTGCATGCGAGAGGGGAGGGAAATGAGGCAGGAAATGCCCAAACCAGCACAAGCCCACGGGAACCCCTGGCTGTGTGGGAGCTTTGAGGGAGGGAGCAGGGGGAGAGCTCAGCCTGGCACCCTCTGCCCTCCTTCCTCAGCAATTTCTCCCCATGAAAAATTGCCCCTTTTCATGGGGAAAGGCGTTTTTAAACCCTGCAAGGGCTGGCCATGCTCTCTGCACCCTCCTTGCCAAAACCCTCCTGCCCCTGCTGAAGTGGGAGCAGCCCCAGCCCCAGCAGCTCTAGGCTGGCAGGTGAACAAACACCTGCAAAAAAACCCCAAAGCAAGGCTGATGGAAAGGTGATGGAACAGGGAGAGCCTCAGCCAGCCTCAGCCTCCCACTGCTACCAGGATCTGATCACTCCCCTGCTGAAACCTGTAATTACATTAAGAGGACAGCTGGTTCTAATGGCATAAAAATATTGAGACATGACTGCAGAAACAGAGGTTTTCTCCTAATGCAGCTCAAATTAAAACAGGGGAGGGGAATAGAGATTTTGATAGCTCATAAAAATGTTTTTTTTTTCCCTGAGTCAGTGTATTATCCTAATCTTTGTGAAAGTAAAGCAGCTCTGTGAATGGGAAGAAGAACATTACTCTCCCTGGGATTACAGTGGTTACAGGCAGAGAGTGGGATCAGTGCTGAGCTGTTTCATATCTCCAGGGCTCAATCTCCTCCTCTCCCACCCTCTGCTCCTCCAGGACCATGTGTGCTTCATCCCTGCCCTGTGCATGTGGCCCTTGGCACCACGGGCTCCTGCTGAAATCCAGAATTTGCTTTCAGAGTGCCAGAACCACTGGGAGCCTCCAGACATCCAGGAGAAAAGGCTGAACACATTTCCTCCCTAGCTGAAGAGTTTCTGCCTTTAGTCCCTGATGCAAAACCTCAGTTACCACTGAGTTCTAGATGAACTAATTACTTTCATGTACAAACAGGAGGAAGAGAAGTTTTTAAGCTATGCAGAGCCTGGTGTGACAATTCTATTAGGTTTTGGTGGGTACCTGCTTGACCTGTAAATTGAAACTCCAGAAAGTCTTATCATGGTATTTAATTTTCTGTGCTTCAGCAGCAGGGGGTGAAAGGGGGCTGGAATGGGTTTATTCAGATATGAGACAAAAATAACTATTTTTAAAAAATGGCTCTAATCAGGCAGAGAGCATTTTTCTTTCTGTTCTTCCCCCTTCAGCCTCCCTCGCTCCTGTACCAGTTTCTGTGCTGACAGGACAGATCAGCTTGCTGGGCTTTGTGAACTCCTCTGCCTGCTCCACATGCTTGATTTTCACTTTTAGGACTACAAACCCATCCTTAATGGAGACCTGGAATTGTAAAGGTGGAGCTGGGGGGGGTCACAGGCTCACTACCAGGCTGATTCCTGCACTTAGGGTCCCTGGAAATGCCATCTATGGACATTAAAGGCATTCAGGTAATTAATAATGAAGAAAAGGCCACGTTGATATGGTTTGGGAATAGGCAATACACCAAGAACCTGGGAAGAAGGATTTTGGTGGGAGAGAGTGACATAATTTACTGCCCCCCTCCCAAACCTCCCACACATTCATTATGCCTTAAATATTCTCACGCTGAGTTTTTTCCAATGGTCTAATTATAAACTTCATTATAATTGTTCATTAGTTTTATTTTGTTCAATTAGCTTAACAAGTTGCCAAATGAAATACAAGGCTGGCAATTAGCTTGATCTAATCGTAATGAGCCACTCAAACTGGGTCACCAAACATGTTCCTTTATAGCACTTCTCTTTTTTTTTTTCCAATTGGTGAACAATAACATAAATATTCAGAGCATCTCCTGATCCAAGGAGTGGAAATTTCCCACTCGTTTATTAGAATAGAAAAAATAAAATCAATTGTTCTGCTCCTGGTAGTGTTGAGCAAGGTGCAGGGAGGTTGCCCTGGTCCTGGCTGAGCGTGGCCACCAGTCCCTGCCCTGCAGAGAGGTCAGCTCTGAGCTCAGCTCTGTTGGTCTCCTCAGAATTCACAGAATTCCACGTTGTAGAAGGGACCTTGAGGGGTCTCCTGGATCCCACCTGGGCGGTGCCCAAGGCACAGCTGTGCCCTGCAGGGAGCGAGCTGAGCTCAGGGTGAAGCTGTGCTGCCTGGACAGGGGCAGTTCAGGTGAGCTGAGCTCTCCTCCCCTGCTCAGGGCTCATGGGAGGCTTTGGGCAGCCCAAGAACTGAGTCTGAGCCCCTCTGATGGCAGATCCTCTCGGCCAGGCTCGGCCCTGCCCAGCAGCTGCTTTTGCTGTGACTTTTGGATAACCCCGAGCTGCCTTTTTTGCCAGATTTCCCTTTTGCCACTCCGGGCTCAGATCTGCTCCTGTTAAGCAGCTGCTTAGCAGCAGCTCCTGGCTCACACGGTCCAGTGGATTTACAGCCACCTTTTTCAGAAGCTAATTTGGGCAGGAGCGATTATTTGCTATGAATAATTCCACCTGCACGTCATGTGCATCACATCCAGATCTCAGGGACGAGCAGCACCGGGCCAGCTCCTTAGCAAATTTAGTGGTGGCATTAACAGGCTCAGCCCTGGATCTGGATTTCTCTGGGATCTTGTCCTGCATCTGGATGGAAACACAATAAAATATTAAACCAGCACAGAGACTACCTGTAATTAATTCATAAAACCCCGCTGTGAGGGCAAGCTGCTGAAGCCACCTGCCAGTCCCAACCCCAATTTCCCTGCAGCAGGACACCCACCAACCCCATCCCTGACCCGAGCTTGACGACCTATTCGTACAACCTCCTAAAATTCCAGCCAGGCGCTTTGCTCCGTGCAGGAAGGGGGGAGGAAGGGCTGGCAGATCGCGCAGCTCCCGGCTCGGCACAGCCCCTGCTGCTGGCTCCCGGCTCTGTCGCTCCCCAGCCTGGTCGCCAGCTGGGACGCGGCGGTGGCAGCAGCGCTCCGCTCGCTCGGATTAAAGCCGCCGCCGGCGCAGAACGGGAGAAAATTCACACCTCTGCTTTTCACGGCGCAGACAGCTCCATCAGCTCCTCAAACACCATCCCAAGGCATTGTTGGGCTTAATGAAGGCGCCCGGCGGCAGCTGGAGATGCTGCGCCAAGGTGTTTGCGCTTCCAGCGCGCAGAATTCCGCGTTATAGTGGAATAATTTCCACTCCAGTCTCCGTGCCCTGAGCTGACCCTGCGCTGCCCCAGGGACCCGCTGGGCCATGGGATGTCCCCTGCCCGCGTGGGACAGTGACAGCAGGCACAAAGGAGCGATTCCAGGGGCTGGGATGTGCCCTGGGTACCCTGTGGGCTGTGACCCACCCTGGGCCAGCAGGACCCGCCTGCCAGCACTTGGACGGGTCCTGCTAGGAGCATCCTCATTCACTCTGCCCACTCGATAGTAGCTTTATTCCTGCTGGGCTTAAATCAGTCAGGGGCAGATGTAAACAGGCTCGTAATAAGCTGCGGAAATCGCGAAAGGGCTGCGTGACACATGGCTTTGCATTTGATTCAAGTAGTTACAGTCATAATATCCATTAATTTTTGTAGCGCTCCTGGGAGCAAAAGTCCCTCCTTTTCATTAGAGAGACCCGGATTTCTAAAGATCCCGGTGCTCGGCACAGCCTGCTCGGCACTCGTGCTGTGAAAAAGAAAATCCCTTTGTTTACACAGCTGATGGCCTGGGTGGGGACAGTCCGGACACCGGGGCCACCTCCCCTTGCGTTTTATTTACGGTTCTGTAGCGCTCCTGCTCCGACACCCCAGAGCTGAGAGGCGAAGGGTGGGCGGAACGGCTTAAAAAAAAAACCCCAAAAAAGCCAGAAACCCACATCTATTCCAGGCAAAAAGCTCTCGGTATAAATGCCGAAGCGGAGCGGCGACACGGATGACAGGTCTTCAAAGGCGAAGCAGGAGCGGCGCTCGGGGAGGGAGGGAGCCGGGCAGATCCCCGCGCCTTGATTAGCGAGGCTCCCAGCGCTCCCCTTCTGTCTCCGGGCTGCCTTTGAAACAGCCCCTTTGACGGCTTCAGGCATTTCTTAGCTTAGCTGAGAGTGAGCGAACATGAGAGGAGGGATCCGTGAGAGTGACAGGGCCCGTGTGCGTCTTTCATGCGCCTTTCTGGAGCACAAAGGCTGTTTTAATGAGCAGGCAGGCACGGAGCTCGGTGTGACTCCTGCTTTTAGCAGCTCTTCGCTGATGGAGCTACCTGGGAAGTCTCCCGGCTGTGACCTGCATGGAAAACGCTCGATGTTTTGGGTTGATTTTGATTTCCACGGAAAGCCAGCTTGAGGAGTGCGGGCACGGGAGCGCCCGCTGGTCCCAAAGGCAGGAGGCGCCGGGGCTGAGCTTTCCTCACCCTCCCCCCGAGCCTGCGTCCCTCCCATCCCCGTGCCCACATTTTATCTCTGGGCAGCCGGGTGCAGCGCTGGGGGCCGGGTTTTGGCACTTTTGGAAGGATGGATGTGAGCGGGCTGCTGCAGCCTGGCCAAGGGTGGAACCCCGGCTCAGAGCTCCGGGCTGCTGGGAAGGCCCTGCCCGTTCTTCTCCTGCTCGGCTTTCGGGGGTTTTGTTCTGTTTCTCCCCGGGGCTGAGTGGCTCCCGTGAGCTCTCCGTGGCTTGGTGGAAGCGGGGTTTCCATCAGCCATCCTTTGAGCCTCTCCAGGAGGATGAGGATGGACACACGTCCCGCTGCCTGGCTGTGTGTCCGGCTCCCCCAGCGCCCTCCCGGCCCCTGGCACAGCCCTCCTGCGCTCCCTCCGAGCCACAGGAGCGAAGCCCTTTCCTTGAACTCATTTCTCTGAGCCCCTCTTCTCCCTCTCCGGTGCTTCCCAGCCGGAGGAAGAGAGGAGAAATCGCCAGCGGGGCGGGGACCAGGCGCCCCGGCCCTGTCTGTCTGTCCCTTGCAGGTGGCTCTCGGTGATGGCCGGGGTCGTGGCCAGGGCAGAGTTACTCGGCTGCTTGCCCGCAGCTGTGGGCAGTTGCCAGGCCCTGAGCATTTCCAGCTGGCCCCAGCACAGGGATCCTGCCGGGCATCCCCCACCTACCCCATACAGGTGTTTCAAATTACTCAGGGAGAAACCAGCCAGCCTCCTCTCAGGCCTGTCTTAAACCAATTTAATTAAATACAGGTGAAGAAGGAAGCAGAAATTACGGCGATTCATCACCTTTTAGTCTCAGCAGGTGCTCATTGCACCACAATTCCCCCTGCTCCGCGCTTTTCCTCCTGGGGGTGATTAACCCGCTCCCTTCTGGCGAGCGAAGCCCTCTCATCCCTCCTCTGGGAAGAGGCTTTGAGGATAATGAGCGAGAAGATGATTAAAAGGAAGAAAGCCCTCACCAAAGCAGCGCTGTGATTCAGCTCCTGCCCGGCTCGCAGGTTCCTGGGCTGGGTGAATCACTGCATCGCTCACCTGTGATTCACCCGGCCGAGCAGCGGCTCCTCCCCGCTGCTCCCTTCCGTTCCTCCCTCCGGGAATACCGCCGGGCAGGGACAGAGCCCCGGAGGATCCCGGATTTTGGATCGAGGCACCGTGTTCCAAGCTTCCATCTCAGCAGCCTCCATCCAACACCCCAAGGATCCATTACCCCAGTGTTTTTCTGCAGTATGAAGTGGATGCCATGAATTTTTGGCCAAATCTGAGCTTTCTGTCACACTTTGTTGCAGCCTGCAAGCAGGCAGTGGGCAGACGTGGTCAGTGGGACAGCATGGCTCACTGAGTGGGGCAGGGTTTCCTCAGATGGCCCCACTGGCAGAGCTTCTGCCCCTCTGCACACACAGGACTCAAATCTCAACTCCACATCTGCTATAGGACGAGGAAATGTCGTTTGTGCAAAGCTCTGATCAATATCTCCTGCTGTGCAGAGCTCCAGGGTTACTCGAGCTCCTTATTCCCCCCAGGAAATCAGGATCTAAACACAGCTCAGGATCTGGCCCCCATCCTTAACTCCCAGCTGGGCTTTGCCTCCTAATCCATCCTTAACATTCCCATTCTTTCTGTTCTCCTAGGGGCATTCCCAAAGCCTCCCATCTTTTGACATGTGAGTGATGTGAAAATCAACAGCTTTCTGTAATGCTGCAAAGTCTTTCAAGTCTCTCATAACACAGGTTGCCTCTGTGTGCAAAGTCACGCCAGCACAAAGGGAGTGTGGCAACATCCCACCAGAATAACTTAGAAAGAAAATCTCCTTTGGGAAAAGGATTGTTGTGAGGATCACATATGGGAGACCCAGATTATGGCACCATGGGTGGCTCTGCTGTCTCAGCTGTCTCCTCAGAGCCTTTTGATGCTCTCACACCAGAAGAAGACAGGGAGAGACAAGCCATGCTGTAAGCCAGCTC
This sequence comes from Fringilla coelebs, assembly GCF_963513975.1. Taxonomy (NCBI): domain Eukaryota; kingdom Metazoa; phylum Chordata; class Aves; order Passeriformes; family Fringillidae; genus Fringilla; species Fringilla coelebs. The sequence continues at coordinate 14,128,046 of NC_140043.1, forward strand.
AGGAGCTTGGGAATGGCTCAGCAGTGATCTGGGAAGCAGAATCTCCCATCATGAACTGTGCACATTCACTCAAGGAGCACCCACTGTCCTGCTGCTTCCATGAGGGAGCTGTGCTCCATCAGCTGCCCGTGATTTTGATGATGTCTCTGCAATTCTTCCTCATGCTTTTTCTATCTCCCAAGAATCCCCTTCTGCTTTTTCAGGCCTCCTCTTTTAACCCCTGTGGCTGTCCCTGTGGTTGGTGATCAGCTGGGTGTCCAAGGGCTTTGCCCCCCCTGCTCCCCAAAACACCTCAGCACCCCCAGGAGCCCCTGTCATGGGAGCAGCTGCTGTGTGCACCACGGGCTCACCCCACAAGGTGCTTTCTGACCTGGAAAATCCCCAGTTCTGATGCATTTTTCCTGTGGGATCTTCCCTTTTACCTTTTAGTTTGCACGCAGTCCCTCGTGTTCAGCCCAAAGCTCTCAAAGGAGTTTATTGCTGTTTGCATTTGGTTTTGTTTTGGTTTGTTTCTTGCAACACAAACAAGGGAAAGCTGCGGGAAGGAGAGAGGGCACTGCCAAGCAACCTTCCTACAGTCTGCAGACACCACTTAATTCATGTTTCCACTTCATTCTTACCAGAATATTACCTTTCATTAAAAGGCAGTAAAAGCATTAAAGCATTTTGTAGTGGTCAGAGAAGATCTTACAGCTTTATTAGGCTGAGAGCACATAATGGATCACCACAGCTTTACTATCCACCTCAAGAACCAGCCTGGGAGGTAAGTTTTGGAAGAACCAGGCTGGATGGGGGATGAGCACCTCTCAGCCAATGCACCTGGATCTCTGCAAGTGGGATCACTTCCCTGTCAGCACTTTGTCAGCCTGCAAGATTTCTCACTTTGGCTTTTCTTTCACATGTTGGATATAAAATCCCACTTTAAGAAGTGCAGCAGGGATGGAGTAAAGTCTAAATGCTTCCCAGTGCTGCCCTAAAGGTGAGGTGAGGCCCTTGGCTGTGTGCAGGGTTTGGGCTGGTGAGGGGCTGTGTACCCCAACTGAGGGTCAGCACTGGGTTTGAGCTGCACAAGGGAATTATTTCCTCATCCCCTGTGCCCCCATAGCTCCCCTGAGTCCTGCTGCTGTCCCCAGGGCGTGCAGCTGAGCCACAAGGCAGAGCTCACACACAGCTCTGGATGCCCCTTTGCACATTTCTTTCACACAGTGACCCCCCTGTACCTCCAGCTGGAAAACACAACATCCCCCACACTCCCAAGAAAGAAATGGGATGTCTAAAGCAGCCAATTCCCTTCTTGTGGATCACCAGATCTCCACGAGCAGCTGAACATTCCAGTTGTATTTTATTAAATCAGGTATGAGGGCAGACAGCAAGATGCTCTTCATTACTGCCTTTTACTCATTTTATACACCTATTTATTAGTTTGATCTTCTTTGAGGAATCCAGATCTTTGGGTTCCCCTGGGTTTTGTTTTTTCCCCACCTCTGTGGGTCGGGCTCCTCCAGCCTGAGGTTGATTCCCACGTGCTCTCACGCCGCTGCACATTTCCCTACGTGGGAGATAAGCATTTATTCACGTTCATGTTTGTGTGGAGTGGTAAAATATTAGAGCTAAATTTTTTATGACATTCCTAAGAGTGGTTATGGAGCAAACAAGATTACAGCAAGTACTACAGAAAAGCTTGTTTATGCAGGGAGGGAAAAAAAAATCAAACTCGGAGACGTGTTTGCAAAGCTGCGGGAGAGCCCAGGGGCGGGGTTTAGAGTTCCCTCTCCTTCTCCTTCCCTGTCTCCATCACAGCGACAACTCCCAGCAATGAGGGCTGAGCGGGTTTGGAGCGGAATTCCAGCTCCAGCAGCAGGATATGTTGGCATTCCAAGGGAGAGGGCACAGGCAGTGCCTGGCTGCGCTGGCACAGTGCCCCAGGGGCGATGCCGCGGGGATGGGGCTCCCCCGGGCACTGCCCTGGGCACGCTCCTGTCCCGCTGCACAGCCCTTGGGATGCCCTTTGCACACCCTCCAACTCCCTTTCCTCAGCTCTGGGGAGGCCTCCGCACACCGCCGCGCTCCTGGGGACACCCCACACTCCTTGGGGCGCCCTCTGCGCGCCCCTTTGGCCACTCTCGCACTCTTTGAAGAGCAATGGCCTTTGCACAGCCCTTCGAACGCCCTGACACCGCTCGGGATGCTCTGACATTGTTTGGGATGCTCCCACCTCCCGAGGGATGCCCTTTGCACAGCCTTTAGAAGGCTCTGACGCTGTTCAGGATGGTCTCACCCTGCTCAGGACCCTCTCACATCCCGAGGGATGCTCTGACACTGTTCAGGATGCTCTCACACCGTTTGGGATGCCCCCACATCCCGAGGGATGCTCTGACACTGTTCAGGATGCTCTCACACCGTTCGGGATGCCCCCACATCCCGAGGGATGTTCTGATGCTGTTCAGGATGCTCTCACACCGTTCGGGATGCCCCCACATCCCGAGGGATGTTCTGATGCTGTTCAGGATGCTCTCACCCTGTTCAGGACGCTCTCACATCCCGAGGGATGCTCTGACGCTGTTCAGGATGCTCTCACACCGTTCGGGATGCCCCCACATCCCGAGGGATGCTCTTTGCCCACCCCTGGGATGCTCCCATACCATTCAGGATACTCTGACACTGTCTGGGATGCCGTCACAGATTTTGGGGTGTCCTCACACATTTTGGGGTGCCCTCGCAGTTTTTGCCCTCGCAGACTTTGGGGAACCCCCGCACATTTTGGGATGCCCTCGCACATTTTGGGGTTCTATCACACATTTCGGGATTCCCTCACACGCATTCTGGGGTGCCCCCACACCCATCCCGGGGTTCTCTCACACACATCCCGGGGTTCTCTCACACCCGTCCCGGGGTGCCCCCGCAGTTTCTGGGGTTCTCTCACACCCGTCCCGGGGTGCCCCCGCAGTTTTCGGGGTTCCGCTCTCCCGTCCCGTCCCCCCGCAGTTCCCGCTGCGGCCGCCAGGGCGCGCGCGCGCTCTTTCCACGGCTCGCGGCCGGCGCGCGCCCCCCCCTCAGGGCCCCCCAGGCCGGGGGAGCGGGACCGGCCCCGGGGCGCTGCGGGCCCGGCACCGCCACCGGCACCAGCACCGGCACCAGCACCGGCACCGGCGGGCCGAGCGAGCCCACGCGGGGCTGCCCTGCTCGCCGGCCCCGCGGGCATCGCGCAGCCCCGGGGCGCTGAGCGGCACCTGCGGGCCCGCCCCCGCCCGGCCGCCCCTATCGCGCTCAGGTGAGCCCGGCCCGGCCCGGCCGCGCCGTCGCAGCTCCGGCACAGCCCCGGCACGGCGCCCGCTGCCCCGGGGGAGCCGCCGCTGCTGCTGCTGCCGCTGCCGCGGGCGGGGGCGGCGGCGATGCGGCGGGGGCGGCCGTGATTGCGGGGCCGGCGGGGAGCGGGGACCCCCCTTCCCCTCCCCTGCCCTCCTCCGCGGGCGCCGGCCCCGCCGCCGGACGGAGCGGAGCGGAGCGGAGCGGGCGGGGAGCGGGGGGAGTGGTTACGGGCTCCGGCGCGACACCCCCGGCCCCCCCGCCCCGCTCAGCCGCCCCTCTCCAAATAAATCAGCACCATGACTACTTCTGGGCATGGAACAAAGAGGATGCTCTCCCGGGGCCCCGCGCTGCTCCTGGCGCCGCTGCTGCTCCTGTGCCGAGGTAACCCCGGTCCCGCCGTCGCGACCCCGCCACTGTGCTCCTGTTTGTGTGGCTTGGCTGTTGTGTTCGTTTTTATGTTTGTTTTTAACTATTTGTGTTTATTTCATATCTGCCCCCTCCCCCGGTTTTATTTGCGGCCGTTTCCCCCATCCCAGCCCTCCCTCCCCGGCTCCCCGCGCTGCGGGCGCAACGCGCTCCGAGCTCCGTCTCTGGGGCGCACCGAGGAGCGCCCATCCAGCTCCGCTGCCTTCCCGGCTGTCCGCTGTCCCCACGCGTGTCGCGGGCTCCCAGCCCCTGCGCGAAGGCTGCCCGCCTGCTTCGGCCGCTGCCAAGCGCGTTGGTGCCCATTTGGGGGGAAAAATGGGAAAAGTTTGGGTTTGTCGGAGCTCCGGGGGATGGAGAAGGATCGTGGGGTTTCCCACGGGGCGGCCGACCCCCGTTGCCCCCTGATGTTCCTTGCTCTTTCTGGCTATCTGTGGGGTGGCTGGGGGAAAAGATGTGCAGGAGTCACCCCTCGGTGATAAAATACTTGTGCAACCCTTTTGCGCTGAATTCCGACAAGGACGTGTTTCGGTGGGCTGGCGGGGAGCGGGGTCTGGCCCTTGACTGGGCTCAGGTGGGATTCCCTCATCGCGGCCAGCTGCGAGGCAGCGCGCCCGGGCAGGGAGTGAGCCTGGGAGATGCTCTTCCTCTCTTATTTTCTTTTTTCTTTTTTTTTTATTTCCCCCCCGCAGCTAGACTAGGGAGCAGCGTTTCGGGTCCCAGTGCGGGTGTTTGCTGGGGAAGGGCTCACCAGAGCGCTGCCCCTGGGAAAGTCTTTAGCAGGACTTCACTCTGGGGACGTTCTCCTCTGCGTGCTCTCGTGAGCTCCCTCGCAGATGCTGCTCCTAATAAACAGGGGTTGTTAAAAACAAATTAATTAAGGTGCATCGGTGCTGAAGTTGCTCGGGCATTCGTTTGCGCTTACTGCTTCTCGGGACGGTGCTCGCGTTTGGCCGTAGCGCGGAGCTTGGGCTGCTGGGGAAACTTCGCGGGGGGTTTAGGAATACGCCTAAATGTGAGGATTTTAGGTGAAAAAGGAGCGATCCACGGGAGGGGTAATAGCAGTAGCTGTCGCTCTTGGGGAGGGCACAGGGGAGGCTTTGTGGTGAGGAAGTGTTTTAGGAAAGGTTCCTACAGGAAGAGCAGGAACGATTTGCTAGGAAGGAGGCATCAACCTTGGGGACACACAGAAGATGGACAGCAGGGGGTCCTTGCTCTGCTCACCCCAAAAAGCACTGCTCGCCCCTGCCCTCCATCCCCCTCCTTGGCTGGGCTGTGTGCAGCCACGGCAGCGCCTGGAAATCCTCCTGAGCAGCACATGGGGACCGGGGTGCACAGTTTGGGGTGCAGCTTGTGGGGTCTGGGGCACGGAGCACAGGACGCAGGGCACGGGCTGCCTGTGGGTCAGCACTGCCCCGCGGAATGGTGGCTTTCTGTGGTCACTGCCATGCCCTGTGCGCCGTGCAGCTCTTCTTTTATCGAGGAGAGAGTTAGGCGCAGCAAAGGAGCAGGTTTCTGTTTTTTAAATCTTTTTTATTTATTGCTTTGACATATTAATGCTAATCTTTTCCCTGCTATTCCCCCCCTCCGGTCTCCTCCTGTGTGGGTAGCTACCATGGTGAGATTGGGCTGTGGGTGTAATTCTTCCAGCGCTCTGAGTGCTTAAACATATGGAAACCCACTTTGAAACAGTTTGTGGCTGCAAACCTACCGACGTATCCATCCATCCATCCATCCATCCATCCATCCATCCCTCTCCGCCGCTCTGAGCCCTCCCTGCTCAGTGTGCGCGTCAGGAGCTCGCAGTGCGCTCAGCTCGAGCTGTGAATAACGAGCGCGTTCCCCGCCTGCGCCTCTCTCCTCTCTCGGCCGTAGCATCCTTCCGCTTCCCTAGCGGAGCCCTGTCCCACCCCTGCGGGACCGCAGCGGTGTCCGTGCGTGCAGAGGGGCTTTGGGATCAGGGGACAGCCGCTCAGAGAGAGGCGAGCGGCGGCAGAGCCCGGGAACGCCTCCCTCCGGGGCTGTGCCGATCCTCCTGCAGCTCGCTGTCATCCAAGTCGGTTTTCTCCTCTGGATTACAGGGGTTAACGAACCGCATCTCGGTTTGGGTTGTTGCAGACGGGAGAGACACCTGCATGAGTCATGCCGCGGTGCTGCCATCTCCGCAAAGCTCCCCGCTCGTACAGACGCTCGCGTTGGGCTCTTGCCATTTTTCTCTATTTATTTGCCTTTGCTCCCTCCCTTCCCCCTTGCCGCGGCCGGCTCTGGGCCGGCTGCACCGGCGATGCACCAGGCTGAGTTTCTGCAGCCTCTTCAAAGCGGGTGGCATTTGTTCGCCTGTCAGGCAGGTCCCCTAAATAGCTTTGTGAAGGTCCAATTAAGAGATCACTGCGCTGCCCCGGCTCTCCGGCGGCCCGGCTGCTGGCGCGCACGGTGCGAGCAGAGGGTGTGCGTGTGTGTTTGGCAGCCGAGGGCCGCTCACGCTGAGCTCGAGGATGTCTCTGGCTGGCAGCAGGCCCCCGTTTGTTGCTGGCATCTAGGCAGGGTTTTGGCCGCCTTCCTCGCTGGCGGCGGCGGAGCTGTCTCCGAGGTTATATGAATAGGTATCCTGTGAGCGAGCTGGATGAGTTACCTGAATATTTTGTTTTCCTGCCCGGTGCTGTGTCACCGGCTCGCTCCGCTGCCTCGCACCCCGGAGCGGGTGCGGGAACGCGGGGCAGGGCAGCGCAGGAACGGGGCGTGCAGAGCTCACTGAACACGCTCCTTCAGCCCCTGCGGGATGCACTCGGGCTGCTGTCAGCTGTGCGTGAGGAAGGACCCGCGATTGCTTTTAGACTCTGGCTCCAGGGGGGCGTGGGTGGAGAGACATTATGCTTATTTTATTATGTGTCCCTGTATCACTCTACCTAATATGGAGACACTTTTTATTCAGAGGCTCTTCAGGAACAGAAATGAAAGACCTGCATTATCTACTGTACAATAGATTTGCAGATCACGATCGTACAAACTGTTGAAATGTAGGTTATTTTCCCCAGATTAGTGCGGATCTCAACATTTTATGCAATGACTGTTCAAACTGATGTGAAGTGGGGGATAGTGGGCTGGGGGGAGAAGTCTGAAATTATTATAGTGCCTTTGCTCCAGCATCCATTAGAGCAGAATATTTTAGATACCCTGATTTTACTTCCCATCAGCATAAATCTAGACCAGCTGCTCTGAAGCCAGTGGAGCTACTCTGGATTTATTCATTGCTGCTGCGATCGGCATTGGGCTCTCTGGGAATGCAGGAGGCAACTGTGTGACTTACCCTGCACAGCGTTTTTCAATTCAAAATCTCCTGTCACTGCTGCTGCAGCCTCCTTTGTGTATTTGAAATGGGGAAGTCTCACTGGTTTTGGGTTTTGATTATTTTCTTCCATACGTGCGGCTTGGTCACAGAACTCTGTTCACTGACTCTGGCTGATCAATAGAGGCTTTTGCGGTTTGAATACCAAAATAGTTACATTAAAATATAAAAATCAATTAAATGCAATTAATTTGCTGTATTTCATTGCTGGGAGTGATAGTCACTCCCAGCCCTATTATCTCTGTAATCTCTGTATCTCTGTTTAAAGCAGCTTAGTGTGGTGAGGAAGGTATGAGCCCAGGAGCAGCTGCAGGAGGTCAGAGCAGAGGGCTGCCAAGGCTGGGACAGGGTTTGTGTCTCGGGAAGGAGTTTTTGGATGAAGGATGCATTCCTGAGCCAGAGATGGATCCATTTATTTAATTGCTGTATTGGGTTTGCCATCATGGATTTGGTTGCTCTTTGAGCCCAGGCAGCAGTTTGGAAGGCACAGTCCGTGGGCAAGGACTCCCTTGTTTCCAAGTGCCTGGAGAGAAGAGTCTGTGCTCCACGGAGGTGCACAGGGATTTGGGTTACACAGGGATTTGGGCTGTGCAGGGCTTGCCCATCGGTGCCAGTGGGATGGAGATTCCACCCTGCTGACCCCACTGAGTCAGGGTCCTCCTGCCCTTCTCCACAGCTCCTCAGAAATGTGTTTTGCAGCCAGGCTGCTCAGGGGGCCCATGCTGGCTGGGTCCCTTTGCTGAAAGGAGGAGGAAGGGGTGCCGTTACTCGTGGTGCTGGGTTACAGCAGCTCGTGCTGCTTGTCCTGGCCTTGGTGGTTGATGCTGGTACAAAGCACAGGTTTTGCTGTGATGGAGAGGTGGCTTCATGAAGCTCTGTGGCTGCAGACCTGTCCTGTCTCAGAGGAGCAAAGGGCAGCTGGCAGCCCCTAAGTCCTGCGTGAAGCAAGCAAAACCAAGGTCTTCTGTCCTTAATAAACCCCCTGGTGAAAGGGAAGCCCTCCCACCAAAAAAAAATACTGTCAGCTCAACAAATTCAATTCACTGATCTTGATTCCCCATTCTCTCCTTGCCTAAATATAACTGATGTTAGTTAATGACAAGGGTGGCTTGGTTTGCTGGCATAGCTTTAGCTCTCAGCCCTGTTGGTGGCTCACTGATGTGCTGGCACGTGGTGCTTGCCCAACTGTCAGATCCTCTCGCATGAAGTGCCACGGAGGCTGTGGAGTGTGAGTTACCATGTGGTGCTCTAGATGCCGTGGAAGACGCTTGATTTCGTGCTGTTGGGAGTTCCCAGCTGGCATTTCAGGGGAAGCAGTTCCCACGTGAGGATGGGCAGGCAGAAATTACAAAGCAAAGAGGTGCCTGGAGACAACTCACGAGGGGATGGGGATTGCTTGGTGTCTGCCTTTCCCTGGGTATTCCCACTGCCCTCTGTGGTGTAGAGTGCTGTGATGGGAAGTAAAGCCAGGGCTGCTGGAGTGTGTGTGTGTGTGTGTGTGGGTGGGTGAGCTCCTTGTGGAAGGACTTTGCGTTTGGGCAGCACCTCACACGACTTGCTTTAGTCTCAGGTGCAAGGTGAATATTCACGTTTTTTCCACACTTCCCAAAAATTCTCTTGCAACACATTTTGAGCTGTTCTTTGTTTACATAAATGTTTGTCTCTGACAGCATTCAGAAGGCTTCATGAATTTATGATGTGCTCCAGATTCAAGCACGCTTTTTCCCTTTTCTCGTTTTCCTTCTTTTTTCCCCTCAAAACCACTCTTTTCTCCCAAATTTTGGTGATGAAATGGCAGGAGGAATGCATATTTCAGCAGGCTACTGAGAGGCAATGTAAACACCATCTTTCATGGAAAATCAGTTTGTTCAAGTTCAAAAGCAGCCCAGCCTCTCCACTTGATCAATTTGCCTGTCATAGGAGATGATTTTAAAAGTGGTGATTATGTCCTATCTTGTCTCTTGCAACTTCAGGCAAGGAGAGAAAATGAAGTGTAGCATTTGATTTTAACTCTGTTTTTTTCCTGATTTTTTTTGGTGATGGCGGTAGTCAGAGAGCAAGCAAAGGGGTGCCCTGAGGGGTGAGGGATACCAGGAACAGAGGAGTTTCCACGAGGCTGCTGTCTGCTGAGTAAACTAATTGGAAACTGCATGTAAACCAGCTCTGCTCATCTCACCGTGCCTGCACCAGCTGGCCCTCAGGAGCTGCTCTGCCCCATCCCCTCCCTTGCAGTGGGGAAGGGGACCTGCAGTGGCAGGAAATGGGCTTTTAGGGACAAAGCTGCTCAATCCTGGGGAGAGGGTGCTCGGCATCCTTGGCTGCATGGCCACGTCCTCCAGCCTTGGGATGCTGCTGCCATCTGCTTAAAGGCTGTGCAAGAACCACAGGTGTGGTTATGGGGAGGGGATGGTGTGAAACCACCCGTGCTGGGCAGCTCTAGCTTGGCATTGCTGATGGAAAGAGATGATGGAAAAAACTCCACTGATGCCATTCAAACTGGGGCTGAATGGAGAAGCAGGGATCAAACCCTCATTCTGGGCAAGCCAAGGGGCTCAGCAGGCTCCAGAAATGGTGTTTGCACTGGTAGCAGCCCGTGGGATGTGTGGGAGCTGGTGCCTCTGGCCAAGCAGCTGCCCCCGTGCTGAGCCCATTTATCCACACATACAATGTTGGGAGAGTTTAGTTTTGGGCTGAGGGAGCCCTGAGGGGAATCAGCCTGAGGAGGAAAAGCATTTCTGCCAGAGAGGGGAGAAATGTCATCCTCATTACCCCAGAAATAAAATCCTTTAGAAGGATTGAGAGGTGCAGGTATCTTTGGTTTTTTTGTTTAGCTTGTATGGAAACATTTCAAAAACAGATGGCAGAGCAGAGATTTATTTCCCGTTAAGTGCAGAGGGCTGGTGCACAGGACCTTATCTGCTTGTGGGCCCTGTAATAAACCTGCCAGCAGGTGATTTAAATCCAGTTTTTCTGATTGGGAGAGTACTGAAAGGAGAAGGGTTTATTTTACTTAGGAATTTTATGGCCAATGTTAGACTTTTAAGATGCAGGAATGATCAGGGCATGGCTCTGTAGCACCAGAGACGTTCATTTCTTTAATAAAGGATCTTTCCTGAGTCAGAAAAATGAACCATTTTCCATTATTTAGCAGCTGAGCTGCCGTTGCTGTTTGCATGAGTGACAGACACAGCTACTTTATATCTCAGTTTAGGAGTTGTTGTCAATTAGCCACAGCTTTTGCTTAGCAGCTAGACTCCTGCCACAATGGGAAAAGAGGGCTGTCTAATGGATGCTGCAGCTCTTGAAACAAACATTCATGCTACAGCTTCAAAAAAGGAAGAAATTCACACCAAAAATAAGACAGAGCCCCTGTGCCCTAAAAGGGAGCCTTTGAGCAGATGGAGCAGGTTTCCATGCAATAAGCAGTAATTAGAGACTCAGCAGAGTTGGTAGCTGCTGACTGGTCTTGGTACCCAGATTTCTGGTTGAAAAAGGAAAAATCCAGGATGAATTTTGCAAGGAGCTGGTCTGGATGTCCGTGTGGGGCAAGACCCTTGCCAGTGTGAGCACCTGGTGTGGTGAAAGACAAGAGCCACTGGCCCCCAGTGCCTCTGTCCCTGACTCGATGGGGTCACAGCAGTCTGAAATGGCACGGGGGCACTCAGGGGGCTGGGGGCAGCAGGCACTGATAGCACAAGGTCTGATTGTCTTTCACTGAGTGCAGGGAGGACACAACACACACACAGTCCAACAGGCTTTTAACAGGTTGCAGCAGAGGCACCCCGAGAGGATGGTAAGAGCTTTCTAGAAGCAGCAGAGCCCTTTCAGGGCAAGCTCAAAGGCCAATGGGCCTCAGCCTCTCCAAATAATGGGAATTAGAGCTGGAAAAGTTGGCAAATAAAATGCCTTTCCCATCTCTGGAGGTTGGGTACAGCCTGTTCCTGAGCATGGCTGGTGTTCAGCCATGCAGGATTTCTGCTGTTCCCTTGGCAGAGAGCTTTGCAGCCCAGCAGACCTCTCCTGTGTTCCACCTACAGTTCTCCTTCTTTGCTTCATTCCATCGTTTATTGGATGACCTGTGTTCCCAACCCTCCATCCCTACCACCCATCCAAAGCCAAACCCAGGCAAATCCTTTAAATGGGCACAAATGGTTGAAAGTGAGTGTGAAATGCTCAAGAAGAGGAGCTGGGTCTGGCATGCAAATACCCAACATGTAAATGCATTTACAGCTGGAGGTTATTTGGAGAAGAGAGGGCAAGGACATGAAACACACGTGGTGATGAGCCATAGATTATGCTCTGAAAACACTCAGAAGGCAGTTCCAGTCACGCTATCTAATTCATCTCCCACTAAGACATTCTGCTCCAAGGTGTTTGGAAATAATGGAGTAGCTTAGATACTAACATTATTAAATCCTCATCTCTGACAGCTATGAGAATTAATATACAAAGGTTTCTTCCACTTTTTTTTATATAATGCAGCACAGTTACTCATTTCAGGTCTTTTGCTTAGGAGTAGCCCACTGAAAGTTATTAGCAAGAATATTGGTGCAAAAAGGCTCAACTCCATTAAAAAGGAGAAACAAGAGATAAACAGAAGATAGCATGAATTTTATTGCAGTTGAGACATTTTACTCTTTTCAAATATTAATAATTTGTCATTCTTTCACCTGTAGATTTCAAAGGGCTTGAGAGAAAAAAGTGGGTACCACTGAAGCCATTGTCTGTCCTCTGCATCATCCCCATGAGGTGCCCTGGGGCAGTAGCCCAAAGCCAGTGCTGAGGCTCTCTCTAAGGGCTCTCTGTCTGCCCCAGCATTGGCATTACTTGGTTCTTCTGCTGGCTTTGATTTGCACCAGCCCATTATAATTTTTATGGGGAGTCACAAGCAGAAATGAAGAGATGGAATTGTTGTTCTTTATTGCTGAAATCAAAGACAGCTCCGCAGAGGAGAGCCCAGATGGGATGCCCATCTCATCACCTCCTTGGTGGGATGAAGCTGGACAGGCCATGGGAATTGGGGTATTTCCAGACACTGCACTGAGGAGCTGCTCTTCAGACATTCCCTTTTAAACCCCAAATGTCCATGTCCATTGGGCACCTTATTTCTCTTATTATAGTGTCATAATGAGATTACTGGAGTCTGCTGTAAGCCTTGGGGGACAGGCATCATCTCCCAGGTACAGCTTCAGCTGTGTCTTCTTGAAGTGTCCTGCTCATCCAGAGTTAAAGCATCTCCCTCCCTTTCTAGGGAGCCCTTACCTTAAATGTGTAAGAAGGCTTTGTTGCATTTAACCCCATGGGGAAAGCCAAAGGGCAGTCATTGTTTTGGTTCCTGCACCAACCAGCAAACTCTCAGATGGTTTCCCAAGCTGCCCTGGGCCCTCTGTCCCCTCCTCAGAGGGCTGAGAGCTGGAGCAGCCCCAGCTCTAACTCATATCTGTCAAAAGGCTCATCCCTTAGGTGTGTGGAATCTGGGAATTGTTGTAGCAGACTCCAGTCTGTGGGACTTCATCATCTGAGTTATTATCTCCAAAATGCAATTCTCTCCCTCAATGGCAGTCTCCTATTGAAAATGTTCTCTTTCAGCAGGGCACTTGCATTTATTTACTGCACAGCTTCTCCCATTAGTATAATCATTACTCCTTGGACTGGGTTTGAATTCAGAGCATCCCACTGTGGTACTTAAAGAATTAATTACAGTGATGAAAGAATTCCTCTAAAGACTTCTATGAATTGGTCTGGTTGAAGTGTTTTAGCTTTACTTCAATTGGTGCAGCTCTTGTCAAAGGATGGTGAGAAAATGCATGGGTCAGTGATTTAGATGAGGCAAATTATGTTAGAAACATTGATTTGATTTAGAAAGTGAGCTTTCAGATCACAGGGAATTGCCTGCTTCTTCCTCTGCCGTGCTGATTCTCCCTGAAGATGAGCAGAGGCAGATAATTCAGGGTTAAAGTAAGTGGCTCTTGTAAAAGGTTTGTCAGAGAGTGAGGAGAGATGGGCTGACACACATCTTTAGATAAACCATTATTGACCCATATATTGCTATCTGTGCATCAGCTGGAGTCACAGACGGGTGGGAATGCTTATAAACACACTCAGGCAGTTCATGTGGCTTGCTAAAGAATTGACTCCTTGTTTTTAGGTTTGGCTTTTTTTTTTTTTTCTCCCCAGGAATGGTTTTCCCATGGAGCATACCTTCAGAACTGGCACCGATCTGGGGATGTGTTCTGTGTGGCTGCCTCAGCCAGCTCTGCGTTGCCTGGCTCTGTGCTTAGTCATTCCTGGGGCTGGCAGTTTGCTTTTCCCGAGCTTTTTCACTTCCTCGGATCAAACTGAGCGTTTCCTCCTTCTGTCCCTTGTCTTCATCTTAAAGGGGCTGCAGTCCGTGGGCTGCAGTGGGGTCATGCCCAGCAGGTCGGGCGGTGTCCCCTCGGGGGGTTGTTCCCAAAAAGCACCTTCTGAAGGAGCACTTCCCTTCCCTGCATGCTCAGGGGCTCCTTCTGAGCTCTCCTCCCGGCCAGCTGGGTGGGAGTGGTGGGCTGTGAGTGCAAAGGCTGCTGGCTGGGACCCACATTGCTCCTTCCATCCCTGAGTCGCTCTGAGTGGGCTCCCCGTGCTTGTCAGGGAAGTAGGGATGGAGCCTGGCAGCGTGTCAGTTTGTACTTTGTAAAATCTGTCTTTTTAAAAAAAAGGTTAAGGAGATGACTTTTGCCTAGCAGTGCTTTTTGTTTCTTTCTCACCTTGCAGAACCCTCTACATTGCAGATTGTTTGCTGGAGTGCTGAGAGACCTCATTTTTGGTCTGTCTAGCACTGGTGGTATTTGTCTCCATAGCTTCAGCACCAGCAGCTCCCTTGGCATGGAAATGCAGGAGTGGGCTCTGCTGTGCCTGTGCCATTCCCTCTCCCCGGGGTGGGCACGAGAGAGGGGCAGAGCCCAGGGGTACCGACACAGTGGGGCCCAGCCTTTGGCAGGGAAAGGGTTGTGTGCACGTTCCTGTGCTTGCAGAGAGCCTTTTCCATGGCCAGCCTCAGGCTGGGAAGTGAGATGACAAGTGCAAGGAGAGAAATGATGCTGGGGAGAGCTGGAACGGAGCCTCCCGCCAGCAACTGAATTCAAGGCTGCAAAAAGAAGTTGCAAAAGTAGCAATCCATCTGTCCACTTAGTGGGAGAAGCCTAAGATCATTTCACAGTAATCAGCCCCCTGGTGTTCAAAAAAAACCCAACCAAAAATACTGCAGGTTTTTGCTTCACTGTGGCAAAATCTAAAGCAAATTAATGTTCTCAGAGGCTGTGAGGCTTTTCCCCCCTCTTTTTGACAAGTAGGGGCTGTATCAAGTTAAAAATAATATAAGAAACAAAGGACTATCTTTGTTTTTTTAGATAACCATGTTTTTGCCGTACATTTCAGAGATTTTCTGTCCTCACTGGAACTCTCTGGTTTATTACCAAGAGGGTTTTGGCAAGGGGGTGTTTTTGTGCAGGGTCAGCCTGATGGTGAGCAGGGTCATCATCACTGACCTCGCAGTGGCACATTCCCAGGGTGATGCATTGTGCAGGTGCACTCCCATGCTGCAGCTCCTTGGCTCTATCAGTGTCTCCCATAAAAGCCACAATATTCAGGGATTTTAATTTAGTTGTAAAAACTTGCTTCAGGCACTACAAAGTTCAGGAGTGTTTGTTTGTTTATTTATTGTAATCTCATTTTATTCTTCCTTTCCCCCTAACTGTGAGGGCATAGAGGAAACAAGCTCCAAAGATGATTCTTGCTTATGAGAATTGAGCAGCATTGAGTTGGAGGAAGATCACTGATTTCTGCCTCTGTGTGTGGAGACATTCATTCAGATTAAAGGAGAGGCAGCAAATGGGGAGGTTTGAATGTGCCAAGCTTGAAGGTGACCATAAGGAAGCCTTCTTGCAAAACACTGCTGGAGAAAGATGTTGAGGGTGAGTGTTTCCTCATGCCAGGTGTGGGTGGCACGGCCCTGGAAGGATGTCCCTGCTGTCCCCAGCCAAGGCTGCAGCCACCTTTGGCTTTGGGGGTGCCTGGGGCTGTGGGGAGCAGAACTGGACCTGAGCACACGAGCGAGGCACAGCAGGACTTTGGTGTGGAACCAGAGCTGCTGAAATGCAGCAGCTGCTTTGCTGCTGCACAACAATTTGTAATTAAAACACAACTTGCCATCCTGATTAGGTTAAGCATTTAAATTCATTTGCAATTTTTTCCCCCCTGTATTGTGTAATTAGCAACATATGACGCTTACATTAGCTGAGTTAAAAGTTATAATGATTAATTTGCACATCAAAGCCTCCCCATGAATCAACCGGTGCACTGCACCAGAGTGAGCTCCAGTGCCCACATGAACACATCCCTGCCTGCTGCAGGGGCACCATGGAGGCTCCAGGAGCTGGTTCCTGATGGTTCAGTCCTTCTGCAAGGCAACAGGGTCCCTGTGCCCCGAGTCACTCCGTAAGTGACAGTGTGACCAGGATGTGGCCATGCCTCTCTGATGCATCCTGAAGCACCTGACTGGCCGCGCACCTGGGAGCCCTTCAAAGTCATGGTGTGACATTACTGGTGGTTCTAGGGCTTTGTGGATATAAGCATTGCTCTAAAGTGTTTTGGCCAAATTCTGATTGTTTTTACCCAGGTTAATCTTTGATTATGAGTTTTGCCTGAAGGCTTTGTAAGTCAGATTGGAGCTCTAACTGGTAAAGAACCTTGTTCAAGCAAGCCAAAACCAACAAGAAAACTACTATAAGCTAATTATAAAGAATGTCTTCTTCCTTTCTTATCCAGTCATAATATTGTCTTTCTTTCCACCTTCTGCTGAGCTGTGAAAATATTCTGCAAAATGATATTTTTGAGTAGATGGAAAAGTACACCCCTGTCAACAATATTTTTCTATTGTTCATCAGAGACAGGCTTCATAACAGAAGAAATCTGTGCTGGAAAAGTACATCAGCTGCAAACAGTTTATTCAAAGTCAGCTCAAATAGCAGGGAGGGTTTTTGAGTTCCTGCTCCAGCTGAAGTTGAAATGCAGAATGCAGCTTCTAATATTTCAGAGACATGAATGGTGCAGGTCATAATAATGTTTTGCCATTTTCACAAAAGATGGGTTTTCTGTTAAAGCTTCCAGTGGAAAAAGGGCTGGAGGAGTTGAAATATTTACCTACTGTTTGAGTTCCTGTATGAGGGTGCCATCTCCTTCCCTGGGGCAGTGTGGGGGAGTAGAAAATGAGTTCCCACCTTTTTTGGTCCACGTACCTGTGTGAGTGTCCATGCACATGGATGCACTGAAGTTAAGTTGGTGGGGTGTTAAATGTTTCACTTTTCCAACCATCAACTTCAATTGAATTTCATAAGCCATTAAAGTTCTCTGCTGCTGTCTTTGCTCTTCCAGTCATGTGAGCTCCAGCCATTTAGCTGTGGGTCCTGAGGCATGATTGCTCTGTGGAGCAGCAAATTGGTTCCTGATGTAAAATCTTTTTTTATATATATATATACGTAATTTTTCTTTCTTTTTTGATCTCTCTAAGTCATTGTGAGTGGTGTTACAGTGTTGGGCTGATGATGGGAATCTTCAAGCTTGGCTTTTTCTGGTCCAGTTCTGGATCCCTCCCACAGCATCTTTTAAAAAGCTTTTGTGCCTGGCTTGAATGGCAAAAACTTATAGAGGAAGAAGTTTTTTTTGGTGTGTTGTTGTTTGTATATTTATCTTTAGAATCATGGTGCAAAGATTGGACTGGGGTTTTGGGTTTTCTCCCTGTAGAAATGTTTATGAGGATGATAGTTATTTGGATCAAAAGAGATCTTTTGGCAGTCCTCTGACTTTGATTCAGTACTGGCAGTGTGACAAATAATGAAAAAGCAATCATTTCCCCTTCTCCCACTTTTATTCTCAGGATAAATGAATGGTTAAGATCTCTGTGCTCAAAAATAATTGCTCATGGCTCTTACAGAAAAAATGAAAATCCATAACACTCACCCTTTAAACAGAGGATTTGATCTTTCCTGTTGGTTTGTGTTTTGCACTGCTGAGCGTCTTTGTTGCCAGTCTGAGCCTAAACTGGACAAGGCTGATGTGCAGGCTTTGCAGACTGAGTCTGGGGGAAGGAAAACTGGATAAGGAATTTCCCTTCTTTGGAAAGCAGTTCCCATGGTGGGAGTTGAGCAGCAGGGATGAAGCAGGCTCTTGCTGCCAAGGTCCATTGGTAGAACAGTTTTGCACAGCATAAAGTTAAAGAATTTGACAGAATACAGAATGAATGGGAAAAAAGTGTAACTTTAACCTGCCATGTGATTTTAAAGTAGCTCAAACATCAATAAATCTGTGTGTGTGAGTGACTGCTGGGACCTGCTGGGCAGCTCTCAGTGTGCTCCTCCTCCAGCTGCCTGGGGTTGATGAACAG
This sequence comes from Fringilla coelebs, assembly GCF_963513975.1. Lineage (NCBI taxonomy): Eukaryota > Metazoa > Chordata > Aves > Passeriformes > Fringillidae > Fringilla > Fringilla coelebs. Next base: position 14,145,544 of record NC_140043.1, read on the forward strand.
ATGGAGGTGTCCACCAGTGCTTTGCCAGGCTTTCTCTCCTTCCTTTCTTTCCTTGCTTTCATGGCAGTGGATGTGAGGATGAGCTGCCATATTTTACATCTTCCCTCCCCAAGCAGCCAAGTGGTGCTGAGTGACCGAGCTGGCTGCCCATCCCAAGGACTGTGCACTGCACCCTCCTGGAGCTTTAACCTCCCATCATTTCCAGCAAAGCCAGGCATGAAAGATTAGGCTGGGTCTGAATTCTTTATTTGGGGATAACTGCAGCAGTTCCTCTTTTTGTTTTTAAATCCTGCTAATTGGTGCTCTCAGCCTCAGCTCCAGCTTAATGAAGGCTGCTGTCTGGGAATCATCACAAACAGTTATGGAAATGCATTTAAATGCTTAAATCTGTTGTACTTTTCTCTTTATGGGCTTATTCCTTCAAAAAGCATAACTGTGCCCAGGGTCCCTCCCTGCCCAGGATGAGCTCTTTCCGTGAGCCCTGTGGTGGGGCTCTGCACCTCTGCAGCACAGAGGGTACAGGGGGGGTTTGTGCCAAAGCAGGGAGGGATCCCTTGTGCTGAGGGAGCAGCATTTTCAGTCTGTTTGCTCCAGATGGGCCCTTTGGGCGCTGGGCATGAGGGCTGAGAGAGCATCCAGCTTCCCTCCTGCACCCTGCTCCTCTGACCTGCCCTGCACAAACATCACTGACAACCCAGTCAAATGAACAGAGCTGCTGTGGCTGCACTGCTTGTGTCCCCCTGTCTGGCAGTCAGTGCATGTCTGTCCCTCTGTTCCTGGTGCTGAGAACCCTGCAGTTGCACAGAGGCAGACAAGGTTGAAGCTAAAAGCAAAGGAAAGGTCACAGGGTGGGTTTTCCCATCATGGCTTCTCCAGGTGGTCCTGGGAGGGATTTGGACAAGGGTTTGTGGTTTCTCCAGAGGCAGGGGAACAGCATGAAGTGAAACAAGGGCTTGTGTTTAAAGAACAGCGTGGGGTATTGTTTATTCGTGCTCTGGTTAGAGGGAGATGTGAGTGGTCTAATTCCTGTATTTTAAGAGCAACCTTCAGCCCATGTGATGGACAGGGAAGATGAGAAGAGACTGCTACAAGCCAAAAGCAGCAAACCCATGAAGCAGAGCCTGAGACAGCTTTAAAGCTATGAACATAATTATCCGAGGAGTCTGCCAAGGAACCAGATGCTGTAAATGAAAGAATAACTTCCATGGCTTGGCATCTGTCTGCGATCCAGGGAGAGGAGGAGAAGCAGGGAACTGCATGCAGGGCTGGGAAATGGTTGCTCCAGTTGCAAAATGAGTACCTTCAAAATTCTTTAGTCTATACTGGCATTTTTGTATGGAGGAGAGGGAACCTGCTGGAAAGAAGAGAAGGGAGGTCAATGTGCTTGTCCTGTGGGCAGTTTGACTGTGTTCTGCAGGTTTGATGTCAGTGTTATGTGGTTGGTTGGCTTCTGGGAAGATCTGGGTGCTGTGGCAGCTTAAGCAGGTGGTGATAAATGAGGAAGATGTGACTGGGCTGAATTCTGAACCTTTTGGGACCCGTTTGTGCCCAGAACCTTACAGAGCACTCTGTTCTCCATGCATGGATGAGCTCAGTTGATATTTAAAATAAGTGGCTGCATGTGACTTGTTTGAGGTCAGGTCACTCTTGGCAGTGCTCTAGTTTCAAAAACCAAACTAGAAAGTTCCTGCTATTTCTCTCCCCAATTTATTTTTACAATTACTGTTAAAATAATTGCAGTCCTAGCAAAGGTAAACAGCTGGGTTCGACATAATCAGTACATAAACAATATCCATCATTTCCATGGTATAAAACCTCTGCCACAGCATGTTCCTGAGGCTGCATCTTAGGGGAAAAATAGAAAACCTTTATGGGAAGGGGAGCAGAAAATCAGCTGGGGTCCTCATGGATTGAGTACATGTGGATATCAGCAGCAGTGTTGGCAGCAGTGGTGCAATCTCCTTTCTGCTTGTGCTGCAGCCAAACACCCCAGAAAAAGGGGGTGATGACAGAGCTGCACATGGGGCATCCTCAGAGCCAAGTGAGTGGTGCTTCCTGGGGTGCACAAACAGAACTTGCCTCTCCCAGCTGGGAAATAAAGGCTGGGATCAGTGAGTAGAGGTTATAGGGGAACTTCATGGGATTTCAGGCCAGGATAGCAGAGTTTTTCAAGCCAGGAAGAGGAAGAAGAGCTTTGCCCATGGGTTAGAGATTTTTTTTACTGTTTTAATAACCTCATTTTTTACTCTTATTTGACTCTGATCAGTAGAAAATATGTTCAACATGCACCTTGGGTGCACAGGATGGGATGGACATGGCAGTGTGATGGAGGGCTTGGGACTGGGGGACATCATCAGCATCCCAAGGAGCCTGGCAGGGAGCAGGGAGGAAACTGGAGGTGAACTCAGCTGCTGCCTCTGTGCACTTAAAACCTGCTGTATGTGCATCCTTGTTTTCAAGCAGCTGTGGTTATTCTGCCTCAAAATAACAAACCTTTTTTGCAAGCAGGAGTTGGGGGCAGGCCTCTGTATTGCTGCAGCTTGGGGACACAGTCATGTGCAAGTCAGAGAGCCACAGCATGTTGAGTGCTGAATGACTCTGCTTATTAATATAATAAACCAGAGGAACACACTGTCACGACAGTCTCTGCAGAGAGAATCCAGGGGGTTATTTTAACCAAAGCATATTAAATCTTTCTGTCTCCTGAAATTGCACCCTGGAGGTATGGACTGGAGGGTAGGAGGGGTAGGAACATTTAACAAGGGTTTGCAGGAGTTTTTATGCATATCCTGGTCTCCAGAACAGTTGCTCTGCTGTCTGGGGTTTTATATCTTCCCATCACTGTAGTTAAGTTCCTCAGACATGAGATGGAAAACATTCTCTCTTTTATTTTCTTCTCCCTTCATTCTCTATTTTCAAGATGAAATTTTCTCTGCTGTAGCACTGATACAAGACCTTTCCTTCAGATGTGCTATATGAGAACATGCTGTCATCCTTTCTGAAAGCTGTGAAGTGTGTGCATGTATATTCTGTATGCTCAGGCACACACTATACAGAGATACATGTGTATATACATGGGGGTTTTCCTCTCTCTCTCAGATAAAATAGGCTTTTCTCATCTCTTTAACAAAAACTGAGTGTTGTTAGCTGACAGAAGATAGAATTCTCACCAGGGTACCCTGATGGGCTCACAGCTGCATCTGCTGGGATTGGTGGATTGATTCAAGGGCACTCCTGCCCTGCACCCCTGGCTGGGATTTTGGTCACTGGGTGCATGGGTAGGTTCACCAGACCCTTGGAGAAGACCTGGTGTGGGTTAGTTAATGGCAACAGCCCAGCTGCCTCTGTGAGAGCCCACAGAGAGACTTTTGTGGCTCCAAAAGTGGCCCCACTTTTGGGGGACAGCACCTTCCAGGAGGCTGCACTCCCTGACAGGGAGGGAGGTTAAAACAAAAAGGCAAGGTTGGCAGAGAGAGCAAGGTGAGGGGCATCCCTGCTGATCCCCTGGAGGTATTTTGTGTTCTCTGTCTGCCAAATGCAGAGTACACTGGGCTGCTCCTTGCTGCTTTGCTTGGGAGTGGAGCTGGAGCAGCCCAGAGCAGAGGATGTGTCTCCCCTTTGCCAGCCTCTGGTGAAAAATGTGCCCACATCTCCCTGTATTTCCTGTGTGCTGGCCTGACACACAAGCAGCTTTTCCTTCTCTTTTTCTAATCATGGAGAGGGTTCAACACATTGTCTGAAATAGCTTTTTTGCCTCAACAGGGAGGTTCCTTGAGGCAGTAATTGACTCTTTCTTTCAAGCAATGGCATTTTACCTGGGAAAGCAGCCAGTTGGTATTTTCAGCACAGCAGAATTCTGCCTTGCTTTGAAAGGAGCTGGTTCCAGATCCTCCTTGGTTTTTTTTCCCCCCTTAGGATGATGTCATTTTACTTTGTGCACTCTCTACCATGCTGTACAGTCTCTCCAGCTCCTTGGGAAACACTTCCATTAGACAGGCACTTAATTTTATAGGAACAGCACCTGCAGGACCAACAGGTGAATAATCTGGAGTCCTCAGCTGCATCATGGGCAACTGAAATACCCTTTAAGTGACCCTGAAAAGAAGGCTGAATTCCTAGTGATGGTTTTTTCTTTTCCATGAAGAATCATAGGATGGAATGTGTGATAACACAATTGAAAGTGAAGAAAATGCTGGATATGAGCAAGAAAACTGAAGAGACCAGGAGAGAAAGTTTTTCAAAGCAGAAACAAACTGTTCTCCATTCTTAGTTTCCATGCCAATTTAACGTATTCATGAAAATTGCCTCAATTTAACTTCAGGGGAGAAAAGAAGCTACAGGGTTGCTGTAGCTAAAAGGCTGCATCCTGTTTTAGTAAGTTTGCTATACTTCAAATTTTTATCTAGAGGGGTTTTTAATGGTACTTTCTACCAGCAGCTCTCCACACCTGTTTATTTTTAAAAAGCACTCTGCAAGCTGCAGGAAAAAGATGCTAAGCACAGTTATCCCTGTTCTGCAGGTAGAGGGAACTGGCAGAGATGTGCAGTCACTTTGGTCTCTGCCAGAGCCAGGAAAACAGATGAGCCTTTAGCTCCTGAATCCTGCACAACACCACACAACCCTGTCTGGGAGTCATCCTGCAGTGTGTGAGTGGAGCAGGAGGTGCTGGGCTGAGCTGGTCATCCTGCTCAACTCAACCTTGTTTTACGTGCCTGCCCTTGAATTACACCTGTGTGACAGGAATGAAAGCAGTGGTGAATATTTTGGGTTATGTACTCTTGTATAGCAGAGGCACGAAACCTTGATAGAAACCTTGATAGAAACCTTGATAGACTTGGCTGCTTGTCTGGCCTCTCTTACCAGTTAAGTAATCTGGGTCTGAATTTTCCCCCTGCTCTGGGCATTGGTTTTCCCCTCTAGTGCTTCTCTTCTCTTCCTTTCTGCATTGTTCATGTGCCCACACTCAGCTGGGATTTAAGAAGCACTTCATGGCTTTGCATGATGGAACTGGTAAGTTCTGCTCAGCTCAAGGTACATAAAAATGCACTGTGAGCCTGCCATGCTGCTGCTGTCACTGCTTCCTCTGCAAGGTCTGTGCAGCCACCCAGCAAAGCAGAGCTGGTCACTGCCCTCTCTCCAGGACAGCCTTGGGCCCACAGGGATGGGACATCTGGAGTGAGAGACTTTGTTAACACAGCAGCACCACCTCTGCCCATCCACCCCCAGCAGCTATGGGAACTGACCACAGAGCACAAGCCTGATTTGTTTTCTAGGAGGTTTTGATCCATGAAATGCAGGGACAGGGTTTCCCTCCTGGTACCTGGAAGAACATGATCCTATGCAGTAAATTAGCAATGCTGTCCTGCCTCTGCTTAGGAAAGGGCACTAAGGTGTTTTTTTGTGCTGTGCCTCTTGAGATGAGCTAGAGACTGTAGTTTCTGGGTGTACTATATCCTCCTCAACATTTAAAAAAATGAATATCCTTAAGAAAAACAATAATACATTTTCAGAATTTTCGAACTTCCTTTATGCAGTGTGGGAGTGATCAAGGTACAGACACAGATCCTGCAGCGTGCTTAGGCAGAGGCACCAAAGTTTGCAGAATATGGGTTGTAGATTTCAAGGTCTTTCAGTCCAAAGTTAGATCTTTTCCGTCTTTGCAAGTGTTTCTGATGCTGCATAAGTACTGTCTTTGAGGTTTACCAGCAGCTAACATTATCACACACTTCCATTTAAAGCAAAGTCAGTGCCTCTTTTATATCTCTACGAGAACTAAGAAAGCCTTCTTCACAGCATTGCAGACAAATGGAGATTGACAGTTATTAGTTGATGGTCTAACTGCTCTGACAGGCTTTGATGCAGAGGGATTTTCAGTGATTGACTCTGAGGCATCCCTCATGTCTGCTTCACAGAGATGCTGAATCCACTCTGTCCCTGCTGACCATTTATTTGGTCCCCACTGGGTATCTCGGGCTCCTGGGCAGTGAAGGTGCTGATAACTGAGCAAAGTGGGCAAGTTGCCCAGCAGAAACCTCCTGTTTGCAGCAGATGCTGAAAAGGGGACTGAGAAGCTGGTTTTTTTCACCATGGCCTTGTTTGGGCATATTTGGAGGCAATACAGAAATGGAAGGATTATGTAGTTCACATTGCAGGTCACTTTTAGCAATTATCACCATGAATTTAGCACCTAATCTGTGTCTAACAAATCTGAATTAAATCTTTAATTGAAGATTAAAGGACTTCATGTGAGAAGTACCTAAATATTAAACAACCTGTTCACCTGCTATTGCTTGGGTGTTCAGTGTCTCTCCTGCGTGAGGCCAGAGCTGCAGATCACAGCTCCCTTTATCCAAGGATGAGCAGCATCCCTGTGCTTCAGGCTTTGGGCAGCAAGGCTGCCCCATCTGCAAGCATGGCTCACACCCCCAGCACTGCTCCAGAGCCCTGGCTGTCCCTGCAGCCCTCAAACACGACGCTTTTTGTTTGTCACAGCTGTCAGGGACTCTGTCAATCTCTGGTGCTGTTAATGCATCCCGAGCGAATCCTGAGCAAACCTTTCTGGTAGCTGGGAGAAATTTACTCTCTGCTGATACTTAGCAGCAGAAAGAAAGGAAAAACAATTATTGCTCACAAATCAGTGGGGCTGTGCCCAAGCCCTCTGATTCCCAGGCTGCTTTTTGAGTCTCTTTCTGGGCATGGTAAGCTTTGCATCGAACTCGGCCAGCACCACCCACTGCTTCCTGCGATGCTCCGGAGAAGTGGGAGTTAAATTTCCTTAACTCACGTAGCAAAAGCAGAGCCCTTATTTATTTTGCCTGCTGTTATTGGTGCTGCCGCTCGTCGCCAGTATTTGGATTGCTGTGGAATGTCTGTGCCCTGGGAGCAGGGGCAGGGATGGGCACACGGGGACCATTGCTAAGCAACCCAGCGGGAGCGCGGCGTGCCCCGCGCTGTCCCCGTCACACACCCGGCCCCCTCTGCCCGCACGGCTCCGCATCCCGCAGCCCCATCGATGCCATCGATTGGGGGAGGCTGCAGCCATCTGAAGTTCAGCAGAAAACGGCGCTGCCTGTTGCTGGTGGCACAGGACTGCTCTTCCCGGGGAATTGATGCTCATGGCTATTGATTGGAAAGCACTTTGCATTGCACTGAATGTCACTCTAGTTAGTTCATAAATTTATGGATGCCATTCTGCATTTGCCACAAACTTTCCTGCTTTCTGCTTTCCTTTTTTCAGGAGAGTTTGAAAAAAAAAAAAAAAGGCAACGTGATCTGAACAAATGGAGATATGGGAGTAAGATCATGGCTTTTTAATTTGTATTTATTCTGTGTCTTGAAGAGCAGTGTTCAGCTACCTCTGCTTTCTAATTTTGCCTTTTAACGTGGTGTGAAGCCCATGGAGACTCGTTAGATGTTGATATAATGATATTGGTAAAATATTGGTATTTGGAAATGATTGTCAGATAACTTTGATTTTCCATGCACAAGTGCACAGTAAACACACGCATTTATCTAATACTTAGGAGACAGCTTTAGTCTTTCAGATATTCACTGGGTAATTGAAAACAAATGTTAGCTTCTCTTTAATAGTGCTCCACACTAGTCACAGTGCAGTGTGACCGAGTTCTCATTTTAGTATTCTTCAGAGACGTTTGAAGTATGCAGCCTCTTAAATCTGAGCTGACTTGGAGCTCTCTGTAAAGTGCATTATTGCAGCTGTTGGAGGAGAGTCTGTCGTGTTTGCTCCTCCAGGTAATGCCTGACCTGTGTGGATTGGAGGCCCTCCTTGCAGCCGACCAACTTTCTGGGCTGGAATTTGGTAAAAACCTCAGCAGAGGTTCTGGTGTGGCAGCTCCCAGCTGGGAGGCAGCTTCTCCCCGTGGCCTTGGGGTGTGGTGGCCCCAGTGGCTGCCCCAGCAGGGTCTGCATGGCCACCCTCCCTGCAGGGCACTGCTCTGTGTCCGTGCTGTGCAGCAGCACAGAGGGGCTGCCCTGCCCTGGGAGCCAGGCTGGGGCTGCTGTGCCAGCTCTGATCCTGCACACCACGTCCCCAGGGCCACCAGCTCCAGGTGCGCTCTCAGCAGTTTTGCTGTGGGACAGCACTCCAGAGGCAGCCTGGCCTGGCTCTGCAGTGAAGATCCATCCCTGGGTCATGCCCCATGGCTTTTCACAGCTAGCCAAAGACAGCAGGGCCTTTTGCTTCCCCTTGCATATTGACTTTGGGCTGGTGATGCTGAGGAGGAGTGTGCCACATGTGGGATGTATCTTGTCTAACAATTAGTCATCCTGAAAGGGTGGTTTGCTTCTCTGCTCAGTCGCTGCAGGGAGTGGGCTGCTTCAGAGGCAATTTGTCCTGCTTTCACCCTGGTGTCCGTGCACAGGGGAGCGAGATCCCTGCTCCTGCTGGGGGGAGAGGGGCAGCCTGGCCTTGGTCTGGACGGGGATTTCCACCCCATGTGTGCCCTCACCCAGCCCTGGAGCAGAGGAATATCCTCCTCCCCTGCCATGTCAGCATGGGGATTTTCTCAGGTGGGAAGGGACCCTCAAGCTCTGCTGCGGAAAAGCGGCCACCACAATTCTCTCCAAAGCACAACAGGTTTGCTCTTGGCAGAATAAACCACTGCTGAAGAATGGAACTAATTGAAGAGATTTGAAGTGCATTTATCCTTTGAAAAGTGAGTCTAAATATAGTGCCGTGGAGTTCAATATCTCTCTTCAAGACATTTAGATCAAATGTACCCATTCTGAGACTTTTATGGTTTTTCTTTTTTTTTTTTGTCTGCAAACCCAACGGCCTACCCTGGGAATTTAAATTCCAGTTGAGGTCCTTTGGACTCATGAATCACTTCCAGTCACAAAGGCACTGTAGTGCACTTGGGACGTGGTAATTATGTTAGTGTTCAGCAGGGCAAAGTAGAGCCCAGCTCACCTCCCTCCTATTGTAGCAGCATTTGGTGCTGTCTTGGGAATAGTAGTAATAGTAGTAGTAGTAATAATAAGAATAATAAAAGGGCTGCCACGAAAGCCAGGGAATCTGACTCAATGCACACAGGCAAGAGAGGCTGGGGAAGCAGCAGCCCTTCCCAAGTGCTCCCCTGCCAAGTCTTTACAGCCCTCAGCTTTTTTTTGGATGAGCTGGGGCCATGATCAAGCAGTGGCTTCTTTTGTGAGACAGCTATATCCAGAAATGCCATTCTCATACACTGAATAAAAATGGAAATTCGTCCCCAAACATCCACATTCATTTGTAAAACAGTTAAGAAATGAAAACTGTCAACACCTGAGACTGAGAGCCCATCTGGCCCCCTGAAAGAGCTCAATTTTCCCTTTGCTGATCTGGGCCAGGTATATAAATGTGGTCGACAAAACAGCAGCAGAGGTGCCTGGGCTCATTTCTGTTTGCATCCATCCACTAGAGACTTCTTTTTTAAGGATTTGCTAGGCTCCTGAATTGTCATCTTCTCATAAAAAAGGAAATAAATCCTTCTGTTTTCCCTGGGCTGCCATTCTCCCCAGATCTGTGCCAGATTTGGGAAGTTCTCTGCCTGTCGTGGTGAAGTTTGGAAATCAACTTAACCCGTGCCTTGCTGTGCACCCTTCTGAAATGAAGTGCTGAAGATTTGTTCTGTTTGTTCATTAAATAAAACTGGTAGAGAAAAGATCACATTCAAATGCATTTTTTTTCCAAGAGTGACATATGCTGTTGACTCACACAAATATGTCTCCTCTGGAGAGTCCCTCGTATGAGAAATCTCAGCACTTCATCTTCAGTCCTTAATGAGAATTTTTCTTCTAGCAGAGCTATTAAAGACTCTGATCTTAATTCTCAGAAAAACACAAAAGATGTCAAATTATACAAATCCAATATTTGATATGTTAATAACCAAAGAGGCTGCAAGAGGGGGAGCAAAAATATAACCTGAGGAGAGGCATTGCCTTCCTGGTGGTGTGCTTCCCCTGGCTGCTGTTTATTGCCACCGTGTTACCTTGGTAGCAGTTTCTGATGCATCCCTGGATAATAAGATGCACACACTAATATGACAAATGTGTGATGTATCAGAGCACACACAGTGCATGCAGGTGAAATTAGGTGTATTTCTTGTTTTGCTTTTTCCTTCTGGTATTCTCCAGGCTGTAAACTCCTTGGGAGTAATTTGCTGACTCGTGTTGTCACGAGGATGGTGTTTCTGCAGCAGTGCCAGGATTTACCTTTGAGGGCTCTGTTCTGCTTTAGGGTGCAGCAGTTGTGGTGTAGGAGCAGAAATGGCATTTTCCCTTTTATTTCAGTGGACAACTAGCAGCTGTTGTAGCATGTGGCAGTTGTATTTTTCTTCCTCTGTGTCAAGGAAGAAAACCTCTCTGAGGTGATACATGCTCAAGTCCTTACCGTGCAGGGTGTAAGGAATGGATGACTTGGAAATCCCAAGGTGCTTTTTTTTTTTTTTGACAATCTTTTGAAAGATGCTCTCAATTGCCACATCACATGGTTTCAATACTTTGTTTCAGCAAAAAATCCACAAGTGTTTCCTCCCATCAATACGTGGAGCCAAGCCCTGAATGGAGGGATGCAAGCTTGATAGGCTGGATTTATCTTGGTGGGCATGGGGACTGAATGAAGCTGAAAGGTTTAAATCCTGACCCAAATCAATTTTTCTTCCTGTTGAGATAGTTCCCCTCTCCTAGCAGAGGAATTGCCACATCAGCTGGGCAATTTAGAGCTGTCTCAGGTGCTGCTGTCAGGCCTGTTCCACATGGGGCTGGTTCAGGGTCACAGTGATGCTTTTGAAGGTCCCAGTTGTATTTCTAGGGTTGTACTAAGTTCAGCACAGTAATGGCAAAGGGCAGCACACAACCAAAAACCCATTTCTAGTATGTATATAATTCCAGTTGGGTATTTATTTGTGCCCAGCAGTGACAGCCTGCCTCCCCATTCCTCTGTACCCACCACGAGCCATTCCCTCCTGGCAGGAGGCGCTTCCTGGGTGATTTTGTGATGGCACTCACAGGGACAGTGTTAAATAATGGACTTGGTGCTTTTCCCACAGGCAGGATTTTCCATTCCTCAGCTTGCAAATGTCTCTGCTCTGCCACCTGTATATTCCTCGTGTTGCCCAACTTATTCCCAGTGAGCAGGAGTTTGAGTCAAGGAAAAATGCAGAATTGTGTCTCTCCAGTGCAAATGGGCACTGGGTAGAGATTGCCTTCTGGGATTGGTTAGGGATTAGTGGCTGTATTAGGTGCTTTAAGAATTAGCTTCCTTTAAAAAAATTTATATAAAAATTTTGGATTTTCTGCTGGAAAATTTTATGGGAAGCAGAGAAAATAATAAATCTGCCAGGCTCAGCTCAGGGAACTCTTCTTTCCCTGCACTCAAATATGGCAAAGTTTAGCTGCTGGCATTTCTCAGAATGGGTGCTGGATCTTCAAAAGCTCACGTAGCTCTGGGAGTCAGCTCAGTGCTGCAGGATGCTGATTTTGTTTGCTTTGCTACCAGAGGATCCTTGCAATGTCTTCACAGATGCTCAAATGCTCCGTGTCTCCAACCAGAATGTTTCAGGCTGATATTTTTTGCTCCCATTGTGGGAAATGAGAGGCTGAGGGGGGAGGCAGAGAGTGCCCAGATTTTGGCTTTTAGGGGTCTGCGGGGGCCTGAGGCACAACTGTGCTCTGGTGGATATTTAGGTGGAACCCAGCTGTTTTCTGTGGGTGGCAATGGAGGGGAAATCTTTGGGCATTCGATTTCAAGATGCTTTAGTTTGCTGCTCTTGTGGAGTTATGAAATACTGTAGAAATGCTGACAAATTAATGACTTGGAAAACAAGCTTTCATAATGAAAATGTCAGAGTTTGGAGACCTGCTTGGTGGCTTGGGAGAGTCTTGTGGTTTTTTCCATTGATTACGAAGGTGCTGGAATTTTGAGCTTTCCTCTGCAGTATTTTATGGCACTTTATATACTTGGCATAACAAATCAGGTCAGTGCCTTTACTATCTGCTTGTGCAACGTGTAACTCCTTGGAACTGGACGGCAACATTTAAAATTTGCACAGAAATTGGAATTTAGCTGTGAGGATTTGAGACACTTATTTTGCTCGGATTATGCTTCTGTTTATCAGCATCAGAAGGTATTTGAGAGACCTAAAAATTGAATTCTAGGTTTTGCATTAAAAAAAAAAATCTGTTAGAATGAGTTTCTCTTTGGAGAAGTTGGATACTGAGTACAGATCTGACTCTCCTGTGTCTGCAGAAAGAGGATAAAGGATAAACCAAGCTTATTTTTAAAAGGCACATAATAAAAAAAGAAATAAGAGTTAAAAAAAAAAAGTCTATTGGACTGCTTTGAATCAACAACACTGAGCTGGGAACTTCAGAAACTTTTTAGAACAGGTTGTGCTTGTTTTTTTTATCTCTGTAAAAACTAAAAGAAAGGGAAAATGTAGCCACTAATGAAAACAATGAGCCAACTGTTAACTATAATTTTTGATTAAACCATTTGGAAAAGAGCCTGTTGGAGCTGGCTTGAAGAAGGATATTATTATTATGTTGCTTTATAGAAATACCAATTTTTAACCACAGAATCTGTTCTTTAGGCATTAAATACTGGGAAGAGCAAAGAAAGGGAAGATTCTGAATTACATAAAGCTGATGAAAATGCATTTATGCTATGATCTTCCTCTGCTGGTGACAAAGTAAATGCTAATTTACTCTTGCTGTCCAAACTGAGCTGGAGTAACAGGCACACCTGTGGTGAATGTTATGACCTTTGTGTTGTGCTGCTGTGCTCCCTCCCAGAGCTGGTAGTGTTTTGTGGCTCAGCAAAGTACTTTCCATTTGAATAAAGACTTTTCAACTCCTCTCTTGAATATGTGATTCACTTTGGAGATGTGCAGTTGTCTAGCAGAGCAATGGCTGTTGCACTTAGTAATGTATTTTGAGATCTTTGAGGCTGGAAGATGCTATCAAACTCTATGATGTCTGTTACTTTAATTTTATGTTCTGCTCTATACAGTCCTGGAGCCTAATATATCTTCTATTCTGCTGGAGGGAACTGGCTTCTTTTTAAGCTTTTGCAGGCTGTTTCTGTTGTGCAGCGGAATTCAAATTAGGAATTACTCTGTTGTGTTCAGAGGAGAGAGATGGTAGGATGGGAAGCTAGGCAAGGCTCAGTGGCAGTCAAACCAGGAGGGAACTGTGGCAGTCACACACCTGCTGCAAGGTCCTGTGCAGAGCTGGGATTCTCATGCTGGCTCTTAAGAACGAGGGCCCCTTTCAGATAATTTGGTGTTCCTTCTAAACAGAAAGGATCCTCTTCAGTCCTCCTTCCTGGGGAGCAAAGGGGTTCAAGCCTTGGCTTTGCCCTGAAGGATAAGGGGTGGCTGCTGCTGTGTGCCCAGAGCCCTGTGCTGATGCCACCTTGGGGGTGATGGGTGTGTGCCTGACCACTCTGCACTGGTGAATATTGATCTCAGAAAAATGATGAGGGGCCTGGCCTCGAGTGGTCTGTGTGTGTGGAATTGGCTGCAGTCTCTTCTCAGTTTAACTGATGATTGAAGCTTTGTCTGGCTTGCAAGGCAGAACAGTTGTTATTAGGTTTGCTCTTTAATGGCAGTTACCTGAGGGCAGAACTGCAATGTTACAGCCTCTGGATGTTTACTGGCTCCTCCCTTCCCTCCTGAATGCTGCTCAAGGTGACTGTCAAATCCACAGCCTTTCCTAATGAAATGTAGAAACTGTAAATCTGTCTTTTTTTTTTTTTCCCTCTCTGTTCTTTTTATCTCCTAGTAATTATTCCCCTTAGGATTGGCTGCATGATATTAAAGAATCTTTTCTTGTTGTGCAATTAGTTTCAAAAAGGCACATTCATCCTGGGCATGAGTCTTGTGCTGGGGAGGCCAGCAAAGACCTTGGCTCTGCTGCTGGGGGGCCCTTTTGGAAGCCTTGGTGGTGAGGATGTGCCATGTGCCCGGTCTGCCTCCCACCAGGAAAAAACTCCACAAAAAAAATTTCTGAAAATTTGTGCCTGGCTGCTCACAGGTGATTTTTAACCCCCCATCTGCCCTGGGAAGTGCAGGTGTGCTCACAGCACATGGAAAGCAGCAGCATGGAGCAAACTAAGCTCCAATTAGATATTTAAGCTAAACCATGTTATGATCTTTAGCAAGCCTGCTTTGGTGAAGCCAGACTTATAATATTTGACCAGAGTTGCACACGAGTCTGTTGATATCAAACTTGGGTCTTCAGCCCCAAAGCCAGTTGCTCAGTGTAGCATCATTGGATGTGCAGCAGGGTGGTGCTGGGTGTGAGGCTTGCTGCTCATTTGCTCCTTAAAAATTGGAATTTGTGGTCTGAGGAATTTGTACAAACCTTTCTGGACCTCTGACTCGTCAGGATGGACTGAACACAGGAACAGCTGAGTGAATTTAGCTGGATCAAATTTTCAAGGGGACTGACAGCAAGAGGGATGTGCTTGAGTAAGGAAATCAGAGCTGCTCTCTTATTTTTAATAGGTTTAGAATGCTTGCAAGCTCTGGACTTTTTGCTTTCATTGAATATATTCTACCTGTTGTAAAGCAACCTAGCCTTGTTTTAATAAATACTGCAAAACTCTGCTGTACCTCCACAGGAAAAGAAAGATGGGAAAAACCAATTTTTTTTGCTTTCAGCAAGCCTGCAGACTGACTGAGTTGCTGTGGGTCTTCTTTTCCAAAGCTGCAGCCGTGATAGGTAGAAAAGTTCTTTTCAACTCTTCCTGTGTTCCATCCAGAAAAGCAAAGCTACTAATGTTGCTTTTTAAAGAGTTTTTACACTAGTGTTCAGCACTGACCTAAAGTTTGCACTGCCAGCCATGGGAAAGAATATTTATTTAATAAGCCACTACCATAATGAAATCCCTTTGGATTGAAGGAAAAGATGTGCAGAATAGAAATTAAATGCAGCAGAGGTAAACAGAAGTTTAATAAGATTCTATAGGAATTCCTGTACAAACCTAAGGAGTTAAATAGAAAATGAGAGGTTATTTTTAATCATCCTCTGGAACTCTACAGCACGTTTTTAATTAAATTAGGTAGGATGCATAGGAAAAACCTAAGGAAAGATGACTAATTTCCTATTAACCTTTATTCAACTTTTTCATAAAATGAATTAAGTTAATGACTCATTTCTGTTTGTGTTGTCTTGGAGAAAGCTCATGTTTACAAAGTTTAAACTGTCTCCAATATTTCCGGTCAGTCCTGTCCTTCCACCCCTCATTTGGTTATTCCCTGTCCCAACGTGGTCACTCCATAGGAAGATGGATCTGTGTAAAACATGAGACTGCAAGATACTAAGCCATGCTCAACCTTTGATTTATTGTCAAACCATGAGGGGTTTTACCTTTTTTTCTTTATTCTGATTTGTGTGATTCTCCTGGGGAAGAGGAGATTCCTGAATTCCAGGTTCATCCTGACTGGATTGAAATGGGTATCTAAAAGAGCGACCTTGGTTCTGGCCATCAGCAGCTCAAGAGTGGAGCCATATGGACCTTTTGGCTTTTCTTTTTCTTTTTTTACCTTTTGTGGCCTTGTTGGATTTGATTTGCTGCGCTGCTTTAATAACTGTAAAACACAGTAATTAAGGAAAACCTGAGAATGTCATCAACCTTTTGGACACTGATAATTTTTTGCTAGGCTGGGTAATGATTGCACTCACATGGGCCATTGGTCTCTTAAATGAAATTTCATCCTATGCTTCGAAAAAACGCTCTGACGTTTCCTTTAGTATGAGAGAAACCAAGTCCACAGATACCCCTTGAAAACAGCTTTATTAATTAATCCCACGTGGCTCATCAATGTTGCTGGTGTCTCCATTAGTTACATGCAGAAATAAAGACAAATGGCTCTTGTTAATAGCCTCAGGAATGCATAAATCTCACTTGTTTATGGAAGAAGGCAACACAAGGAGACATTATGTTACAAGGCTTTTTCGATTTATGGCCTCGCTGCCTGTGCTGGCACAGATTCAGGTCAGAAATGTGGGGATGGGTGCAGTGCCCTGGTTTTATTTGCATCACCCAGAGATATTTCCATTTCCCACTGCTGCTGCAGCTTGGGGGTGGGAAATGCCTCTGCCATGGGATGGGGCTGGAGGAGGCAGCTGGGCCATGGGAATCCCTGTGCTGGGTGTCCTTGTGGTGAGGGGGCTTTGGAGCCTCCATCCTCACAGGAGTGGGAAGGGTCTCCTGTGCTGTGGGTCTCAGCCTGATGCCCTGCAAAGCATCAGATTGTTTCCACAGAAAAGCAGTTTTGGTAGAAAGGCATCTCATCCTCTGGGCTTCCCACTTCTCCTCTTCTTCATGGTCTGTGCTTTCCTCCATCCTGTCCCTACCAAGTGCAGCTCATTTAATCTCACACAGGTTGTGTCTCGTGCCACTGCAGAGATGTCAGCAGGGAGGATCTTCTGGAGGTTTCCTGGCTCCTGCTTGGAGCAGGACAGTTGCCCACATGAGCAGTGGTTTTTCTGAACTGAGTGGGAAAGCCTCCTTCCCTGGGATTGGGATTCATCCTTTCCCTGGGGCGTGTTCCTGTGCTCTGAGGGAAAACCTTCCTGACCCCTAGATTCAGTCTTCCAAACTGTAACCCGGGCTGTTGCTGCAGTTTTCCTGACAGATCCGCTTTTGGTATCCCTCCATCTGTTATTTATTGCACTCAAATTGAGCTGATTCTGCTCCCTCTGGTCCTTGCTGCCCTGTTACCACCTTTCCTCCTCCCTGCTGAGGCTCCCCAGTCCAACAGTGCCAACAGTACATAATTTCCTGAAGATATCTTGGGTTTTCAGCTGTCACAGCTCACACCTCTCTTTGCCCTTCCATTTTAGTCCTGCTCATCTTTTATTGCTTGTCTTAGGAGAGCAGTGGTCCCCTCTCTGGGCTGGAGCTGCCTGAGGGTGCTCATGATGGCTGTGTTCATCATCTCACCAGAAGGCTGGATTTTTCTGAAAGGGTGCAGATGGGTACTTCTGAAAACCCGTTTGATTGTCTGTCTCAGAAAATTTTGGTTTAATTTTTCTCCATGACTGAGCATTGCCTTATGGAGTCAGAGCTCCTGGAAATCCATCATGCTCTGGGAGGGGACTGTGGCTGCTCGAATCATCGCTCCTTCCCCAAACGGTGCAGGAAGGAATTTCCTCCTAATTTTGAAGGAGAGGAACGAGCACTTTGTGTGGCTTGTTTTAACAGTTGATGTAATTAATTCTGCTCTTTTAGCTGGGGTTTGCTATTTTTATCAGCCCTGGACTTGGTACTGCTGTAGTAACAGCTCTGGGGCAGACCTCCTGTTCCTCCCAGTCCCGAGTGTGAGGTACAGCTCTAATTATATTTACAGTTAATTCACAGTTCAGCGAGCCGAGCTTGGGGCCACTTTCACAAGTGCTTCACTCTGTTATCAAACTGCTAATAAATGTGGGGAGCCGTTGTGGGAGAGCACAGGCAGCAAAATCCTACCAAGAGTGAGAATTTGTGTGTTATAAACCCCATGCTCCAGCAGCTGATGAAAAGCAGAGCCCCACAGAAGGAGCACACAGGATATCACAGAGCATCAATCACAAGGATGGGATTTTACTGAAAAATCATTTAGTTGGTGCGTAGGCTTTGCTGCTCCCTTTTGAATGTTTAATGGTTACTGAGGTGTTTGGATGGAGGAGAGCAGGAGATACTCTTGTGTTTAAAGTTATTAGACAGTGATCAAGAGAGGCGTGTTAAGCTCTGCACGGTGGCTGGGCTCTGAATTTCAGCAGGCACTCCCTCTCTGCGTGTCTCAATTCTGCAGTCCTACAGCAGAGATCATGTTTGCAAGGTTGGGCTGCCATCCTCAGTCCTGCCTGGCTGCCCCGAGGTGACTCCTGCAGCTGATGGCTCCTGCTGCCCTCTGTGTGCCCAGGGCACTCCAGCTGGCAGGGCCACCACCAGCCTGCTGCCTTCCCACGCCACACAGGCTCCACAGGGCAGTGCTGGCACTGGCTGGGCTGGGCAGCAGGGCCAGGGATGCCACCAGCCCTCCCTCGAAGTTGTTTTGTTGAAGCTTGTTTAGCCAGCTCCACAGTGGGAACTCCCCTGCCCAGGAAAGCTCTCTTGGCCTCTGTGTCAGCCCCATCCCTGGTTTGCTGTCCCCTGGGTTTCCCTGCGGTGAGACAGGGGCTCTGGGAGGGGAACATCTCATCATTTCTCTCTCCTTTCTGTAACTGCATCTGGGCATGGCAGCTCCCCACTTGGAACCTGATTTTGTGCCACTGTTTTCAAAGCAAACTGTAGGAGCAAGGAATAATGGGAGAAGGGGTGGTTTGGATGGTGGAAAACTTCTGTGCACATCTGTCTTCCCTATTGACTCAGTCAGCTCTTACTCCCATCCCTGAGGACTGAGGTTTCTTCCTTCTTGTGTCTCCCCAAAGCTCTTGGTCCATTTTTCCATTAGGTTTTCTATTTTCCAGGCTCAGCAGTTGGAGCTGATGGGATTTCAGACCAAGCAATGCCAGGGTTGGCCTGAGGAGCTTCCTCAGGGGGTGCCTTTATCCTGAGTCCCTGCTGTTGAAGCTGGGGTTAACTGTGAAATTGCACAGCAAACACCACAGCTGAGTCAGGTCACCAAAGTGGTTCATTTTGGTGTGGAAATATTTCCAGGCTAATTGAGAGTCCTGTGCACCAGTGAGGAGGAAGGAGGTTGTGGTACAGCCTGGCCTTTGGAAAAATCATGAATTATTGATTTGTCTGACTGGGATAGTTGATATATAACATGGCACTGTTTTGCCTTGCTTTCCTCCCAAGGATAGGCTGGGTATTGATTGGAAGATCATCTGTGTTTTCAAATGTCTTAGCCAGGCTGTAGGTGTTGAAGAGTTTTACAGTGAGTACAACAAAATGTCAAAGTTATTTTGTGCATTAGGTCCTCTCCCTCAACTAAAAATTCCCTCCTGCCTTGACACTGTGGTGTAGATGTCGATGTTTATATTTAACTTTATTTTTAGACTACTGGACCAGATCAAAGGGAGAAATTGGACATAGGTAGTGGGCAAAAGCTGCCCATTAAGAGATATGGAAGTCGTGCAGCTTTTCTGCAGCACAGCTATGCAGGAGGCTAAAGCCCTGTGGTAACTTATTTTTCCCCAAATCCACTCCTGGTTGCTTAGAGTGAGCATGTAATTTAGGTCAAATTGTGCAATAAGCGAAGAAGAGCCCCCTCTGTCCCTGCTGTTTGCCTTCTCAGTTGAGCTTCATTTTTCTGCCCCTCCCAAGGCTGTTTGCCATTTCCTGGGAAGCTGAAGGTGATGTGTCCATGTGCAGCAGGTCTGAGTGTCCTGTGGTGATGGGGTGGGGTTATCCACTATGCAGAACTGAACACCAGGCAATTTTCCTGCATTTTGGGGTTATTTTTGTCTCTC
Source organism: Fringilla coelebs (assembly GCF_963513975.1). Classification (NCBI taxonomy): domain Eukaryota; kingdom Metazoa; phylum Chordata; class Aves; order Passeriformes; family Fringillidae; genus Fringilla; species Fringilla coelebs. Next base: position 14,164,948 of record NC_140043.1, read on the forward strand.
ACTAATATACCAGCTGGCTTTGCTCAATAAAATAGCAAGATCTAGTGGCAGGGAGGCACAAACATTGAATTCACCTTATACAAAATTGCTGCTCTGTGTTTATTTTTCCATGCTGGTTGCCAGCCATGGGTTCCCTACTAGGTTTATCCAATCATTATCTCTTGCAGTCAGTTTGGGTTTGGATTGGGAGCAGGGTTTCAATGCCTTTGCCCGTGCTGACAGAAGAAGGGTGGCTGTCCCAGGTGCTCTGCTGTCCCATTTCTGGAAGCACTGGCTGGTGGAGGTGTCCACCTGTGAGTCAGGGCAGGGGAGCAGAGGGCAGAGCTGAAGCTGGAGCAGCTGCAGTTGGAGTTCTGCTGCTGCAGGCAGCTGGTGGAGCTGGTCAACATGTGTTATTTTCCCGTGGACCAGCTCTGAGCAGCTGTCAGAAGAAGGAGTGACCTTTTTCCCTCTCTTTCCTTTTATTTTAATAATTTTTTCTTTCTTTTTCTCCCCTAGCCTGCTCTAGAAGCAGAGCATTGTAAGTCTCCAAAAGGAAGGGTCTGGTATCAAGTGTATCACTAACTATAATTAGCTTTAACAGCAGGAATTATATTGGGAAGGCAAGTCCTGAGCCATTGAGTCCTCACTATTATTTAAACTCTTTAGGTGCTTATGTTGCTCTTGAGAGTCAGACTTGAGCTCTTAAATCACTTTGAATCCTTTTGGACAAAACAGTTATTGGAGCTGAGGGCTTTCTTACAAGACCTTGTGTACGTGAGGTTTCCCTGTGATGCACAGAGGTATTTGTAGAGCTGTAGCTGATATGTTTTAGTGGGAGAGACATGGCAGTGATTAATAACTTGGTCAGCCCATGCTGGCCCTTCCACTTCCAAGGCAGCAGAGAATGGAAAATGCTGTGCAGAGAAACACATTTCCTCTGGGGATGCTGGGCTGGGAGTACCTGGTGAGGCTGGACAGGGCACGGTGTAAATGGGGTGATAATGCTGCTTAACTGAGGGGTTTGTGCACCTGCAGGTAAAAATGGTACAGTTGTGTGGAAGCCTTTGGAAAACCTGAGATTGGGAGCTCTTCCCTGACTTCAAAGGTTTAAGCACACAGCTGAGTTCTTCAAAAAGCTCAAGTCCCTAATTGTGAAGCACCAGGACTGTCCTCATGCTGTTCCAGGTCACATACAGTGACAGTGACCAGGTGTGTGAGTATTGGAGGGGACAGTGACCAGGTGTGTCAGTGCTGGAGGGGACAGTGACCAGGTGTGTGAGTGCTGGAGGGGACAGTGACCAGGTGTGTGAGTATTGGAGGGGACAGTGACCAGGTGTGTGAGTATTGGAGGGGACAGTGACCAGGTGTGTCAGTTCTGGAGGTGGCAGTGACCAGGTGTGTCAGTTCTGGAGGTGGCAGTGTCCAGGTGTGTGAGTGCTGGAGGCCACGGGGCTCCTTGGCACGGACAGAACTCAGCAGCCTCAGCTGCAGGAGCTGCTGGCCCCAGCCCTGCCCCTGTGAAACCATGGTGGAGGAGAGATCTGCATCAGAATTCCAGAGAACAAGGATAATATCAGGGATTGTGGCCTCTATCAGTGGGTAGCAATTAAGGGGTGTCAAGATCATTAATGCATAATTAATCTTAATCTTTCTGCTGCTGTATGTACTTAACAAACTAATACAGAAGCAGGGATCCGTGGCCTTGCTTTGACACTTCAGATAATAGAGGCCAGCAATAAACTTGTTCACTGCATACTTCTGCTTTTCCTTGCAAGTAAATTCTGAGCTCAAACAATTAAAAATTACCTTAAAAATGATTGCCATTAGGAATCCCACCTAGACTGATGAGACCTCAAAAGGAAACGCAGCGTTGCCTTTTGGGCTCTGGCCTGCAATAGTTTTCCTTTGAGCTGCTGATTGAAATGCAAGGTAGATATTTCAAAGGAAGTACAGAACTTTTAATTTCTTGCTCATGTTTGTGAGCATTCCTGAGTTAGCAAATCACCAGGAAACTGGCTAAAAAGAAGTGATTTCTTAGCAAATGAATTGTTAATTATTGAGCTCCTGTAAATTCCTGTAATTTTAAAATCGTGTTGGCAACGGATCAAAAGAACATGTGGTGGCACAGTGTTAGAGTATTTTTATTTATATCTGATTCACAATTGTCTCCATGGCAATGTGAGAGATGAAGGCAGAGGAAAGAAATGAGTTATCACATTATTAAATGACCCAGTGGAAAAAAAATTAAGACATGTTAAGGATTAATTTTACATTATAGAGCTGCCTAGCAAGCCATTATCATTATAGTTAAGGATTTGTTAGCGTTTCTATTATAAACGTGTTTTTGAAGTGTTTATTACTGTTTCAATTTGCATCAGGTTGCAACTTTGCATACAGGTCCCCTGAAAAAGGAAATCTAATTTTAAAATGCAGCAAGTAGAGCAGTTTATTAATTTTAGAACATTTCAGTGCTCTGTGTCTTGTAGAGAGCGATTTCTCCACTCTAATAACTAAGTAATGGGCTTTCTTCCTTCAAAAAAGAAACCCCAGCCCCTCAATTGGAGAAGCAGCCTTTATTAGGTTTTTTTTAGTGGAACTTGGGGCAAATCAGTGTATGGCTTTTGTAGAGGTGAACACAGCCCAGCTCTTTGCAAATTGAGCTTTTTCTGCTCTGCTTTTGTCAGAAGTATTGTCAGTAGACGTATGACTCAAATGGAACAAAGAACTGGTAAAAGTCTCTTGGAGGACTGAGGTTTTGTTTGTTTTGTGTGGGTTGGGGTTTTTGCCCCTTGGCAGAGGGGGGGAAATGTTTTTCATTAGAGCACACAGCTTATGCAAAAATCCCCTGCTCTCGGTGGATTATTGCATAATGCACGATAGCATTTTCAAGCTTGGCTAACTGTGATTAGGAAGCTAAATGGAGGGAAAAAAGCAACAATTTCTGTTCTAAAGCCAAAGCTTATTTGTGTCTTTCACCAGCCAGGGTGCCTGTTCCCTGGCAGGGAAAGGCCAGAGGTGCCAGCATCTCTCAGCCAGGGGATTGCTCCCCATCCACTGGGGTTTGAGGTATTTTCAGGGATTTGGGGAGCTTTGGGTGCCCCAGAGCTGCAGCTGCAGTGTGGCAGGGCTGAGGGATGGTGTGTCAGGTGTGTGTGTGAGGTGGGAGCTGCTTGGAGGACAGATAATGATGGAAGTGGTCCTGGGGTTTAAAGCAGAGGGAAGAGAGGAGGGAGGGCTTTATGGAACAGCCCATTTATCTTGAATTCCCAGAAAAATCTGTGAGGCTCTGCAGGGCTGGCTTCTGTCCATCTCTGTTCAATATTTTCATTATCAATCTGGGTAATGGAATGGAGAGTAGGTTTGTTAAACTGACAGGTGATGTAGAGTCAGGAGAGACTGCAGATGCTTGGGGAGGAAGAACCAGAGAGCTTTCTTAAAATACTTCATTTCAGCCTGGGCAGATTGAAATGGTGATGTGGAACAAGGGCTGGAAGGGCCAAGTGATAGCTTGGGGCAAGGATTGCAGCAGAGCAGGTGGGGCAGCACTTCAGGCAGAGGATCCAGGCTGCAGTGGGCTCTCAGCAGCACGGACATCAGCCTGTCATGGAATGACAAAAAAGCCATTCTGCACTCTGGAGGGCTCAGAGGGATGTGGGACAGCGTGAGAGACTGAGATCACTGACACCCTGCCTGGGAGGGAGAGAGCTCCTTCCCATCAGATCTGACATCTGAAAGCAGTTCAGGGAGTCTGGCTGGCTGGGGGTGAGAAGACACTGGGAGGAGTGTTGCTGCTCCAGGGGGATGCACTGGATATTCTGGGAACTCAGGGCCACTCAACCTTGGTTGGTAATTCCTCCAGAAGCTCTGCTGTCTGGCTGAGGTGTTTATGCAGAAAAAAGAATCCCTAATGCACTTTTTTTTGTGGCTCACCCATTTTTTTACGTTACTCTTCTGAGCGCTGGCCTAACTTGACTCTTCTCAGCTTTCATTCAACTTTAATTTTCAAAGAAGTTATTAACAGGGCCACAGCACTGAGCAGGATGGAGCTAGCTGAATTCCCTCTATGAAATGCTACTTTACTTGATTAAGTCCAATGACATCTTTGCATTCAGCTAACTAGCTCTCTGCAGGTGATAGAATAACTAATCAGAGTAAAAACATCAGATGAAATGAAATATAGACTGTAAACACCATTCTAATTAGTAGCTTTATGGGACTCTGTCAGTGAATGATCATGGAAGAGATTTCTTGTTTTCCATCTTGAGAATATTTGGGTATTAGTCATGGCTGAATGCCTGTTTGTGTCTTCCTAGCTGGGGTTTAGGCTATTTTAATCCTGGTTCTCTGTGCAGGGCCTGCCTGTTGGAAGTACCAAGAGCTGTCCTTGGTCTCACACTGACCTCTGGCTTTGTGTCACTCAAATGAAGTTGGTGGAGGTGGCCTGAGTTTGGTGGCCCCAGTCTCTCCCCACAGTCCAGCAGTTTCATGGGTTTTATTTAGGGCACACTTGAGTCTTCCTCTCTCTTTGGAGGCAGCTCAGCCATGCTTCACTTTTAGAGCCAGCAGCCTTTGTCTTGGAAGTTCATCAAAGGTAATTTTCAGTAATTAACTTTCCAGCCTGGAAAAACAGAATTTCTTGACTGCAGAATTTCTGCCTGTTATGCAAGCAGAAACATTTTTATACAAAATCCCCAAACACTTCACATCTCAGTCTGTATCCATAGCCAGGGAACAGGTGGCTGTGGCTGCACCCTGGCTTTCAGAGCTAATGCACCTGAGCTGGGAGGGGGATGCACCTGAGCTGGGAGGGGGATGCACCTCTGAGTGCTCTGGCATTCTTGGCATCACCCTCACGGGCTCTGAGCAGGATCCCCTGTGCTGGGGCCCAGATATTCCCCTGGGCTGCGTGGGACAGGGGGAGAGGGGTGGCTGATTGCTGGAGAGGTGGAAGAGCAGGGGGTTGGTTTTTTTTTAAAGCCTTTCAGAAAGATGGAGAGGAGGAATGATTTCCATGACAACAATTCAGTTAGGGAGAGAAATGATGGCTCTTGGAGAGGGAATCTGAAGGGAAAGGTGTCACTGCTGTGAACCTGGAGGGGGCTTAGGGGAGAGCAGGAGGCAGAGTACAATCAAAACATTAAGACACAAAAGCATGATTATTGCTTGAGAAACAGCACTTTCCAAAGGAAATTGTGATGTGAAGCAAGCCCTTGGTGAGGAGATGGAGGGCTGGCAGGGAAGGAGGAGGAGGAGGAGGGCAGAGTGCTCCCAGCTGGTAGCTGGGTGTGGGAGGGGAGCAGCTCTGGGAGAGACCACACATCCCCAGGAGCCCCTGGCCTTCTCTCCAGTGCTGCTTTTGTCAGATGTGCAAGTGAAAACATCATCTCTGCTTCAGAGGACATGGCTGGAGTCCATGTCTGAGTGTCCAGGCAGAACACACGTGTGCTCTCAGATTTTCTTGGGCTTTCTCCTCTTGCCCTGAAACCCTGCAGTTGTGCCTTGCAGGTCCCAGCAGTCTGGTGTCCCTGCCTGCTGCCACAAAGTCACTTTCTAACTATTTTCTTTTCTTTTGTCGCTCTTTATTAGCTGATTTTCTTCCTATATCCTTGTGGCCAGCTCCCTTAAATGCTGACTAGAAAGGGCCTATCATCTCAAAATTGCTTGGACCTTGATTATGATTATTCTTCTTTTCAGGCACTATAATTTTGGGTGATATGTAGACTGGAAACCCTGGTTCTGGCACTGACACTGTCAATTTTGAAAAGTTTGCCTTAAGAAGCTCATCCTAAGACAATGCTGATTAGCCAAAAAAACCCACAAACAACTCAAAAGCAAAATGTGAATAATATCTAAACTAAACTTTGCAAAGATGACATTCATTGAGCTATTTGAATTCTATGCAGCCACAGCAGGCTTGGAAGACACTTGGATACATTTTCCAGCCATAAAGCAAACAGGTTGTCAACTTGAAAGGTACTTGGTTATTGCTGATAAAAGACGTGGCCAGTAAAAGGTAGGAAGATACACTGGGAATAAATAACAGAGTCTATAAACAGTCAGTATTTGTTGTATGTCTTTGTAATGCAGTGTTTTTGCAGACAAGTGCACTGAAATTTCAACTTATCAGATAAAAACAACAAAAAAAAAGGTAAATAAATTCTGCTTGGGATGGGAGAGATAGTGCTGTGCAGAGTAATCACTCTCCTCCAGCAGCACCGTGGGTGTGTGTGAGCACGAAGTACTGCCAGGCTCCCAGAGCTGCCAAGGGCTGAGCTGGGTCTGGCCAGGGCTGAGTGTCCTCCCAGACCCCCCAGAGCCCCCTGCCACGGGGGACACCCCTGTTCCCTGCCATGGGGGACACCCCTGCCAGCCCAGGGCCCAGGGCAGCAGCCACTGCCTGGCGTTGGTGGGGTGTTGGTGCCCTCGGAGCCTCCTTGCCAGGGCTGTGCTGGTGGCCCTGTGGCTGTTCCTGTGTGACCTGGGGGTGGACAGTGCCACTGGTGGAGGAGAGTCCCCACTGCTTTTGGGAAGGCCAGGTATCAGCCAGGTCTCATTGCAATGTTTGTAATTAGCACTGCCTTCCCCCGGCAGCTCCCCAGGATCGGAGCGTTCAGCGCTGACGGTCATTAATTGTTTGGGCTGCCACCATCCACGGCGTGGGGACTGCCACTGAACCATGGATTAGGAATCCTTCACTGCAGGTTTGGAGTGTGCTGCCAAGGAATGGGTGCAGCCCACGCTGCCCTGGCCATCTCTGCTGCCTCTCCTCACTCTCTGGGGTCCCACCTCGGCGCTCCTGGCTTGCAGCAGGGCCAGGAGGCTCCCCTGGAGGTGAAATGCAGGCTGTGATTTGAGCTCATGCTCTTGTGCAGTGCAGGCAAGGAGCTGAGCTTGAGGCACCCCAAATCCTGCACCTGGGCTGCTGGGTGAAGTTCCAGGCTCTTGCCTTGTCCCAGCTCTGGTGTTGAGACCTGGTGCTCCTGTCCTCAGTGTGGTTGTACAGGGAACCCCAATTCTTGAAATTTTTTGATTGCTGACTTGTGTAACTGTCAGGTTGTGGGGGTTTTTGGTGTGTGTTTGATTTTTAAATGTCGCCTTATGTGAAATAGTTATGCTGCCTTAAGTGAGGAGCAAGCACTGCCCTGTGATGGAGTGAAAGCCCTGGATTGATGTCGGTTTTCCAGTGCAGTGTCTGTGCACGATGGTGGCTGCCTTTTATTTGCACTTTGGCATGATCCAGCAGTATCTGAAATGTTTGCCAGAAGGAGAAGCCAGTGCTTGGCTCCCCTTTTTTATTTTTAACTGATATTTACACACGAGGAAGATTTCACAGGCCCCTCTATTGCAGCCTTGCACAGAACAATCTGCTCTGCAGTGGTAGTCTGTGGAGAGCGGCAGAAGAGCCATGAAGCCACACATCCATTTGGAGGGTATGCAGAAAGGGATCTGTGCAGGTTCCTGCAAGTGGGACACCAGTGTCTTCCTGGCTTGTAATCCTTTTGGGAACAGAAAGGGAGGAGAGGGGAACCAAGTGACTCATGTTTGGAAAGCTCTTCAGCGTTGATGGGAAAAGCAAAATTGTGTGCATGAGGCATTGGGAGTTACTGATGAAGCACTTGGGCCTGACACTGTATCCTGCTATTCTTTCTTTAACAGATGATCTAGCTTTGGCTTTATGACCTCTTTGGGTACTAGGATCCATCCATCTCACTGGTTCCTACTCTGCTGCTGTTCTGAGTTTAGTCCCAGGTCAAAAAGTCCCAGTAATCCTGGCAAGAGTGGAAGGCAGAAAAGCAGAATGCGCTCTCACATTCCCAATGTACAGCTTAGCTGTGTTTTTCCAAGTGGTGGTGTTAAAAAGTGGATATGCTTTAAAAACATGCACAGTGCTGAAGCCCCAGTTTAATTGCTGGTTACAGATGCTGCTTTTGATCCAAGCTAAACTTCTGAGCCAAGCTGAAGTTCTTACAGACAAGAGTTCGTGAAATTCTAAAGAGGAGGAAATCAGCATTAAAATAGCATTTGTAGAGAATCTTAAGCAAAATGTGCACTTTTCAGTGAAGGCCTTTGCATCATAAATTAGCAACATCTGTCCTCCTATTCTATATGTCATTTCCTCTCCAAATCCCCTCCAGAATCTGCCATTTTTCAGAAGTATTCTTGGATACATTGAACTGAGGTTGAAGATGCTTCATAAAATATGCATAAGCACTTGTCACTTGGATAATGCTTCTTAGTACTTGCCATTTTGCTGTATCTTAACAAATTAACCCTCCAAACATGACTGATGCCCATGGTGAATATGGGCCAGTATTGGGATGAGACTATGCTGGGCTCAGGAAATACTTTTGGAAATGGGTGTTCAGTTGTGAGAAGTGGCTGCTCTTTTTGTTCAATACATAGTGGTGACTGGTAAGATCTGAGAAATTCAGAGTATGGCTTACAGATAAGCTCTGTGTTAGCTGGATTTTCCAGGAGTGACATAAAGGAGGATAACCTCTTTTCTTCCCTACTGCTGAGATGCTGCTGCTGTCCCAAGGGGCAGGTGAACTCACCTGGTTGTTTCAGGTGCAGTGTGCTTGAGTGTTGGTAGAGAAATAGAGAGAAACAGGGCTGGGAGGGAACATAAAGGATCATCTTGTGCATGTCCCTGTCCCAGGGAGAGCTCAGCTCTCCCTGTGGAATTCCTCACAGACAGCCTGTCCTTGGGGCCTCCCCGTGATGAAGACCTTGTGGTGCTCCCAGGCAATCTGTTCCAGGGTTTCACTGTTCAGCAGATAATATTGAAGAATAAAGTCCAATCTTGGAAAGCTTCTAAGTGTGAATGAAAACATGTAAAAATCAATACTGTGCTTTACAAGGAGAAAATAGGTGTGTGATGACACAGGAAAGAGATACCAGGCAGATTTAATGCCTGATCCAGGAGACCTTTTTCAAGCAGAAATTTCATTTTATTCCTAAATTCTTTTACTTCTCTTTAAAGGATTTAATGGCCACCTGGTAGTGGTGCATCCTGTGCTTTGGGCAGTGCTGAGGCCAGCTTTGGGATGGACTGACTGACCTTTGGGCTGCTCGTTATGAAACCCCCAGGCTGGATTTGTGTGGGATGGAAGCTGGGACCGTCCTGGGGCTGAGCAGGACAGACACTGCACATCCTCAGTCCCTGCAGGGGTGGGTTTTCTCCGTGCTCACCGAATCCCCGTGTTCCCCTGCACCCTCAGGTGTGCCCAGGCTTTGCTTGCACCTGTTCTGCAGGTGGAAGTGGCTTGGAGGTGTCCTCCTGCTCCCCTGCTCCTTGGGCCATGCAGGGCTGGGCAGACGTGAGCAGGAATTACATGGCAGGAGGGAGGAGGCAGCTCTGAGCTCTGCTGGAGAAAACAGGCTTTGCTTTTTGGAAAACGTGTTGCAACTGCTGTAAATCACAGAAAAGAAGGCAGAAAACATGAAGTGTGTAATGAATGCGACACCCGTCGCTGAAAGGTCAGCGGCTTCCTGCACAGGAGTAACGTGCATAAAAAATTAATGAGGCTCTCTAATTAGTTTGTTGTGGTGGAATTTTATTAACGAGACACAATCGATTTCTGGTTTCTGCTAAAAACATAATGAAGTGCAGTGAAAGCTGGTCTTCACAAATTCCTGGTTCTCATTGATAAAATGACAAGAGCTGCAGGCGCTGTGGGAGGCAGCACAGGCACAGTCCCAGGGCTGGGAATGGAATTGCTGGGCTGTGCCAGGGCAGGGATTCCACCCCCAGCGCCCCTTCCCACTGCTGCCCCCCTCATTCAGCCCTGGTCTGGCCCTGTCAGGAGCCCAAACTCCTGGGACTCAGCTCCCTGCTGTTGGGGGATGTCTTTATATTCAAGGTGATGCTTGGCTTATTTGTGTTGCAGGTTTTGCAACGTGTCTTGCTTAAGGAAAATTAACTTGTTTGGGTCTTTGTTGCTAGCTGTATATGCTGGAAACGTTTTGATTAAATACTGAGGAAAGAATAAGATAAGACTGTTGGTTAGTTAGAATTGAACTTTTTCCTTTTACTCCTACACTCAGAAAAATCAGACATTTTTTGTTTTTATTGCGGTCTATGTAATTAACTGCATGAATAAACATACAGCATTTCTGAAAACTAATACTCCTGAAAAATCCTCAGACACGTTCTGTTTAAGATATTATAATCTCTGGTGAATCCTGCAGTTATTGATGTTCAGACAATGGAACTCTAAGGCAGGAGTGTTATAGGAAAAACAGGGTGAGCTTTACTCCAGTCTGTACTGGTGCAAATAAACTGGTTGAGACAAAACCTGCTGGCAGTCCATGTCAGGGGCCCAGGTCCACTCTGCACTGCTCCTGGCATGGAGACACAAACCCAAAACAGTTCAGCTCTGAGCCAAGAAGAAGAGGAAGAAGGTTGCCTCCTCTGGGCCATCCTCCATTCCCACACAGACACCTCCAGTTTCTCTGGACACGTGCTGGGGAACTCCCTGGCAGGCAGATCTTGCCTTCCTGTGTGATAGGGCTTTAAATTTGATGGTAAGTGTGAAGAACACACGTGATCTCTTCGTGTGCAACCTCGTACCCCAGTCAGGTGTGGTTATACAAAAGTGCTGCGATTTTTCTGAGAAATGATGTTCCAGGAGCTCTGTGGAGTCCCTCTCTGTATGAATCCTTTTTACTGCATGTTTTTCATCTCCATAACTTCCTTGGAACTTGAGAATCCATTTGGGTGCAGACTTTGGGAAGCCTTGCTGGCTGCCCAGCAGACAGGTGCATTTTTCCTTGCCGAGTTCTTGTGCAGCATCCTTGCTTTTGAAAGCAGGTCACTGACAAGCACTCAAAGTGCCACTCTGTGACAGGTGGTCACTGCTGAGGTTAAACCCAAGTTTTCCTGTGGTCTTGCATTAGCAACTTTGACTGACAAGTTCCCCCTCCTGAGCTAATTCCCCCTCCATCTTCGTGTTTCTGTCTGCCCAGCCTTGCCCTGGGGGCCAGGAGGGTGACAGCAAAAGGGAGGGTCCTTGTTACACTTGGCTGCCTATAAATGTTTGGCTCCACGTTTCACCCAACATTCAGTAGAGATGGTGAGGTTCAAAGGTGTGTTTAAAAGGGAACAACGAGGATTTTTTGCTTTTTATTAAGTCTTTGTTTCTCTACTATTTGTTTGGTTTTTCCAAGCTTGCAGTAGGCTTTTATAAGAATTCTTGAAAGTTGTGGCTCACGGAAGGGACTTTTGTCAGATGGGGTCTGATGATGGAATTTTCCACATCAGGCAACAGAGGATACTGCTCTGAACCCCGCTGCACAGAGCAGTGTTTTCTTGTATTTGCAGTTCTTACACATTTTCTGTATGAGTAGAAGAACATTCCTTGAAGATTGGCCAGGAATAGATCTGGAATAGGCTGCCTTGGGGAGGCAGTCCTTCCTGTTGATTAATTTCACATCCCACCTTGGTGATCCAAGTGTACTTGTTGTGTATGAGAGGATGGGTGAGTAAAGATGGCAAAATAAGCTTTTTTGCCAGCAATTGACTTTGCAGTGAGATGCATCTGGGGCTATTATTCCATACCCACGCACAGAGAGGCAGAAATGCCTGTGGCTCAAGACATCAGCCTTGTTCCCATCCTCTCCCAACAGGACAGCTCCTTCCCTGGGCTGGAATGGGGTGGTGGGACAGCGTGGGGGAGCCTGAATGTCCTCAGTGCGTGGGGTGGCACTGCAGAATTGGGGATGGGGTGGGTTTCCCTACCTGCTGTGTTTGGGGTCTCTCCTCTTGTCCCAAATTGGATCTCATCTCTCTATATCTGACTGACAGAGCAGTGCTGCTGCTCCCCAGGGCTGAGTGCAGCTTTGTCCCTGTGTCCTGATGGGACAAGGGGCCCTCTCCCATTGTCCCACACCTGATTCCCCACTCTGGCTGAGACCTGTGCTTGTTCCTCAGGGAGGAGGGAGGGAACACACTCAGGCTCCTTGCCATGAGACCCAAGTCTGCCAGAACAAGGGTGGTGGGGATGGCAGAGGACAGTCTGCACTTAACTGGCCTGACATTCATCATCAGGCAGATGTTGACTTTTATGCTCAGGCAGATGTTGAGGCCAGCAGATAAATATGCTGCCTGAGAAGTTATCTAAATAAATTTTCCAGATCAAGGCACTGTGCAGAAGAGCCGAGAATAATTAATCTCAGAGTGCCTGGGAGAAGCAGCTGTTTTCCCAACAGAGGGGGAGAAGCAGGGGTAGCAGGGGAGGTGAGGAGGGTCCCAGGTACAAATAGTGCAGCTCCTGGGGGAGAATGCTGGGCTGGAGCAACCTTCATGGCAGGAAAGCTTTTCTACCTGACCCAACAGGGTTAAGGGCAAGGCATCCTCATCCCAGAGGAAAAAGAAAGGTTTCAAAGTGGCATTTAGCTGTTTGGACCAATCATTGATGGCTTGGGGTTTTTTAAATGGAAATAGTGAGTTGTCAGTCTGTGTGTCAGTCACTTCTGCTCCTGCCACCTCCTCTTTGCTCACTGCTTCTCCATCACTCTCTCCTGGACTCTTGCCTCCTGCTTTTCCTTGGGAGTGTTTTTCCTGCCTGCTGCTGTCTCTTTTCTCCCTGTGCTGATTCACAGGCCAAACCTGTCAGCCTTGAAGAGTGTGTGAGCTCAGGCTCCGTGCTGTGCCTCTCTTGGCACGCTCCCTGTGCCCAGCATCCCGCTGCAGCTGGGCCCTGTGGCCCCACAGTCCCCCTTGAGTGGGTGTCTCAAGGTCCTTCCTCGGCATCCGAGCCAAGCCCACCTCAGTTAGCACAAGTGGGAAGCACCTGCATTTCCTTCAGTCCCAGTGGGAGCTGCAAGTGCTCAGGCCCTTTTGAGAAAAATCAACTTTGTGAATGAGTGCAGAAGTGCTGGATTTGATGTGTCTAAGTGCTGGCCTTTGAGATGTCTGACCTTGCTGCTGTGGTTTGTCAGGAGGAATAAGCACAGATGGAAGTTGGATGGGACCAGTTTCCCACTGAGCCTGGGGGGTCTGGCTCGATGGATCCCAGCTCCCTGTCTCACTCCCTGAAGGCTTGTTAATTCTGGGAACCAGTCTGGAGCAAAGTCCTAGACTAATATTTGTCTGTGTCCCTTTAGAGATTCAACACCTAGTGTCATCTCAGTAGATTCCTGGCAGCTGCTTCTGGTAGATATTTGAAATGCTGATGTTCCAAATGAGTTCTGATCCAAAGTGCTCATCCTGCAGCTGGAAGGTTTACCTCATAAATTCATTCATTGTCAGATCATTATCAAAATCATTGCTTTTTACAATTTTTCCTGTATTTATTTAACACTTGCTCTAGATTTGCACTTCTGATCCACTGTGGGTGTTTGTATTTCAAGTTCACATACTACAGTGCAGTTCCTATCCCAGCTCTGAAGGAAAATATGGGACCAATTTTAATGACAATGTACAATTGTACTGGCATGTCCCAAAGCCTGGGGAAACCTGTCCATTAAAAAATAATGGAGTAGGAAGTCCTGGCATAAAGTAAAGCCTTGAGTGAAATTCCACAGCTTCATGGACTGTTAATTCTTTATTAGGTTTTCCTAAGACTGAGATAAAAGGCATTTTATCTTTTTTAAGGTTTGCATTAACATGTCATTGAGTTTTATAGATACATTGATCTTCATTTGGCTAATCGAGAAAGGGTAATAGAAATGTGTGTTAAATGCCAAAGCAAAGATAACTCTGTAACACTTCAAATTTTTGTGTTATTTTTATTTATTAAGTTTTCTTCAGATACAGAACTGTGGTCAGTGTCAAGTCGTGAAACTCCTCTCACTGTATATTTTTATTGGCTGTCCTCTCTAATTTTCTTTTTTCCCCCCTTTTTTATCTGCCTTTGCTTTTAAGTTAATTTGGCAGTGAAGTTGATGTGTGATCACTAAAAACTAACAGAGACAATTGACAAGATTTTAAAAAAGACTGTTGTGTCTGATGGATTCTTGCCTCTCTTGGCTGAGAGTCTTTTTACACTGTGTTCCAGTCTGAGATGGAGCAGTGAAGTGTGTCTTTGGATTCAGAGACAAAGGCTGAATCTCACTCATGTCAATATTTTTTTTTTGGTGCTGTGAACAAAGGTTAAGGTCTTTATCTCCTTCCCCTAACAGTGAAATCTGGGCTTGGGGGAAGCTGGAGGGGCTTGGAATCCAGTCAGGGGCTCCTCTCTGCTCTTTTTTGGGTCAGCAGCCCTCGGTAATCGTCGCTTGGCTCGGGAGGCTGCGTCTGCTCCCGGGGGTTTAATTGTGCCTGTCTCCAGAGAAACACATCCCTCACACCAGCCTCTCTGTGGGCATCTAGTAGGGAAGTCTCTATGGATAAAACTTTATTAACAGCTGTCATTGCTAATGAAGATTGTGCAGTGGTCGGTGTATTAGCTCTGTGTTTGAAGGCACATGAGAGGGAAATGAAATGAAAAATGATTTTTGCCTTCTCTGTGTTGAAATTGTCTGTTCTCCATCAGTTCTGCATGTGCATAAGGGAGGGCTGGGGGAAGAATTGGATTGTTGGGGCTCTCTGCAGCTGGAGAGAGCTCACTCCCAGCTTGGGTGCTTGTTCCCAGCCTCGTCACATCTCCCTTGACAAACAGGGAATGAGCGGAGCTCACAATGAAATCCCCTGAGCAGCCCAGGATGATCACCTTCCCTGCTCGTCAGCTCTCAGGGGGAAATCCTCCTCTCCTGCTCTTGCACAGGTTGGGTGGTCTCAGAGATGGTTCCCTTCATTTCCAGGGTTTATTCCATCCTTTCCTTGCCAACCACTCTTGCCAAGCCAAAGCATCAGAGCAGCTCAGATCTTACATCTCATCCTCAGCTCCAGTCCTGCAGCCTCCAGCAAATGCTTATTTTAGCACCAGCTGGCTCTGATCCCTTTGAACTCTCTGATATGAGATTAAATGTTAATTTATTACATATCATTATAGGATTATATGTTATCTCTAGGATAATGGAATCCAAATGTTAGAATAGCATGTTTGAGATTTAGTGCTTGTACACATTTCCCTCCACTCAGGAAACAAGAATAGCTAAAGGCAGAAGACTGAACAAGAGGTGAATTAATCTGTCTGATCACAGCTAGCCGAGAGCTCAGGCTCTGGAAGAGTAAAACCAGAGGTTCATAATCTTTTTGCAGAGTTCAGAAGCAGAGGAGAAGTTGACTGAATTTTCTAAAATATAAATAAGAATGAAGAAATTGTTATCTGCTTTGGCTGTTCCATGGGCAAAATCCCATGGATAAATTATGCAGTGTGAATTATGTGCTTGGCTCTAGATAAAAATGCCAGACAAAGCAGAGTGCTGGAGTGACCTGGGTGCTGAATTTCTGCAGAATTTCATTCTCTAGGCTGTGGGTAGGTGAGCAGTACTGGATGTAATAAGATCTGACTTGAACTTGAATTGACTCAAACTTGAGCTGCAGTAGTGATGTTTCCACACAGAGGTTCAGAGGTGATGCCACGAAGCAGAAGGTGAACAGGGCTCTTTTGCTGTCCCTGTCACTGCCCATGATGGCATTTTCAAATGGGCAGATGCTGATGCTGAGCTGTGATGAGCTGCATTCTCAGCACACCCAAATGCTGTGCCCAGGCATGCTGGGCTGTGATAGTGATGTCCTGTGACTCTTATTGAATTTTATAATTTCCCTGTCATTGAGAAAAGAATTAGATCCAGCTTTTTGCCTTCTCAGGCAATCTCAAATCTGCTCTAATTTACTCCTCTTGACTCTTGGAGAGTTTGAAAATGCTGTCAGCTAAATGCTCATTATCTTTTATTGCATTAATACATTGACATGAGTGAACCACACAGCAAGTATGACCTCATCCAGATTTGGGTTTTGCTCAAGAGTTTTTATTCTTTGCCTGTGAGTTAATAATTGTATGTGAGCAAGGTAACTGTACTCGGTGCCTCACAGCATGAAAGTCACAATAAGGTTTCACTCTCTTTACACACAAATATTTTGACAAGATCTCCTTGAACTGCCTCCTCCAGAGCTACTGGGAATTTTCATTGTGCTTAGAAAATCAAACTCTAAATTGTGAATTGGCGACAGAGAGAGAAACAAACACCCAAGAAGTCCTGGGTGAGGCTCCTCTGCTGGCCTCAAGGAGCCATTCTCCACGTGTGAGTGACAAGCTGCAGCCTTTGATTGCTGCAGTAAGAGAAAAGTGCTACTGGGGGAGGGTTATTTTGTCCTTTCTGACAGCAGCTGCCGCAAATTTGTAAAATATGTCAAATGTGTATTCATAAAGTAAAATAATGCATTCAAGCATGAGAAATTCTGCTTTGTTCTGGTGCTGGGATGTGCTCGAGCAGGGCTGTTTCGAGAAGCAAGGGAGCAGGAGAGCAGGTCAGCAATCACACTTGGAATGCAAAGCTCTCCCACTCTGTAACAAATTAATGGAGTTGCTCGAGGCTGTTGTCATTCCAAAAATAAAATGTTGAATTAAGCAAAGAAATCTGAGACAAAATAGAAACTTTTGTACTGGGTATTTTGGGCAGGGGAAAAGAAGCAGGCTGTCATTAGAAAGGAAGGATTTGTGTTTTCGTGTGCTGTTCCTCGAGAGGCAGTCATGAATTGATAACTCAGCGGTGTCTGAACTGCAGAACTGGGCCCGTGTGGCTGCTCCTGGGGGAGTCAGAGAGCACAGATTGCTCTGGGAGCCTGCTTAGCATAATGTTGGTTACTGGGGAGAGCAATGCTAAGTGCAGGCTGAAGCCTGGCTTCAGAGAAAAAAGGCCAGACATCTCTGAACTAATAGTGGGGAATCTCTAAAGCCGTGGAGCTTTTATTTAAAGCAGCTAAAAGGCTGCATGCCCTCGCAGGTCTCTGTCCTGCAACTCTGTAGCTTGTGCTTCAATTTCCCAGTAGAAAAACTCCCTGCTGTAGCCAGGCTGCACACACTTGGAGTGATTTCTGCGTGTGTGCTTGCAGGATGGGGACACAGATCCTGCTGGAGGCAGCTGCCTGCACCTCTGGAGTGCACCTAAGGGAAAGCTGACTTCTTTCCACAGACCTGAACGGTGCAAAGCAGGGATTTACACCCCTAACAGTGCCCAAAAGCAGCGTGGGTAGCCAGAGATGCAGCAGAGATGGGGAGGGAGAGGAGAATTGCTCCCAGTGAGCTCAGAGCTGCTGCCCCAGCTGGATTTGCCCTGGGTGTCCCTGCCCTGTTTTATCATGGTCCCCAGCAGGGCCAGGCGTGGCACAGGCTGCTCCTGGGATTACAGTCCCAGTGGGATGTGGATGTGTGCTGGTGAGACACAGGATTTTCTCTGCATTCAAGACATATCTGTGTTCTTAATAACTGTGCAGGGGGTTTATTGTAAGCTGCTTTTGTGGTTTCACACAGCTCCTTGGGCCTCCAAGAGCTTTGAATCAACAGGATGGAGGATCCAGTGAAAGCCCATTGTTCTGGAGAAAGGCTTTGGACCAACCTTCCTGCTTTCTGATAGTGCCTCTGGACAATCAGCATTTTAATATCCTGTAATTTTCAGCTCATGCAAGGAATTTTCCAATATCTCCAAAGAGAGATGCTTACATGGGGAGAATCACAAGTACCTAAACTGAAATACCCGTGTAACCAGTGGGTGCAGGAATGTAGGAAGTCTGTAGAACGTAAAACTTCTAATTCCTGTCCTTCATTTTGGGTTAAGGTGTAATACTCAAGGCCACTGAATACAGTCACAAGCTGGGGTTTGTAAAGAGAAGCACAGCCAAAAATCAGTGTCCTCCAGAGGCTGAGGGATCAGCCCAAACCAGGGGAGAAATTATTGCTTAGAGGGAAAATGGAAAATGCTGGAGCAGCTTTAGGGAAGGATCCCTTTGAAATGGCAAAATTGCTCCTTAAAACGGGAATGCAAGAAAGGCATTCAGCACTGTGTGGCTTTGCTTTGTTTTAATGCTGAACCCAATCTGGAGGTGATGGCAACCTGCCTTAGTGATTTGGGGAGCAAAACAGGCTCTCTGGATATTTGGGAAGAGCTGTTGAGAGGCACTCTGAGGTTCCTGGAAGGCAGCTGTGCCCTGGTGTTGTGGGGTGCTGTTTGTACCAGTGCCCCGTGTTCCCTGCCTATCCTTTTGGGGTGCCATTGGCTGGGGGTGAGGGCATTCACCCCAGTCCTCTCCTGCTGTGCCAGGGAGGAACTTTGTGAGAAATGGGGACACACTTTGCTGTCCAACTGTAGCTGCTGAGATCAATATCTGCAGCCAGAGAGTGATTTTAATAAAAAGGCTCTCTCAGCTTTGCTATCTCCATGACAGATAGACCCCAGCTAACATAAATCCTGGCCTTTCTCCTGTCAGTCTCTTGGCTTTGTGTGACGTGTAGGTGTTTTGACACAGAATACAAATATTTCACAGTTAGCTAATGGTTTAGAGCATATATTTAAAAGATTTACTTTTGCAATCACCTGGTGCCTTTAGTGAATGTGTTTGCCTTGTAAAGCCTCTCTGTTATTTGGAGAATCTATCCACACACTCCCATACATGTATTCATTTTCTGTTATTTATGAAATATCTCAGAGGGAAAATGAGTTTTTCTTTGGATAATGGTAGGAAGCCCTCTCCTAACCTTCTTTTTAGCAATGAGAATCTCCAGTGGCCGTGACAAACCTTATTTATCAGGTGCCAGGAGGGATGCACAGGGCTTGTCAGTGCTGGCAGCTGCATTAGCAGCTGTTTCTCCTCTCCAGGTAACCAGAACAAAACCCCTGCACGGTTAATCAGGTGCTTTTTAAACTTCAGGTTAACTTGAACCAGTAGCTCTGTCCTTCAGTTCTTTCAGCTGATGAATTTGTGACCTTTAGCCACTGTACTAATGCCTCCAATTGTAAGTGGCAGGACAATTTCCCTGTTGCTGTTGTATAAGAGATGCAGAGAAACTTGCCAAGAGCAGCCTGTGACTTTTAACCACTGTATTAACAGCCCTGATGGAAACTAAAATGGCAACTTAGGCCAGTGATAGCCCAGTAAAACAACCTGAGCTGTTGCAGCAGCCACAATAAAGGAGAAAACTCCTCAGCACCTCCCTGCTCTGAGGTGTGGGCAGCCAGAGCAGCTTTGTTGGGGTCTGCTGCTGTGGCCTGGGCTGTGCTGGTGTGACATGGAGAGAGGATTCTGCTCTCCAGCTCGGGGCTGGGCTGGCAGGGAGGGCTGGGGAGGAAGGAGGTGGCGCAGGAGCCGCACTGCTGGGGCTGCACGTGTGCCCTGCTGAGGATAAATGCACGCTCTGTTTGGATGAACGAGCTGGACCTCCTCCTTCCCAGTAATAACACTGTTAACAATCATCTTCCCAGACAACACAAACAATGAGGTAGTGGCTTAACAAGGCAGCTCCTCAAGCCTTTATAAGCGGAGCCTTGTTTGCTTGGGAAAGGATAAATCTCTGATCTGCTGGGTACAGCGCTGCTCTGAGGGGTTTTATCTTCAGCTAAGTAAAAAGTCAGGGTAAACTTTGCATATTTGTCCGATGCATTTACCTCACCCTATTTTGTTTGCTTGACTGTCCTTGTTTAATGTTGTGGCCTCTTGTTTTGCAGCTGCTTTAGGGTCACCTGTGGTTGCTGCAGGTGAGGGAGGGCAAATGAAGAGTGACTGTGCCAGGTCAGGGCACAGACCCAGCCAGCCCAGCAGCCCCTTTCCAGCAGCTCCCAAAGGCAGGTGCTGGGTAGGAGAGAGCAATCACAGACAGGGCTTCCCCTAAACGTGCTCTCAGCAGCAGGGCCAGAGCTCCTGCCTTTGCCCAAGCCTGATTTGGGGAGCAGAGGGAGCAATATTCCCTCTGGAGTCCAACACTTCACGTTTTCCTTGCCAGCCTAATGGCAATTTTAAGCCTTTTTGTTTTTCTCCAGCTTTCCAAACTTTTGCTGATAGGGAACCCTGAATTAATCTTCAGGCCTTTTGGGTATTGGATTACACTCTGTCCCAGTCCTTTCTGTGACAGCAGTGCTGGAACTGGCATGGGATGCTAATCCTTCTGTACCTATTCACTCAGTCGGAGAGGAAAATGCATGAAAGCAAATTGCTAGTCCAAGCTAAATTTAGATTTATTCAGTTGGAGTTAATTATAATCTTTATTTAGTCCCAAGCGATGCCTTCTTATCATACACTTATTATAGCTGAGAAAATTAATTTTTATTCTACCATAAAGGTGAATGTAATAATCTGGGTTCAGGGAAGGGATTACTTTAATAAGATTTATAGGCAGCCTTTCAGACAGCACGGTTTTATTACTATCTGTAGGTGGCCTTGCTGCACAGATGTCTTTCAGTATGGGTGACTGTGCAAAACGCAGGCAAGCTCAAAACTCTAGAAAGCACCAGCTCAGAAACTTCACCATCCAACTTAATCTGTTATTGTGTTCCAAAGCACTCGCCTTGTTTGGAACACAATAACACAATTTATGGCTGAATGCGTGGCCTGATCAGGGGTTTCATTCATATGCATGGTTTAATTTTGCACTTAAAAATGTATTTTAGTAGGCAAAAGATTTATGAGGCCAGAGATGTGCTTTAAAGCTTTTTTGGAAGCTTTTTTGCTGGGTAAACATAGGCACGTGGTTTCTCTATTACTCCAGCCCATAAAACCAGGTGCCTTAGTTAAACCCCACTGCACAAGGTTCAGAGGGAGCAATAAAAGCCTCTAAAAGTTTTGGGAGGGGAAGCTCCCAAAAGGAAGGAGGAGGAAGCCAGGAGCTCTGATGTGGCAGGATGCTCTGCCCACGGACCCTGGGCTTGCCACCCCCAGCTCATTCAGGGCTGGGGTCACTGGGTGGAATGGGCTCCTGCTGATCTCTCACCCTGCAGGCTCCGTGCCAGGGGAGGGTGAGCGAATTCTGCACATTCCCTGCCTTGCTGAAGGGGAGGCTGGAGTGTGGCTGAGCTTGGACACCCTTCAGGAACGAACTGGGCCAGAATGTGCAGCTGCAGAGGAGTCTGGGCAGTTTGACTCAGACGTTTGGAGATAAGGATGTGAGACATTGTCCCAAGCCAACAAAAGTTAATTAACCTCTCTTCAGTTTTAGATGTTTGGATTAAGTTAATTTTTTTTTTAAATTGCATCTTTTTTCTTGTCTTTCCAAACAAGCTGCTGGTCCAGCAGTGTTTTGCAAAGCAAATCTCTGTCTCCACAAATGTGTAATCAAGATTGAATGGAAGGACTGTGAATTGGTTGCAAGTCCTCCATCAAGTTCTATCCTTACATCAAATTTGGATAAGAAGAAGAGAGAATAAGAAAAGCTTTAAGGGATTTTATCACATTTTCTCAGACTATTATTTTTTATATCTTGACAGCTTCTGGTCTGACTTTAATGTTAGAAATGTACTGGGAGCACTTCTTAACTCTTCCTTGCAGCGTCGTTTGCATTTTCAAATTGCTCTGTTACAGCTGGAAACACTAATTGTCATTATGGCCCTTTTTCTGTGCAGTGGGGTTCACTGGATATCAAAGTCAAGCAGTAAAGGAGTGAGGCTTGTTTGTGGATGGAAGGTGATGGAATTTTTCCTGCTTTAGTTGGGTGATGGAATTTTACCCTTCGGGGGGTCTGTGGAGGGCTCTCCTCCTTTTCCTTCTGAATGTAAAGCTGAGGAGATGAGTCACAGGATGGGCTCTGAATGTAGGAAGTAAACAGTGACATCCTCCTTTCCTGGCTACTTCACTGCATGTGGAGTGAGTCAGGGAGAGCACGAGGGGGTGTTCATCCCCAGATCCTCACACAGCCCAGCCTTAGCCTACTCACAGTGCTCAGATGATGAATAAACTCCTAGTAGACTTCCACTCTGCAATCATCCTCCTCCTTTTCCTCCTGCCAGCCCCAGGAGTCAGAGTTTTCCTTCCCAGCTGTGGCCAGGCCAAATCACCTCGGGCAGACTCTCCCTGCCGGGGGCTCTGAACAGCATCCCTGGCAATATGAGAGAAAGTGACCCACACTGCTGGTCCAGAATGAATTATTTCCCTGTAATTTATGAGTTCCAGATTAGCCTTCCTCGTGTAGACACCCTGTTCTGGAGTGCAGTGTGTTTGTATTCAAGGCTAATGCCTGCAATTCCAGAACAAAATCATTATTATGAACAGAGCCATTCTTATAGTGGAATAATGTACATGTGTAGTTTGATCTTTATGGTGTTTCAGTGAGGGCTGGTGGGAGGGGCTGGTGATTTTTCTCCTGTACAGACAAGCCATTGATTGCCTCTGTGAGTCATGGATAACATCATAGCACTTACTGGCACCACATTACTTGAAATGATTCCTCTTTTACAAAGAGGAGTGTCTGTATGAGCTCGTGCTACAGTTCTGATGATGCTGCAGGAAAGATGAATTTTAACATTTTCACAGTTTTTCCACAGGTGCAGGGTTGGCTTCTTGTTTGTTTTCAGAGAAAAAGGATATTGAAGGAGTTGCAATTTTAAACAGTTGTTGTTCCTTGCACCTTCAGCTTCAGAATTACTGATGGCTTATGGAAGACTTGGCTCCTGTTAAATAGTTTGCTAAAGAGGAGAGAATATTTAGATGTGAAATTTGAATTTATGTTCCATCAGGAGCTATCTTCCTTTTCAGCTACAAAATGATGGTTTTAAAGGACTTTCCTCTTGCTGCATCTTAAACAGATGCATTGTTTCTAACACTGGCCTGCCGCTGCCACCACTATCTTCCAGCAGGAATACTTGTTTTATTTCTTAAAAAGTATGAAATCTAAGAAATTCAGTGAAGATTCAATGAAGTCTTGAGTTCCATGAATGGCAGATTTTTGCTGCACAGTCTGACCTGCAGCTGTGGCTTTGCTCCTCTTTCAGACCTGAGCTGGTTTTTGTGGTAGCAGTCCAGGGTCAAGTGAGATTAAAACCAAAAATGGCGGATAATTTTATGATTAGATAAAAAATGCTCAGGAGAACAGAACAGAAGCTTTGTTTGAGGCCTGAGCTGGGCAGGGTAAGGACCAGGAAGGGGCATGTGTGATGCTCAGCATTGCATTGCCTGCTGCTTTCCTCCCTCTGTGCCTCAGAAACATCACAAGGGAGTTTTCTTTCCTGTGCTCTGAGTCTGCAGGATGAGCTGGGCTATGAGGATATTGCCCAGCTCTTGAGGGAAGGATTTTAACATAAAATTGCAGTGATGATGCCTCAAAAGCTGACCTGTCGCTCTAGGGGTCAGTAGTTCCTTAATCCCAGTGAGTGTCTTAGCAGGGGCAGAGCACCTGCAGAGAATCTGCTACAAGGGAAAAGTTTTTCTGAAATTCCAACTAAATATCTCAATTCACATCCCCCAGTGTGTGATCTGCACACATCTCCCCTCAACACCCCCAGTGCCCCAGCAGTCTGAGCAAAGCAGGCTGTTCTGTCTGGGAAAGCACTGAGCTCTGGGGGAGCTCATTTGGTCTCCATTTACTTTTCCTCAGCTCTTGCTCTCTTTTGGTACCTAATTAGAACTAACCCACGTTCTGCTCTAATGTTCTGCCCTCTTTGATCTTGCTGGAGTGCTTATTAAAGGAACAGGTGATTTTTTCATGGCATTATTGCACCAGAAAGCTCCAGATGTGTCTGGTTTCTGATTGTTGCTGTAAGGAGATTGATGCTGGGGTGCTGAATTAAAAAGGTGGGGTGTTGGCCTGCCATCGTGTGAAGTATTTCTTTTTAGATCTTCCTACAGCATCATAAAATGCTGCTAAATTCAGATATCATATTTTCTTGCAGGCTGGTTCTAGGACAAAGCCCAGCCCTGTCTACTGATGTTTATGGCTTCCCATATAAGCCTTCAGACAAAATTTGTATCTCATTTTGCTTGAGTTACAGCAGGATGATATCCTAGTCCTCGTACCAGTTCTGAGCAGAGGCTCTGAGAAGTTGCCACTGTAATGAAATGGAGGGAAGGGAAAAGCATCCCTTTTAAACTTCCTGTAAATCACTGCTTGAGAGAGATAAAATATCTGCATAAAGCGTGTGTGGGAGTCCTGTAATGTAAACACAAATGCATTTAAGCCTTGTCTTGTTTTTGCTTTGTAACTGCCTCCCTGTTTAAATCTCCTCTGCAGCCTGGTGTGCCCTGGGAGGAGATTTAGCTCCTGCTCCAGAAATCAGAGGGTACTCTCACTGCTCTGGCTCCTTGCTTATCTGCTTGGCTGCTTATCTGTATGGCTGTAAAGTTTTTATGTTAACTGCAACTTCTCAAAAGTATTCCTTTCAAACGTCGTTCAATTTATTTACAATTAATCCAGAGAGGGGCTTGTCTGCATTTGAATTTATAGCAGAGAAAAAACACCTTTCCTTCTCTTCTGCCTCAGCTTTCCCAGGATCAAAGTTCACTTTTTACTCCTGAGTTGGGAAGTTGCACAATGGCAGAACGTGTAAAAGTGCCCTAAAAATAAACCACAGGGCAGAAATGGGGCTGCTAAAACATCCCTTGGTGACTTTGTGCCTGGGGAGGGAGAGCACCCACTGCCCACCATCCATGGGGATGGAAGAGGTGGCAGGGAAGGACCAAGGGCAGTTTTCCTGACTAGAAAGTTGCTTGTCCCATGTGTGATGCCACTGCCAGTTTCTCATCATTCTGGGTTTCTGCATTTCACCGTGGGCTGTGCTGGTGAGTTCCAGAGCTGGGCTGATGTTTATGATGAGAGCAAGGCAGGGGACATTTGCATTTGCCTGTGAAGCTGAGAGGAAACCCTGACCTGATCCCCAGGTGCAGTGGTGAGAGAGGAGACTGCTGGCAGAGTGTTTCCTGCTGAGAATTTTTTTGGCTGCTTTTGTATATTTTTGCATGTTTATTCATTCCCACAAAGAATATTCCAATGGCTGAAAAAAACTCCCTGACACAAGTAAATATACAGCAAAAGTAAAGGCAAAAGTATTGTGGTGAAGTGTAGATAATATCAGACTATCAAAAAACAAATGACCAGAATTTCAACTGAGAACAAGAGTGGAGCAAAGTCAAATGGATGGGATTTGCCTTAGAATCTGTCTTTGATAAATGTAGGCTTTAAAAATACACAACCTGAAAAAAAATAGCTTAAATATTAGAGCTTTTATCTCTGCTAAATCGTGGCTGCAAGAATCTGAGTCATCTGGCTTGAACAGGTGTAATTGTTTGTGTGTTGTGTATCTGCTCTGCCCAGCCCTGACAAACACTGAAAAATCACCGCTCAGCTCCAGAGAGACAATGAGAGCTTTGACCTTAGGCTCTGTCATTGTGCCTTTGTTATCTCTGTGCTTTGGAACTGCTGCATTTTAATTCCCTGGCTTTCTGTATGTTTCCTCTGAGCAGTCCCAGGAGCTCGCAGTCACCGGCTTTTTGTTGGGTGCCAATTGTTAGTTTGAAAGAGCCACTGTTTCTAATAGGATCACAGCCCAGACTGAATATATCTCATTATTAATTAGAGATCAGCCCGAACCAAAGATGTCTGTTTGATCCTCCCTCCCTCTGGAATCTTTTCTTTCCTGGGAAAAATCGCTCAGCGCTGAGTGGAGGATTGACCATTGTGTCGTAGAGAAACTTCTGTGGTTTCCAAATGTGTTTTATTCTCCTCAGGAATTAAACCAAAAAATCCTTCCAAGTGTCTGAGAACCTTCTGTGTGTAAAGGATTTCTCCTTCTCTCAGGTTCACTCTTGCCTGTAAATCCATCCCAGTGAGACCTCTATCAAACCCCATATATTTTATCATGAAAAGTTTTGTTTTCAAGAACATGAGGCTTTCATCAGGTTCTCACTAACTCCCAAGCTGCTGACCTGGCAGAATGGATTGGGAGTGATGCAGATGTTCAACCCCCATTGCTTTGTGTGTTAGTGATGGTAGATTAAAGGAAATGTTCAGTTTTTACTGCTTAAACTGTTCTGTTTTACTGCTACTAATATTCAATATGTCAGTTTCTTAGGCACGTTGAAACATGGGTGAGGAGAGGCTGAAAGTTTAATCTGATGATAAAAGAAAAAAAATAAAAACAAAAACAGTAAAAAGTTTTGGAAGTTAGTTTGGGATCTGGCCAGCCAATCCTCTCTTAGTGGTAGCCAGTACTTGATTAATGGCTTTCAAGCAGATGACAGGCTGGGGAAGGCGGAGAGGGAGCTGCACAGCTGAGCTTTGAACAAAAGTGTTGTTCCATGGTACCTGTGTGTGGCCAGCAGGACTGATCTCCTGTCATCCATTGCTTTTGTCAGAAGCTGAGGCCCATGCTGACCAAACATTTGAGTTTCTTTCTGTTTCCTTTTCTCTTTGGCCCGCAGTGGTGGAGAGCCGAGGAGGGATCATGGACAGCATCCAGAGATTCTCCAACCTGCCGACCTATCTCCCTGCCAGCCCTCACATCTCCAATGCTGATACTTTCTTCTTCCTCAAGGAAGCCAACCAGGATATCATGAGGAACTCCAGTTTGCAGTCTAGGGTGGATTCATTCTTTATATACAAAGCCAAACAGCCACCTGTCCTAAATGCCACGTACGGACCCTTTTCTGTTGAACAACCCGTTCCCTTGGACCTCATGCTGACTTCTGCATCTTTTGGTTTCACAAATAAATTCACTTTTAATTGGAAATTAAAATCCCACATAATCAACAGCTCAATCTATTCCAACAAACCTAAAATCCAGACCTTGTTCTATATCGCGGGGAAGGACTGGGATGACTACGACTCGGAGGAGATGCTGCCTTGTGTGAAGATGTTTGCTTTCCTGGAGTCCAGAGAAGTGGTGGCCAGCTGCAGATTGACAGGCCACCTGGGATTATGTGTTGTGGAGCTGGAATTGTCTCCCAGCTGGTTCAGTTCCCCTCCACCCCTGGTTTCAGAGGAAACAGCCTCCCTGGAAGGGATTACTGTGGAGCTCTTCTATAAGATTTATACAGTGGATGGGGAATGTTCTCCAGAGGATGCAAAATGGGAAAACAATATCCATGCAGGTGAAGAGGATGAGCACCAAGCTTTGTCAGCTATGGAGAGGATTGGTAGCATCGTTGTTTACCCAAATCAAGACAAATTAAAGCAGTCTTCGCTGAGGGTGGATGAAAATATCATTATTCACTTACCACTCAGCCCAGTCAGAGAGGGTGACATTGTGACCTTCCATGTTTTCCTGGCTGATTACTCACTAGCAGACCAGTTTGTATTAAGGTAAGAGAATTTTTAAGTGTTGTATGCAAAACAAATAGGGGCAAATCAGTGCTGGTTGTAAATCTTTGGTTATATTTACTGTTTTCGTGAGAGAACTTGTGCATTTCTTCTTCAACAGGAGAAAACTGTAGATAGTCTTGAATTATCTGTGTGGATGACACTTTTTGGACCGTGGACATTGATTTTAAAGTATGGGCTATGAATGCTTGTTTGATTATTTTTTGTTTTAATTCTGTTTGCTTCTAGTCATAATTCTGCCTCCTAAATTCTGTCTCTGTAAATCAGCCAGGGTAACTGCTGCCATGTGTTTTGCTAAAGAGTTTGCAGGAGGGTTTTCTGTTTCTTTGGTGAAGTTCCCTCTGTTTTATCAACTTTATCATCATCACCTTTCCAAAATGCATGGGCTACCTCCTGCACAGGTCAAACGTGGTGACAACTCTAGGTGCATTGTACAGAGGGGAGCTGAGAGCTGGGAAAATGAGCTCAGCCTGTGTAGGGATCCTTTGGGAGAGCCAGGATTTGGGGCTAAACTTTGCAAGTTGTCTTCAGTTTTCCTATAAAATCAGCCCTTCCAATCAAGCTTTTGACTGCTAGTTTTGTGGCCCATTTTTGTTTTAAGTTTGGAGACTCTCTGTTGATCTTTTCTTGTGAATCTACCTGTAATAGGACAACTCAGGCATTTCAAACCACCCTGAGGGCTAGTGCTGCATATTTGTTCTGTCCTTAGCTGTCAGACTCTGGGTTCAGAGCTGCACAGGGACCAAATTCAGAGAGAAATGTGAGCCAAACCGGGGGAATAAAAGGGCCAAAAGGTAATTGGAAAGTGTCATCTGCTGTAAGGATGTGAGACTCTCAGGAAAGGAGGAGCTGCAGCCCCTGCAGGGAAACCTCAGAGCAGATTCGTGCCTTGCTTCCAACTTTTTGATCCGAGAAGGATGGGAGCAGAACTTGACAGAAGTGCACTTTGGGGATGGATGTTGAGAAAACAGACAGCAAACCTTATGCAGCACTTTCAAATCATTGAGCATTTGTGAAATAGCACATGCATATTAATAAACTTACAGATTGCTGCCTGAATAGGGATAAGAGATTCACAGCACAGCGCTGCTAACGAGGGGAAAGTGTGAGAAATATAATGGGGTTTAACCAAACTTGAAAAGGTTTGGATCAGGAAGGGGCTTCCTTTAAACACAACTTATTCGTGCTCTTTGTGGATTTGATGTTTTTAATTTGTTAAATATGGATTTGGCCAGCATCCACTGTCGCTGGATGGACTGGCCTGACGGAGCAGTCGGGTTTCAGCAGGCGTGTATTGATCCTCGGTGCTATAGCAGAGAGATTATAGAATTTGCCTAAGGCTCTGCAAGGATTTAACATCAGCTCTTAATTCTCAGGGTTTTGTTCTCTTCCCCACACCACAGATAAAATTCCCAAGGTATTAGAGGCAGCCTAAGACGGGGATGTTTTCTTTCCACTGGAATTTCTAAAATAGCATTTACCTCGTAACAAATGGTGCAAGGGTAGAGTTTTGATATTTCTGCTGGCCAGGAAATAACCAAAAACTTCTTGCAGAGGCACTTCTGCAATGCTGCTTTTCAAAAGCAAAATAGGTCCTGGAAGCACTGAGCAAGTGATAGAGCTGGGTTTTCAGGGAAGCAGAAATTGAGGGAGCAGGCAGCTTCCAGGCTGGGGAGCCCCAGGATGATCCACAGGAGCCTGGCTGCTGCTGCTGAGACCTCACCTGGTCCCACAGCCCCTGGGGTCTGCATGGCTCCAGCTGCCAGCTGTGCTCCCAACATGTGGAACGTCCATCTCAGTGCTCCTGGGCTGCTGGGAAGGCAGTCAGGTTTCCATGGGGATTTCCTTCTCTGAAAAGTGTATGGAATCTGTTCATCTCCAGGAAATGTTTCTGGTACAATAAATCAGCATGTTTTACGTGCCCAGAAATATTTCCTTGGAAAATTCACTGTTGGCTCTCTGTAGTCTAGCCTGTCTGGGCTTTTATTTGGCTTTGCTTGCATTGTGCTTTTCATCAGAGAAACTGAAAGTATTTTTATTTACCCCTTAGTTGAATGCTGAAAGTGAGAGGCAGAATGAAATTCTGCTGCTGGTTCACCTGCCCTTTAGAGTGGGAAGAGTATCTACAACTGTTGCTATGATTATTTTGAATGATGTATGTTGGGTCCATGGAGAGATTTTTAGCTGAAGTTTTCATGGAAGGCAGGGAATGATGCTGAGGGAAATACAAGCACTATAGTGCCTACATCTAATTTATGCAGCTCCCCTCACCAGCTTCTCCTGTTTTTCTGCTCAATGTTAATGTCTGTGAAAACCCAGAAGGTTCTTATATACCTAGAATTTCTGTGTGTTATAGCCAGAGAAAAATACATTGAACTGAATGTTTGCCTTGGGAAATATATTTTTGCTTAATATAACTGATAGTTTTTAATCATATCTGTTGTAAGTGTAGCAGGGTCTTGCTCATATGAGAGGATAGATCAAAACCAAGTCATTCTCAGCACAGCCTTGAGCTCTGACAGGATGCAAAGGAGCAGATATGCTCAATTTTATGCACCTCTTTACTATTTCATGCTGTGTTGCGTAGTATTTTATTTTATGCTGGGTTTTTCCTCGCAGAACTCACTTCAATTCTCATATGGGAGCTGATGTTTTTTTGTTTTGGTGAAATCTGTGATTCTTAACCAGGCTTGGGAACAACTGAGAGGCAGCTGGGAGCAGTTCCTTGATTGAGCAGTGTGCTGTGCTGAGAGACACCCCCTGGTCAGATCCCCATCCTCCCAGTCCTGTCGCTCGTTTGTGAAGCTCCAGCTATCACTTCCAGCCCCTTCCATCACTCCAAACTGGTTTTGCTTGGCTTGAGCTAAGTCTTGGTTGTTTTGGTTCAATAACTTGAATTTCAGGCGGAGATGGAGCTCCAGTGGTGCTGTGTTTGAAATAAAATACATTTGTTTCTTTTCCTGCTGGAATGCAGCCAGGGAAGGACACAGGTGTGTCAGGGGCAGAATTTGGGGACAGAGTGTGCATTTAGTGCCTTTGCTGTGCCTGCCACTCGTGCTGTGCCTTTGTTGACACATGATCTATACATGTGTGTGATGAAATGCTTATGACACTGGAGATTAATTTGTGGCCTTGCTGGTCTGATCTGTACTGCAAAATTCCCCATCTGGGAAGATAAATTTTGCCCATCATGTTTGGTGGTCTGTCACTAAGCATAGTTTAACTGTAAAGGTAGGTGAAATGGGCTCTGTTGCCATGATTAAACTCTTTTATGGGCCACCTTGTTAAAAAAAAAAAAAGGGGTAAAAATGAAGGACAGGTTTGAGATTCCAGCAGGATTCATACATACTTCAGTGTCACAAATTTTCAGGCACTTTTTGTCCTTTGATGTCCTGGAGTATCTCTGTTTCCTTCTTCACTGACAAACTTAGATGAAATGTAGTAAATGAGAAAAGAAAAGATGGAAATCATGACTACAGAAGGGGTAACAGCAACTTTAGTGCTAATTGCTAAACAGAAGAAGTCTCCTGATACATGGAGGAGTTATAAAAGAGACAGGAGAAAACAATTCCTGCTCAACTGGAAGAACAGAAATCTCATCTAATAGCACTGGGAATGGCTTCTGTTTCTTCTGTGGTGTTTGTTGTTATTTAACTCCATCTTGAGACTCAGAGGATGTATTTAAAAGAAAAATGGGAGTCAATTTGTACAGCAGGAGAACGTTTAATGGAATAAATGGACAATTGCCCCTTGGTTATAGGAAAGAAATGAGGACACTCTCTTTAGGAGCAAACAATGGATTTCTGGCCTGTTTTCCAAGTCTCCCCATCTAAGCTGTCAGTGAGGATGTGCTGCTCCTGGAAGCTGAGCACTAACAGCAAAGTGTCACACACAAAACGTGGCTCTGTTGGCTGCCCACACCCTCCCAGCAGCAAGGAGCCATCCTGCTTTGTGCCTGCTCAGAAAGGAGCTGCAGGTGGCAGAAATCCCAGGAGAACAGCAAGGGGCTCAGAGCAGGTAGGGAACACCTGGGAAGGGATGGGAGCAGCAGGGGCTGCAGGGGATGGCAGCACTGTCCCTTGGGGCAGCCTCAGGAGAAGGATTATCCACTCCTCCCTGCCCTGCTCCACGCAGAGCAGCTCAAAGATTGCCTTTGGACTGGGGCATGGACCAGGACAAGGTGTTACACACGCCAGGAGACCCTTCCTGATTAGTCTCGCTAGGCAAAATGATATTGAGGATTTATATTAATAAACATATATCCATATGGAGGAGGTGATGTCTCCTGCTAGGGAATAAAAATTGCACAGACCATTAAAAGTGACTTACAAGGCTTCTGTGTTAATAATGAAAGATCTGGAGAAGTCTGAGCAGTCGTCTAGAAGGCCAGAAAAAGATCATTAAGAGGATGTCTCCTGCCAATAGCTGCCAAGAGCAAACAAGGGAAAGAAAACAGAAGGTTTTGGATCCGGAAATGCATAGAAAATGAGAGTACAGACTGTGGGGAATGCAGCCTGGCTGCCTGTGAGGAGGAGGCTCCACATGGCCTTCATCGCTCCTGAGCAAGCTGCTGGGACTGGGAAGCACTGTCACTGGGATTGTTACTGGGGAGAGAAAGGAATGATTCACTGGAACATCATTTTAGGATGAACATTCAGCAGAAATCAAAGTGTTGAGAAAGGAAAAAAAAACCCACAAAAATGCTCTTCTGAAATCTGAAATGCTGGTTCAGATTTAGAAATAATCACAGAAATAAACCATTACTGGTGGCTTGGGAATAATTTGGGTTTTAGTCCAAAATTTTGATAAACCCAGGATGCATGTTGAAATTTTTGGTTTCCCTTTCCTCTCTGAATGTACATGGAACTAAATGTAAATATGAAATAGTGATATGTAATGTTGATAAAAATACCAAGCACTGCTAATCTGGAAATGCCAGATCTGCCTGTGCAACCTTACTTCAGTCCCCAAGTACTTATGCACTATTTCATATTCCTCCAAGACAGATTCACACTATTTCTTTTTTCCAGATCTCCTGCTTCATTTGATGCCTATATTGTCTTCCTCCCACTATTTTCTTTTCTTTTTGTCACTGAATGGGAAAGGGAGTAATATCCTTCAGGACACTCCTATGAGGCCTGGGGGAGCTGTCACCAGAATGGTTTCTTTGGCTTGAATGAACCATTTCTATAAATTCTCTTTCAGAAAAGGTTGAAACATCCTTTTATTTTTCTTATTTCTGTTTGAGGCCGGCTTGTGGCCCAGAAAAATTGGCTGCAGCTGATGAAAACCTGACATGATGGAATGGAGTTACAAATTCCACAAGGATGCTCTATGAAATACTTAGACCTGAATCTCTCTTGGCTGAAGGGAAAATGGTTTTTTTTTTCCCTGGGAGCTGCTGGATCCATATCCATGAACCAGCCTGGAAATCATTGTGCCACCCTGGCAGCTTCTCTCTCCTCCTCACGTGCCTTCAGATAACCTCCTCTGCCCTAGCCACCCTGGAGAGGGAGGAGAAAAGAAACCACCCCCTCATACAGTCTTCAACCCAGTTCAAAATGACAAAAAAATAATAACTCCTCCTTAGAACTCGAGCAATTCTAAAAGCAGGGAATAAATGACCCAGTGAATCCTGAAAGAGCCTGCAAGACTACAGTCAATAAAGCTTTTAAATGGAATTTTAGATAAAGGTCAACTATGTGCTGCAATAATCAGCTGTCCATGATCACTGCACAGCTCCAGTGACAGAGAGAAGCCCTGGGAATTGCTGGATGTTGGCTTGGAAGCGCTTCCAGATGGGACTGCAGCCTGGTGGTGATGAAACAGGGCTGTAATGGAGATGTTTCCTGATGGGAATGCCTGCTGCCCTGCAGAAGGGTCCTGGATGTGCTGCTCTGGGCACAAACCAGGCTGCTGTGTGTAGGAGGTGCTGGTAAGGTCCTGGTGACCGTGGCAGGGGTCCCACTGTCTGCTCCTTCCCTGGGCCCCCCAGCTTTGGCTCACTTCTGTCATGGGAGTGGGGAAATGCTTGGAAGGGTTGGAGGGGAGGGTGGATCAAAATGCAGAATTAATGACAAACATTTAGCCTGTGTGTGCATTCCACCAGTGTTTTTCACTGAAGAGTTTGCCAGTTATTTTTAATTTTGGTGCTTTCACGTGTGCGTTAGAGCACTGAGTACAGCTGGAATGAAACAAGGATAACTTCCTACTGGAAAAGGTGTTTGCTTTGCCTTGAAAGCCTACTTCTGCTTCCATTCAAGCCCTGAATTCCAGCACCTCAGCTATCTCATTCATCTGCACCTGTGAGCAGTAAGGATGTGGCAATGTCACATAAATTAATTTGCTGTTTCCCGTATCCAGAACCATCAAGTAGGAAATAAGAGAGGTGGCTGTGTTTGTTCTAAGTTGTTTGGTGCACAAGCAGGTGTCTCATGGCTGCTCTGCCAGTGGGTTCGTGGTGCTGTGTGTCACTGGTGGCTCTGCAAGGATTGTGAGAGGAGCCCTGGCAGGCTCTTGTGTGCCCATGTCAGAGGCATTGCTGTGCTCTGCAAGGGGAGGGGATGTGGGCAGCACTTCCCATGGATCTGAGGGTGCCAATGCTGACACAAACTCTGCCTTGTTGATGGTGATGGAAAGAGATTTTACATTTGGAAGTGGTTCGGGTTCTACAAGCTCGTTGTGAGCCGAACCCCATCTCCAGGAGCTTTGACATGACAGCTCCTGCTAATTAACTGCAGGCAGCTCCTGCAGAGCTCACTGCTTGCTGCAGGGCCAGGTGTGGGTGTGCAGAGCACTGTCAGCACTGCCTGGCTGCACTCAGACAGGGACAGGCTGTGCTTCACCTTCCCCTGGTGCTGAGCCTGCCTGGGACCAGGCTGGGCATCCCTTGGGTGAGGAGCTGCATCGCAGGGGCCCCAGAGCTCAGCCTCTGCAGCCAGCTCAGGGCATTGCCACTGCTCTTCTCCACAGCTTGCTCTTGCTGGGGGCTATCCTGTCTTACCTTTGCTGTGATTAATGCTGGTGCAGCTCTGAAATGGGAAAGGAAACCACAGAAGATGGAATTAGAAGCTGAGTTTTGCCTGTGAGCAGCCAGCTCTGAGTTGAGTTACCTCTGTTAATGAACACAAAGCTGCCTTGGGGTGACAAGACTGCTTAAATTCACAGTATCACAAAGGGCAATTTAATGTTTGTCTAACAGCTGTCTTCCTTTTCTTCATCCATTTCTTTTATTTTTTACCTTGTACTCAGGCTGGAAACACAGGTCAGCAAAGTTCCTTTCTTTGAGTGATCATTTCAAGTTTGGGGCACACTGTGGCTCTCTGCAAACTGTGTGTCCTCATAAACAAGTCCCTGGCGGGCAGCTTGGGGGGAGACTTTGTTTTGGACAATATGCTGAGTAGTCCCTGCTTTGTGCTGCCAGACAATGATGGCATTGATCAGCTTCTTGTACAGCTCTTCATTAGCTGGCAGCGCAGTAAATCACAGTCTTGTTTAAACAAGTCAGACACAACAGTGATTCGGTCCTTGATGCAGTTACTTCTCCTTCTATTCATTACATTCACAGTAATGAACAGTATTAAAAGTAGAAAAATGCCACTACTTTGAAATTTCCTTTTTTCCTGAGATGTTTTAGGCCATGCATTGCTGTCATTTTATCCTGGTAAAAATGAGATTACCCTGGCGTGAAGCTGATGAAGTATTGCTTTGAGGGAGCACATTGATCTCAATTTCTCCATGTTCCCCCTGATGCAACAGAGAGTTGCTTTTGTCCTTGTGTTTACCCGTGAGTTTCTGCTTGCTCTGATAGAAGAAGGCTGGTGTGATAGTTTGCTGACAGCTCTGGGGAGAAAGGACTCTCAGAAAGAGCAGGAAACCAAATATTGCAAGAAAATTGTCAACATATCTTCTTGTTTTGGGTGCTGCTCCTGCTCCCCGTGCAATTTATGTCAATAAAAGACTCGTAAGAAATGGTTTTGGGCAAGGCAGAGCAGGGAGCTGTGCTGTGTGAGGTATTTAATGCTTCAAATAGCTGCCACGTCTGCCTTGGATGCTGTACTCGGCCAGGTTATGAAAGAAATCATATTAACAAAGTTATTGGATCCCAGATGAATCCAAAGAGCTGCAGGAGAAGAAAACAGTGACAAATGAGTCTGCCATTCCGAGGCACAGCAAATGGTGCTTACAGTTAAAGCTATTTCACTGCCTGCACCATTCCTGGCAGCCCTGGAGCCGCAGGGGCAGCGCTGTGGCCGTGCCAGGACGGGGAAACCCGGGATGGCAGAGCCCCCAGAGCCCCTGCCCCAGGGCCAGTGCTGGGGGGCACAGGGGGCACCATCAGGGGCTCTTCTAGAGCTTTCCAGAGCTGCTCCTGAGGGCTCTGGCTCTGCTCTCCCCCAGCTTTTGTCTGTGCTGGCTGTCAGTGCCCTGGGTGCAGCAGTGCTTCACCCTCTGTTGGGGGTTACAACAAGTGAATAAAAGGGAAATCTCTCTCCAGTCTGTTCTCCTCAGGATCTCCAGGGAGATGCTGTAGTCCCAGCAGAGGAGGAATTGTTTTTCCAGTATTTCCAGGGGTATCCCCCCTGGAGGGTGCTCTTGGGAGAGCCATGCTCAAGCAGCCCCATGTTTATGGGGCAAACCTGTCACCCTCCCTCTGCCCCACCATTCTGCCCTTTAAATGGCTCACCAAGACCAACATGTCCTTCCTGTCCCCCCACTACATCCTTCTGAAAATCCTCCTGCCAAGTGAACTTTCTCAGTTCCTTTTTTCCCTCATTGTGTGGCCCAGCCTTTTGTGGTATTAATGAAGGAGTCCTCAAATGCATTTTCACTAAATCCCCATCTCTAATTGTGCTGGTCCTAGAGGACAGCAAGTGGGAAAGGCAGAGAAGCAGAAGTGTGGGATAGGCAATGCCTTGTTCATGAGCTTTCTAAGCAGCTGCTCAAGTTAATGAGGGTCTGGGCAAGAAATGTGCCAAGCAGCCACAGGGAGCACACACATGAGCACTGTGATGCTGATCCCTGGTGGAGGATGGAGATAAAATACACCAAGTGATGCTTGGGGACACTCTGAAAGTTTGTCCTGGCCTGGGAGGTAGCAGAGGGTGAGGGAGAAGCAGTAGCAGACTGTGAGAATCTGGACAGGGATCCAAATGCATTGTGAGTTTTGGGTACTTTTGGATCTGGGAATTTGGCTCTGGCCCATCTCTAATTTAATCTGCCTGGCCAGAGTCTTCTCAGTGTTACCCAGAAAAGAGGGGTGATTTAATTGACTTCCGTAGAATTCCTTAGGATTTGTGCCAGTAAAACCATTTGAATTTGGTTGTGTGACGGCACACGTGTGTGTGCCAGTGTCCTGGCTTCATGTTTCTCTGGGAAATTTGTTGGGGACAGTGGCAGCCCCGAGTGGGTGGGTGGGCAGGACACAGATGGAGAGGGAAGGGCGGTGTTTGGAGCTCTGTTTTTAATGGCACACAGCACCACCAGTAGAACACTCCTAATTGTGGCATTTCCTGCTGTCATCTCCATAATGTGGTGTAAGTACCTATGCTCCTCAGCTGAGATGACTTTTGACTCATTTGCCAAAGCTAATAACCCTTTAAAAATAATTTAAACCTTTTCAGAATGATTCCCCTGATGCTCTAGGGACCAGTAGTCCTTTATTTGCCATAGAGCAGCCACAGAATGAATAGCAGCACTGTGGACTCCCTCAAACAGCGACCTTATGTGAGATGTAGCGATTACAGCAATTAAATCCTCTTTGCCAAGGCAACCAGGGCTTTATTTCTAACTGAAGTTACATTTTTTTCCCCCAAATGAATCTCTTCTGCATGCATTATTCATTTTTCTTTGGAACATTTAGCCTGTGCAAATTCCACGAGCTCAAATTCAGTATTATTACTTATTAATTATTGTGTTGAGGTAATGTCTAGGACAGACTGCCCCAAGGGGTCAGAGGGCACTGGGTTCCCCGTGCAGCCAAAAGCAGAGTAAGGCCATAAACTTTGTCTGAGGTGGGGGTTGAAAATTTAACAGCATTTGTGGAACAGCTCCTGAGAGTTTGCATTTGCATTTTGCTTGACCCCAAAACCCACGCCAAGGAAGTTTGGGGCATTTTGGTCCAGCAGATTCTTAGGGCAGTACAGTTTTGAGCATACCCTCAAATTAAGTGTCTGAAGAAGGTTGGTCATGTCAGCTCAGACATTTGAAGTCCAGCTGCATTCTCCTCATTGTGGCTCTTGCTTGGGGAAGGGAAGGTCAGGGATCAAAAATAATGGCTAAAGTGCAACATTTTCTTTAACAGTTTTGGAAATTCTAGCTTAGGACACTCTTTGGAATCCTTTGTTTTTAAGGACATGTGCTACACTCTCCTTTTAAGATTACGTGAGTTCATTGTCTCTCTCTGCTATTACATAAATAGCCCCTTGATTGACAAGGAAACTAAAATGATTCTGTTTAAATCTGTACTGCTCTCCTAAGAAATCTACATTCATTATTCCTGGGATGACTGAAAGATTTACAATAGTTTATAATCTGGTATCATTTCATTCTTCTTCTTGGTATTATTAATCACCTTGTCATGAAACGTCAGGAGAACTTTGTTCAGCTTGCATGATTTGGGCTGAGAAAGCCATCCTTTAATATTAATATTTCTTAGGAAATTGGGTAGATATCTTTGCATTCTGGGAACCATAAAATGGATGAATGATGTCCTTTGACTAGACATTAGATGCTTACAGGCTGCTGAAGCTGAAGAATGGTTGAAAAAGCCCTGCAGCCGTACCACAGTGGGAAGAAAAATGACCTTGCAGAGCAGATCTGGTTCAGGTCAATGTTTGGTTGCAGGATCTGCAGCCAGGAGTGCCAGGCAGGATGGTGTTGGTGGTTCTCCTGGAACTCTCCATCAATGGTGGTGTCTCACTGGAGACATGAAACCCAGGTCCCAATTATTTGGTCATTTAAAGATTCTGGGTTGCGTTTCCTGAGCCTGGAGGCAGTCAACCAGGATCCTGGCTGGCTTTCAGCTGCAGTAATTACAACTTGCCAGCTCAGATTTTCTCTGCCTCTTAAATCACATCCGCTATTTTTCACTTCCTTTGCTAAACTGCTGTGTCCCCTGTGCTGTTGTTGGTGATAATAGTTCTAATGCTTTGCCTATTTATGTAACGTTCCTTTATCTGTAATGTCTCACAGTGTTTGTACAAGGAACGTCTGTCACTGCTTTCATTTTACAAATCACTGTTTTTATTGCTCGTGTTCCAGCGATACACCTCAAAGAGCAGATGCTTTCCAGAAGGAGGAAGGCAACGGCTCCTCTACCCTCAAAGTGTTATTTTCCAGTGAGGAGACAGCTCCTGCTTTGTCCCTTGGGTGTGTTAGATGGGTTTGGGATGGCGCAGAGAGTACCCAGGGGTGGTGAGATGTTGGTGGGCAGGGAGGCGCCATCCTGCGGGTGCCCCCAGGAAGAGATGCCCACCCCTCGTCCCTCGGTCCCGGCAGGGCACGGATCCGAGCTCAGGCCAGGAGAGGGCAGAGCGGGCTCGTGCTGGAGCAGGAGCCCCGGCAGGGGAAGCGCTCCGGGAGCGGCGCGCCTCGCTCGGGCTCGGGGCTGGGAGCGGAGCCGCGAACGGGCTGCGATCCCCGGGCAGGACTCAGAGCATCCCCTCCCCTCAAAGTGCCTCCATGGGGGCACCTCCATGGAGGAACTGCTCCATCTGTCCCCGCAAAGGGCAGAGAGCCGGCAGGGCTGCCCGGGGGTTATCTCCGAGCGAGGAGGGCAGCTCTGTGCGCTCACTCCCTGGGTGCGCCCAGCTCGGAGCCCATAGCTGCAATTTCCTACCCCAAATAAACCCGTGTACTGCGGTTTATTCCCTTCTTTTCCCCCCCTCCCTTCCCTCTCTTTCTGAGAGCTGTTGCATTTTCTCTCTAAGAATGTACTGTGCCCCGTGTGAGCTGGATATTGCAAATGCGCTTCATAAAGCAAATTTCCCTGCTGGTCTGAAGGTTAAGAAGCTTTAAGTGAGATTGTCTCTTTGCAGAATAACTTTCTTTTTCGGACTTGAAAAACAATAGAAATGTAGTTAATGTTCAGCCTGACAGAGTCTTAGCAAACATATTAAGGGTTTCACTTAATAAAATCATATTTCACTTCCATAGACAAGAAGCAGAATAGACTTGAGTCTTTTTTAATGAATAAAGTCCTTAGTAAGGTACTTGCAATCTTTCTTTATGTAAGGCTCATTCTCAGTTTTTTTTTTTTTTTTCTGGAGCTGGGAAGATTTAGTGCAGCATTTTCTAAATTTTGTCGTACTTCCTTTGGAATAGAATGTACAGGGAAATGTATCTTAATGTTAAACAGACGTGAAACAAAAATGTGGTTTTTCCCCAAAGAAAACTTAAACATTTGCAAGAAAAATGTTCTTCACGGCAATTTCAATTCTGTTAAAAACACATTTACTGTCAGAAAATAATGGTGCTGGATGAGCTCTAATAATAAACCAATTTGTGTGTACCAGGGGAGTGGACTTTTTCAGCCTTTTGTTGTAAGTCATGCTGGAAGGGCTGCTACTGGGCTACAAGAGCACAGATATTTTCACACTGGGATTTGTGTCTGCTTGAATTATGTGAATCACTCCATTGAAGTACAACTGGGAAACAATTCATCATGTGACTTTTTATTAAAACATTGCTTTTTTACTCCGTTCAATGATGTTTGAGCAGCTCCATGTATTTTTCTCTCAGATTTCTCTTTTTAATTCTTTTTTCTTTAATGTTCTGTGTGCACAGTGCCTCTATTGTACAGCCCAGAGCACGTGGCAGCAAACTCCTGATTTCTGGGGAGCTGGCCTGCTGCAGCTCACAGATGCCATTAATGGGCTGCGTGTGAGCTGCATTCTGGGGGCTTGCACAGTGCTCCCCTTCCCTTCATTATCCAATTTGTTCAGATCAGCAGGTGCACCAAAGCATGCAAATTTAAAATTTGCTTTGAGGAAAATGGAGTGGCATTTTTTTGCCCTGAAATGAGCTGTTTCTCTGAACATTGCTGCCAGCTCGCTTGCTCGGGAGGATATTTGCAGAAATGGGATGCAAAAGTGGTACAAATGCAGCCAAATTGAATACATTTACAGATGTAAAAGGCTCAGCTTTTGCAGGCTTGTAAATCTCTTTGGGGTGAGGGCTGTCACTTGGTGTGGCTTCATGGAGTCTGGTGTCACAGGTCCCTAAGCACCTCAGCCCTCAGGTGCCACTGCAGCCCGGTGGGTTTGGCGCTGGTGACGGTGACAACGCTGCTCCCACCCAGCTCAGACACCTGCAGGGCTCTCCTCAGCACAGGTACCTTCCATCCCCTCTGGACCCCAGTCAGTCATGCTTGATAACAGCGTGGAAATTGGATTTGTCATCTAGTAATCCCTCCGTGATCGATAATTAGTTGTAATTACGCGCTGTTTAAGAGCTGAGGAGAGAAAATTGAAGTTTGTGGCCGGAGGAGGAAATGAAGAATGGCAGGCACACCAAGGTGTTTGGCATAAGAGAAATGCAGTTAAAGAGCTGAATTTTCACAAAGAACAGTGAGTCAAACTGCCTTCTCCAGCCAGGCCAGGTCACAGGGCTGCAGGGGCAGGAGCTCAGGCTAAGCAGGATAATGCAGACCTTGGTGAGCTTGCTGCCCATCAAGCATCATGACTTGGACAACAAGGACGTTTGCTTTTGTTTGCAGTGTCCCAGAAATGTGCCCAGTGTGAAGTATCACAAGCTGTTATTTGTGAAGTATTCTTTGAAACTTCTCCTGTGTTTATAATCTGAGCTCCTTCCCCCACCTCGGTTTGAATTTTTGTCCAATGCTGAAGTCCTTGAGTGCTCACTCATGGGACTGTGCCATCCTCTGCACTGTCTCCAAAAAGGTGCAGCCTGGACACGTGGTTTGGTTTCAGATGGATGAGGAAAGGTCTTCCTTCTCTTCTTTTTGCTTTCTTCTCTGTTCCAAAGAGCACAACAGCTCAGGTTTCCAGATGGGCAGGAATGTTATTCCAGCTGTCTCTGAAAATCTAGTTGTGTCTGTCCTGGGATTTCTGCACCAGCTTTGCAGTTAAATGTGCCACTGGTAATTCTTCTCAGTCACAGAGCCAGAGAGGGTCTGTGCTGCTTTGGAGTTGTACCCATGGGTGATTGCCTCGTGTGGCTGATTGTCACTCGCTAAACAGACATGCAAAATGAAACTGTTTAACTGCAGGAGGTGGGAGGGAAGGAGCTGGAGCAGACCTATTACCCAGCGGTACGTGAGAAGGAGCCAGCAGAATTTATGGTTTCTGAAGGAGCAGTATATTTTTAAGCTTCTTGTATTCCTACACTTCACAGCCCAGATTAGCAGATTGTTGACAGCTCCATGATGTATTTGCTGTCACCTGGCTGGAGTCCGAAGCAAGTGATAAATTTTTAGTTTGAATGAGCTCGTGTGACATGCAGTGACAGATATATTTTTTGTTACTACAAGTATGTAGCGTGTCCTGTGCTTGGGGACTTTGGTGCTATTCTTGCTGTGGTCGTGAACGATTTGCTTGTTTTCCTTGTGCTTCTGCTTCACCATCCAAGAAAAGGTGGGGAAAATGACACATTCCTCATTTGCTGTGATGGCTCCTTCTTTTCCTGCCGTGTTGTAGCCTGCCACAGGCCCGGATCATCTTCTTTGGGTTCAGCAGAGCCCATCTGCTGGCAGGAGGGAGCAAGGGCTCTGTGCAAA
Organism: Fringilla coelebs; assembly: GCF_963513975.1. Classification (NCBI taxonomy): domain Eukaryota; kingdom Metazoa; phylum Chordata; class Aves; order Passeriformes; family Fringillidae; genus Fringilla; species Fringilla coelebs. The sequence goes on from NC_140043.1 coordinate 14,206,786, forward strand.
AGAATCCAGCATTTCCAGTTGCTATTGCTGGCTTTCACTTATCTTGGATATGTGTTATGGGGATTTGCATGCAGAAACTTGGGGTGTTTTTGAAGTGATACTACTATATTCTGGGAAGATACACCTCCCAAAATATACATTCAAGATAGGAGAAGGGGCAGCAGGAATCAGTATTGTCTTCACATGACTGAACACTTGGAGGAGCTGAATTCAGGGATTCTGATTGTGGGTAAAACCTTAGTGCTGTATATTGGTGAGCTCTATTCTGACAAAGCTTCAGGGTAGAATAGCAAAGAAAAAAAAAAGTGAATATACATAATTAAAATGCCTACTTTAAACTTCATGTCATATTTTTAACACTAAATTGGAGTCAAGGAGTTCAGCTTTCCTAGAGAGTTTTCCTGAGGTTTTAAACCCTGGATATTCCAGAGAGCCAGAGATTTGGTGCCAACAGTCCCTCAAATTATAGGGCCTGTGCCATTTTTACATACCTTGGGGTGAAGGGTACCATAATTAATGGATTGCAGGGATTGATATTGTTTCTTTTAAGTGTAAGTTAAATATTTTTGGAACAAAACAATTATCCAGGTCCATAAACTCAGTTTACTTTGAAACAGATGGTAGAGACTGAGAGGGATCAAGAGGCAGGGAAGCTGCATCTTTCCATATCAAGGAATTGCTTTGCTTTTGTGCTGGCAGAGCAAGGGATTAAGCCTGGGTAAAAAGATTGAGGGTTGTGTCTACTCATCAATGCCTTGAGAGGGCTCACATGTGGAGCTGACATTGCCTGGTTGAGTGGGGCTGTGTTTCATGGGCAGACAAGGATCTGTGTCCAGCCCAGAAGCATCTCTTGTCTGCTCTGAGTCTGCCCCTGTGACAGCTCCCTGCTGCTTGCCTCTTGCTCAGCTCCTCCAGCAAGGGTGGAGACACTGAAACATCTCCAAAGCTCTGATGTGCTTAGACATCAAAAATGGAAGGTGCACCTCTCTCCTGTGATTGCCTGCCTTAGGGGGGAGAGCATATGTGCAGCAAATGGACACTTACATAACCCTATTAGCTTCCACTGGCTGATTTCAACTGTTGGTTTGCCACAGGGAGCTGGAGGAGAAGAATTAGGTAATATAAATAGAAAGATGACATCCTCCAAAAGAGCACCATTCAGCACATATTGCTGGCTGGCCTCATGGTTCAGAGCTGATAAGCAAATTTGGCCTGGATCCTGTTGCAGCATTTGAGGATGGCACCAGCAGAGCAGAATTGGCAATATCAGCAGAGGTGGACGCTGTGGATGTGATCCCTGCCCGCAGAGCTGCCTGCAGGAGCTGCTCTCCGTGGCAGAAACCTAGGGCCAAATTAATTGTGATTAATTTTGATTACAGACCATTCTCTTTGAAGTGACTCTCGAGATGGATGTGTCCCATGCGTACTTTAAAGGGCAAGTTGCTCACAAGTGCTTCTGCTAATGCATCCTCCAGGTTTATTTCAGATATCCTTTTTTTCCTTTCAGCAATTGGTTCCTGGTGCAAATACAGACACTTTGCATTAATTCCCTGCAGGGCTTCTCTGCCATATTTTTAGGCTTTTGAGTGGCATTGTGGAAAACATGAAAGCATTATGGTAATGATCAAGGCCAATTCCTGTGTTCTTTATTCAAATATCAGTTCGGGGGGGGGAAAGCCTGTGATGCTTAATCATGCAAAAATCCTCCTAAGAGCTCATTTGAGCGAGGGTTTGAGTGGGGACCTCAAGATTTGGCCCCTGGTGCATGATGGATTTTAACAACAGCGAGGTAATGATTAGGTGGAAGAATGTAAGTACAAGTGGTTGAAGTGCTGGCATGAAAAAAGAGTGAAGAGTATTGTCCGTTCAACACCACAAGGAGCTGTTGCATATTATTATATTTAATGAAAAGCAAAGTACAATGAATGCACTTTAAAGTGAATTCCTCCCCCTGTTCTTTTCATTTGTTTGGGAATATTCTGTGGGACTGACTGAAGGCTTTGTCTGGTCTAGCAGGAACCTCTCAGCCTCCTAATAGCAGTGCAGAAAGTGTGGCACAGCACCTTCTCTTACTTATTTACTGATCAAAAGGAGTGTTTACAGAAAGCTGTGCTTTGCCCCCATTTCAAGAAAAGCCACCTGTGCTTCACTCCTTGTGGTCTTCTGAAAGCTCTGTAATGGGAAGCATTTCTCACTACGAACAAGCAGCCAAATGTATTTGAAATGGAAAATTTCTGATTGAAATGGGCATCTCAGAGCTTCCAGCTGCTGGCGACCGCATGGCAAAACAATTGCAACGTTTGCAATCTCTTTGCAGAAGCTGCTTATCTAACAATCAGGACAGCTTTAAATATTTATTTGAAACTGGTTGGTTTCAAGTATTGAAAAGCACTGGTTTTTCCCCCTCTTTGCCTAATTGAAACAGGGTCATGAGTGCTCAAGGTAGGTCACTTCAGGGCCTTGCAGGTCTCTACAAAGAGGGAGAGGAATTTGGAAATGCTCGGGTTCCCCTGGAAGCTGTGTTTTAAAGACCTTTCTAAATAAATGTGAAAATTTTGAGGAGGGATCAGGAGCAGAGCAAAACTCCCCAGATGTTTTTCCATTCATATGTAGAGGCTGAGAGGGGCAGGATGCTCTGAGGTTGGGGCACTGGCCATGGGCTAAACTTGAATTGAGTTGGTTTTCTGTGTCATCTTTCCCCATTTTCAGCCAAGGTCAATGCTGACCTCCAGCTTTGCTGCCTCCTGTGTTCTCTGCTCACACCTGAGCTCTTTGCTTTTGTAGTTTGTACCTGGGGGACATTTTGGTGAGTTCCCCTCAATTGATCTCTCACTCCTCCCCCACAGCTTGTTTGCTTGTCAGCAAAGCTTTTCCTGATTCCACAACTGTGAGACTCAAGTGCAGGACTCTGGAAAAAAACATTTTGTGGAGGCGTTGGTGTGGCTGCAGCAGCTGCCATCTCATGGGCTGATGGAAACTGGGAAGAGAGGGGCTGTCCATCTCTGTGTCCCAGAAAGTTCTGTACATAGGTGCAGAAAGTGCAGAAAGTCCTCTGCCAACTAGGAAATGTGATTTTGAAATTTATCTTTACAAGTCCTTCTGACAGCTGTTCCTATTAGGAACTCAATCAGTACAGCATTGTGAATTCAGTCAAGTTTTCCCTTGACGTGCTATAAATGTATTAAGTGATGAAATGTCATAGAATCAAAGCAAATTTGCACTTATTCCAGAAAGAAATCTGAATATCTAACTGTTGGAGCGGTGATGGGGCAAGCAGAGATTTGCTTTCTTTCGCTTCATAATGGAAATTCTGAATAGTTGGGTTGACCTCCCAGTTAATGCAGTGGTAATCCTGCTGTAGCCAAATTGTTTCTCAATTCTAACCATTTTTGATCAAGTTTGGATCCAAGTGTTCGTGTCTGGCTGGTTCTGGTTTGCAGCTGATGGGTTGACATTGGTGAGGACCCTGACTCCACCGTCCCACTCCCGAGTGCCTTTGCAGAATTCTCTTCCCGAGCCACAGCAAGTGACCAGGGATGAAAAGGGAGACCTCTGGCAAATCCCTGATTGTTAAAGCAAACTGCCTTTTGTCTTGAGTCACCTTGAAGAAAGTAGCTTTCCACTGAACAAAAGGGAAAATCTGCTTAGTACATTTTTGGTTTTGATTAAGAGTGCAGCTTCCAGCCGGCTGTGCCGCTAATCTGCCTGATGTAGAAATGGGCACCTTTTAAGAAGCTGCAGCCCAAAATTAATTTCAGCAAATGCATTTGCTCCTTGAAGAAACCCTGCTAAAGGGTTTGAAGTCTGGAGATGCTGCAGCTGTCGGGAAGCTTGTCAGGCTCAGGAGGAAGAGCTGAGCTGTGCGCTGGACGCGCGGCGGGTGGATGCGGTGGCGGAGCTGGCGCTGCTCATCCTGCTGTGCCTGTGGGACTCACACCTGCCTTCAGCCCTCCTCAAGTCCTTCCTGGGACAGAGCCATTATCCTCTCCAAGCACCGAGCCTGCAGGTGGCTGAGCCATCAATAGCACACGCTGCCATCTCCCAGACAAAGCTCTCCTGTCCCCTGGTTTTGTCACAGGTCCGCATTTGTCGCTGCCACCTCAGCAGAGCTGCTGGCTGTGGGAGCCTTTCACAGCACAACGCCCTGCAGGGAGGGACAAAAAGCCACTCAAAGACACTGAGGTCTCTCCTTGGTTTGTTTCAAGCCTGCACATCTTGAGATTTTTCTTGTTTAAGCCAAAGAAAATTTCCATGCATGGGGTAATCCCAAGATTTGGCTTTATAACCTAAATGCAGCCGATTTTGTGGCATCAGTGCAGGGTGCCTGGGCTGAGGGAGGGCTCAGTGTTGTCTCCTTTCAGGGGCTTTTCTTCTCTCTCCTCCTTCCCCTTCCACAGTGTATAATGCACTTGGAGTTCTCTGAGGCCATTTCCACACTGTTGTGATTCATCAATAATGATGCTGCTTTAAATCCATTGTTTGTTTACTTTTCATAAAAGTCCTCAGCTTTAAAACCCATTTTTCAACTTTTATTTCATTCAGATTTATATTATTCTTGGGGGGAAAAAAAATCCTGTGCTCTTTGCCTTTTAGCATCTGCTTCATTATCCATTATATTTCAATACTTATTTATTCCAATGAAGGAATATAAATGTTGAAGCATTCTGCAGAAAGTCAAATGAACTGCCAGCAGTAAATAGCATTTTTGATCAATTTATTCATTTTTCTTTCTGTTTGCAAATTGCTTGTAAATATGCCTCCATTTGTACAACTTTGGAATCGTTCTGCAAGCAGATTACTTGAGTTGTCTCGTAGGCAGAATTTCATCTGATCAGCTGTAACTTTGTGTTATTTATTTTTAAGAGTAACCATCCTGTTTATGCAGTGCTTTGGCAGCACTGTCCTGATGCATTGGCTTGCACACTTTCTCTAGATCAACTTTTAACTAATTTTTAGGAGTTAAACAAACACCAGTGACTGTGCTGTTTCATTCCTAGCTTTGATACATTTCCAGCCCTTTGTCCTTGTGTTTATTTTAGTACTCAAACTCTTGCTTTGCATTCAGGTTGCAATTAGTTTTTCCCCCCCAGTATTTCCTAGCAGTTCATAATGGATTTGACCTGCCCTATCCATTTATTAGCCTGATCTTTATAAAAAGTCTTTATCATAGCACTCTCTGAATATCTACAACCCACAAAATCCTGAAAACTCCTCTGCTGTGAATTTCCAATCAAATTTCTTTGCTGCACAGAGCAGAGCTGACTTGTGCAGGAGTTCTTAAGGTGGGCATAATTATTCCTTGTGAGGCATTTAATGAAAATGAAATCTAAAATCAAAGGTCATCTGCTGAAACAGCATCTTCCTAGACATTGAAGATTTGAACTTACTAGCATTTCATGACTGGCATCCTTGTCTGATGGTCCTGGGGAATTTAAGTGGTCACAGTACACTTTCTCCCCTTATGCAATGCTCTACCTGGCTGTGTAAAAGTAGTCTCACATCAAGTGTCATGTTCAGCATAAATTGAGAATGTGGAGGAGGCTGCACTTTTAAACCTGTGGCAGGAAATCACATTAAATTCAATGTAATTACATTGTTCTAGAAATGTGATTATGTGTTTCAACTACCAGCCTCCCACTAAATTACTTCAGATCAGTCTCAATCTGTGGAATGAAATCTGCCTGATTTAGATGTAAAAAATGCAATAAATATGAGGAAATGCATTTTGCATTTATATTTTATGTTCACCTGTGACTGCTTATTACACTCTCCAAATTCAGCCTTTCCCTATCTCACCTGCTGCGTGCAGGGAAATTAAACCCTGACTTTGCTTAATATCAAGATTTAGTCTTTGCAGCAGCATGTGTATGACATTGGCTACTTAATTTCACATAAAGCTGCAGAGAGATCTTAACTGCAGGAATATTCAGTAAAGAAAGGGGCTCCCCAAGTGAAAACAAGATAAAATGTTCCCAGGACTGAGCCAAAACTTGAATGTGATGATACTTCTGAGGTTCCACTCTTCCAAAAAGTAGAAAAGATGGATAATATTGGTATTTCTGATAGATGAGTTTGAGATTACAGCTTGCAGACCCACTTTTGAAGCCCAGTGCTAGTCTGGTGGGCAGACTGTTAAAGCTGAGAGCAGTTGTGCCTGAAGTTAATTGAGGATGATGTCTTGACAGTGAAGATTCAAGCCAGGAAGGCAACACCACCAGGAAGGAACAGAGTGCTCTCAGAGCCACTGAAAATCAAAAGATGTCAGCCTTATATTTTGTGACTTTTTCAATGTTTTTTTCTAATTTGAGCTCTTCATCAGCAAATCAGATAATTTATATCCCAGGTATCGGATTAGAAAGCAATCTCAGCCCAGGAAAACACTGCCTTCACTTTTAATACCCACAGGTTATTGACATTGGTAATTGGGAATAAAGCTTTGTATCAGCAATTGCTTCCTGGGGGGACACAGTCCCTGAGTGCCTCAGCACTTGGCTCTAGGATAAGGTCTGATAGTGACAATAATTGCTGGAGGAAAAAATTACAGCCACAATCAGGCAGGCATCAAGAAACATCACCCTGGCAGGAAAGTGCTCTGGAAGGTGAGCTCCAACTCGTGTTAGTGTTGCAATTGGAAAACATTTGTGACTTGTGTCCACAAAAATACAGGGCAGATTGCTTTGCTTTTGCTTTTTCATCCCATGGAGCTCCTGTGGGAATAAGCAGAATCATTGGATCAGGCTGCATTTCTCAACCTTTTCGTCCCAACCTTTTAGTCTCAACCTTTTAGTCTCTGTGTGCAGAGCACCATGAGAATGGGTGACTTTTTGAAAGGGGAGAGCTTGATTTATGAATAAATCTCCAGTTGTTTCTGGCTAACTTAAGTAGAAGATAATTTTAAGCCTCCCACCCCAACTCCTTCCCACACAAAGTCTCAGTGAATGGGTCTTCCCCTTTGGTTTAATGGTCTTTAAATATCTCAGCAGTGCAGTTACAAGGACCATGGACCTCAAGGCTTTGCAGCTCTAGAAACCACTCAGATGTTCTGTGAAGATGAAGTAGGGAGAAGCATAATTAATCTTTCTGTCTCTTTCAGGATGATTTAAGATCAGAAAATGTCATTTTCTGAGAAGAGCTGGGGAGGAGCTCAGGGGGAAAAGGGTTTGTTTTCAGGAATGAATCCCCTGGTCTCTAGGATTGGGCTCCTGAAAGATCTGAAAGTGCCTGATGTAGAAAAACAAGGAACATTTCTTCCACCTTGGTGCATTTCATAAACCATTTCAAGTATAATGAAGGTCCCATCCTCTACCCCCCAAATTGTTATGAATATTCATGGGCACGTGATGAAAGATATTATTTAATGAAGAATTTTATCTTTTTGTTTTGCACTGCTGTATCAGATTTTTCGTACCCTGAGAAATACATTTTTATGTTAGAGTCAACAAGAAGGCTGACCTGCTGAGGGCCTTGTCCAGCCCTGCTATCCAGCCTGGAGAGCAGAGCTGTCCCCCTGTCCCCAGCTGAGGAGGAAATCTGCTCCTCTGGACACCCTGGGAGCTGAAGGCTCCCCAGAGACAGCTCTTCCCCTGCAGGCACAGGCAGGAGGAGCCACGGAGACACTTGTTTTACACATCCCCTCGGAGCAGCAGAGGAGCTGCTGCTGTTTTCCTGCTCAAGCATAACAAGCCATAATTAGTTTAGCCCTGGGTTATTGGTCCTTGCTGCACAAGCTCAGGAGATGTGTGTGTGCTCATGTTCCTTGTAGTTAAGGATTCTGGTGTAAAACCACGCTGGCATCGCCCTCGCTCCACTCACAGCCTGGTTTTGACCGGCCCCAGATTTACAAGCAGATGTTAAACATCCTTAACACATGAAGATGATTTTTTCCCCCAGATGCCAAGCTGTGAGACCATCACATGGCACCACGGAGCTGAGAGCACAGCGTGATGCCCCTTGTTAGCATGGCTAAACAGCTGATTTCCTTTATTGAAGGTTTGGAATCCCCCCTAAGCGCAGCAGATTCCCTCCCTGAATTAGATTGTCTTTCTGTGGTTAGAGCCTGTATATCAGAGCAATTGCAGCATTCACATCCTCTAAACAAGGCTCATTAATCAAGAATTCATGACTAACAGGGTTAGGGACTAGTGAAATTGGGAAAGCAGAACAGAAATGGGAAGTGCTCAATGCTCAGTTGGATACAGTGTCTCACTGTGAGTGTTTTTCTCTGAAAATCACTGAATTGTTATAATGGATTGTGGCTGGATTTTGAGGTAGATGATTCTGTGGCCCACAAGCCCCCTCAGTGGGAAAGCCTGGTTTTGGAGTGTTATTATTGCAAACACAGTGTTTTCTTTGACATCTGAAAGTTTAAGAGGCTTCTTGGTATCTAGCACCTAGGCCTGTCTTCATAAAACATTAATTGTTCCTCCTCTCCCTTTTGGAATTGTGACCTTTGGCAGAGATGATTTTTTCATCTGGTGTCTGAGGATGGGCAAGGAGCTTGAACAATAAAGACTGGTCAAGAAAACTGGCTATCCAAAACCAGAGCTGTGAGAGTGGCTCCTTCATACCCTCAAAAGTTGGGCTTTCCTTTGCTTTTTGTCTTCCAGAAGTTCTCTGGGGCAGTGCTGAGTGTTGGAGCCACCTGTGGTTCTGCCTGTAAGAATCAGCAGGACCTTTGTTCAGTCCTTCCCCCTTGGCAATCTCCTAATGGATGCTGATTGCCCCCAGAGCAGAGAAGTATCTCCTTTACCAAGGGGGCTGTGACTGAGCTGTGCTGGAGGATCTGTGTCCTTGCAGGGCAGGGCTGGTTCTGCAGGTGGGACCACAGCAGAGGAGTCCTGGTGGCTACAGCTGCAGTGGTAAAGGAAAAATGCTAAAACAGAAAGGAGGTTCTGGGATGGTGTTAGGAAGGAAAGTTACAGAGGGAATGGTCCCATCCCTCTACTGATTCAGGAAGGGAATGAATCCCTAATCCTGGAATACTCCTCTGAACACAGAGACAAAATGGGAGCACATTCCTCTGCCACTGAAGCCTCCAGTTTTTGGTTATGGCCTCTTTGTCCTGTTATGGCCCCAACTTTTTATTACATGCACGGGTCCAGCACTCAGGTCTTTGTTAGAGATTAATGATCTGGAAATGGATTTGGCCTCCTGAAATCTGCAAATGTAAAAAGCAGTCAGAAGCCCAGTGTGCAGCTGCCTGTCACCCTGCATTGCTCTGCCAGACCTGTCTGTCCATGCTATATCATGCTGGAATCCATCCTCAGTCCAGCTGCTGTCTGTGACTGATCTTCAGCCCTACGAACACTTGAGTCTAATTTAAAAATTGCTGTAAGGATTAAAGAATCCTTCCCCAATCCTGCTGGTCCAGGATGAGTAATTTCTTTCGACAGGCAAGTAAAATGCCATTGGTTTCTTGCATTACCATCAATCACTCTGGTAAATGGCAAGTAATTTTTGTGTGGTGGCTGGTAAATTTTCCTGACAGCTTTGCAAGGCTGGATAAGCTTTCTAGGTTGTGGCAGCACTGTGAGCAACTCACTTTGGAGGGCTGAATCCTCCTGAACTCTTTCCCATCTTTGGCTCTGGAGCTGCTGGGCTCTGTCTGTCAGGCATCAGCTTGCAGAATGATATTTTGGCCAGATCTGAAGAGCAAAAGCTGGGACTTGGAGCTTCAGGGTGTCCAGAGGCAAAAATCTGTCTGTTCATCTTCATAGCTGGAAACATTGCAGGCAAATGCAGGCAGACAGGGTTTGGCACCATCCTTTTGTGGGGCTTTCCCTGGACTTTACTGCAGTGGATTGTGGACCCAGGCAGCCTCTGCTGCTCGGCTGGGCTCAGATGAGACACCAAGCCTGGGACTTGCAAAATTGCAAAAAAAAATTTGCAAAACTGCAGAGTTCCAAAGGAGGATTGAGAGAGTCAATCAACCTGCAGAGAGTGGTCAGGAAGCTCCTGAGAAGCACCACCTGGAGAAACCAAGCTGGGCTGCCAGAGATAAAAGCTGTTGGCACTGTGGCCAAAGGGCTGACTGGGGCTACCTGAGCACCAGAGGTGCTGACTCCTGAGGAAGATCTTGGAAAATTATCTGCATTTTAGGGAAAAAAGTCTTATAGTGAAGAAAGGAGAATGGAGGGAAAAAAAAAAACAGGGTGAAAAAAGTCTTTGATGTTTTATCCCAGCTGGAGGGCTGTTCTCATCAGAGCTCACTCGTTATTAGCCTGCTCGGTGGTCATTGGTGCCTGGAGTACAAACCACATAATCATAATGCTCACTAAAGTTTTCACTACCAGCAGAAAAATGCTTTTCTGCTGTAATATATGGTGCCACCTTTTCAGGGAAACTACTGGCCTGAGCTATGCTGGAAATTGAATTCTATCTTGTGGAAAGGGAGATTATTTCCTAAGGTTCCCTTATTCACCGTCCTGGCACATAGTGCTCAAGGTAAAGGTGCACTCCAGGGTGATTGATTGGCAAGCGTGAGAGCACTGCTGTTCCATGTGACAGGGATATAAAGAAGGATATTTTTATTTTTTGACAGTGAAGGGGAAATGGCATTACCAGCAATATTCAGCAATGTACTCTGCAGCCCCAGTTAGCTCTGCATATTTTATGGCATCCATTTTCTTTCTTCGATTAAACAAAATAAAACCCCATAAAATACTCCAATAAAAACAACAACTACTAGTTCAGGCAAAGTTCTTGTGGCCTTTTTAATTCTGGGAGGACTTTCATTGCTGTGTTGTGTTTTTTTTTTCATTCCCTCTAGCTCCATCCCTTGTGCTCAGGTCAGTGTCTCCTTGCCACAGCCTGGGTGGAGGCCCTGGTGACAACCTGTCCTGTGCTGCTGTGACATTCAGAGTGCTGAGCAAGCATGGGGTAATGCAGGATAGATCCCTAAAGACCACCCCACGCTGTTAAACAACTGCTGGAAGTGCCAAGGGTTGGGATGAGTTCAGTGGAATTGGAAGTGTGTATAGTTTTCAAAGATCTGCTCTTTTGAACGCTCATTTTTAGTTTATTTTCCTGCTGGTGCAGCTTGAAGCAACCCAGGAAGGTTCTTTTGGCCCTAAGTCATATATACTGATGTCTGGTAAAAGAGAATGAATTATAATAATATATTATAGGATTTAATAAACTTCTGAAAGGAAAAGTCTGAGACACCAGGATGGTGAGCAAATTCAGCTGCAGTGATGGAGTGTTTTAAATGCTGTAAACCCTGCCCCAGTGTTGACCAGGACATGCCATGGAGCTCATTATCTGCTTTTGCAAGGACAGGGATGGAAAGTTTTTATTTTGTTATTGTTTAGGTGCTTCCAGAATCTCTGACCTTCAGAGCTTTTTTTTATTTGTAGAGGCAGAAAAATGACCCTTTTATAACAGTGCTTTGTCTCCCAGGAGGCCTGAACTCTGTTCAGGCTGCAAATGTTTTGGCAGTGATGATCTCTGAAAGGAGCCTTCCAATAAAAAGAAACCTGTAAGTAGCTTTGTCTTTGCAGGAGAAAACTTCTGCCTTGCTTTGATTTTTTCATTATGGTTTCCAAAGCTGTGTTTCTGCATGACTGCAAGAATTCCAGGTTCAAATCCTTTGAACTCCTTCAGGCTGGTAATGCATATTCCCCCTTAAACTTCTGGGTTTTGAGGAAGAGTTTCATTTCTTGGAGCACTGCATTGGTTTCAAGGTAAAGGACACGGTCTGAGCCTTTTAGATCTTTCAGAGAAAGGTTGAAGAGACTGAAGGGGCTTTGATTTTTATTCTGTAGATGTGTTACAGAAAACCACTCCAGCTTTTCACCTCTCCTCTCTGCAGAGAAGGTTTAGCACAAATTGTTGTGTTGGAGGGAGGAGGGCACCGAGTTCAGTCCTGGGGATGTCTGAGGGCACGAGCCAGCACTCCCAGCTCCTGGAAGCACATCCACACATCCCAGCTCACTTAATTCCACAGAGGCACTGGGATGGAGCAAAACATCTCCCTTCCTTCAGGGGAGGCTGTGAGCTGCACCCTGAGGAGGGAGGGGTGTCAGGAGCTGCTCAGTGCTACAAGGATCCATCAGGCTTGGAAAAAGACCTGTCTCCTTCTGATTTATAGCAGGAATGGTTAATTCATGTTTATTGGATATGTGAATATGTAAAGTGTCCAACGAGTTGTAGGAATTGTGTGTGTTTATTTGCAAATTCTGGGCAATTTTTCCCAGAGGACAGAGGATGTGCTCCCTTTCCATGCTGGTGTGGCAGGATTCTCTGGAGCTGGGCTAGTGGGATGCCAGGGTTGGCCACCCAAACATCAGGCCTGTCCCACTGCTGTCACGAGTTCGCTGGAATTTAGGAGCCTTCAGCACAATCTAGACCCACACTTGCTCATATTTTGATTAAAGTCATTTGTATGTCAAAGGTACAATAATGTTTTCAGGGGGACTCCAATAAATGGCAACTTTCAGTTTTATCAAGAACGAGCCAATTGTTACAGAACTTTTTGACCTGCAGTTGGAAGTACTACTGGAAAATTACAGGAATACATTGAAATTCAGTATCTGTACGATTTTTAGGAATAGAAGTACATGGTGTCTCCATGGAAATAATAGGGTTTTTCCTCCTTGCATGAATTTCCAAGCAAAGGTGAGTAAACATCCTTATTTTGAAGTTGCCCAGAGAGTTAAATGGTTAATAGCACGTCTTGAGTCAATAGATTTGGACCTGATGTCTCCTGTCTCAGTGCCTGGCAACCCTTTTCTCCCAGAGGGACAAAATTCCACTGTTGACATATTTCAAAGAAAACAGTGCTCACTGTGGGAGACGGCGTTTTCATCTCGTGTTACATAAAGACTTCAGAACCTCTCAGGTTTCCATAGCAGTGTTGGAAATCCATATAAAACAGGTCTGGTTTGTGACAGGAATAAATAAGAATAAAAATTAATAGCTTTAATTTCAAGCCAATTAGGATGCCTTTCTGCTGTTTTTCTAAGCTGTGTTTGCTTACCTGAGAGAGAGAGAAAGCAGTTTGAAAAATGGAGTTTCTGCTGAAATGTGAGGATGAAATCTTAAAATGTCTTCTCTCCTTTAAAGAAATGACAAAACTTGGGAGTTTTCATTTGGATATGGAAATATAACATGATGCTTGGCTGCTTTGAAGTTGATCACATCCTCTTTGCTGTTTCATGAGCATAGTCTTATGCCTAGAAAATGTTTCTCAGACACCTTCCCTTTCAAAAAAATTCCTAAGGAGGGGTGACACCTCTTCTTCTGACCTTGCTTCACAGATGTCAAATTTAACATCTCAGTGTTAAACAAGCACATTAAAATTCATCAATCTGGTCATCTCAAGCAGCTGAGCAACTCTCCTAAAATGTTGAGTCATTCTTAGGAAAAATGGGGGGCTCTTGAGAGAAGCTGCTGCATTTTTTTAAAGAGAAGTTATATGCAGAGTTTGGTGAGAAGAAGGAGGAAGAATTTTTGGTAAAATACTCCCTCCATCATCATATCCTGTTTTTCATCCTGCCTTATTTTTATCATGCTTCTGTAAAAGCTTCCTCAGAATCATAAGCCATCATACTCAAGGGGTGGTTGTGTTAATTTGTCTTCCCTAATAGTTAATTTATCACATGGAAAGCGCCTTACTGTCAGAATCCAAATTAAAATCCTGTTTACTCTTTTCATTATTCAAAATCCAATATGCTAGTGAGCTCCATGTTTTACATAATTTGAAACATTTGATGGGCTGGAAAAAAGAAAAGGTTGATAGCTTCACCTTTTTGGGTAGAAGAGTGGTAATTGTATCATTCTAAATCTTTGGCATTGACTTCCTCCACGATTTCAAAGGCTTCTCTGAGTCACTGGGCTTTTTTCCTGTCAGCCACCACTTCTGTTGAGCAGATTTGTTCCTGCCTTGCCCCCCTGAACCTGTTTTGTCTGCTGTGTCCTACCCAGAGCCTGGGTGCTGCCTTTCCCCCTGGAGTGTGTGTTGGGCTGAGATTTCTGACACTAATAGCTGCTCTCAGGGAAGCTGCAGCCCCAAACGCTTGGCAGGGTTAAGCACAGCAGCTACAAAAGGTTATTTAAAAATAGCTGGTGCAGGGAGGAAGTGAGGTGTGCCAGGGGAGGGAAAGGCACATTTCCTGCCAGGTGTGAAGGTGGGAGTGCTGGGGTGGGGAGGTGTTCTGGGGCAATGGGGCCGAGGCAGGCAGAGCCCAGCTCAGGTTTGGGGACACATCCCAGCCCATCCTGCACTGAGGGGTCGGGCACTGCAGCAGTTTTAGCACAGGATGAAATTCAGACGTCAAATCTCAAAGCTCCAGGTGACTCTGGAAGCTGCTGCCTTTCTCTGAGTATTAATGTGCCTTTAACCCCAAGGGCAAACCCTAGGGTTTTGTCCCACCATTGTTCACTGGCAGCAGTGATCAGCCCTGGCTTTCTCCCAGAGCCACGCTGAGCTTTTTGCCTGCTGGTACCTCCATCAAACCCCTTCACCTGGGGTTTCCTTCAGTTTGGTGCCTCCTTGCAGTTGCTGGTTCCAAACTGCCATCTGCTCACCATGTAGTTTTTCACAGAAAGAGTGATCAAATACTGAAATCATCTGCCCAGGGAGGTGGTGGAGTCACCACCCCTGGATGTGTTCAAAAAACGACTGGATGTGGCACTTAGTGCCATGACCTAGTTGAACTGTTAGAACATGGGTTGGAATCAATGATCTTAAAGGTCCCTTCCAACCTAGAAATTCTGTGATTCTGTGATACTTGCACCTCTCTGTGGTGCTGTGTAGGCTGCCTATTTTACTTTGCAGAATATTCTTTGTGTTTCTACTCTTGTGACCTCTTTGGAGAGGGCTCGGGTCTTTGCAGGGTCTTTATGTATTTTGCAGTGTATTTTACATACTTGGAAAAATAACTTTGCCTATAGTGACATTAATATGGAATTGCAGAAGCAAACACAGCTGGCCCAGTGCTGCTATTTTAAGGAGAATTTGATGGGGAAGTAATTTGAACATAAATCTGTGGCAGGTCTTTTAAAATATGAAAGAACAAAGAACTAAAGTTCTTGAGAAAATATTTTGAAAAATAAACGCTTAACTTGTGAAGATTGAGGACCTGATCCCTGAGCTGTTGTGAATCCTGTGAGAGGTGAGGCAGTGCAGGGCTCCTGACTGTCACACCCCAAGGCAGCAGCAGCAGAAAGGGCATTTGCCAGGGACTGGTGCTTCATGGCTGGCTGCTGTCAGCGGCTCTGCAGCAGGAAAACTGCCTGGCAGGAGGGTGGAGATACCAAAATATTCCTTGGCAGCTCTGGGTCTAACTCCTGCTTCTGCCATGTGTTTTCTGGGTGACTTTACATCACCTCATTTCCTCATATTTCTGGATTAGCCATGAAGAATTTTGTCCAGGAGGCGCAGGAAGAGAGAAGAGAGGGATGGTGCCTCTCCTTGGGGGAGCTCCCTCTGCTCTATCTGCATTTCCCAGGAGGTTTTGCTTTCACACCCTGCTAGGGATGAACTCCTGACTGTCTGTGCCTCCCTCCCAAAAGCCACAGAGTGCACTGGATGTGGGTGAATCACAGACCTGCTTCTCTCTCCCAGCCACCCCCCTCTCCTTCCTCCAGCTCTGCAGGAATCCTTGTATTCCACCTTTTATAGCAACACTGCCCATCTCACCCACTCCCACAAGTCCCCAGATGTTATATCTGAGTTCAGTGGTGATTTTAATTTCTAATGCTTGGTTTAATGTAGCCTAAAACACATGTATTTTAACTAGAAACTCCCCAGGGACCTTGTTCAGAACTAATTGCTCGCTGTTTGTGCAATTCTTCAAATATGTTAAATGCTCTGTGAGGGCTTGGAATTACTCAGCTCTGCTTTGGTTTGGTCTTAGAGATGGGGAGGGGTGTCTGGCTGGGAATTGGGATGGATCAGCCCTCATTCTGGCTCTGCAGAGAGTATAATTTTGGGCAAGTTGACTAAACTGGTTACAGCTTGGATTTCCTGTAGGGAAAGGATAATGGCTTTATTTTTAATTGGGCTAAAAATGTGTGTGGAAGGGCTGACTGCAGAAATGGTTGGAAATTACAAATGAAATTTATCATAACTGTTATTATTAGTACGTCACTGAGAGTGAATTTAGCTCAGATCATGCTTTCCCCCCCAATGGAGTGGGGAGGGGATAAGAGGATTTCTAAAATAGCTCTGAAAAAGTCGTTTTTCACATCATTTTGAGCATTTCCCATCTGCTGTGAGCACATCTCTGTTTTATTTCCTAAATATCTTTTCCTTCTGTTTCTATTTCAAAGTTCCTTTTGCCAAGACTTTACCTCCCAGTTCCCACTGCCAGGCTTGGGGCTGGGGCTGTGTGACAGGCAAGGATTTACCTCTCAGGTTTTGCACTTCATTGAGGGGGCTGTGGAATTCCCCACACCAAGTCCTGGGTGCACAAACCCCTCCTGCAGCTCTGAGTTTCCTCCCAGCCCTGGTGATTTCTTGTCCCATTTTCCTTGTGCTGGGAGAGCTGAGAGAAGAGGTTTGGGCTGGCTCAATTCACGGGGTCAAATACATTTTGGGCTGAGATTGCATTTTAAAAGAGTTTCTGGTTCCAGCTTGGCAGGCTGGAAATGCTGCTCCATCCAGCCCAGCACGTTTGTATCTTTATATTCTGCAGTAAATGGGGGACACATTGTTCAGGGGAAAGTCCTGCCAGGGCTTCCCAATGTGCTCCAAAATCCACATTGCAGGCGGCTCCTCGTGTGCCTGTGGAGCTGCAGCAGGGCTGTGCTCCCTCTGAAGCAGTTCTGGCACTTGTCCCCTGCTCATCCCCTGGAGATCCTGCAGGGACAGAGGCACAGAGGCGCTGCTGGAGGGGTCACATCCCTGCAGGACCTCCCTCACCCCTATGGCAGAGATATCCCAAACACTCAGGCCCTGTTGCAGGGTAATTTCTGCCCAGCTCCCTGTCTCACATCCCTGCTAACTGCATTTTCAAATGCCATGGACACTGCAATGTTTTAGAAGTGGGTTTTCAACAGGGCACTTTTCTGTCTGACAATTCTGCTTTTCAGAAAGCAAATATTCCATGCAAACAGAATGTCAGTTTTGCCAAATTTCCAATGGGCTGTCATGTTTTGTTCCTTTTTTCCTTTCTTTGCCCCTCTCATTTCAAAAATTATCTTTATAAAGTAAGTAATTAAGCCATCTTAGTGGTAACAGTGTCTTATTGGGTCACAGTTCTATGAAATTCTTCAGCATCTCCTTTCCACCGTTTCATGCACAGAGATGGCAGAGTTTTTGTCAGCTGGCAAATTTAAAGGACATCAGATTTTTTTCAGGCAGTTCCATTTATCCTTACAGCTCCCTTTGAGTTGGCAGATCAACACTTTCCAGTATTTTATAAGTGGGGAAGGGAGGTATAAGAAACCTAAATGATCCACCCAAGCTTCTAATTGAAGGCTGGCACAGAGGAGGGCCCACACACGTGCCATTCACCATCCCTTCTCCAGCTGATGGCAGCTCTGCTAGGAATTTCTTACTCTTTTTTTGAAGCCTCAGTCCCCAACACTTACAATAATTTTTGTGCCTGTGGAGTTTGGGGGAAGATTTAAAGATATGAATCACTTATCTGAGGAACAGTAGGCTCAAACTCCCATATGTAGGCTGGTTTCATTTGAATTTCTTGACTTTTCCTAAGTGAGAAGCTGAACGTAGTTTCTTCCTTCTTTCAACCTTCCTGGCTCTACTGATATCCAAAAATGCAAAGTGACATCTTGTCTCAGCCCACCAGAGCAGATGCAATGCAAGGGATTAGACTGGAATTTTTCCTAAAATGCAGCATTCTGGGACACTTTTGGAAAAGGTGGCTGGGGAGCAGCGAGCGCTGTTCACTTGCTGCTCACCCAGCGAGGCAGGGGGGGCACAAAAACCACAGGGTCACCCTGAAGGGAAGCCAGGCCAGGGCAGCAGGAGAGCCTCACCTGGTGGCAAAGCCAGCTCGGACACCAGAGGATGAACAGCAGAGCTCCCTGGCTCAGGGGATGCACACAGCTTTGGGCTGCAGGGTCCATGAAGGAGGCTGGGACAGCTGGATGGGGAGAAACAGGGGGATCTTGGAGCTCCTGCATCCTCACACTCTGTGTGAGCCCCAGGATGGAGGCAAAGGGGAGCAGCTTCAGCAGGAGCTGCACAGGGGTCCTGAACCCTGCCCAGGTGGGCAGGAATTGCGTCCTGGAGCTCCTCATCCTTGGCACAGCTCCTCATCCTCATTGTAGCTCCTCATCCTTAGCACAGCTCCTCATCCTCATTGTAGCTCCTCATCCTTAGCATAGCTCCTCATTCTCATTGTAGCTCCTCATTCTCCTTGTAGCTCCTCATCCTTGGCATAGCTCTTCATTCTCGTTGTAGGTCTTCATCCTCATTGTAGCTCCTCATTCTCACTGTAGCTCTTCATCCTCATTGTAGCTCCTCATCTTTGTTGTAGCTCTTCATCCTTGCCATAGCTCCTCATCCTCATTGTAGCTCCTCATCCTCATTGTAGCTCTTCATCCTTGTTGTAGCTCCTCATCCTCGTAGCTCCTCATCCTCATTGTAGCTCCTCATCCTCCTTGTAGCTCTTCATCCCTGTTGTAGCTGCTCATCCTCGTTGTAGCTCCTCATCCTCCTTGTAGCTCTTCATCCCTGTTGTAGCTCCTCATCCTCTTCCTCCCCAGATTTGGTTGAGGACAGGCAAAAGGAGCTGCTGCAGAGTGAAGCTCTCTGCAGTGCAAAAGCTGTGTAGGAGGACATAACGAGCTTCTGGCAGATGAAAAAGGCTGATGAATCCTGAAATTGTGGATGAGTTCCAACTGTCCTGGTGTGCCTGTCCCCCCAGCATCTCTGCCCTTCAATTAACCTTTAATTAACCAGGATTTGACCTAGGTAAAAAGTCAGGTTAGAAGTTTTCAGACACATTGTCAAGAAAGCATGGGAACTTGAGAGAATGGTGATAGGAATTTCTTAAAAAAATGCAAATTTGGCTGGGGAAGAGAAAATTTAAAACCTGGTACTTTGATTTGTTTGGGCTTTTTTGTTTTTGTTTTTTTTTTTTTTTTTGCCAGGTCCTAATGATTTTTTTTTTTCCCAAAAGTGGTTGACTAATGAAAGAAAATATTGAATCCATTGCTGAGGGCCTAATTCTCTATCTCATGTGAATTACAAGTCAGTCTGAAATGAAGCCACACGGGTGTCTTGCAGGAATGATTTGGTCCAGTGCAATTACTACAGAATGACTCAATGTCCCTCTAAAAAAAGAAGAGGAGGTGACAGGAAAGGGGCACATCAGCTTTGAGGAGTACTGTTTGGAGATGTGAATGCCTGTGGGAAAGCAGGAAGGAGACAATTAGAAAAATATCAGATACAATCCTGCTATAGAGAATATTTTTCATCAGCTTGGTTATGCCAGGCATGGATTTGACCCATCAAGTCAGTACAGGCTTACAGGCAAAAATAAGGATACCATAAAAGCAGGATGAATTAATTCCTTCTCAGAGGAACAGCCCACCCATGGAGCTGTGAACTCGCTTTGATCCAAGCCCATGAACCCAGCCAGAGCTCCAAGGAAGTTTTTAATGGTGTGACAGGAGCACCAACTGGCCATGAGGCATGGGGCAAACCCATCACAATTCACTGTTAAATAACACTCCAGGTCCCAGCAGTGCTGTTCCATTCCACCATATAACTAAAAGGTCCCTCTTGGCTTTGCTTTTAATTAATTAAGTCACAGCAGTGGCGAGCGTGGCGCTGCAGCAGTTTCTCTCTGCCTAATTGTTCTCCAGGCACATTTGCAGCACTCCTGTCGTAATCCCAGGCTTGTTTCAGGAGTCAAGCTGCACAAATGAAGTTCCTGCTAATAAAAGCAGTTTGTTTCCTATTCCTTGGCAATCTGTTCCTAACGCTGAGCCTCTCTGGAGCATGGACTTTTTATTTTTGGCAAGTTTTATTTTTTCTGAGCCAAAAAGCGGTGACATTTCCCAGCTACCACACTGCTCTCAAACTCTAGCCATTCTCAGGAAATCAAAGTTTTCCATGTCAGCATCATATTATTTTTGGCAGCAGCAGTTTGATGTGCCCAGTTTGATAGATCCTGCTGCAATGACATAATTGTTTTCCTCCCTCAGTCTAGGATAACTTACTCCTTTCCTCTCCTTCCTGCATTATGGTCCTTGAGCAATGAAACTCATTTTTTTCCATGCAGACATCCCTAATATTAGAAGATACCTCACTCCCAAATGTTTGCAGGCAGGAGGATGTATTTTATATCACATTGCTCTTATTCCCCATCTGAAACTGCAGGACAGACACAGCAAATTAAATCAACTTATGCTTCATCACATCTGTTTCATTTGTATCAGACTGGTGCCACAGGAGCAGAAACCATTCCTAATCTCTCCACATTGCTCAAGCTAAAGTTGACTGGCTTTGCACGTAATGAAACTCATCCCTCACCTCTTTAAATGACTGGACCTGGTTTATGGTTTTTAACAGAGTGACACGTGGCTGCACCCTGTTATTGATGGGAGAGGGAGTATTTCCTTTCAGCCTCCCGGTTCACCTCTCTGGGTTGATCTGAGGCAAAGGTGGTTTTTGGAGGCAAACAAAACTCCACAACTTTGTGAAGGTTGTAAAGCCGGTATGTTTGTGACAGCGCTGGACACATGTGGGGATTCCTCTCCTTAAAAGACATGTGCACCTCTGGGAACTCCAGATCCCTTTTTATCCCCCTCTCAGGTACATATGCATGCAATTTCACAGCAGGTTCATACATATCCATTTTACAAATTTGCCGCTAGTTCTTCTTTATCAGAAAGAATTCCTGGGTCAGGTTGCCCTGCTCTCACAGCAGACTCCATGTCTGTCTGTCTCTCTGTCTCTCTGTCTGTCTCCCCCCTTATCTCTGTCCTTTGGCTGAAGCAGTTTCTCCGAGCACAGGCTTTTTAAGAGAACAGGCAGTCGGACTAAACAGCTCTGTGTGCAAACAGAAAAGATGTACATTTCACCGAAACCAAAATGGATTTCTGCTCCTGAAAACTTCCACTGTGTCTCAAAGGCAATCCTTGCTGTTCCCAACAGGATCAGGACAGCCCCAGGAGTGAGGATCTCGGACATCAGGGTCAGTGATGCCGACCAGTGGGGCGTGCAGGAGGAGACGGACAGCGCCCGGAGCACGGCCACGCTCACCTGCGTGCACAACGACCCCGGGGCCGAGGACAGGTGAGTGAGCCCCTCCTGCTGCCCTCAGCTCTGCCACACACACCAGCTGCCTCAACAGCTGCAGGGGATCTGATCACAGCTTTGTTCCCTTTGATTCACTGCTGGGATTTTGGGAGTACTGAATTAAAGTGGAGGCAGCCCCCAGTCCCAGCTCACATCTGCTTCTCGTGACCCTTCAGGGCAGCCCTGCAGGGTCATGAGAAGCAGATGTTGCCAAAAAGCCAACAGGAAAAAAATGAACTAAACCAGAGAAATATGGTGCATTTTGGGTGTAGCCCCTGGAGGGCTTTGTCTGCCCCTTTAATGCAGACCCTTCAATAATGATAACTGCTTTTTATTCCCTTCATTTTGGCTGCCCTCTGTTTTTAGGTAGTCCCAAAAAGCAACAGGTGGCTGGGCAGGGTCTGCTCCCTGTGAACCCCATCAGGTTCTTTCCTCTAACAGCCCCGACCTCTGTTCCCCTTGGAGCAAGGTGGAAAATCATCAGTTTAAAAGTGAAATACTGAGGTTAAAGGAAGATTGAGGTCATCTGATGTTACTGAAATCAAACTGAAGGGACTATTTTTAAAGTTGGGCCAAAAATAATAGCCTGAACACTGAAACTTATTGCCTTGTATGGGGTTTCACTAATCCATGAAATTATACCTGTCACAGTAACTTAGTTTTTATTAAAACTGAGTTTTGCTTTGTCTTGAACTGTTAAATTGCACAAAAGCAATGCATCTCAAGTTAATTAATACTTTGACCCTCTCCTTTGTGAGATTAGTTTAATATTTTTGGATTAATTAAAGTATGCAAATAGAAACTGCTGAAAGATCACTTCCAGATTTGCAAATATTGTAGTGCTTAGGGTAAATATTTAACTTTGATCTTTCCTTTAATTTGTCTTTTTGGTCATAATGATGGCCCTCCTGTTTCTTTTGAAGAATGTCAAGTGTTTATGCAGAAGTTCTGCTGTTTCATTTCAATGATGGGAGACCTGAACTTGCTTCTATTAATGTCAAGGTGGCAGAATTGTCACTAGAGCTGGTTCATGTGTTCAAGGAGCTTCATGGAGGGCAGTTTGTGCCTGGGTTAGAGTGCAGGATCAGCCTCTCCTGTGGCAGGGCAGAAGCTGTCAGTGAACAGAATGGTGTCCACCTCAGGGGAGATGCTTTTTTCTCTCTTGGAATTAATTTCACTTCTGCTGACTGGCCCAGCTGGTAGAGGAGCAGTGGGTAAGCCAGGACTGAGCCTCTGGGCCGAGCTTAGCTGATTCCTGGGTAAGATTTGGCCAAGTTCATGGTGGGCTTGAGCCTCCCTCAGGCTTTGTGCAGGGTGGAAAGCCCCACCAGCCCCTGGCACAGCTCTGGGGGCTTTGGGGACACCGAGAAACCCCAGCCTGAGTGGGATCTGTGCCCTCGTGGTGCCCTTCACCCCAGGCTGGTCTGCCTTGCACTTGGGCTGTGCTTTGCACTTGGGCTGTGCTCTGCACTTGGGCTGTGCTCTGCACTTGGGCTGTGCTTTGCCAGTGCTCAGCTCTGATAAGAGCCCCTGACAGACAGAGCCTGCACGGAGAGCAGTGACTCTGGGCTCTGACATGTTCTAATCCTGGCTGCATTCCTGTTATCAGCTGGAGCATTTTCAAATTTGCTTACTTTTCTAATCTTCCTCCCTCTCCCCTCTGCAGTGGTACTGCTATCACGGGGTTTTCATCTCCATTTCTCACATTTCCCTACGCAAATTGAGTGTCCATTAAAATGCTTTAAATTAAGACCTTTCCTCCTTTCATGCAGAGTGCATCGTTGCCTTTTTTGTGCATTACTTAAAAAAAAATTCCTTATCACAGTGTTTCAGGCAGTTTACATTATATTCTATTAAAAATCCATTTTGTCCAAGGTTGTCACAATTCATAGATTAAAGCCTTCAAGAGTGTGTTTTGTTAGGAATACATTCATAAATTCACCTCTTTAGTAGTCCCATAAGCTTGTATTTAAAACCTCTTTTTTGATAATGCAGTTGAACAAAGAGCATAAAAAGAAGAGATTTATTTTAAATACACACACACCAGTATATTTGCCCACATCTTTTCTCATCTGTGTGGAGCTTTGCCTCGCCCTTACTCTTGCTATCTCACAGGAGGTTTTTGTCACTCATTGAGTGAGAAGATTGGTTATTGCCATCTGCACCTCTTCTCCCTCGAGCTCTCTCCTTGGGGCAGAACTCTGAAAAAATCTCATTTTGGTGGGGATAGTTGAAGCAGCAGCGTTTTGCTTCAAAAAGACACAGTTTATTCTTCCAGCACAAACAGTTCTGCTCTGTGCCTGCAGCTGGGACACTTCCATTCATGGGGAAGGATCCCTGTGGATTTCTGCTCTGAGCGCAGACACGGCTGGCAGGGAAGTCAGGGCTGGTGGGCTTTGCTGAAAATCAGGTGTTTCCAGCCCTCTGTGCAGAACAGCTGAGCTGCTGAAGGGCTGGGGTCTTACCCAGAGCTCTCAGGGCTGAATTTGTGCAAGAAATGCTTTTGAAATACACAGCACAAAATTTGTGCTTTTGAAATACACAGCCAAAATTTGGGAGCTCACCAGACACGAGTCCTCGGTGTTTCCTGCAAGCAGATCCCACTTTGTAAAGGCCATGCAGGTTTTTTCCACTGCATCTGCCAAAAGATGGATGGAGCCTTGCAGTTCTTGTGTCCTTTGCTCCTGAGAGTTCTCTGGAAGCCTTTCAGGAACAAGCCACAAATCAGCCTGCAGTGGGACCAGGGCAGGAGGGCTTGAAAAAATGCCCTGAGAGCCTGGTGCATCTTGGCAAGCTGTGGTACCCCATAACTCAGGGCTGATATCCCCAGGAACAGGACTGCAGCAGCTTTGCCAGGGTGATTTAGCATTTCATAGGATTAGGTTATTTCAAATCAGGGCTGAGCAGGAGCTGAGTTTCCATGGTCTCATTTGAAAGGCTCCAGGACAGAACATATTTCATGGTGCTCAGTGTTCTCCTTGCTGGAAAGCTGAAGAACAAACTCTTCATGTGACCCAGCCTGTGGTTCAGGACAGAGGAGGGGGCACCAGCACAAAAACTTGGGCCAGAGAGTTCCAACAGCTCTGAAAGGGAATTTTATACTGAGAGATGATTTCCTTCCTCAGGAAGAAATTGGATTGGATTATTACCAGGTAAGGAGAGTCTGATCCTTGACAATCTAGTATTTTAATCAGGAAGGTTATATTTATGCTAACTAGCAAAGTTAATCAAATTGATTTAACCTGCAGTGCTGAGTAGAGTGTTATTGAGACCAAACTGGTGCTTCTCACCTAGGGATTATTTTATCTTCATGTCTTTAATACAGCTTCTGTCTCTCAGGATATCTGTCACTGCATAAATTAAACTTGCATGAGGGGCACTCAGCATGCAGAAGTAGAAAGAGTGAAATCCTCAGAAGGCTTTTTTTCAGGTGTCCTCAGAAGTATTTATTCTGTTACCTGGAAGTTTATGTATTTTTTTAAATTGGTGCAGTCCAGCTCAGATCTAACATTTGACATCCTCTGTCTTTAAATTTGAATAAAAAATTAAGATTCTCTTAGGATCCTTCAGTTTCTTTACTGTTTTAAGAGCTGTTTACAGAATTAAAATTATTAACTTATTTTATAAAATGGTAATTGTAATGTATCTTTAAAACAGGAAAAGCAGTTATTTTATGTATTTATAGGCATGCAAATGCATCCTCCTGTTTTAAAATAATTCATTTCTTGTCCTATGTTTGTGAATACCCTTTGAATCAGGAATATCAGCCAAAAGAAAGATGTAAAATTTGCTGCCAGTTAAGATTTGTGCATATATTTATTTAAAGTAAATATGTGTTGCTGGCATGGATGATCAGCTGAGGAAAGATAATTTGGTTTTGTGTTCAAAGCTTTGGGGATGTCTTGAAAACGAGAGCTGGGGTTCTTCCCTCTCTGTGCTCCCTTTGCAGAGTTTGGGGCAGGGTTTGTGGCAGGGTTTGTTCCTCCCTCTCTGTGCTCCCTTTGGCCAGGTTTGGGGCAGGGTTTGTTCCTCCCTGTCCGTGCTCCCTTTGCAGGGTTTGGGGCAGGGTTTGTTCCTCCCTGTCCGTGCTCCCTTTGCAGGGTTTGGGGCAGGGTTTGTTCCTCCCTCTCTGTGCTCCCTTTGGCCAGGTTTGGGGCAGGGTTTGTTCCTCCCTGTCCGTGCTCCCTTTGCAGGGTTTGGGGCAGGGTTTGTTCCTCCCTGTCCGTGCTCCCTTTGCAGGGTTTGGGGCAGGGTTTGTTCCTCCCTCTCTGTGCTCCCTTTGGCCAGGTTTGGGGCAGGGTTTGTTCCTCCCTCTCTGTGCTCCCTTTGCAGGGTTTGTGGCAGGGTTTGTTCCTCCCTGTCCATGCTCCCTTTGCAGGGTTTGGGGCAGGGTTTTTTCCTCCTGTCTGTGCTCCCTTTGCAGGGTTTGGGGCAGGGCTGGCACAGGTGACAGCTGGGAGCTGGCTGTCCCTGCCCTGCTGGGAGCATCATTCCCCCCTGCCCCTTCCAGTCCCCCCTCCATGGGGCAAGAAGCCACCTGGGACATCCCGGGGTGCTCACCCCCTCTGCCAGATGGACATTCTCTCTCAGAGCTCTCTGCAGCTGTTTCTCTGTTGAATTCCATTCCATTTTGCTCCAGAGTGACAGACTCAGGTGTGATGTCCCCTCCAAGCCAGCAAGAGCGGGGCTGTGGGGCAGAGATCCCCAGTGCCCCTCTCCCAGGCTGAGCCTGGGCTTTGCTGAGCTGAGCTCCTGCAGTGCCTTGTCCTCCTGCAGGCTGAGCTGTGCTCGTACCCAGGGCAGGCTGTGGAGCTCGGTGCTCCTGGAAGATAAATCAGCCCAGAAAGATGGGCTGCAGCCAGTGTACACACACAGAGGGCTGTTCCCCACCCTGGGGAGGGCATCAGGCCGTGCACTCAAACACTTCCTGATGTGTTTATTGCCACAGGAACCCGCCTGGCCCCAGGACAGCCAGCGTGCAAAGTGCCACCAGCAGCAGCAGTTGTCTGACAGAAGATCAATTGCATGTGTTGCTGTGCACAAAAGAGCAGTAACTGCTGCAGACAGACAGCCTTGCTGGGTCTTATTTTAGGCCATGCAAAGGCAGTGGGCTGGATGCCACGGAGTTCACATAGTACTAGAAAGGGAATGAGTAAGAGGAGCAGAGGGAGAAAGGAAACACAGGGAGGTGTGGAAGGCAGGCAGGAAAGAATCGAGGAGAACTGCAGGAAAAAGGCAGGGAGATGGGGAGGGAAAAGGCAGGGAGATGGGAGGGAAAAGGCAAGGAGATGGGGAGGGAAAAAGGCATGGAGATGGGGAGGGAAATGCCAGGGAGATGGGGAGGGAAATGCCAGGGAGATGGGGAGGGAAAAGACAGGGAGATGGGGAGGGAAAAAGGCAAGGAGATAGGGAGGGAAAAAGGCAGGGAGATAGGGAGGGAAATGCCAGGGAGATGGGGAGGGAAAAGGCAGGGAGATGGGGAGGGAAAAAGGCAGGGAGATGGGGAGGGAAAAGGCATGGAGATGGGGAGGGAAATGCCAGGGAGATGGGGAGGGAAAAGACAGGGAGATGGGGAGGGAAAAAGGCAAGGAGATAGGGAGGGAAAAAGGCAGGGAGATGGGGAGGGAAATGCCAGGGAGATGGGGAGGGAAAAGGCAGGGAGATGGGGAGGGAAAAAGGCAGGGAGATGGGGAGGGAAATGCCAGGGAGATGGGGAGGGAAAACCACTGCTGTCACCCCCTGCCTGACTGCTGTAGGTGAGGATGCTGGAGTTCCTCAGGAACTCTTGCCACCATGAAAGCCATATTTCCATGAAGCCAGGCTTCAGCTGGTTTGGAAAGGAAAGCTCTGAATTCAAAATTAGGGGTGCTTTAGGTGTGGGAGGAAGCCCCAAATGCTGTGGTGTTGTGCACTTGGGTGCTTCCCTCCTCTTGTTAGGCGCTTTCCTTAGGTCAGAGGTGTTTTGGGCAAGGAAATGTGCTGTGGCTGTGGGATGCCCATGGCCCTTAGGTCCTGCAGGAGTTCATTTCCTGCCCTTTGGCCACCCCCAAGGCAGCTCTGTCCCCTGAGCCATTGAGGAAGAGGATTTTATCTTTAATGCAGCAGTTTTCAGGCTGTGACCTCTGTTGTGAATGACAGGGTCTGTTCTTTGTGTGAGGAGTGTACAGTGAGGAGCATCTCCACACGTTTCCAAATGTAAGCAACTCTACTGAGTCACAAAGAAAAACTGAGTTGGAAGAATTTTAACCAGCCTTTATTCTTTACAACTCAGCCTTTTTGTGTGAAAGAACCCAGGCCAGCCTGGCAACATTCCCATTAGATGAAAGCACTGACTCCTCACAGTAGCCTAGAGAGGACATAAAATAATGGACAAATTAACAGCAGTAGGAGGGAGAGCTTATTGTAGAAAACTGTGGTGTGAGGATCAAATAGCATTTCTGGAGGGTCGTTTTTCCTCTTTCCTTTTTTATCCTTTTTTTCCATTTAAGGCCAAGAACAATGAAATTGTCTCCATCTCCTGTAGGGAGCCACCTGGATTCCCTCCTGGCCAGCCAGCTCTTTGGGCTGGCTGTTTCTGCCTCTCCCTTGGGCTCAGTGCTGCTCTGGTAGCAGAGCTGGGTCCCAGGGAGCAGCGACTGCCAGAGCACAGAATTGCTCCTGGCCCATTTCACCAGCCCAGCAAGGTGATGGCTCAGCCACTCTTCTTGTTCCATCTCATTCCATCCCTATTATGACCCAAAAGAATATTTTTTAACAAATGCACCTTTGGTAGCTGGAGCAGCCTGGTGTGCAGTGCAAAGTCAATGTTCTGTTGTCTGGGAATTTTGGAAAATAAGGAACATCTTGTTGGAAGAACTCAGTTCAAACAGAGGCATGAAAATGACTTAGAAAATTAATGTTTGATAAAGATCTCTGGACTTGCCAAACCAGTAGAAAGCTTTGTGCAAATCCAGAGAAAATTGAGAAAATTTCTTTTTGGCAGCATTTATTTAATGGAACTACAGTGAATTAGAAAAATACTAGGGGAAAAAAAAGGCAACAAAACCCAAACATTGGAACTCCAGACCCTTTGGTCTCTTCCTTGGTGCAGAGGGGAACAGGCAAAGGAGTGGCTTAAATAAACTCTTCATGAGTTAGTCCACAGAACCTGATCCAAACCCTACTCTGAGCAGCAGAAAAGCAAACCAAAACGTTCTGAAATTAGTCTTGTTTTTAAATTTGACCTAATTACCTCGGTTTTGGGTATATCATTCCTCAATGTGAAGCTTAATACTGATGTAACAGTTGGGAAAGTTTAATTTCAGGGTAGGGTGGTCTGTATAATTAGGACTGCAGGAATGTGGCAGGGAGGCTGGGAGCCAATTTGCAGCTCCTGCAGATGAGTGAGTGGCTGCTGAAATCCTCCTTCAGCCACTGGAGCTGCACAGCTTCCACCCTGGGTGCCAGAGGGAAGGATGGCATGTCCCCAAGGCTCTGCTCTCTCCTGCTGCTCTCCCTGCCTGTGGGAATGGCCATGGGCTGCCTCAGGGGGTCCATGGCCAAAATCTGTCCATTTGGGGGGAATTTCCAGGGCTTGGCAGAGTTCTGTGGCACTCTGCAGCCGTGCTGATTGACAGCTGAAGTGTGAGTGATGCAGCCCAGGTAACCCTGGCTGCTGAACTCATCGCTCAGAGCAGTCCTGACTCCAGCCACACAATGGCTGTGTTGGATTTTGGGTTATTTTCCCATAATTTAATCACCTTTTTCCCTTGATGGGTTGAGGTAGCCTTTTCCTTGGTGTTTGTTGGGGTGAATACGCAGGAAACACAATTCTTAATACAAATAATCTTACAAATGTGTGGTCTGCACAAGTTTAGGTTTCTGTGCAGCACCTTGAGACACTTTCCATCCCCTCACTGATGGGAAATCTTCATGGAAATCCCAGAGGGAGGGAGGAGACGTGCCCCAAACCCTTATGGCAGGGAAGCATGACCTGATTGCTCTGTAAATATTGTAGTTTTCAGTGTAGTCCCAGCTTGCAGGCTCAGGAGAGCCCCTTGATGCGGGGTGCCACTTAAGTACCCACTTGCTCTGAAGTACCTGTCTGGTTTTTGTGGCAGGTGTGATGATAAAGGAGGTGCTCAGAGCCTGCAATTAGAGACACCAATCTGCAGAAAATATAAGTCTTGATGGTGAGCCATGTTCTGCATAATGACAGGCATTAGTGTGTCACACCTGAAATGCTGTGGAAATCAGAAACTGGAATTTTCTGTAATGCAGGAACATTTCTGGGGATATCTCAAGTGTTGCTAAGGAAATTATTTTTGGCAACTGTGCACAGGGATTTAAGTACCATAATTGGATTGTTCTTTGATATAATAGACTGGAAAAGATTATTGAATGAATGTGAAATCGGGGAGCTGGTGTTTGAGGTGTGTTTAATTCCCTCTTTTACCAGTTTATGAGTTTGGCTTGTGGCAAAGCCTGCTGCACACATTTGGATTCCATTCGTGATGTGTTGACTTGCTTACTTAATAGCCAGTGCATTAAAGTACAAAAGCTAACAACTCATTTATTAGGCATTTAGCCAAAACTTAAACTCATTTTATTGTTAGGAGGTGCTGTTGCTAGACAGGCAAATATTAAGTTTGTTACATTGATTTATTTGAATCATCTGTGCCAAACACATTATAAAACAGCCCAGCATTAACTTTGCATAAGTTATTTTTTGCTTTAGTTAGAATTTTTCACTCATTTTGCCATTAATATGCCTCACCTGTGTTTACTACTTAAAAAGTGACTAACTTTTTATGTTTATGTTTTTTATGGTTAACTTGAAAAGTTATAAACTCTTGTAAAATGAAAATATGAGAATTGGCTGATGCTTCTGTCAGTGTCAGCATGTGACTTTTGTTTGTTTCTTGTGACACTGGTGTTTATTTGAGGAGAGCATTAAATGGGAGTTAAGCCCTTTGCACCAGGACTGTTCACCAGCTCATCTCCCTGGGCCTGTAACAGGGGAATCTCCCCTTGCACTTGGCTGAAAATACCATTTGATTTGGGTATATAATTCCCAAAGTCCTGTCTTTGGGAACTCACCCCCAGAAGCTGTGTTTATTCTTTCTCTTGGAGCTGGTCTGTGTGGATTTTCCCAGGACACTTGCTCAGGGGTTTGCTGTGAAATATTGCAGTCATTAAGGCAAATCACTAAAGCTTTAGCAAAAAGCTTTCCTTAAAACCAACTGCCAATAACTTGATCTTGCAAAAATGCTTTTTTAAATTTTTTTGTTGTTGTTTTTGTTGGTGTAATTAAGGAGCTGGTTTAATTCTTCTGGAGTTCTTGGGCTCACTGGGCTCAAAAGCTTGGCATGCACAAGTGCCAAGAAGGGCTTTGTTTCTGGGGGTTGCTGTGCTGCATGTGAGGTGTGGGTGCTGCATTTTTGGGCTCTTTGGTTGTTCTGGGGGGGGAGCAGCAGGACTGATAGAGCTCAGCCCTCCATCAGTGATTTCCCAGCCCTGCTGAGCTGGAGCTGAGGTTTTCCCTGGGAAATATCCCAGACAGGGGGGACCCTGCCTGCCCCACAGGCTTCCCCCACCATCAGCCCTGCACAAGCCTAAAGAATTATTTTGTCTTTTCTCTTGGGAGTTTTCAGTGCAGAGATTTAAATCTGGAAGTATTGACCTTGGCAGTGAGGGGAGAGCGGAGGTTTTTGGATATATGGGTTCCTGTTTTCACTCTCCCTCCTGGACAATTTATGTCCATGCTGGTTTTCTAAGTCTCTGACTGGTGTATCTTTTTGTTAGACAAGCACTTTTTAATGGTGTACCAGTTAATTTCTCTAGTAACAAGAAGAAGAAATAAGTTATTCCTCTTTTAAAAAGAGTCATTTAAGTAGTGAATAATGAATGCAAAATGCTGTCATTAAAAATCAGCAGATAAGCTGATGGATCATCTGTCATTCCCAAGCCTTGCCATAAAGGAAAAGTAGATTTTTTTTTTTTTTAATAAAAATGATAATGATGAGTATGGAACACAGTGACTCTGAATGCCTTAATAATGAAAATTGTTATTTATTCAGTCAACAACACCTTGTGACTGCTGCTTAACAACACCTTGTAGGAGAAAATGACTTCTTTCATACTGAATATTTTCCTTTGATTACCAATTGTCATGCTATTACTGTTATGAGCTGTTTATTATCAATTCCACAGGGCTCCAAAAAGCCATCTCTGGTCCCTGTGGTGGTGTGGAGTCACCTGCAGACCCTGTCCCCAGGTCCCTGTGGACTCGTGCCTGTCCCAGGGGCTGGTTTTTGGGGAGCTCAGCTGATGCTCAGGAAGGCAGAGAGCCCCTGTTGTCTCTGTTTCTCACACCTTTATTCAGGATTTCCTTTAAATGGGCAGCCCTGCCCCTCTGCAGTGAGGTCAGCAGTGTGGACATCAGACTGAGAGCTCCCTGGAGTCCAGTGACATCCAAAAATTAACACTTGCATGAGACCTGTCCCAGCCCAGCATCTGATTCAGGCAGAAACCAGAGCTCTGCTCCTCCCCACACACCCCAGAACCTTGATCCTTCCCTCATCTCAGTGTTCTCCATCCCAAAGCAGCATTTCCAGGGGCTGTGTCTCTGAGCTGCCTGTGAGGAGCTGTTTGCTGCTCCACAGTTAGCTCAGCTTTTCCCATCACTCATGTTTTACATGTATGCCAACCCCAAGCCACATGAACATAGACATGTTCTGAAAAGACTGTGGTGGAGGGGAACAGTGAAAATGTTTTCTCAGAAGCTGAAAATACCAGCAGATGCCTGTTGATTTGGAGCTATCCAGGCATTTGCACCTTTATTCTTTGCAGGAGTGTTGAAAGCCACTGTAGGGCTCCTTTCTTGGTGTTTTACAGAATAAACTCTCTGATCTTTTTACAAAATATATTTATATATTTATATATATAGCAATAAATAGTATAAAGAGCTGGAGAACTGGATGGGTGGGAGCAGGAACTGAATGGAACAAGAAGTTGATCACCTGCAGCGGGATAATTTGTGGTTTTGCCTCTTGTGATTCAGTGAATTGGTGAAGCTTTGGGGCTGGCACCAGCTAATCCTGCAGTTTCCCTTTTTTGATGAGGGGATGTCTGCTGGACTTCTTCCCTGCTCCTCTTCCTCCCCCCAAAGCTCCAGCAGAGATCAGCAGGAGTGCTGGGGTTCTGTAATTCTGCTTCAGCCACGATGATATGTCAGTCTGCTGCACTCTGTAAGTGCTACTGCTGCCTTCCTGCTGGCAGCACTTGATTAGATTCTAGTACCTTTTATACTGTAGATAAGGATTTTTTAACAAAGCAGAGTAACACACAAAAGCCCCCATTTATGTTTTACTATTTTTCTTTGCCCCCACCCATAACTCATGCTTAAATACAAAACTAGAATGTTTTTTGGCAAGCCTGACCTTCCTTAACCCAATCAGTCCTCCCACTCCAAATAAAATTCAATTTCAAGGTCTATTGTGGCCCTAAATTGTAGGATAAGTCTTTGACCTAGGTAGAAATTGTGAACCTTAAGCTGAATTTTGGACTCTCTCTGACGAAATGAATGCTAACTGCGAGTTTATTTGTAGTCCCACTTGTTACATTTTTCATTGTCAGCACAAGCTTTATTCCTCCAAATACATTATTGAATGAAAGAAAGCAGCTACTCTTTTATCTGTTACTGCTGATGCCTGTAATTCATCCTGTTCATTTTCTGTGCTGCTATTTTCTTTGTGCGGTTCTTCTCCTGCTTATGTAGCACAGAAAAACTTAATTGCTGAAGTCTGATGTACTTTTCTATTCCTGGCAGCAGTGTAGGTTGCTGAACCATTATGTGGGAGCTGCCTTCTGGAATGTGAAGTGTGTGTTGCAGTTGGGATGTGGCAGGGTTAGGCCCAGTCCAGGAGGAGCCTTTAATTGCTTTTTGGATGGTTTTTATCACGCAGCCAATTCTGCTGCTGTTTCCTGAGCGCTTTCTGCAAGTGGGAAGTTTTCTTTTTGGAGGTCTCATGATGCAAGGTTTTCCTAAAGTTTATGGGATTTGGATTTTGGGAGATCAAGAGAGGAGCTCTGAATTCATACCAGCAGCTGATGTTTGCCAAAAACCAGGAAGCAGCTCTTTATGTGATGACATGGAAGACATTACCCTTCATAGCTAATCTAGTTTGGTTTCCTGCTGATCAAAGCTTCATTTGGTTGCTTTGGTTTCACCCATTGACCATAAAACACCAGGACAGTGCTGGTACTCATGTACAGAGGGGTTTTATTAAGCAGTGATGATGATGCATATTGGCAAGTCACTTTTTCTATCATGTCTTCTCAAATATTTACATTTGAAATCCCAGGCTTCTGGAGTCAAGTGATTTTGAAGAAGGATCGCTCTTGCATTTGAAAGTAAAAAGTAAGATTCTGCTTGTTTTGACTGATGAAAAGTCTTGAAAATTTCATGAGACTCAAAGATGAGAGCAAAGAAAGAGCAGTTAGAGCTGTAGGGATGCTTAGGATGGGCTCCTGAGCGTGCAGGGTGGGATTTTGATGTCTGTGAGCTGGTGTTGCTCTCAGGGCCACACCAAGGCAGGGATGGCTTCAGCTCCAGGCATAAATTCTCTGTCTGCTGCAAGTGCTCATTGAATTTGCTGTCCTGGTGATTAATGATGGAGCAGACAGTAATTTTAGTATGAGCATGGTTAGTCTACCTGTTAATACCCCATGAACACAAACGGGGCGGGTTCTGAGGAGCCTGCCCTGCTAATTAGTATTTCTGTGCTTTCACTAATCACTTGAACTGGGAACTTGGCCAAGACCAACAGAAGAGACTTCCAGTACAATAAATTGTTTTAATTTTGTGATCTGATCTTATGCATGGCTCAGTGTTTCTGAAGGCAAGGGCAGAATAAAATCTCATTTTGCATGATAACATATGCAAATCAGAACTTTTTGGTCCCAGATGAAGCTTTGCTTCTATTGACATGGTGCTAGGAAAATGCTGCTAAGAATAAAAAGCCACTAAAACTTTATTTTGCTGATAATATTCCATTATTGCTTTGTAAGCTACTTTATCCATAGGGCAAAATCTGCCAGAGAGATAAGATCCCATAATTCCTGTTTGCTT
Organism: Fringilla coelebs; assembly: GCF_963513975.1. NCBI lineage: Eukaryota > Metazoa > Chordata > Aves > Passeriformes > Fringillidae > Fringilla > Fringilla coelebs. The sequence continues at coordinate 14,241,114 of NC_140043.1, forward strand.
GTATCATTCCCTTTATGATTTATAGACTGCTGTAGATGTTCGTGGCATTTTGCAGACATATAAAAGATTGACATGTTCTTGCCTCAAAAGAACTTAAAAATTCTGCAGTTTAGCAGCACTCAGCAGTTCCTCCTGTTTGAATTTTACTTTTAATGGCACTGTATGAAATCACTATTGCACAGGCACCAAATGAAGTGGCATTTTATTTTTAGTTACAAATGTGATGTTTTCCACATATTTGCTGGTAGGTCCTAGACTGTCTGTGGGATGGGCTGGAAGGTTCTGTTCCCAGTCCCCTCCTCAACTCTTTACATGTATCTAAAACCTTTTCCCACCATTGGCTGGAAAGAATTGAATGCCATTTTATTTACCAATATTTGAGATGTCACTTTGCTGCTTGACACATCTTTGCTTTCTGCATTATGTCCTTGCAGTAAAATGTGAGTGAAGTCCCACCTCTATACCTGCAATTTTAGGATTTCCAGGCAGTTGTGTAAAGCAAAATCCTTCTATATCCTGCCCAGGTAATTTTACAGAATTACATCTATAAACATAACATTAAAGGCAATTTTCTGAGCCTCATGATTACACTGATTTTGTTTGTCACACACCTGCATGTCCTGACTTGCCACGTTCTGTCACTCACAGTAAACTCTGTCTCTGGGTGTAATGTGACAGATGCTAATGAAGATGATCCAAGACAAATTTTAAAGGCAGAGATACTTAAAAGGTCTTACTTTCACCTCCTTACATGCTTTGAAAAATTAAATTTGTTGAGAAGAAAGTAAAATTCTGGGGGGTTTAAGGTGCCACACACTTGACCCTAAGCCTAAATTAAATTCACTGAAATTTTATGGCTTGCTTTGATGAATCCCAGCCAAAAAGATTTTTGAGCAGCAGACTGGTGGGAGGCAGGAATTATTCAGAGAGGTTTTGTTCCTAAGGAGGTGAGTGAAAAAACTCCTGCTAATTTCTCTGGGAACTTGAGTAACCTGCAATGCTCTCGCCCAGCTCCATTTCTCGGTGCTAGGCAGCAGCAGGGGTGGCTCTGTCTGGGTTGGTGGCTGCAGCAGAAGGCACCTGGAGGACTGTGAGGTCAGAAGGGCTGGAGTCTGGCAGACACCCTGCCTTCCCCTCTGAACAGAGAGGAGCAGAATTTACACTTCCAAAGGCAGCAAACTTTGTTAAGGACTTTGTTAAGGAGCCCCACTGCTGGCTCTGCTGTCAGCCTTGAATGCAGCGCTGCAGGAGTGAAATATTCTCCCATGAAGTGTGAGAATAGAAATTGTATAGAAATTGTCCAACAGCTGCCCTGTAATTCCCTGCTGCAGGGCTTTTATCCCAGGCCTGCTGTGGGAGGTGAGATGATGTGCTGGGTGAGCACTGGCTCAAATCTCCAGTTTCTTTCCTTGGTGTTTCTTTGCTGTTTGCCATCTCCAGTTGCCTGCAAGGTGGGATCGTGCTCTGGGATGAACTTTTAATGCATTGTTGGTCAGCACCTTCCTTGTGGGCTGCTGTCTACCTCAGCACTGTGGCTGATGTGATTGTTGCAGGTTTTTCATCCCATTGCTGCGCTGGTGAAGCACCTCTTGACTCCTGGTGGCAAATCAGGACTGCCCAGTTGTGTCTTTTGTCGAGGAGGAAGCAATTGAAAGGGATTTTAGCAACCCTTGTGTGGCTCGTCACATGTGGCAGGAGGGTGGGCTGCAGGTGAGGGGAGGGCACAGAAGGTTCAGGAAGCAGGAGCCCTGCTCACACAGGTGCCCTGAAGCCCCCCCATGGATGGCTGGGGCTGGGGAAGAAGCACCAGAGCAGGCAGGTGGAGAGCTGGGCACTGCCACACTCCCTGTGCCATCCATCCCTGGGCACCCTCACCGTGGCATCAACCGTGTGAACACCCCCCTGATCTGCACAAGTGTTTATCAGGCGTGCTCTGCACTGCAGGGATGGCTGGAATTGGTGCCCCACGCCCTGCTGGGGTGAGTTACTGTCCTCCCTGGCTGAGTGCTCTGCCTGCAGGGAGCGTTCTGTGTGCAGCGCCGTGAGACTGATGTGCGCTGTGCTAAACGTGTCTGGGGCTCTGCTGGGGCCCCATTCATAAAACACAACAAAGTGGCAACAAGTACAAACCTTGTCAGCTAAAGGATCTGCTGGGAATAGCAGAGAGTACTTAGTGAGTAAAACAAATCAAATTTTGAAATCCTCCCTTCCGAAGGAAAGCGCAGAGGGGATTTAACTGCAGTGAGCAAGCGTGTTTGCAGGGAAATGGCAGCAGGGCTGGGCTGGGCTGGGACAGAGCTCTGACAGGGCTGGTGTGGGGCTCCAACAAAGGGAAACCATCCTGAGCAGCAAACCAGGCCTGGCTGTGCCCTCCGTGCTCTCCAGAGCCCTTCTGCACAGTGAGAGCCTTCCTGCTCAGGGCTGGAAGGGGTTAAATGTACATTGGGCACTGCTGCCCTATTTGTGTATGGGAAGATTCCTTTTTAATTGTAATTAGGCTGTCCTTGTGTTGGTGGCATGTTTCCATATGGGAATTGTTCCTGACAGAAGCTGTTCCAGGAGTTTGGCTGCTCGCCTGCTGCTGGGGAGCTGGGCTCCAGCTCTCTGCTCAGCCAGATGCTCCCTCTGTGGCTCTGGCCAAGGCACTTAGACTCTCTGTGCCTCAGTTTCCAGTCATGAAATGGGAACATTAACATCTGCTTCTCTGACAAGGGAGTTAGGAATGCAGTGATCAGAGGGAGCTGAACGCTCAGGGAGGGCTGGGGAAGGGTCCCTGCTCCCCAGGCAGGCAGAGAGCAGCACCCGTGAGTCTGGCTCAGCCTGGGGCCGTGCCTCAGATGAGGGAATCCAAAGCACCAGCTCCAAGGGCTGCCTTCAGTTCCCCAGCAAAGCTCCAGCTGAACCTGAAGTCTTTGATGGCCACAGGAAGGGAAGCAGCCAAGGGAACGCTGTGAAATGGACGCTCTCTTCCTCTGCCTAAAAATGAATGTGGGTTTTTAGAAATGTTTGTGCCTCACTCAGGTTGAAGTTTGCAGCAGTATGACAGAAAGTTCTGCTGGGCCCTCAGCAGTTCTGTCTTCTGGTCACTTAGGTCACTCTTTTTGTTTTTACTGAAGGGCTGTTTGTTCCCTTGCAGTGTTGCCTCATTGACACCACCATTAGTCACCCTTGGAGCTTGACTGGAGAACTTCTGAGTCCTTCAGGGGCTGGTTTGTCCAGTACAGCCTGGTCACTGGCGGCCTGGTGCTCTGGAGATGGAGCATGTGCTCTGCAGGCTGGGTCACTGAAGTCCTGCCAGGATCATCCTTTCTCTGGATGGGCCACAATGCTTTGTCTTTACTTGTGTATCACTTCTAGCCCAAAGTGCTGGGCTGGAAGTTGATTTGTGTCTTGCTTTGATTTATCTTTTTTCTCTGAACTATAGCATTGTTTCCCCTGGGGACAGGACAGGGCCTCTGCTCTAATACATGGACATTATTGAAAACCTGTAGGAAGTTGTTGCCTTTCACCATTCTCTACTATTGCATGAAGCTGTTGAGAGAGCTCCAGCAGGTCACTGAGTTTCCTCCAGCAGAGACTCTGCTGCCTCCAGCCCATCATGTTAATCTCCCCTTAATTAGATCCTACATCCCACTCTCAGGAACAGATGGGAGGCTCGGGGCTGTGAAACACTTGGGATCTCCTGGGACACCTGAGGAGAGCTCCAGCCCTTCCCCAGAGCAGTGATGCCCACCAAGGCTGCTGTGGGGCTGTGCCAGGGCAGTGTGTGCTCTCTGCTGCCTGGGGAGGGCTGCAGGCTCTCAGGAGCCCCAGGGAAGTGCTGAGGTGACCCACCCATCTTTCCTGCAAGGATTTTTGATTCAAAGTGGATTTTGGCTTAGCAGAAACACATCCCTCTGATGGAAACCTCTGCATTTCTGGCTGAGCACTCCAGTGCTGTCCCAAAGAAGCACATGGAAAATGTTCTTCTCAGGACATCCCCTGGTAATCAGATTTCTCTTCAGCAGTGTGGGCTATGCAGTGTTTCCAGGGAGGCACTTGCCTGGCATCCACAGGCTGGGGAATACCCTCTTGTAGCACACAGCAGAAGAGAACAGGTATCCATAAAGAAAGCTGCTAAAAAAGGGATGTTGACAAGGAAAGGAAACCAAAACAAGAAACCTGAGCCCTTTTCTCGTGGCTGTTGTAAAAGAGGATGCACTGCTGAGTGCTGGTGGTGACAGTTCCTTCCTGACATCACTGTAACCCCTTTGCCCTCTTGGCTTGCCAGCCCCAGGTGTGCTGGTCAGCAGACAGCCCTGCCTCTGCATCAATGCCTGCTGGAGCTGGGCTTTCCCTGACAGAAAAGCTGTTGTCCAGTCCTGTTGGGTTGTGCCCCTCACTCCTTCCTGCCCTGCTCAAAGCCTCTGGTTCAGCTCTGCAGGTGCCAGTTCTGAGTGAAACCCCTGCATGCCTGGAGCAGAACATTGTGAGCGTCCCTCGCAAGCTCTGGGAGGTGCTGCAGACTCTGGGCTCAGCCTGGGGAGGTTGGGTACAGGAAGATGAGGAAGAAGCTGTGAGTGAGAACCCTAAATGGAGAGGTTTGATCTGTTTTGTTTGCTGGGGCTTGGAGTACAGACAAACCCATTAAAATGAGACCATAAAACAAGCCTCTGGTTTTGGTCTATGGACAAGTTTGGCAAGACTCAAAGCACAGAGCAATGAGATTTAAAGCAAGTACCCTTCTGAAATTATAGTTGGGAGCAGGGAGCTCCACGCCAATCGATGGGAATCTGCTTTTGTTATGGTCACAAAACCTGCCAGGCTGACTCATGCTATTACAGTGATGCACTGGGTTGTCAAGGTAATGGATTTGGGCACTTGGCAAAGACAGGGAGGGTGTAAAAGGCAAGGAGGTATTCTGCCAGACTCCAGGGGGAAGCTTCATATTAAGGATTTTTTTTTTTTTAAATGGCTGAGATGGAGAACATTGAATTTTTGTTGCAGAAGTGAGAATTTTATGCCCTGGCCTATTGCTGTTGTGGTGCACATCAGCCATGGGAATGCTGTTGTTTCCCAAAGTTCTGCTGCCTGGCCTCCTGCTGCTGGTGCCTGAGGAGCTTCTGTCCACAGGGCTTAAGTGGAAAACAGAAATGGGAACAGAGGGGGAGAAAGGAGGGATATGTGCATAGTGCAGTTCCTTGGGGAAGGAGCTTGGCTGTAAAGGAAGTGTTGGGCTGAGTTCTGAAGAGATTGAGGTAAGGAATAAGCCTCCAAGGACCATGTCTGCAACCTATCAAGCCTTTTTTCCTTTCTCTTCTCTTTTTTTCCATAATAGCAACAACATTTAAAAGCACTGTTTAAGGACAAGCTTGAAAAGATCGACCAAAAAGGCAAGAGAAGTGGAGTTTCTCTTATAAAAACTTTGCAAGCCAGTCAGGCTGCTTAACTGTACTTTGATAAAAAGAGAAACTGATGGGAGGAGGGGGGGAGGAAAGAGAAGAAAGCAACTACCTGTTAAAAATTATCAAGATGAGGGATTGCTGTCTGCAAAGCTTCTGAAGACAAGTCCTTCCTTATGTAACTCCTTGGCTTTCTTTCACTTGCTGAAACAAATCAGAAGCTGACAGGAGAAGTGAAATGTCTGCACTAATGAGATAATGTGACTTACCAAGACCAGCAAGGCAGAGGATGCCTTCAGAGTTTGAATAATGGAGCTGGGGACTTGTCTGGAGCAGGGGATGCAGTGTGGGAATGTGCTGGGAGAGCTGGCAGGGCTCAGGGAACAGCAGGGCTGTGTTCATCTGTGTGCCAAGGTCACCTGGGCTGGAGGGACAGCTGTCCAAAGGAGCACTTTTGTCTCCTCTCTAGCCTTCTTCTCTCCTAAAAGGGACAATGGCAAGGGATAGCAAACCCAGAGAAAGAGCAGAGAGTCCATCCTGTGGTGTGGAAAAGGAATGTTGTGGGTTTTGGAGCCTGGACATGAATTGCCAAGGGTAAGTAGCTCATTTATCCACACCCAATGAGTTTGGACCTTCTTTTAAAGGTCCCAATCCAACCTCCAGCCAAGCTGGTGGGAAAGCTTCCCTGAATTCTTGTTTTTTTGGATCAGGCTTTTAGTGATGGGAATCTGGAGTCACACTGGTACAGGACAGGAGCAGAGGAAAGGAATGGTAAGGAAAACACCCCCATGTTTAACTGCAGGCTTGCAGCTATCAGCAGCACCAGGGCTGAGTGTTTCTGGAGCTCCCTGAACAAAACCCAAGGCAATGTTTGTTTTAATGTGGCACCAACAGCAGGCAGACAGCCTCTCCAACAGCCTCTGGTTCTGCCTGAGGTGAGAGGGAGCTGGGCTGGCCTTTGTTGGAGATCTGTCTTGTGAGAGGGGCACTTGCTGCAGCTCTAAGGGAACGAATCACTTGCAGTTTGAAATGTCAACCTTCTCCTTGAGTGTTTAGGATTCACAAGCAGTTTTAAACTGGAAAGCCATTTTGGGGGGAGTTTTGCTATAGTCTGGTGACAGAGCTGAAGCCACTTCAGTCCAACAGCCTCGTGCCTGTTGGCAGCGAGGCTCTGGAACATTCCCTGCCCCTGAAGAACAGGCACAGCTAAAACACAGCTCACAAATGCAGCGTGGCAGCAAATGGCCCAGATGATCCAGTGGGTGACCTCCAGTCCTGCTTTGTCCTTGCTTGTGCACGAGGAAATCTCTGAGTCAATTTAGAGTGTCCTAAACTATGCCAGGAGTGACAATATTTTACTTCTTCAATGACAACGCACGATGAAGTTGGATTGTACATGTGACAATTCACTGAGGCTAAATGAGCTGCTGCTTAAAAATAGTATGGTGGTAGGCATTTAATCATCCCAATCTAACTGTAAGATATGGTGATAATCCTTTCGTTTCAGTAAATTAAATGCCAACAGGGCATTTCAGCAAAGAGAGTGAGGTTCTATGGGAAACATGGCACAGTACATTAAAAATAACTGTGGAGAAAGGTGATTCATTAAAGAAAATGCCAACCTTGAAAGAAGGACTCTAACAACCTATTACTATAAAACAAATAATGGCTTACACATGGTCTTCTGCCATCCCATATTCTGTTATTTCTGTTTTCTTGGGGAACACTGAGGTCTGAGAGTGAGGGCAAAGCTCATGAGTGACAAACTTTGGACTGATTGGATGTGACAGCATTTTTCAGCTTAAGTAAAGATATTAGAAGTCAACATCCTACCTGTAGAGGTAAAATTTTGGTGTATAGAAATCACTGAGCTCAAAATATTGCCAGACACGCCAAGTCTGGGCTAAGTTGCTAATTAGCTCTGCAGAGCTGCAGGGATCCACCAGGATTAATAGCAGTTGTGGAAAGGTAGAGATTTTATGTGATGTTTTTCTCTTGTCAGTGTTATGTTGTGCAGGACATCTATTTTTGTTTACTTTAGGTTTGAATTTTTGGGTGAAAATAGTTTATCCAGACAAAAAATAAATAAATCTTTCAGCTCTTTACCTATGTTGGAATATCAGCTTCAGAATGTGTTTCCTAAGAGAAATGATGGCACACCATGAGGACCACACAGAAATATCTTACAGCTCAGTGTCCTTTCTTCTGAAGGATCTCCAAACCCTTTCCAGGTTCTGCTGCTCCGTGGGGACCTGGCTGTCCCTGGAACAGGGCAGGGATGGTCAGTGTGGGCACTCAGGTGCCAGGGTGACCTGGATGCTTTCAGTTTGAGCTTCCATATTTCCAGATTTGTGCTGCATTGGTGTGTGACTCTGAACTCCAGATAAAGTGTCAGCAGCTCTCCTCACAGCTCAGAACACAGAACAATCCTTTCCTCTCCTCAGGCACACAGAACAATCCTTTCCCTCTCCTCAGGCACACAAAACAATCCTTTCCTCTCCTCAGTCCCTCTCAATCCTTTCCCTCTCCTCAGTCCCTCTCAATCCTTTCCCTCTCCTCAGTCCCTCTCAATCCTTTCCCTCTCCTCAGTCTCTCTCAATCCTTTCCCTCTCCTCAGTCTCTCTCAATCCTTTCCCTCTCCTCAGTCTCTCTCAATCCTTTCCCTCTCCTCAGTCTCTCTCAATCCTTTCCCAGCCCCAGACCCAGGGACAGCGCTGCAGCTCCAGCCCCAAAAGTGCCAACAGGGGATGGAGGAGAGCAGCCTGGGAGGGTGGGACTGCAGAGCCCTGAGCTGGAATTGACCCTGAGCCCAACATGGGAATGGACCCAAACTGATAAAGGAGTGAAAGCTCCTGACCATTGTCCAGCCTGGGTCCAGCTCGGGTGCAGCCCTGGCCGGGCTCTGGCGCTGCCCAAGGAGCTCCTTTGAAGGCTTTGGATAAATCCCTGATTTATTCATTTAACTGCCCAGCCCCTGCTCCAGGCAGCCTCTAAAGCCATCAAGCTCATCAACAGAACATCTCTGCTGGCCCCCAAACCCTGCTGGGCTGGAGGCAGGGTTTAAGGGCAGGGTTTAAAGACAGTGCTTTGTTCTTTATCTGTGTGTGTGCATCACCCCAGCTCAGAACACCTTCCCTGACGAAGCTCTCTTTGTGAAATGGAATCTCTTGTCCTGCTTAAGCAGATACAAATTGCTGGTTTAGATGCTTGCAACCCTGAGGAGTCTCTCAGACAAAACTAATATCCTGTGGAAAGATTTCTTTTCTTTCTTTCTTGAATCTGTTTTCCCTATCTTTGATGCCTTTATTTCATCAGCTCTACTATTACTGTATTTGACAGGTAGTCTCAGGCTTTTCAAGGCAATGGAATAATATCAGTTCTTGGTCATGTAAGAGCTTTTTCCTGCTTCATCCTGGGCATGTGGAGCTCCACGATGAGCCCTTCCTGGCTTTTGGCTAGAGGGGGTGTGGGAATGGGCAGTCAGAAGGGAAGAGCAGTCTGTGCTGTGCTGCCAGCAGACAGACCTTCCCTTTCTGCCACTGGGAGGAGCAGGAAAACAAGGGAAAGCACATCTTCCTCCTCAGAGCAAACGCTGCAACTCCAGACTGCAAGGACTGGAGTTGGCACCTGGGTTAATTCTCCTGCTGATATGTGGGAATTACTGGTCTCATCTGTTGGTGAACACAATTATTTTGTGTTGAATTCTGTGATTATTGGGGCACTGTGCTTTCAATTCCCCTTTCCAGCCTCACAAAGCACATAGAGATGTTGGGTGTTTGTCCAAGTGTGCCATTAGAAATGGACTGATTGTCACCTTGGGCTGTCCCAGCCCTTTCACAGCTGCTGGGCTGGGATGGAGCTGTAATCCTGCCAGCCCTGCTCTAGTTCTGAGGCTTCCAGAACAGATATGTGCCCCAGCATGACCTAAAATCTTCAGGGATAGAGGGAGAGTTGAACAGAGAATTACTTTTTTTAAACAATTATCATTACCTGTCTGTCTTTTCTCCATCTTTAGTTAAATTAGGTATGAGCAGGCTGTAGAAAACTGGTTATTCTCCAGTGGGCTGATGAGTCCTGCTGAGATAAAAAGGTTGCAGGAAGAGCCACACTTAGCAAAGGAGGAGTGATGCTGGAAGTGACCAGTCCTGCTGTGGTGACATTTATCTTTGGACAAAAAAATGTAAATTTCAGTAAGTGAGCAAAGCCAGCCCCTTTGTGGTGCTCAGGGGTGACAGTGCCTTTCCCCCTGTGCAATGAACCCCCAGAGAGCATTTCAGAGCTGCCTGAGGGCTGAGGTGGTGCCTGGGACAGGAGGGCACTGCTGCTCAGCTGGAGGAGCCAGCAGGGAATGCCAGAGATGCCAGAAATGTCCAGCAGGGACAGGGCCCCGTGCAGTGGAGGCTCAGGAACCCCTGCAAGGGCTCCTGCCTGATGCTACCAATTACCAATAAAGCTCAGGGGCACGGTGTAATTATTTACTTTGCTAAATGACACAGAGGAGCTGTGGTTTAATTACCCCAGTTCAGCTGTGCCATGGGATGGCAGAGGCTGAGGCCTCAGTGCACTGCATCACTGAGCCCTGCTATCTGCTCCTTCTAATACTGGGTAATGTTCCTTTTGTTCTAAATCATCCTTTTCAAACCAGTCCCATGCAGATGAGAAGGAACCTTTCCAAAGTATCACAATGGATTGTTTTTGTTTCTAAAAGACACAACCCAACAAGGCACTTGATGCTACAATTATACTCAGTAAAGCCAGATGCATTTGGCTCTGCTCTTGTGTCATTGCCATCCCTTTTGTGCTAGCTTTTGATGAAATTTAAGCAAAAAGGATGTAACAGAGCATCTTCAGATGGCAGGAGCCTGCATTTCTCAATCCTATCATCATTTCAATCAACTTTCATTTAAAGAAGATTGGAGAGGGGAATAATGCACTTTAAATAATAGCCTTTTCTGAACATTTAGGGCATGCTAATTAATAAGCAGTTCATTGCAACTTTAAGGCCAAATTTTATTTTTATTGAAGTCAATGTCCCAGCTCCTTCACGTGAACAAGAGCAGTGTTGGTCAGAGCTGTGCAGTGCCCCAGAAAATCCATTCCTTCTCCATTGTCACCGCCCCCTCCTCTTTTCCAGCCTCTCCAGCTTGTCCTGCCTGCTTTAGGCTGAACTTTCTCTCCACAATTCCAAGCCTGAAGGCCTTTCCTGAGGTGCAGCCCAAGAGAGTCCCAGTGCACATAGTGACATTTTGTGCTCTGTGCTGGAAGGTGCCACACAGCCCTTTGTCCTGCTGTCACCGTGTCACTGGTCAAGGCATTTTCCCCATTCTGCAATAATTTGCAGCTCTGTGGTTTTACTTTAAAGCCTCTCTGACTGTTTATACTGAAAGCTCTGCTTGTCTCTTGCAGATTGCTCTGCATCAGCTCACCATCCTGTAACAGATTTCTGAAAATGATGGTTGGTTTGGTTTTCTCTGCCCTCTTCACTTAAGTTTTAATTTTCATTATTATCAAGTACTTCTTATGATCTCAGAGCCTCCCTGCCCTGTTGCAGCCTTGACCAATTGTTGAGGTTATTGTAACAATGATTATAACAAACATAATCCTTGCTGAGAAGCTGCATTTTTGGGGAGATTTGAGTTGAGCTGGGAGCTGGTTCCTGAGCTTGGTGCTGTGCCTCAGTTTCTGAGGCTGTGTCCCATTCTCTCTTTTCCCACCCTCACAGAACCTTGAGGCAGTGCCAGTGTGGGTGGGAAGGGTGTTTGCAGTTCCCTCTGGGCAGGGATGGATGTCTGCATTCCCCAGATGTGGGGCTGGCAGGGATGGATGTCTGCATCCCCCAGATGTGGAGCTGGCAGGGATGGATGTCTGCATTCCCCAGATGTGGAGCTGGCAGGGATGGATGTCTGCATCCCCCAGATGTGGAGCTGGCAGGGATGGATGTCTGCATTCCCCAGATGTGGAGCTGGCAGGGATGGATGTCTGCATTCCCCAGATGTGGGGCTGGCAGGGATGGATGTCTGCATCCCCCAGATGTGGGGCTGGCAGGGATGGATATCTGCATCCCCCAGATGTGGGGCTGGGGCAGCGACAGGTGGAGGTGCTCCTTGTTCTCAGTTTGCAGATTTTTATATTTATTGTTGTAGGCTTTCAGTGGCTCTCAGAGGAGTGTTCTGTATTTCTCCCAGGTGCTGTAGTGAGTGGACTGGACTCTGATTTGGAGAGAGGAGGGAGCCTGGTCAGTGCCTGCAATCCACACCTGACAGGCTCGTTTCATTTCAGTTCTGGGTGCTGTGCATCTCAGCCATGCATGGGAAATTCACAGTGAGGCAAAATGGGCTTTCCTTCCTCTGCTTTATAGCTCTGGAAAGATTGAATGCTTCTCACAGACAAACTGATAAAACACCTCAAGTGCTTTGTGTCGAGCAGGGTCGTATTAACATGGAAATCTGGGCTGTTCACTGATTCAGCTGTCCAGGCTTAGTTAAGTTTCATGTATCAGAAGCTGATATTTTTCAAACTGTCAATTTTGAGGGTGGATGAGTGACTAAAACAGATGTATTAATGTCTGGCAGTTGAAGTACTGTAGCCTGTGGTTATACAGACTAGGTTAGTGTCTTGCCAAGATTCAGAAAATCAATGGAATAAGTGCTAAAAAGGGAAATGCTGTGTGCACCAGGAAAAGCTCTGGCATTTCCTCACGGGAAGAAAAGGAAATAAAACACTGGTTTGCTGTCAGAGGTAAAAGTAAGGCTTAGAAAGTAATACTTGAGATACAAGAGAGGTTGTTGTCATTTTCTACTCAGAAATGGGGCTGGAAGTCCCCAGCTCCTGGCCCAGCTGAGGTTTGGGGAATCACATTTTGCAGATCAACATTTCCATTGTTGTTTCAATTATCTGAAGCTGTTAATGAAGCTATGAAGTTAATTTTCATTTCAAAATGCAAGTGAATGGCACTAAATATCTTTATGCTCTTGCTATTGTGGTTGCAAAGTTTGGCACGGAGAGAGGGTGGCAGGAGCTGGGAACTGCTGTGCTGGAGAGAAGACACAAGTTCAGTCTCATTTCCTTACTTTTTTTGGTTTGCCTGCTTTGTTTTGAAACAGTCTCATCAGTTCTCAGTTGTCTGTAGTTATTTGTGGAACTGCAGAAAAATTTATTTATTCGCTGAAAAAAGTGAATTACTGTGTCAACCAAAAGTCATTATATATTTAGACCATTTAGGCTATAAATAAGGGAAAACTTTTGACCCCTGTTTTCTCTAGACCTTGGAAAAATAGATGAGCTGGTTTTTGTTTTGTTCATTTATTTTCTTTTTAATAACCTTGTTTGAAGCTGTTATTTTCTTTTAAAATATTTTTACTGTGGCTTTTTAAAATGTAGGGGTTCTGACCTTGAAAGAACGATACAAAATTTTTAATTTTAGCTTTTCTGATCTGAAGAAATATTGCACCTTTCTCTTTTTCAGATTCAATCATTTAAAAAAAACCTCTTTGCACAGTTCTGTGCAGTTGGGGCATTTATGGGTCAGACTTTAGAGAACTGAGCTTAGGAGGCATCTAGGGAGGAGAACAAGGGCACAAGAGGAAATGGAGCACTGGTATTTCTGTCAGGTTTTCCCAATGAAATGCCAAGAGCTGTGTGCAAGGAAACCTCGCACAGGCAGGCAGGAAGGGCACCTGCACTCACTCTGGCTCAGGAGCAAATACAGGCACCAGCAGGACAGAAAATGCAAATAACTTCCAGACAAGCCTAGAGAAAAGTGCAGCAGCAGCAGAGGAGCCCTCCTGTGTGTCCCCAGCCCCCCTGGACACCCCACGGCTCCAGTTCCTGCGGCCAGCGCGCTGGGGCTGCAGGTGATGCAGAAAATGGATAAATATAATCACCTCAGACAGCAGCAGCAGGGCCAGGCAAGGCTCGTGCCACAATCTGCTGCTCCCCACTGCTCAGGACGTGTCAGCAGAGCTGCTGATGTGCCTGGGCCAGGCAGAGATGTGTGCATGCTGCACTGAGCATATGCTCCACGCTCTCTCCACGGGGGCTGCCAGATTGCTGCCTCTCTGCAATCCTTGCTGCTGCTGCTGCTGTCTCCTGCCCCAGTGCAGGCTCAAACCAGCCCTCTGTTTTCAGCCCTGCTTCAGCTCCTGGGTCTCTCAAAGGACTGCATGTTAATTTTGGGGACAGCCCTAAAAGATGCCCAGGGATGCAGAGAACCCAGAAAGGTTTGGGGTTTTTTCATTGTTTTGAGCTAGACTTTCATACTCATCTTAGCAGCTGAGTAAAAATTCAGCCTAGCTCTGGTTTAGCTTAAACCCCGAGTTCTCCCCTAAAACTGACCTTGATGCTGAAGACAAGCCTCTTTATTTAGCAGCACTGTGTGTGATATCTGAGGAGAGTACCAAGTGTGCCCTTTGACAGCAGCTAGATGAGAAATTCTGCCCTACATGAACAGTGCCAGAGCCCAGGGTGCCCCTGTGCCCTTGGGAGCTGTGTGGGGCTGCTCAGCTCTGCCAGGGGCCCTCTGTGAGCCCAGGTCCCTCTGGCAGGAGGGGCTGCCCAGGGAGGGAAGGACAGAGCAAGGAGCAAGAGGAAATTGCTGAGCAGTGTGTGCTCAGCTCCTCTCCTCTGCAGAGTGCCACACTCTGTGTTTACACTGCTGAGGTGTTAACCCACTTTCTGTATTGACAGCTCCCCTTGCCTTCCTGCAGAAACAACTCAATATTTTACTCTCCTTGGTTTTTTTTTCTTTCTCACTTCTTTTTTTTTCCAGTGGCCATATGGGCATTTTGGCTTTGAGTTGAAGCACAGGACACTACAGTGCAAATAAACAAACTTTGCATATGGGCTGCTGCTTTGTTTCGGCAGCTAATGTCTGTTCTACTGCGAGCAGAAATCTGTTTGGAGAGCATATGAGGCAGGGATGGAGCTGGGGAGACAAAAGTTTCCACCTCAGAAAATTGCTTAGAAAAACGGGGTAGGTGCCAGAAGAACAAAAGAAGTGGAGCAGGTGGCAGGAGAACAGAAGAATGAACGTCAGTGACATTGTCTGGGATAAAATCAGTGTCTGTGAGCATAGCCTTGAGCTGCACTGCCCTGGCCTGGTGCTCCCTGCCCAGGGATTCCTGCTGCATCCCTGGGCAGGCTCTGCTACCTGTGAGAGGCACAAATTCCACCTGAACTGGGACCCTTCTCCAGCCACTTGGCTTTGTGCAAGTGTCACCATCACATTTTCTGAAAAATCCCTTCGCCAGGATTTCTTCTCCTGGGAAGCTGAGAAGCCTCAGAGAAAAATGAAAACAAGAATTATCTGATTGCTTCTCCTGTGTTTTGCTGCTTTGGAGCGTGGTTTGGACATTGTTTACCAACTGGTCATGGTTTCATTGTTTCATGTGAATTGTTTTTACTTAATCACCAATCACTGCCAGCTGTGTCAGGACTCTGGAAGAGGTCATGAGATTTTCTTTAGAATCTTGTTAAGCCTTCTGTAAGTATCCTTTATTCTTTAGTATAGTTTTAGTATAGCAGAATAGACAAGACAAGACAAGACAAGACAAGACAAGACAAGACAAGACAAGACAAGACAAGAATAGAATAGAATAGAATAGAATAGAATAGAATAGAATAGAATAGAATAGAATAGAATAGAATAGAATAATAAATTAGCTTTCTAAGAACATGGAGACAGATTCATCTTTCCTCCCCACGAAGGGGGACCCCAAAATTACCACATGCAAGGATCTCTGTCTGCCTCAGAACCAACCCCAAGATCTTTGCTAAGCTGCTTTTCCTTTCCCATCCAGCATCAAGCCAAAATCAGGGTATGTCATTCCTCCCTTTGTCAGGTGTCAGCATCTGCTGGACCTGGGCTGAGTCTCCAGGCCCTGATGAGTGGAAATGGAAAGGGATCTTCAAAAGGCACAGAGCAGCCAGGCATGACAGGGATGCTGTGTCCCCTGCCTGAACCAGGAGAGCAGCAGCAGCTGAAAGCAGAGGGAACAGCAGAGGTCAAAACCTTGGGCTCTCTCTTATTCTGAAAGTTGAGGTTTTTTTCAGGTAGGGATTTTTTTTGTCTCTTGAAAAATGATTTGTATTTTTCTGTTCCTTTTGGAGGCCTAAGCAGCAATGATCCCAGAGATCATCAGAGGGTGTTTCTGCTGGAAACAGGAGCCAGCTCTCCCACTACAGAGCGCTCAGAGGTTGATTTTCTAGGCTATGGATCAGTTCCTTGTCAAACAGACCCTTCTGTGTCTTCCAGGAGTGGCTGCAGGGGGCTAAAGGATATAATTGAATTGGAGATATTGTAAATATGAGGGGAAGGTAAGGGCACCACAGGGAGGGAGCGTGGAGCACATCCAGAGCGTGCCCAATCTGAATTCTTTGTCAGATTCCTGCCTTGGCCACCTCCAGGCAAAGCACTGCCAGGCATCACGTGGGACTGAAATAATCTGCTGAATTTTAAACAAATCTGGGCCTTCAGATTGAGGCTCTTGGCCAAGTGAAAAGCACAATTATCTCCTCTATTAAATATGCTAATTAAGCCAAAATGGGGGTGGGTAGGGGGGGCAAAGCCATTGTTTGATTTTAATGAAATGTATTTTATTTTAATGAGAGATGTCCTATTAAGCTTAATACAGTCAAACTTCTGATAAAGGCCCTTATCAAAAACCATGCCATAGGAAAATAAATTAATTTAATTGTGGCAGCCAAACAAAATGAACCATTTTCTTGGGTTAGAAGCAAAAGGGAATGTGATCTAATAACACCACTCTTATTAGTATTTCTGATATGTAAATTAAAAGCATTAAGTGAGTAGCAAGATGATCCATAGCTTCTCTAGATAGAGTAATAAGTGTGAGCCAGTTTTTTTAACACAGAAAACTGATATAATTAGAAGACTGTTAACAATTTTTTTCAGCTGCGTGAAATGAACAAGCCACAGGAGACCAGTTTGTCATAATAATTAAAGTTCAGAAATAGTTTTATATTACCATAAGTGAGATTTGATAGTTATCTTTTTAATTTACTGTAAATAGCAGCTTCTTTTCTGTTTGGGGTTTTTTTTAGAAACTTAAAAAAAAAAAAATTAACAGAAATATGTCTCATCTTAGGGTGATGGCTGTGCTTATTTCAGATGCTCCATAGTTTATTTGCCTGGCAGTGGAAGTGACTTTGTGCAGTGCCCAGGGGAGCTCTGCAGGCAGGATTGCTCCTCCATCCCAAAAGATGTGGCTTCCTTCACCCCTGCCTCTCAAACCTATCTTCCCCCTGTTCTTTGGGCTCCTCAGTCCTGTCTTGCCCTATTCAATCCTAAATCCTTTCTTGATGTATTTGCAGGCTTTCTTTAGTTGTTCCTGCATGGATGATTTAAGGCCAGCAAATAACTTTTTCCCAGAGCATGCAAGTGTCTTCTCCAATAAATAAAAACCACATCTCACATCAGTGGGCACCTTGGGACTTGTGTAACAATTCCAGTCCTGTTTAGCTGAGATGGGATGGAAACAGAGTCCAATTGTGCTGCATGATGCAGAGGCTGCTGCTTCAATGCAGGACTGATTTTCCACTTTATTTGTAATGGACAATAGGCCATCACTGTGTTGGTAGGGAAAAACAAGAAACCATTGTAATCTGCTTTAGCTTGGGGCTCTTCTGCTCTTTATAGGTCTCCAGCAGAGTTTAAGTAACTTCAGTTATGTGGTGCAAGAGGCCAAACCTGGAGTTAAAAGGATTCCTGCCCAGTCAGTCAGAACAGCCGTGGGTGCTGGGAACCCACAGCTACTCCCTGCTCCTAAACACTGACATTCCATTTATTCTGGCTTTCAATCTTCATTGAAGAAATAGATATGTGTGTCAAGAATCCTGTTCTGTCAGTGATGGCCAGGGCTGCAGGCTGCAGCAGTGGCACCTCGAGCAATCCCTCTTGGTGACACTGGCAATGCTGAATTCTCCAGCAGCCCTGTCCCAGTGGGCAATCCTTGGTGACACTGGAAATTCTGAATTCTCCAGCAGCCCTGTCCCTGTGGGCAATCCTTGGTGACACTGGAAATTCTGAATTCTCCAGCAGCTCTGTCCCAGTGGGCAATCCTTGGTGACACTGGAAATTCTGAATTCTCCAGCAGCCCTGTCCCTGTGGGCAATCCTTAGTGACACTGGCAATGCTGAATTCTCCAGCAGCTCTGTCCCAGTGGGCAATCCTTGGTGACACTGGCAATGCTGAATTCTCCAGCAGCCCTGTCCCTGTGGGCAATCTCTGGTGACACTGGCAATGCTGAATGTCACTGGAATGCTCACTGTCCCAGTGGGTCTGGGAGCCCTGCTGGGAGAGGGAGAGCAAAAAATGGGAGAGAGGGACCATTAAAAGAGAGGCGAGTTATTACTTCTGGAGAAATGAGCATCTGGAGAAAAGGGTAAATTCAGGAGTCAAAGAAAATGTTACTGGCAATCAGAAACTTGAGCTGAATGTTTTGATTTATCTGTAGAACACAAGCTGGCAGTTCTGAGCTCATGAAGCACTTCAGACCTGTTACCCTTGCTTTTTCCTAATTCCCAGAAGAGGAGCTCAGGATTGGTCTGGGCTAAGACTGAAAAGTTGAAGTGATCTGGATGAAATTCCTGAGTCTCTGTGGTCTTTAGTGCTGTGCTGAGTCCTGCTGCACAGGGCCAGGGTTTCTGAGGGATTCACTTGTGTCACAGGCTCAGGTTTCAGAGGAGTTCAGAGGCACCAGGCTGGATGATTTGTTTGCAAGCCCAGCTCAGTTTCCTGGTGCACTCTCTGTTCCTGTCAGTGCTGCTGCTCCCGATCCAGGGGCTGACAGGGAGATTGAACATCTTCTTGTCAGAAAGATTTGGAAGTTTGGGGATAACAGGTGTTCTCCAATCACAGCTGATGGGATTAAGAAGATGTTTGATGGATAAGGATGTGTTTGAAGGGTAACAATTTGCTTCTGAGCTCCCGTACACACCAGCCTTAATTTCCATCTGCCATCTTCAGGTGTGCTAGGGTGGAGAGTAAATTCCTGCAGTCAGACTGGGAAAAGCATTCCTATAATTCTTATTTAGCACCACTTCCTATTAGTCCCAGCCTCTCATCAGCTACACTCAGATGATAATTTATGTTTTAATGGGCAGAGCACTTTACTGCCCACAGGCTTCTAAACCAAGCCAGAATTTATGTCCCATGCCTCTAAAATACCATATATTTATTTCCCTGGCACTCAGGGCTGCTGCAGTTGAATCTTTAAAGAGCCCAGCTCTGTCCCTGTGCTTGGCTAGGAGGGGACCTCAGATTTGGGTTTTGTTTGAAAGCAGGTGCCAGAGGAAGCAGTTCAGTGCTGGGATGAGGATGGAGGAGCAGCCCTGGAGGGAAGCACTGCCCTGGGGAGGCTCTGCTGATTTAGGCACTGATTTCTCTTTCCACCCATTTTAGGGTGCCAGAGATCAGGGAAAGCAAAACACGTGCCTTGCCTTGGTTTTTGACCTGCCAGTTTGCTTCCCTCTGTCCTGAGGGAACAGAAAAATGAATTTATTGCCGATCCTAAAAGTCAGAGAGGTTTTCCCTTTCCCAAAGAGGTTTTAGGGCTGTTCCCATTGGGTGCTGCAGTTTCCAGCATTGCTCAGGGTGGTGGCATCAGGAAGGGTCTGACAGTGACTGCAGTGACACCAGTCCCTGCCAGCTGTGACGTGTGCCAGTCCCAACCTGCAGCTCTGCAGCTGAAATTGCTTCTAAATGATCCACAGGCCTCCTTTTCCTGAATCTCCAATTCTAATAAGTCTCAATTAAAAGTTGCCACTCAGGCTGTCTGACCATTACTGCTTTCAGTAAATCTGCTGCTGCTTTGCAGTTAGAAAGCTCCACTGGGTATTTAATTTAAATATGTGGCAGCCAAATTTCTTGGTCGAGGTGTGGGATGGGATTCTTTTATTAAACTTATAAAGATAAGTTATATAAAATCAACTGTGGCAGGTTTTTTCCATTTATTAAATGCAAAAAACTTCTCCCAGCATTTGAAATGCTGTCAGGTACTCGGTGACAGGAAATATGTGTGTGCTGGTGTGTGTATCACATGAAATAATTACTGTTTGTAGTGCAGAAGACTAGCTTAATCTGAAAGAATAGACAGATTCTTTTCCTTGAAAACATAGTACAGCTAAAAAAGAAATGAAATTGCCCAGAGCCACAGCCCAAGGTTTACTTTGGGTTTCACCTTTGAGGGGAGCGAGGGGCAAGGTTTGAACAAGGAATAATGACATTAATTGGGTTCCAAGTGGGGAAATTCAGGTTAGAAATGCAGCTGTGGGATCCTGGCAGCACCTGGGCAGGGGAAGGTGTCCCTGCCCCCCTGATCCTGGGACACTTCCATGTACTGCTTAACCTGAAAGGATTTATATTTATTTACCCACTGTTGCCCAAAGGGATTTCTCTAAGCATTTAATACTCATTATTGTTAAGGAGTTGTTTAAGTCATGTATATTCATGTATGTTTTATCACAACAGAATATCCACTTCCCTCTGAAATGACACTGTGCTGAGCACTGGAATTCTTGTCTTGTAATGCTTGGTTAGAAGGATTACTCAGTCATAATTTTTAAACTTGAAAGAAAGTATAATTTTTAACAATTTAATTTCCAACTAACGTAATTTCAATTTACCTTAATGGGTATTTTTCTAATAATTATTAATTAAAGAAATTTACCAACTTTCTTCAGCTGAATTTATGCAAGCTACACTATAATCAACATATAGGACATTTAGTTATAAGATTAGGGATGCAGAAGGTAATTTCAATTAAGAGAAAAGAGAAAAATTAGCAGCTAGGAAGGCAACATCTGTGTTCTTGTGCAGGAAAGGGAATGCATCCACTGGCATGGAGATCCCATCTCAGTGAGAATGAGCCAGGTCTGGAGAAAGCCCAGGGTGGCAGGTGAACAGGAAATTACTGTCTTTTCCAGAACAGCACTGGGGATATCACTTGAAGCTGGCAGATTCACAATGACAGGAGGTGCTGCAAGCCTGGGGGAGGCTGTGCCAGAGGATGTGGTGGATTGTAAAAGTTTGTGTGGGTTTGGAAAGGAAAGGGAAAAATCCATTCAGTAATAGTAAAATTCCCTTTTTATTTTAAATTTCTTTTTTTCCCCTCTAAGCCCCTGCACTGTGGGCTGTGCTGGCTGACCAAGGGTGTCTGAGCCTCTCCCTCAGGCATCATCCCCTGGGTCACAGCAGCAAAACCTGGAGCAAGGCAAAAGGAATAATCCCTATTCCTTCCTCAGCTCAGCATGGCCTTTTCTTCATTTATTCTGAGGTGCTGGGGCTGGGACCTGCCACAGCCACAGAGTTTCTCAGTTTCAGTTTCTCAGTTTCAGTGTCTCCAGAAGGAAGGAGCAGCTCAGCAGTCAGGAGATTCTGCTCCATCATGTGGGACATTTTCTGCTGTCCCTCCCCTCTGCCTGGCTGACTACTGGTCATTTATATATATATATATATGTAAAAATTTATATGTTTATATATTTATATAAAAATATCTATTTACATCTATTTATGTAGGGGGATAGAATATAAAAAAATAACTGGGGCAATTATCAAAGATTAGGAGCAGGGCTGACTTTACCAGGCCACAGCTGTAACAATAAGAAGAAGAGTGCTATAAAGGAGTGGGGTGGTGTGGAGAAGGGAGCTGGAGTCAGTTGGTTCTTTGTGAAGAAGAAAGAGGCAGAGCTCTGAGAGCTGCCCATGAGAAACACCCAGGAGGTGTGGAACTTCTGTGATGAGGAGACAACAGTATGGAATGAGAGGACAACGTGTTTATAGTTACATTTATATTTCAATTCCATATGTTTTTATTATTTGTATTGCTAGTGTGCAGGTCCCTGGCCTGCAGTGGCCATTTGGCTGCAGACTCAGGTGTTGTCCTTGACTGTGTCCCTCAGCTTGAGGCCCTCTGATGAACTGCTGACCCAGGATTTGAATTTTCCTGAGGCAAAGCTCCAATTCTGTAGCTGTAGGCATGCCTGGGTTCATGGAAATCCCTGGCAGGAAATCCTTGGTGCCACCTGAATCTGTGGGGTTGGCTTTGGCTTTCCCAGAGAGCTCTGTGCCCTGTTTCCATCCTGATTTGTCAGAGCTAGAGTTTTCCAAGATGCTGAATTCCCTTTCCTGATGTACAAATGTTACAGGGGAGGAGTGTCTGGGTTCAACCCTGCAGGCAGAGGAGCCCCAGCATCCCCTCTGTGCCAGGAGAGCCCAGCTCTGAGCAGCCAGGACACGGCTCCCCCACCTTGGATCCCATTCTGAAGCTCATTTCCATTTGTCCTGCTGCTGCCTGGACCTCTTGGCTTTAGTGTAGCAGAGATGCACCACCTTTATTTCTATTTTTCCTTCTAATTACACATATATTCTATATATATATATTCCAGGTGCATGTATTCTATGCATAGAATATATATTCTATGTATATATTCACACATATATATTCTATACATATGTCCTATGTGCATTATATATATTTTATATATATTCTATGTGCATTATCTCTCTAGGTGCTTTTTTCTTTGCCCTGGTTAATGTTTGCTTTCCCTTCCAATTTATTACTGTACATTTAATATTAGACATTTTTGCAGTAGAAATATATTACTGATCTAACAGCAGTCCTGGTTTGTTTTTCCCTAGAAATGGAACTGGTCTTTAAATACTGAGTTTATAAACTGAGGTTGAGTATCCAGTTTATTAAAGGTCTTCTACTTAAATAATTACACACTAAATATCCTTGCAGCTCATGTTTTCTTATAATTTCCATTTCTTTTTCCCTTTACAGTCTTCAGAAGCATCTCTATTTCAAACAAGTAACAAGGAAATGTCCATTTTTTCTATTCCAAACAAAATCTAGAAGGAAGAGGCAGTTTCCCAGCCAGTGCCTGTTTTTAAGACAGTTTAGAGAGATCTATATTTCAAACCAAAGGGATCACGGTCTGTGTCTCAGCTGTGACCTGCACCTGCAAACAAGAGAAAATCACTGCTGAAAGGAACTCTGAATAGGTCACATTCCCTCCTCAGCCAGGAGTTCTGCTGGTGACAAACCAAAACACAGCAGTGAGTTTCTCCCCCTGATTTCTTGATGTCCAATTTGTAGCAGAAGCTTTGCTTTGCTCCTGCTTTGTTCTCAGGCTCAGTGGGATTTGACCACGTTATTGTAATTTGAAATTATTTGCCGAGTAACTTTCCCAGGTTCTTTTTGCTGTAGATTTGTGGGTAAATCAGGTACTCAGAGTTTTCTCAGTGGAATCACAGGATGGTTTGGGTTGGAAGGGACCTTGGAGATGGTTTTGTCCCACCTCTGCCATGGGCAGGGACACCTCCCATTTCCCCACCCAACCTGACCTTGAATTCTGCAGCATGGCATAAAGATCTAAAGACATATAAAATAAAACATAAAAACCATGATGAGTTAAAGAGAAAAACACCATGGGAATGTGAGATTTGTAATGTATGCAGATAAATTTACCCTGGCAAAGCTGTCCTAAATTTTTAATTCATGAGTTTGTTAAAATAGAGAAAGGTAATTATCCTTTTAATTATAACAAAACAGTTTCCTGATTGCCATGGCAATAGTTAAATGTATTTCCTATAAATTTATCATGGTGATTGCAATGACTGTTAGCTTTAAATTATTTTTTCCTTTTCTTTTTAATTATAATGCACATAATTTCACCCCCCCCAAGGTTAAAGACCAAAAGTGAAGGTACAGGAAGGAAGGACCCACCTCAGTAACATTCCCAGGGTAACCTGAGCTGCTCAACAACAAGATTTCCAAGAGGAAATCCAGGATACCTCAGCTCTCCTGCAAGTGTTTAGTGTTCAGCCAGGATGATATTAATGACATTAATTTCACAGTATTTAATTTTATTGGACTGGAACAGTTGAAATCCAGAATCCAGCCCATGAACCCATTAACCATTGCCATGTGAGCAGGGTCTCAGGGGGTTTAGCTGAACAGGGGCTTAATAGAAAGTAGATAAAAATAGAAATACATATATAATATATAAAAATAAAAATATAAAATATAAATATGAATTTTATGCACAAGTTCTGAAATGAGAGCAGCACAGGGCCTTCTCTGCTTGCCCTGTTTGGTGCACACCTGCACCAGGCTCTGGCTGCTTTCCTGGGCAGCCAGGGATGGTTCTGAGGAGACTCTTTATGCCTTTACCTCCATCAAAAGCAAACCCACTCCCTTAGGCACCCAGGGAATGCAGAAGCAAGGGGAAAAAGTGGTTTTCTTGCTGAGATAAACACAGTAGCATTTCCTCATGATACATAAAATAACAGCACATGCCTGATGTTCCAGGGGCTCAGGCTGCAGGATGTGTCACCACCGCCACGCTCCTCTCATTTCCTGTGTATTCATCTGAAAGGTACTGATTCAGCCTCTAATTGGCTTGTTAGACACTTAAAAAAACCAAAAAAACAAACCCAAAATCTGCAACAAAACCCGTCAAACTTCTGCGCTGGAAGTGGTGCTGTGCTTTGTGCGTTCCAATTTGAATTTGAATCAGAAGAATTCGATGGGATCTTGAATTTGCAGTGCTCTGAGGGGGAGATGAATAGGTGAGTGAAGGGAGAAAGGAGAGTAAATAAAAAGCTGTAAGTGAAATAAAAGGTTTGTAATAAACCTCAGTTTTGGGCACCTCTCTGGCAGCAGAACCATCTGTCCTTTTGCTTCAGACACTTTCCCTTTTATTCACACACTCCTCTCAGTTTTAAATTAAAATTGAAAAAAAGAAAAGAGTTTTGAGGGCTACCTCATTATCTGCATTTTGTTTAGGAAAACAACTCCCAGAGCCACTTGATGTTTAGTTTATTGCCTGATGTCTGTGCAGCACTGGGTGGGGAGGAAAACCTTTTGGATACCTTTGGCAGTTTGCTGTTCTAATTAGAGTGTGATCATCTCTTGGCTGCTTGCAGAGCTCCAAAGCAGCATTGTGGCCTGCTGGGTTAGTCACTGGACCTTGGCATGATTGATCTCCTTGCAGCTTTTTCCTGTCGTGATCCTTTCATTTCAGGAAACAGACTTGTGATCCTTTCATTCCTGGGAGCACATTTCCAGTTGGGCTTGGTAAATAAGGGAATGAGATAATAATGAAGTGGAGGGGAGGAACACAGGGGCCTGTTACCCATGATCATTTCAGTAAGATGCCAAAGGTAACCAAAATCAGATCTCAGAATGATGGAATGGCCTGGGTTGGAGGGGACCCTAAGGATCACCCAGCTCCAAAGCCCACCTGGGGCAGGGACACCTCCTGCCAGGCCAGGCTGCTCTGGGGGATTTTCCCACTTTCTCCCAGTACTCAGTGGAATCCCTATCAAAGTAGATACTGAACTGATCTCATTGCCAGTTATAACTGCAGAAGCATTCACATAATAGCTATGCTGTTGTAATCCCCTGGAAAACAAAATATGGGCACAGAGCAGTGGCTAAACAATGCAGTAGGGATTGACTAATTTGTTTTAACATGCAATAAGTTTCAATTGTCTATCTGATGTATCTTTTTTCCCCTCATTTTTAAAAAATCTTGAAAGGATCTCCCTGAGGAGCATCAGGGGAGGGCAGGCTCTGCTGCAGCCCAGGGCTCTCCAGGTCAGCTGGGAGTGAGTGTGGAGGGCTTGCCTGCAGTGACACCCTTCTGGGGAGGGCTGTGTACACAGCTTTCCATTTCCCTTCTGTTTGATCCAGCTGCTTGGAGTTTTCCCCGTTTAATGTTACATATTCGAGGTTCATTGTGATGAAATCCGCCTTTATTTGAGCTACAAAGGCCTCTGGTCTTCTTCAGGGAGCTCATTATGAAGAAAAATCTTAGGCAGCAGATGTCAAAGCTCTGGCTGACCCGGGAGCTTGTTATACCTGGTTGAAAAAAGAGTAAAAAAGTGGTCACAGCACGAGCTCTACCTCCTTGGTTTGCAGGGGTTGCACAGGTACTGGAATTCCCTCCCAGCACAGAATTCTGTCCCTTTGGGCATTTGCAGCCCGAGCCCCCTGTCCATGGTGGCTTTCTGTGCCCTCTCTCCAGTGGTTTCCTTCCAGTGGGAAGAGCTGAACAGAGCTCCTGGAGGGACCTGGCAGCAAACCCTTCAGTCAATAAATCCTGAGCAAACATCGACACCTAATTTCCCCTCTGGGGGTGGAAAGTGAGAGCAAGAGCGATGCAAGCTGAGAAACAAATGAATTTCCTTCTTGCAGCAGCATTATTTGCAGGGCCATGGGGGTTTGTGCACTCTGCCTGGTGCAGATTGTCTGGGAACACAAGCTGGCTGGTCGAGCAGCACGCAGGAGGATGCCAGACCTGAAAGAGAGGGACTGAAATCCCTGTTCCTGTGTTTAAGGGTGGGTTTGGAGAGACCAATCTTGAAAATGAGATGCTGCCTGATGCCAGGCCTGCACAGCCACTGCTGTGCTGAAGTCCCAGGCTCTGGTAATTCCCATCACCCTGTTTTATCCTGCAGGAAGTGCTGGATGCTCAGCCAGGTTTGCTTTGGAGTGGGTTTGGTACTCAAGTGTTTTCTGTCCCCTTCTGCAATCAGGCTGCCCTCTGGATTATTTTCTCCCCTCTTCATCTACATTCCACAGACAACTTCAAGTTGCTCTGTCCTGGTATTTAGCAAAGATAAATGATTTTGGAAACGGAATTCTCCCAGTTCAGAATAAAATTATAAACACGTGACAGAAGATTAATAAAAGCCCCAGACTGCTGGGTGGATATTCCCATTACTGTGTGCAAGCCAGACTACATCCTCCTCCTCCAGTTTCCTGGTTTGATAAATGCCTTGAGCTGATGTAAAAGTGGGGAGGTTATTTTTAACCGTGGTAGCAGAGCCATCTGTATTGTATCTGATGAAGTTCTGTGATAGAGCAAATTGATTTATTCTATCTCCTTACAAGCTATACTAAGCTTTATGTTATAAATAAGTTGGTTTGAAGTACATGATGTCATTGAGCTTGAAAGTCTCTAGATAAATTTGTACTTAAAGGGTTTGTGCCTTCTGTATGAATTTAAATTGGTGCAGATTGTTAAATCTCTTCTCTCTCTCTGTCTTGTGAACTGCAGACTCTCTGGGGTCATGACTGTCTCTGTAGCTGTGTTTGTATGAAATACACAGGGGCCCAAAACAAGGCTGGTGCTCTTATACATTACAGAGATAAAAATAAGAGCAATCAAAAAGCCAGAGCTCTGCATTGCATGGCAGGATTGTCAGGAGCACTGCAAGGAGCTGGGTGCCCAAATCCTGCCCTTTGTTGGGGTAAAATAGAGGGAATTAATGAGGAGCTCGTTTCACTTGGAGCAGGAGCAGTCCTGGCTGTGGCAGGGATGAGCCTCGTGCCGTGGCCAGTGTGAACTGAGGAGGATTTGAGATTTGTGATTTAGTTCCAGGAGCTGAGCAGGGACAGACCCTGCACTTCTTCCCTTGCCTTGCTCTGGGGGCACTGAGAGAGCCCATGGAAAAGGAGCCTGCAGCTGTGAGAAGGGGAATTAATCAAATCCTGGGAAGAATACACTAAATCCCATCTTAGTTATCTGCTTACAGAGCCAGCAAAAATAAGGCAGAACTTTGGAAAGAGAGGGACTGAAATCCCTGTCCCTGTGTTTAAGGGTGGGTTTGGAGAGACCAATATTGAAAATGAGATGAGCCATGTACAGTGCAGATTTTGGTGAGATTAACAAGAAAATGAGCAATGCTTTAATTGAGATCTGAAGATTAAAAGTTAAAAGCTCAGTATCCTCTATTCCTTACTGTCAGATAGGAATTTACGTGGCATATGTGTAACAAGCCATTGCATTTTAAAAATGGAACCATAAAAGAGTTGCTGTAATTTAAAGGCAGCCAATTTACCAGGAGTACAGTTTGCAGCTCTGTCACTTGCTAATCAGTCTGTTAAACATAATAGCCATTCTTGTCTGCAGGCAGTTAATCATGTTGTGAATGCACTTATCAGCACGTATTAGAAATACAATACCAGACTTCCCAGCAGAGGAATGGATGCAATTACTGCAATCAGTATACATTTAGCTACGCTCTTATGTTTTTTTCTTCCCATTCCCTTTTTTTTCTCTTTTTTAAAACAGTCCAGCAGTGACAGATTTCCCTCTCAGAAAAATATAAAGGACACACTTGAGAGTGTTGTCAAACTGCACAGAGGTGCTGGAAGGTGACCTGTCCCACTCCATGGCTGCTGTGCTGAACCTTCCCTGGGCCCAGCAGTGCTGGAAGCTGCTGCCTTTGAGTGTTGTGGTGATGGTTTTCAAGCCTTTGAGCATCTCCCCCGATGTGCTGGGGACGTGGCTGTGGTGGCATTCATTGGTGGTGGGGAGCTGAAGTTGCTGCATTGGAATGGGACTAAAGGAGCTCAGCATATGGATGAATTCTCTTTTTTATTTTTATTTTTTCTGT
The DNA here is from genome assembly GCF_963513975.1 of Fringilla coelebs. Taxonomy (NCBI): domain Eukaryota; kingdom Metazoa; phylum Chordata; class Aves; order Passeriformes; family Fringillidae; genus Fringilla; species Fringilla coelebs. The sequence continues at coordinate 14,268,924 of NC_140043.1, forward strand.
GCTTCTCTACATCTAAATCGATAGAGAAGAGGGATCTCAAAGTTTTTGAAAGGCAATATTGAAAAAGCATGAAAGCTAATTGCTTCCAGCATGACTACCCAGCAGCCAGGGGTGTAAATACAGCTGTCCAAAGAATGCCAGGCCCGACAAAATCTCAGGATTTCAGCTGAACAATTTTCCAGGGCCGAGCATATTCTTGTATGGGGAGGAAGGGAGTTGGGAGGGGGCGGGAGAAGGGAAGAGATGATGAAATCCTGAAGGACTCAGAAAAGAGAGGAATAGCAGGGGGATGATTCTGTACGTTCTGCTTCACATTAACCCGTGATGTTGGGGATATTTTCTGTAGTTTAGCATGAATTGCAGCACTTACAGGAGCCTGCCTTCTTTTTCTAGAAACCCTTTCATCTGTGTCTTTGTGCTTTGTGACAGCTGGTATTTTTGCTTGGGTGGAATTTTTGATAGTAGCAAGGAAAATGAAAAAGCAGAACCGTGCCCAGACTGTGTGACTGTTAGAGTGGGTGAAAAGGGAGTCAGTGGAACACCCCATCCATCAGAGCAGGATTTCTGTCCCTGGTGACTCTGGGTCATTTTGCCCTTTGGGTCATTGCTCAGCCCCCCTGAGAGCAGGAGGGATGGATGTCCTTGGTGTGATGTCTCCACGTGTGCAGGTGTCTGCTCAGCTTGGGCCCTCTGCCCACCCATCTCAGGCTGTCAAAGGCTCCACTGCTGAGGAAACTCCTTTAAATGAGGTTTTGGGATGATGCTTTGGCTTTTAACACACAGTGGGTGGAACACCAATTCTCCCCCTTCCCTTCTAATTGTTCCTTTTCAGAGGTTGAGTGAATTAACCTCACTTATTCCTCACTTGTGCCTGCACTCATTTGCTCGGGTGTGACCTTGAGCAATGTCCCAGCAGCTCCCCTTGAGCTGCCACTCTGTTGGGAAATTGTTGTCTTGGGAGTGTGCCAAGGTCCTGGCTGCCCTTTGGAAAGGTGACCTGGAGCTGGCACGGGGTGTCTGTGGGGCTGACCTTACTTTAGTGCCATTAAAAAATAATTGTGGAATGATTTTTAAAAGGAGAAATATTGAATCCAGCCCTCTGTGGTTTGTTATTTGGAGTTATCTTTGCATGCCTAGGAAAATTTGGATTCATTTTTAGGGCAAAAAGGATCTTTTAATGGGGTGACTTACATGGGAACTCTTTGCTTATCTCTTGCTTTTAGTTCTGGTGTGAAGATCAGGACTTTAAGGTCAGCCAGCAAAGGGTGGAGGTTCAGAGACTTATTGCAGATGGTTCTTTCTGTTCATACACTGAATGCAGCCCCTGAGCCACCCTCTGTTTGCTCAGCTGGATAAATTAATCTTGTTTATTAATTAAAACATGGGGAACTGATGTTTCTGTGCCAGTTTCACTTTCATGTTTTTACTGTCTGTTCAGTGGGTACCAACAGCGAGAGGAAGAGCTTAACTCTTTTGTAAAACATAATGATCAGCCTTTAAAATAAAACACTTTTGTGCCCACCATGTGTCTGTCAGGGAGGAGGGGAGGGAGGAGGCCGCATTTGTGTTGATTTAATGGGCTGCCCTGCTCCCTGCCCTCCCTGCTTTGAGCATCTTGCCATGGGCATTTATTTCTTAGCCACAGGAGCCCTGCACGCTCCCTCTCCATCCAAGAGTGCACTGGCTTCAAGGAGAGCCAGGTCTAGTTCATTAGGTGCTTAAACTTCTTTGGAGCTGAAGAGAATGTAGGAGGAGTCAAATAATTCTTGCCATGCTCCTATTTTGATTTTTTTTCTTTAATTATTTAATGCAGGTGTCATCACAGCAGACCTATGAGTTGTGTGCAGCCTTAGCAAGCTGTAGAGAGAAAACTATGGACTGGTTTTTAATTTCCCCTTTGGTATTCTGTTATTTAGTCTTTTACACAGTCTGGCCATTGAGCAAAGGATTAAATTCCAAGTTTTTAATTTTTTCAGTTAAGTGTTGAATGAGGCTTTTTGGGTGCTGATGGGGAGAGCCCCACTTGTCTGTTCCTGCATCCTGCAGCAGTTCAGGTGTGCTCCTGTCCCAGGCTGCAGCTTGGCTCCCTCCTGCTTCCATTCAGAAATTCCCTCTCTGGGGAATTTACATCTCCAGATCCCCTCTGGCTGATTTTTCTCCCCAGGGAGATTCAGCTGTCAGCCTCAATTGTAATTCTGAAATCAAAACAGCAGCTGGATTGCAAGGAGCTTCCTCCTGGCTCTAGGAGGGATTTTCTTTTCCCGTGGGATTGGTGCATACAGAAAGGTCTGATCACCTGATGTGATAGAACATTAAAATAGCTCAGTGTTTAAAATGGCAAGGAGTCCTGCTGGAGGTGTGGGCTGAGCTGTTAGGGTGGCTCCAGGTCACTTCCCCCAGGTCTCATCTCTGCCTGGCAAGGTGAGGAATTGTGAGTATTGGTAAACACAAAACTCCAGAGCTCACCTGAGCGTGCCTGTTCAGGAGCTGCCATGGAGCATCCCTGCCCCTGGGGCTCACAGAGCACTGGGACAGGCACAGATCAGTGAAACCCTTGCCTGCCTCCCCTTCCACACCTGACAAGGCTCTGGGTGAAGCTGTGCTCAGATGGTGCCTGCTGAGGAGGGGACAGGAAGCTCAGGAGTGTGCCTGTGTGGGCAGTATGGCCAGCCCAGGGTCACCAGGGATTCCCAGGGAACATTCCCCATCTCATGGAGCCTCTGGGTGCCCCTGTCCCTCCCCTGGGTTCTCCCTGAGGTGAAATGTTTTCAGCTTGGCTGAAGTTCCCCGTGCCTTGGCTCATCCAGGCTCTGCTCTCTGGTTCTTGTAAAGACCTTTGGAGACTCTGCAGAGATCTTTGTGAGCTCCTGCTCTGCAAAGAGCTTCTTATGCCACTGAACTTATTATCTTTAATTTTCAGCCACTGGTTATTTAAAAATTCATCTCTGCTTTTTGATGTATTTCAGCTGCTTTCACAGCAATGTTGAAAATAGACCATGTGATTATGGCATGTAAAAATGTAAGGATTTCTCAATAGTTGAAGAAAAATTATAAGCACCATTTGGGCTGTTGATATTTATTTACTGGATAGGTTTCAGCATAAGTCTTTCATCATAAAATCATTCTTATTTTTTGAACAACAATAGCTGCCTCTATATTTGCCTGGCCCCAGTTTCTCACTGGATGTGTTTGTTGTTCCCCAACAAGACTTCCTCCTGACAGAGAATCTTTATTTTAAGAAATACACAACACAGCAATAAAGAAGTTCTAAATAGTAGTCAGAAAAACATCCCAGTGCAATCAAAATGCTTTTTTAAGCCCCAAAAGATTGCATGCTGTTCCAAAAGGGGAGAGTAATGACAAAGGTACAAATGGGCTCCCAGTGCCCAGCAACGTTACCAGCGGAGCTCACCAATTACCCCATCCCAAACTCAGTCCTAAAAGTTGTTCTGTTAAAGGTTGACTTAAAGAGTATCTAAGGACTCTTTTACCAGAAGCATTTCTGTGCACTGTCACAAGGGTGCAAGCAAATAAAAATAATTGAAGCAATTGTCTCGGTTGTCTCCAGGGTTGTCATGATGATGTTGATAAAATCAAATAAAGTGGAAGTTATTGCACATTGTTAGGGAGCAGCACAGTTGTGAATTGGCAGTGGAGAAGCTGAAGAGCTTAAAAGGTTTGCTCATTATCTAGATTTATTGTTTTCAGTTGTAGGAAAATGTTGGCTAAGCAAAATAACATCATAATACCTGGTCTTGGTGGTGTGTTTTGAACAAAAATATTTTCTTGTTGTTTATATGGCTTTTACTGGATTATTAAAACATGCTATGTCAATCCAGACATTCTTAATGGATTTAGCAGCTTGGGTTTATCCTCTGTAGCCATTTGGTCTGCATCATCCAGAAGCTGCACGCTGCCTTGGTGGGGGTTTGCTTTCCCTTCCTTCCTCTCACACTGCTCAGATCTGCATTTCCTCAGGGGGAGAAGGTTTTGGTGGGGGTTTGCTTTCCCTTCCTTCATCTCACACTGCTCAGATCTGCATTTCCTCGGGAGGAGAAGGTTTTGGTGGGGGTTTGCTTTCCCTTCCTTCATCTCACACTGCTCAGATCTGCATTTCCTCGGGAGGAGAAGGTTTTGGTGGGGGTTTGCTTTCCCTTCCTTCATCTCACACTGCTCAGATCCGCATTTCCTCAGGGGTGAGGGTCAGGACCTTCAGTCCTGGTGGGTTCCCTGACAGGTCCTGGCCTCTGCTGCTTCATTTGACTTCAGCAGGCAGTGAGGGTCTTGAGCACTTCCCAAAGCTCCTCCTGTAAGTGTTTGCTCTTCAGGAAACCACACTTACAGAATTAATCCTCTTGAGACCAAAGGAGCGAGACCTTTTTCACTCAAGTGTTTGATAAACTAATGTACCTTGGTAATGTGAGGTCACTGAATTCTTATTGAATTTGGTTACAATTTGTCAGAGTGAGAATTGGCCGTTATCAGCCTGGAAAAGACTCTCAAGCAACATGATAACCTCACTTGTATTATTTTCCAATTTTTCCAACACCTCATGTCTGCTCCATTTTGGAAAGTATTGTTTACTCTGCTGTGGGTCTCATAAACAAACTGCCATTTACTGAAAGCATTCTTTTATGAGTGAATGGAACTTGTGATTTCCTGTAATAGCCAAGTGCAGCAATAGCAGGCTCTGACTTTTATCAGCTCAGTTGTTGCTGACCCATGAGTGGGAGCCAGCAGAGCCTTGGTGTGGCACTGCACAGTGCCCAGAAATGCCACCCTGCATCTCTCCTTCTCTGCCAAACACACAGGGCAGGCCCTTCAGCTTGGTTAGCAATGCTAATCTTTCCTAATAGTGAAAAATTTTGTTTATTTAAGGTAAATACTGAGCAGTTGTGCTGTTGCTGCTGCATTAATATCAGTCAGAGTATCATTCCATGGAGTCAATAATTCATGTTGGGCTCACACCGATTCAATTCATTGTTATTTCAGTGCCAGGTGATTTCATGGTGCTGGTTAAAACCTCTCCCATCAGAGCTGTGCTGGACCCTCACAGAGATCTGTTATTTTGTAAAAATAAACTGCAGCTCCTTTAGCTCCTCTCCTAGGATCACTCCTTTATTCTGGAGCTGGCTGGAGCTAAAGTTGGCGTTCTGAGGAATGGATTTACCATTCTGTGCCCAAACTGGGATCCCAACCACAGCTCCCAGTGGGTGTGGGATGGGGACTGGGGGTGACAAAGCTTGGCTGGGCTCTTTGGGACCTGCTGGAAATGCACCAGACAGGTATGAGGGCAGACAACAGGAGATTGGGCAGAAATCCCAAGGATTTGGGCGTTCTTCCAGCCCCCAGCAGAGGCAGGATTGTGAAGGTACTCAAATAGGATTATAAATCACCATTTGAAGAAGAGGACCTACTTACAGGAGTTTGTGAGAGGAAATAAATCCAAAAAGACCCATGGGGTTTTTTTTTTTCTCCTCTCACCAGAGAGAAAAATGTGTAATGAATGTCTCATGTCTGAAACACTGGGCTGGATTCATCAAAGGGAGTTAGTAATTACCAAATTGAGAGAATCATGAAGCGCTTTTCTAAATTTGAAAGGCTCATCAAGAATAGATCAGGAGCAGGCAAAATTAATAGTTATGAACTCATTTCCATAGAAATGGACTTATTAGCAAGCATGCCAGCTGCCTAAAATTATAAGGTCTTTTCCTTGTGCTTGCAGGAAATAATCTTTTTTTATAAAAGTAATTTTGACTTTTTATTTTTTATTGCTTCTCTAAACTAGAGTTTGGCAAAATCCTAAACCAGGACAAAACTTCACTGGACAATAGAAATATTTAACTAAAGAGAGAGAAAAGATTTGCAAAGGAGAAGTGATTGATAGTCCTTGGATTCCATCAGACTCTCCCCAAGAGTGCAAACTTATTTAAGAGAAAAATGAAATAAGTCTCCAGGAAAAGCTGAAAAATCTTGATAGGATAAAGTTTGGTTTAACAGGATTTAATGGCTGAGAACAGCATGAGTTACAGTCCTTGTCTGCTCTGCTTGTGGATTTTCCCACTGGTGGCATTTTGTCTGCAGATGGACAGTGGCCACCAAGAGCAAGGTTCTGCCCCCAGCTCCAAACCAGAGCAAAGCTGAAGGTTTGCCCTGGCAGGGGCACATCTGCTTTTAGAAAGCCTTTCAGAGGTGTGCTGCACAGCCAGGAGAGAAATTGAAATGCAGGTGTTGGGATGGGAATTTATCAGCTAATGGAGCTGACATAAGTAAATGCTGACATTTGAGGTCTTGATTATGGTTTAATTTATCTCTGGTTTTACTTTAGCAACCTCCATCAATTTCAGTAGAAAAAGGCAGTGGTCTCCCACACGGTATTACAGAGGATGGTTAATAAATTGCAAGAATTATGAATGTAATTCCAGCCTTTCCACCAGGAAACCTCTGTAGGATAAGAGATGAAGCAGCCAGTAGGTGAGCACTAGTCTGAACATGAGAGAAATTCACTTTTCAGGTTTTATCAGGAGTTTGTTACAGCGGTAACCTGGGAAGAAGCTTAGAACAAAGAGGGTGAATTCATCCGTGGGGCACTCAGTGTCCCAGATACCAGAGCACCTGGCATTGCTCCAAGGCTCAATCTCTAAAAAGGACAAAACCCATCATTTTAGAGAAAATTCATTCACCTGCTGGGGAATACGAGTGCAGAAAGCTGAACCCTGGTTGTGCACTCAGGGGAGGCTCTGCAGGTGAGAGATGGTTCAAGGCCACCTCTTTAATCAATATTCATGTGCCATGCTACACGATGGGCCACTGAGACAAAGCAGAAAACCTCTGACAAACATTTGGAGTTATTTTTCCAAGTGGTGCTTGGGATTCTCTTTGGAACCAGGATCAAGACCTGGGAGGACAGCTTTGTTCTAATTCACCTGCTAATGCAGCTTTGTTTTAATTAACATGTTAATGCAGCTTTGTTTTAATTCACCTGTTAATGTGGTTTTCTTTGAATTCACCTGTTAATGTGGTTTTCTTTGAATTCACCTGCTAATGCAGCTTTGTTGTGATTCACCTGTTACTGTGGTTTTGTTTTAATTCACCTGTTAATGCAGCTTTGTTTGAATTCACCTGCTAATGTATCTTTGTTTTAATTCACCTGCTAATGTAGCTTTGTTTTAATTCACCTGTTAATGTGGCTTTGTTTTAATTCAGCTGTTTGTGTAGTTTTGTTTGACTTCACCTGCTAATGCAGCTGCATCTGAGGAAGGTTTATGTATAAGAGGTTTCTTTCTGGATGTGTAAAAGGAAAACCAAGAAAGGAATAATTGAAGGTGTTGTGGGCTGAACTCAATTGCCAGTCAGAGGGACCCATGGAATGGATTTGTCATTGCAGACTAACCTGACCTGGTATTTAATTAGTCTGTCTGTACCCAAACCCTCCACTGGTGGTTTTGTTCTCAGTTTGAAACCACTCCTGGGTGGTTTTGTGAGTGGCTGAAGTGAAATTGCAGACCTAAACACACCTTGACAGGCCCAGTATCTAAATCCATAGCAAGCTCAAATCTGAATTTGAGTTCTGTGCTGTGAGCATATTAATTGTATGCAATTTAGATAAAACAACTGCTGGAGGTGATACACAGAAAACAATGAAGTTCAGTTTATGTTTTTAACAGAAATGGTTTAATTACATCCCTATTATTATGCAATAAAATTTATCTTAAAAGGTTTTTGCTGGTTGTCTGCTTGGTCACACAAAAGATGCCTTAATAGCTTCTAGTTTTGCCTGGAGGTGGATATTATCTTCTGTCAGCATGGAAAATATTTATCCTCCAGGCATTGAAGCATATGTTTAGGTTGTTTGTTGTCAGAAAGAAAACACGAAAATCAATAATTCCTGCTCAGATTTGTTTCCCCCTTTACAATTCTCCTTCAGAAACATATGGCAAACCCAGATTCTGCCTCTGTGCATTTGGGGAGAGGAAAAGGATGTTTTAAGTCTCTGTTGTCTGCAGCAGCAGCTCAAACTTCTGTGAACACAGCTCCTGGATGGCTGCTTTGGGGAAGGATGCACAGACAATGAATGTGCCATTGGCCTGACATGCAGCAAATTCAGATTTTACCCCCAAACCTGAGCACTATTGGTAAAATCAGGTGTTTCTCCAGCAGAAGAAGCTCAGCAGTCAGAGCCCTTCCATCCCCTCTCCATGCCTGTGACCTCCATCAGGTCTCCACCTTGCAGGCTCTGCCTGGGAGTCTGGAACTTTGTAAATATTTGTGTGTAAACCTTGCCTGATTTGTAAAACAACTCAGTTTGTGGGGAAGTTTGGATGAGCCAAGGTCTGTTTTCTAAGCAGCTCCCTGCTGTGGGTGCACTGAGGGCTGCTGGTTAAAGCTTGGTGTCTGTTTGCTTCTCTGTAACACAAAAACAAGATCTGTTTTTCTAACCTGAGGATTAATTATTAATATTTACATAGCTTTGGACCTGAGGAAAGTGATAAGAGTTGTTGCTGAGAAAGGAAGCAGAAGTAATTCTTAAATTCATTTCTGACTGCTGTGCATTTACTTCCATTTCTTTACTTTTAAACTTTTATTTCCAGATGAGAAATATACGATTGCCATATAATTACAAGTCTGCACCACTGACGAGGAGAATGTTGTCATGAATTCAAAATAGGGATAATCTACCCCTCATTTATTGTCATGTATAATTTCTGCAAATCCATTTTTTCACTGAGATAAAGACCAGTTTGGGTTTGAAGGACTTTTTTTCCCCTCCTCAAGAGCTCATTTCTGGTAGAACATGAGGAATGGCCAAGTATTCTGTTGTTTTGCAGCATCAAAATTATAATAGTGTTGTATTAAATAATTTAGCAACTTCTGTGCACTGCTTTTCCAAGGGTTTGTGGCTTATTCTGCAAGTTCACTGTGATTATGGAGAATGAATGCCCGAGTTCAATGGGAAAAATGCCTCCATTTCAGGAAAATAAAAGATAAAGTTTCACCTTACTTAGAAAGTTCTACAGTTGCCCATGTGCAGTTTTATTTAGGTTTCTGTCAGTGTCTCCATTCTGCACGTTGAATTTAATGGCACATTGAATTTAATGGCAAATCTTCTGGCGAGGAGGAAAGAGAAATGAAAATCCTCTTTGCTATCAACAGCCCGGTGATGTGGTGGGGAATTCTGCCTTGTTTTCCAGAGCAAACATGACCTCCTACGAGATCCTGCAGATGGATTTTGAGATTGACAACGCCAGCAGCCTGGCAGGGGCCCAGCAGATCACCTGGCAGGTGGAATACCCGCGGGACGACTCGGTCAGCGAGCTGGTGGTGTCCGAGATCTTCGTCAGCCGCACCCTCTTCGTGGGCATCGTCCCTCTGGCCATGGTAAGGACCTGCTCTGATCCCATTTCTGAGTGTTTTTATGGGAATTGTTCCCTTTCCCATGGTAAGAACCTGCTCTGCTCCCTTTGATGAGTGTTTCTGTGGGACTTGTTCCCCTGCCATGGTAAGGACCTGATGCTGATCCCATTTCTGAGTGTTTTTGTGGAATTGTTCCCTTTCCCATGGTAACAACCTGCTCTGATCCCATTTCTGAGTGTTTTTATGGGAATTGTTCCCCTGCCATGGTAAGGACCTGCTCTGCTCCCTTTGATGAGTGTTTTTATGGGAATTGTTCCCCTGCCATGGTAAGAACCTGCTCTGCTCCCTTTTCTGAATGTTCTTATGGGCATCATGCCCCTTGCCATGGTAAGAACTTGCTGCTGATCCTTTTTCTGAATGTTTTTGGGGCAATCGTTCCTCTGGCCATGCTAAGAACCTTCCCATGCTCCCTATTTTTATGGGAATTGTTCCCTTTGCCATGGTAAGGACCTGCTCTGCTCCCTTTGCTGAGTGTTTCTGGGGAATTGTTCCCTTTGCCATGGTAAGGACCTGCCTGTGCTCCGTATTTTTATGGGAATTGTTCCCTTTCCCATGGTAAGGACCTGCTGCTGATCCCTTTTCTAAATGTTTTTGTGGGAATCATTCCCTTTGCCATGGCAAGAACTAGTTCCTTCTCCCTTTCCTGAGTGTTCTTATGGGAATCATGCCCTTTGCCATGGTAAGAACCTGCTGCTGCTGCTCCCCTCTCCTGAATATTTTTGTTGGAATCATTCCTCTGGCCATGGTTTGGACCTGCTGCTGCTCCCTTTTCTGAGTGTTCTTATGGGAATCATTCCCCTTGCCATGGTAAGAACCTCCCCCTGCTCCCTATTTTTATGGGGATTGTTCCTCTTGCCATGGCAAGAACCTGCCCCTGCTCCCTTCTCCGGAATGTTTCCGTTGATCCTCGTTAGTATTCCAGGAATAGGAGCCTTTTTATTATGAGCTGCTTCCTATGCACCTGCTGCAAGTGATTTAAATGCAAAAAATCCATTTCAATAATATTTTATTTACCTGATGTGCCGTAATGGCTCCTTGGAAAGCATTTGGGCCTTTTGTGAAAATCCTTTCCCGTTGGTGGGTTATTGGCCTGGTGCATGGAAATGGCTCCTCTGGAGCCCTTGTCCTCTCTGTGTGAGTGGCACTGCCAGGCTGTGCTCTGAGGGCAACTGGTGCCATTAGTGGGGACATTTTCACTGGATAAATGAGCATTGCCTGCGTGGGAAGCTTCATTGCTAAACCAAACAACCGGGCTGTTCGCTGCTCTGCTTTTCCCCAAATAGTCCAGCGAGCTGCAAAGTACCAATTTAATAAAAGATTTAATAAAAGGTCTGGTTTGAGTTGCACAGGAAGGATAAAATGCCTCCTGAAGATGGAGGTGTGCAGCAGGTTAAGGTGTGTGAGTGCAGAGAGCTTGAGGCTGATATTTTATTTTAAAAATGCAAATATCTCCTGGTAAAATCAGAGGCACCTTCTCCAGGAGGGACCTTTCACCTGTGTTAGGGCCTGGTGGACTTTTTACAACCAGAGCTTTACACAAAGATTTCAGGGGGGAAATTGGGGTGTAAAACCAGAGAAACAGGCAGAGTGTGGATGCTACAGCATTTCCCTCAGAACACCCATCCTTTTTTACTTGCTTCCTCACGAGCATTTGCCCTTTGTCCTGTAGCTGCCAAAGTATTTTCTACTAAAAAAGCTAAAAGGGATTGGATGGGCCTGCTTGCACAGGAGAAATAAAGAAATAAATAAATGCTAATTCCTAAAACTCCGTGCAAATTAACAAATTAGCTTTTCCTTCAGTACTCTATTATTATTTAGCATTTATGTAGTGTTTTATATTTTTGGAATTCTTTGTAGACATTAATTAATCAGACCCGAATAAACTAAGCTTGATGAGAATAGAAAATTAAATGGAAATGAAGTCACTCTTATTTAGTTTTACCTGTATCTGAATGACTTCTAAGTCCCTTTTTATATTCTTAAAGGTACTTTTAAAACAATTAATCTTACAAAGCTCTGGCTTATAAACTCTAAAAACTATTTTGCTTAGAAAAGAGGTAGAATTTATACCTTTAATAACAGCAGGTGATTATTTTAAAATGTTTATAGCATTGAAATAGGCTGGAAGTTGTGAGTCTGGTTGGTGTCTGATGCAGCAGAAGGTGTGTTTAGCATCCAGAAGGTCCAGCAGAACCTTCTAAAGTTGGATCTAAACTAGACAGCTTGATTTATCTTAATATAAAAATGTGATATAATAATCTTGCAAAGTGGAAGTGCATGTCCTGCTAATTACAGAAACTGAGAGCACAGATAAATCTGCTCTGTCCAGTGATGATATAATTCTGTAATTCTCAGTTATTGCCCTTGATCTAAGCAGACATCATCTGCAATTTCCATAGCTGTGGAAATTGCTGGTAGCAAGGTCACCAGTGGAGTCTGGCACTCCTGGGATGCAGGAACAAACACTGCCCCAGCTTTCAGTCTGTCACCCAGGCTTCTGTCACAAACACCTGTGATTTGATTAATCTGTTACCTAACTACCCCTTGGCAAAAATACAAAGAAAAAGAGAAAAAATTAAAATCCAGGTCTTTCAGAGAGTTTCTAGGCAACCAGGAACTTAGTTAAAGCATTAGACATTGAAGAGATGCATCTTAACTGGTTTATGTAAGAAGGCTCCAGCTGGGGCTGAAGGCTTGAGGAACAATAGATTTAATAACAGAAAAATGCCTGGCATTGTCTTCTTACCTGGGAAAAGGATGGGCTGGTCTGTGGCTGGCAGCCCTGCTCCTTCCCAGGTCCCTGCTGAAATCCTGGCTCTGGAGGAAGGGAATTCCTGTGAGTCCCAGGCTGTCACTGCTCCAGAGCATTTCTCCAATGCAGCAATCAGTGTTTCCCCAGGGCTCTGTGCCCTCAGCCTCACACATTTCCCTATTCCCTATCTGAACTATGTCTCAGGAAGTTTGTTGGGAGCTGTTGGAGGAGCACAGGTTTCCTGAGGCTGTGAGTCCCTTGCACACAGGGCTGTGCCTGCTCTGCTGAGCATCCTTCAATGGGAGCCTGGATAATTCATTTCTGCTTGCTGCCAGACAAGAACACCCACAGAAATTGTCCTTAAAGTTCCTGTAGCTCAGGCTGAAATGGGATTGCTGAGTGCAACACTTGGCTGATTTGTTTGAGAAGAAACTTTAAAGAATTTATTTTACCTACAGAACTCAGGGTTTGCTAATGGAATTTATATTCAGACACCAGTTAAAGGAGCACACTCAGTCCAAGGTGGAAGGTGATCCAGACTTAGAAAGCAGCTCCTTAAACCAAACCAGAAAATGTCAGTCTTTAGCAGCTTTTCCTTTGCTTGCTCTGGGGTTGGGTGTACAAACCAAACCCACTTCATTCTGAAGAATAAAACATCCAGGACAGGATCAGTCCTTTCTGGCAAACCCAGATGATTCATGTATCTCTCAGAAGTTGGTTAAAGGCATTTATGTGCAGAATTGTCCCCTATGTGTTTATCCATTGCACTTAATGCATATTTCTTACTTGAAATCTCTTTGACCTTTGGCTTTGCAGTTCCTTTTTAACAGTGCCTTTCTGTCATACTTTGCATGCAAAGGAACCTGCCTAGAAAGGGATTTTGTCCTTCCCAACATTCACTGTTTCATAAAAAAAAAATTAAATGTAAATTCAGTCTAGAGTGGATCTTCATCCCAGAAATATTAGGGATTATCAACATTGTTTTTAAATAAAACTGGAATCTGTGGCTCCCAGATCACAGATTTCAGTGTGAATTTTAACACTGATTAATGGCAGCAGGATTGAAGCCTTGAGCTTTCCTAAAGTCCCACACTGGAAGGATTGATTTTATACTCAGAGCAAATTAACTACTGTGGAGAGAGTACAGAATAGGAAAAAAGAGATTCTTCTTTTGTATGACTTTATTTCCCTTGCCCATAGCAAGTGTTTTATGTCTCTGCAGCAGAGATAAGATCCTGTGCAATTATTACCATCTCCAAATTAATTGTCATAGAGAATTAAATGTTTTGTTTAGTGGGGCTGCTCCTAAAACCACAGGGTGAATTTTATGGATAAAGATGGAAATTTAAAAAGATTTCTTGGAACACATCAACCAAAACACAAAGCACTGAAGGTTTATTAAGTTTGATCAGGGGAAGGCTTTGACTCTGGAACACCCTGGGAGGGAAATGTGTGGGAGCAGATGTGAGGAATGTCCTCATGGGCTTTGACTGGGCAAGGCCAGGGGATTGCAGCTGCCATTGTCACCAGCCACCCTGAAAAGGCATTTTAGTGATCACAGCTGTTCAACAGCAGGAAAACTTACTGCTGTGCAGGACTGAGGTGTTGGATTCAGCTTGATTAAATCACAGAATCAGAGAATGATCGAGGTGGAGGGGACCCCAAATCCCCCCCAGTGCCACCCCTGCCATGGCAGGGACACCTCCCGCTGTCCCAGGGTGTCCCGGTGTCCATCCTGGCCCTGGGCACTGCCAGGGATCCAGGGGCAGCCCCAGCCCCTGCCCACCCTGCCAGGGAACAATTCCCAATTCCCAGGATCCCACCCAGCCCTGCCCTCTGGCACTGGGAGCCATTCCCTGGCTCCTGTCCCTCCATCCCTGTCCCCAGTCCCTCTCCAGCTCTCCTCCTCTGAGCTCTGCCTGGTGGGGTGGCATTCACAGAATCCTGACCCCATGTTTGAGAAGGCTGATTTATTATTTTATGATATCAATGATATTAAAAGAAAATACTATATTAGAACTATACTCAAAGAATCGAAGAAAGGATTTCATCAGAAGGTTTGAAAGGAATAGAAAGGAATGATAATAAAATCTTGTGACTGACCACAGTCTGAGCCAGCTGGGCTGGGATTGGCCTTTAATTAAAAACAATCACATGGACCAATCCAAGATGCACCTGTTGCATTCCACAGCAGCAGAGAATTATTGTTTTTCTTTTCCTCTGAGGCTTCTCAGGAGAAAAAATCCTAAGAAAGGATTTTTCATAAAATGTGTCTGTGACACCCTGGAGCCTCTCCTCTCCAGGTGAGCACCCCCAGCTCCCCCAGCCCAGAGCAGCTCCAGCTCCTTGTGCTGCTGGTCCCAGAGCTGGATGCAGTCTCCATGTGGGATCTCACCAGAGCACAGAGGCAGAATTATCCCCCTGGCCCACACTGCTCTGGATGCAGCCCAGGATCAGCACAATAATGTACAAATATTCCATTTGGGGAGAAAAAAGTGCCTTTTTTTTTTTTTCTGAAGTGAGAATGTCCCATTCTGAATATGGCAGATAGGAAGATTTTGGTCATGTCAGCATTCTTCCTCAGTGTTCTTCCAAAAATGAAATTCCAGACAAATCTCTTCAATTTCATCAAGTGTTTCATTTTTAACTGGACTGTGTTTTCCAAAGGATATCACAATTTTTCTCTTTCAGTCTAATTCTGGGCATCTGAAGTAGGTTTTGGAATGGCTCAATGTGAACCATTATCCCCTTTTTTCCCTCTGCTCAGTTAAACATCCTCTACCATTTAATTTTGAGAGCGAAAAAGAAAGAAACCAAAGGAAAATTTGCTATTGGTGGGACAAAAATAATGGCATTTTGAATGTTTCCATGAAAGCAATGTGACATGACAAATTTTAAGAAGCTCTGTGAATACTATTAATATTTATGATGCACTCAAGAAAACATCTATTGTGTGCCACATCCATCAAAGATAAGGATTGTATTCTGCTGTGTTGGATGATAAACATTGAATGACAATAGCTGGAGATGATATGAGGTTTTCATCCTCGTGCTTGAGTAAAGCACCATGTTATTGCACTGTGAACCAACAATTTGCTTTCATGGAATTTGATACACTTGCTGATACTCCTTGCAATCAGAGCCCAAAATATTAATGAACATGCAGAGGAGGCTGATGCCAAATGCTCCAGATCCTTTAGGCAGCATTTCCCACCAATCCACCCCTTGGAAGTGGCTCTGGGTCTCCCCAGCTGACAGAGATTTGCCCCACGTTGTCAGTCTGGGGAGGGCAGGGGGTTCCCTGTGGCATGGGGGCCTGGCAGCGTGGCAGGCTGGCTTCTCCTGCCCCATGAGCCTTCCCCAGGCAGGGATGGGGCAGGGATGGGGCAGGGATGGGGCAGGGATGGGCTCTCTGTGCCCTGGGAACCCTGTGCTGCTCCCACAAACCATGCCCTGAGTGTGGCTGGGCTGTGCTAAGCCTGGCCCTGCTGTAAAATGCAGTTTTGGAGCTGATCTATGATCACCTGGGCAAGCAACACTGGGGACAGACAGAGGGGATTTTCCTTTGCTTGCTCTGGGGAAGGAGCTGCAAAGCTCTCACTCACTTTCTCTCCCTAAAAATCTCTTTGTGTTCCTTAACAATTCCCCCATAACTTGGCTCATCTGTAAGTTTTTCCAGCGTGCTCACTCTGGTTTTATTGCCCATTAGCATTCTAGACTTGTTCCACGTCTGATTGGCCAGCAACTCGAACCCAAGCCCTCAGCAAAAGGGCATCATTTGTAAAACAGGGAAGAAATCTGGGAGATACTGAAATTACTGTTAATTAAATCAGCACATGAATATAATGGACACACATGAACAAAATGATGTTTGTTTTTGAGCTGCTCTGCTAGCAGGAAGCATTATTAGGAATATTTAGTAGTCAGCCTGCATTTATTAGTTGTACAGCAAGATGAGTCCTTTCTGCATAAATTAACTTTGTATTGTGTGTATATCTGTATGTATAATACAATATTTCTTATGTACAGGCTGCAGTGAAGGCTTTCCTTTTTAAACAGTCATTTGTGTTCTGCACAACTCCTGCTCAAAGCTGTCACTGCCCTCAGTGTGGTTATTTCTGATTCCCATGGTCCCAGTACAGCTGGGCTCAGGAATTATTTTTCATGCATTTTCTATTTTTTAAATTAAATTTCAATAGCAGCATAAAGATGGAGCAGAGCAGCAATCCAAGAGCTTTGGAAGTTGTGATGCAGCCTGTGAGCAGCTATTGTGTGTGAAGGAATTCCTTGCAAAGGTGCCTCAGCTTTACTGAAAATGCCAAGCTGCAGCTTCATGAATATGATCAGGAGAGTCCAGCCCAGAGCTTTGGGGCAGCTTTGGAATATCCTGCATTGCTCAGCGCTGAAGTTTGGGAATTAGCAGTTCCCAGCTCTGCCTCCTGTGGGGCTGGGAGGTGCATTTTGTGCTGTTGGCACTTTTTGATGAGCTCTTCCAAAATCCATCAGAGGCAGAGGAGAGCACTCACTCACTGGTGGGGTGGGAGAGAGGCAGCAGCACTGGGGAGGGCAGGGAGAGCAGGCACTGCACATTCCAGGGGTTCACAGGGAGTGAATGCAGTCACTGCTGTGGGAGCAGGGGAGTGAGGCTGCTGGGCTTGGGAGAGAACCCAGTCCCTGCCCTCCCCAGTTCCTTCTATCCCCAGTTCCTTCTATCCCCAATTCCTTCTATTCCCAGTTCCTTCTATCCTCAATTCCTGCCCTCCCCAGTTCCTTCTATCCCCAGTTCTTTCCCCAGTTCTTTCTATCCCCAGTTCCTTCTATCCCCGGTTCCTTCTATCCCCAATTCCTGCCCTCCCCAATCCCTGCCCTCCCCAATTCCTCCCCTCCTCAATTCCTTCTATCCCCAATTCCTCCCCTCCCCAATTCCTTCTATCCTCAATTCCTGCCCTCCCCAGTCCCTGCCCTCCCCAGTTCCTTCTATCCTCAATTCCTGCCCTCTCCAGTTCCTGCCCTCCCCAATTCCTTCTATCCTCAATTCCTGCCCTCCCCAGTTCCTTCTATCCCCAATTCCTTCTATCCCCAATTCCTGCCCTCCCCAGTCCCTGCCTTCCCCAATCCCTGCCCTCCCCAATTCCTGCCCTCCCCAATTCCTTCTATCCCCAATTCCTGCCCTCCTCATTCCTTCTATCCCCAGTCCCTGCCCTCCCCAGTTCCTTCTATTCCCAGTTCCTTCTATCCCCAGTTCCTTCTATCCCCAGTTCCTTCTATCCCCAATTCCTTCCCTCCCCAGTCCCTGCCCTCCCCAGTCCCTTGCCCTGACACAGGGATCTCAGCCAGTGTTTGCTGGTGCTGCCTGTGCTGTGTCCCTGTAGGGTTGCTGTAAAGGGTGGAAGGGAAAAGGTAGAAATTATAGCCCCAAAATCAAACTTCATTCATCCCCCTTCCTGCTCCTCTTGTTTCCTCGTGGTCAGGAGCGAGATCATTCCTATGGTGTTGGCTTGGTCCTGCAAACAGGAGGAGCCATGAGAATTTAGTGTGATAGAAAGAAAATGTGGGGCTGTTTGGAGGCTGCAGCATCCTGCAGTGCCAGGAAGGGGTTAACAGCCTTGATGTGCCTCTCATTGCTGGCGACTGAAGTGGCAAACAGAGCATTTGATCTCCGTGTCTCATTAGAGTGTCATTTATTGCTGGGTGTGTGGATGTCAGGATGCATTTGATCTGTGCAGACTCAAAGCCCCTCATTGTTTCAGTCTCCATTTTGAAGCTCACCTAATGAAGAGCAAATTTCAAAGGGAAAACCACACTGGTAAATTCCATGTCAGAACAGGGAGCTGGGATGGGCGTGGGGTCTCCTGCCTCTGGATTGCCAGCCCAAATCCACCTCTGCCCACAGAAATCAGAAATATTTCCCTGTGGCATTGCCTGGTTTTAGGGCCCAGCAGTTTTTGTCCCAGCAGCCTCCAGCCCTGTGAGCTGTGATGGACAGTGAACTCCTGCAGCCCTTCCTCCAGCACTCCCCCTGCTCAGATATTTCTTATTTTCCCTCTTTCCTTGTGAGCTTTTAAACTCAGAGTAAACATGATGGACTTCCCACTTCACCTGCAGTTTAAAATCCAGTATTAGCTATTGCTTATCAGTTGCATAAATTCTCTTTACTATGTAGCTTACACAACAAAATGAGCATCAAACTGTTTGGGTTGTCTGTTTGTAAAAGCACTTTAGCAGGGCTGCTGCTTCCATGATGATCTGCTAAAGCAAAAAGGAACAGCAATCCCAGTGGTCTCTGTAGTTTGCATCCCATAATGTGAATTTCGGTCCACAAGTAAGAATAGTTTGTTTTGTGAAAAAATGTTCAGGCTAAGAATTATTCACAGAAAATAACTCTGATAAATGAGTACATTTTCAAGTTTTCCATGGTCATGATCAATTCGCAAAGAGGAAAAGGAATGTAAAATTAATCAAATAAATTATTCATTATATTCACTCAACTATAGCTAACAGTGAATTGTCTAGACAGTAATTACTAATTTTTAACCTATGCATGCTCACATAACACTATTGTGTGAACAGGTTCAGTATACAGTGGCTTGAGATAATAGTAATGGATGTAAGTCAACTAGCAGGTGATTTTAATTGGGAAATTATATTGGATTTTTCTATTGAACTTCCATAAAACATTACATAAATATTGAATCTCCTCAATGTTTTTCCTGCAGTTGAAAATACAGGCACACGGAGTTCTGTGCTAGTTTGATCAGTGCATAAGCAAACATCATTTTTTTTATTATTATTATTTTAATTCTGCTGTAAAACTCTGAAGAAAACCATGAAGTTCAGAACACAGCAAGAATGTACAAGGGGCCTGCTGCAGGAACATTTTCCATTTCAGTGGGGATTTTCCAACAGCAGGTTTGCATCCTTGAGGAGGGCTGGGGTTGCACTCAGGGTCAGTTCGCTGCAGGGAACAGACCTGAGCCCTCCCACCCCATTGCTGTGGCAAAAAAAAATTTCAGCATTTTGGGGGTTTCCCTGTGTTTCCCAGGCAATGCAGGGAGGATCTTCCCCTGCTGGATTTGCTGGGTGGAGCTGCTGCCCACTCCTGTGGATGTGACAGTGCAGAAAACTGAGATTTAGATTCCCTTGACTTCTATTTTTTTTTTCCAGAAATCTCTATTACTGTTACCGTTAATTAGCAAAGAAATTGAAAAGAAAGCAGAGGAACCATAATTTCAGGTGGATTTGTTATTGCAGCTTGTGCCCTGTGGACTAATTGGGAGTTGGGAATTTTGTGGCTCTGAGTTGATCAGAAGCTGTCATTTACAGAGCTCTTCCATCTCGCTTCAGGTGACTTGCCTGAAGAGGAAAATAGCAGGAAAGCCACACAAACAATTGGGAATGGTGCAAAAAGTAGGACATTGTGGAGGAATATTTGCATAAAGTGTTGGTTTTGTGTGTGTCAGCTGCATCCTTTGGGATCTGGCTTACAGACAGGGCATTAAAACCTCTCCACGTAGAGCTGCCATTAACCCTAATGCCAGTTCTGATTCTGACTTCCTGTGTGCTTAATGTTATCTTAATGCAATTTGATTTGGTATTTAATTGCAGTAATTTAATTAATGGTTCTGTAAATAAAAAGGCTGAGTTGTGGCCTCCTACACGCACAGATATGCACAGCAAGCAGCTCTAGGCTCCCGGGAGATTTGAATTTGTGACTTAAAGCAGAGTTTAACCCTAAGGGTGTATGATGAAATGCCCAAATCCCAAAATAACCCTGGAAGGGTGTTTGCACTGGAATGTTCCAGTGCTGGTTCAGGCTTGTGGGAGAAGGGGGGCATTTAAACCCTAACCCATGGATTTCTTGTGATGGAATTGGTCACCTCTCACACAGGAATTGCTTCCTTGTGGGACTGCATTGCATTTAAAATAATTCACAAAGACTTAGTTATTAATGAAGCTGTTACTAATTGGATAATTGCTATTAATATTGTTACAGAATCCTGTTGGCCCAGGGGGTTATTTGCAAGTCAGAGCTCGCAGGTGTTTCTAACCCTGCTATTGATGTGCCTTTGACCTTCTCTCACACATGCTGCTCATGTCTGCTGCACACTTAAAATGTCTATTAAATATTGATTAGTCTCCCTTATAAACCATTTATAAATAGAAGCATGTAGTATAAATGTAACCTAAAATCATTAAGGCTACATGGTGTGCAAGTTAATAGGAGCAATGTTGAAAAGTTAGGGAGTGCATGAATTGAGGCAATTGGGTTCATAAACTGTTTTCTTAGTACAGGATGGTGGAGTTCCCATGGAAGTCAGGGATTTCTCATTGTATCCACTGAAGATTTTCCTCTTTTTAAAAATTTATTTACAAACTAGAGGTGACATAAAACCCAAGTCCTTTTCCAGAGTGGAGCTGCATAAAGGACAGCTTCAAATACTTATGCAAAGGAGGAGGAACATCCTGGATTCACATATGGAGAAGAGGTCCAGGTTCCCCAGTGAAATGAAGGTGCTCTGCTGATGTTAATGGAATTCTACTGCATTCCCTACACCATAAATCACAGCCAGCTGTTTCTAAATCAAGCCCAAGCTAAACTGAATTCAGGATAAGCAGCGCCCCATTTCAGCACAATTGCTGGCTCTTAAGCTTGGAGTTAAATCACATTTATGTCCCTTCAAATCCATAGCTGGTACAAGGAGATCTGAGCAGGACCCTTTGCCTGAGCTTGTGTCCTGGGCTTGCATTGCCATGGGATTTGGTATTACTGAAATTCCCTCAGGTGAACTGTGCCCACGGGTTTTATTTTGGACACTTGACCCCTAAGGACAGACCAGATTTTGTTGCCATTTTTGGGGTATTTAGATAGGCAAGAGCCAGCTCTGGTTCAAGGTCTGATGTGCTCTAAACCCTACAAAGCAGTGTGGGAATGACAAGTTCAGCCTCCCAGGCAGTGACAGCAATCGTCAGACCTTTCATATGCCAGGGGGGAAATCAGGAAGATGGAAACAAGAACGAGCCAACAAGGGTTCAGAGTGCTTTCTTTGAAAGCATCTCCTGCCATTTCCAGCTGCCTCCCTTCCTTGTGACATCTCCCTGCTCAGATGAGCAGCAGAATCAGCCGGGCACAGGCTGTGCAGTTTTCACTCAGCACTCAGTGGCTGTACCTGACCCCCAGCTCTTAAAAGCAGAACAATTAAGCCAACCCCAAAGAGGATTACAATTGAGAATTAGAGGCTATAAATGTGATTTAGCACGGAGTGCTGAGCATGACAAATCATTTATGTGCCCAGACCTCACTAGTTCTGAAATGAGTTTCATTTGGAAGCGTGGAGCAGGTTCAGTGTCAGGAGCAGCTCCTGCAGCTCGGCTCTGGCCAGGCTGCAGAACCTCTCTGAAGCACAAAGTGCCACCAGTTTTGTCAGCTCCTTATTGATGGGAGGGGATCCAGGGGCATCAATGTGCCAGCCAAGCTCCCAGGTTGTTTCCCTCTCTTTGCTGAAAGCCTGATTGTGGCACAGGGCAAGGCGGACTCAGGGATTCTGTTGATGCGGTTGGAGGAGATCTTGATGCAAAAGCTTTCCAAAACATGTGCTTTAGTGTACTCAAAGGGATGAGTTTCTTGAATGTTTTCCTGCTGTGAGTTCCTCTGTGAGAAGTTTGTCTGAGTCTTTCACTCCTCCAGAAGCTGTTGAGTGTTTCATTGATAAATGAAGATATTTCCCATCCAGAAGGAATATTAATAGCAGGCACGTGTGTTTACATGTGTCTGTGTTTTGAGTTGCCTTGGAAACAAGGAGAGGAAGCTCCATGGACCAGGACATGCTTTCCATTTAAGGAGCACTTGTGCTATTGTAAAACCACATGCAAAAAGAATCCAACTCATTCATGCTCTTGGGGAGGATCTTGCTGCAGGGAGCAGCCTGTGAGTGTGGATCCCATAGAGAGGACAGAAATCTGTGGTGGTGTTTGCAGGGTCCCAGGGAGGGAAGAGATGAGACTCTTGACTCCATGTTTCAGAAGGCTGATTTATTATTTTATGATATATATTTAAAGAAAATTATATATTAAAACTATACTAAAAGACTAGAAGAAAGGATTTCATCAGAAGGTAGCAAATAAAGGAATGGAATGATAATAAAATCTTGTGACTGACCAGAGTCCCAACACAGCTGGACCTGTCATTGGCCATCAAGTAAAAACAATTCACATGCTGGGTAAACAGTTCTCCAAATCACATTCCAAAGCAGCAGAACATGGAGAGGCTGAAGTTTCCCAGCTCCCAGGAGAAAAGATCCTGGCAAAAGGATTTTCATAAAATATGTCTGTGACAGAAATCCACTTACTCTGGTTTTGAGCATATTGCTGAGCAAATGAGTTGACATTGTTGAAGCTGCTAATAAGGTGGGGAAAAAAGGAATGTATGCAAGTTATCCAGAGCCCTGGCAAGGCTCCAGGTGTGAGTTAAAGTCACCAAGACACAGAACAGGCCTTGAGTGTTCACACTGCAAAACAAAGCGGACAATTTTACCTTATGTGTAAGAACAGCTGCTTCAGCATATTGCCCTCAAAGACAGCATGTTGAAACAGCTGTCCAAGTGTTCTGGAGGTTAATCTACTCAATTAATCATTGTGGGTTTATTTTTAATGTATAATCATGTTTGTGCTGTTCCTCGTGGGCACGTGAACAAAATATTGAATGTAAAGTTTTAGTCATCGGTGAAACGCCTGTCAGAACACTCTGAGGGAAAAACTCTCTTTAAAGTGGCACTGGCTCTTGGAGAGAGGAATGGGGGTTGTGCCTGAAAATCACACACTCACAAACAGGCTACAGCTCCCACCTCAGCTCAATTCATTCTGCAGCACTTTGTGAATGAAACCCCAGGACCTCACACATTTTCTGCATGTTATTCACTGCCACAGAATTGTAAACAGCCACTGTCAGAAAAATCCTCTGGCAATCCATTTGACCAGAAATAAATAAGATCTAAACATCATTCCCAACCTTTCTAAATATCACTGCACATGTAAAAATAGCAAAATCTTTATATATATCATATCCCAGTGCACCTTTCATGTCAATGTATTTTCAGTCAAATGCAGGGTTTTCTGGCTTTGTTTACCCCAAGAGACCATGCAGAACAAGTGGGAAGAGCTGTGACAAAAGTTGGTGAAATACAGACTACAGCAGCTACACACAGCTAATGCTTAATAGAGTTTGCAGTCTTTCCTCTGCCTTGATTTTCCCAGATTTTAGGTTTATTCCCCTCTGGACTGAAGAGCAGTGCACGCTGGAGTGAGGCTTTTTAGATTGAAGCTCTGGTTGGGGATTCTTGTCCAAGAAAGGAGAAAAACCAAAGGACACCAGAACAGAAGTGCTGCTGCAGAGGAGGGAGCTGCTGCTCAGGGATGCTCCTGCTCAGCCTGTCCCAGGCTGGCTCTGTCCCTCGTCTGTCTCACTTTACCTGGCCAGGAACTCCACTCCACTCCTCTTCTCTTCTCTTCTCTTCTCTTCTCTTCTCTTCTCTTCTCTTCTCTTCTCTTCTCTTCTCTTCTCTTCTCTTCTCTTCTCTTCTCTTCTCTTCTCTTCTCTTCTCTTCTCTTCTCTTCTCTTCTCTTCTCTTCTCTTCTCTTCTCTTCTCTTCTCTTCTCTTCTCTTCTCTTCTCTTCTCTTCTCTTCTCTTCTCTTCTCTCCCACTCCTGTCACCCCTTGTCTTGAGGAAGAAATGCAGGTGCAGTTTTATTCCAGCTCGTTCTCCATAATAGCTCTGGTCAGATTGCATTGGATCTGTGTGCCAGAATTAATTGCAAGGCTGCTGGGAGAAAAAATCCCAAATTAAATCAACACCAACTTGCACAACTGCCTTCATTACCCAGGAGGAAGAAAAGCAGCCCTGAAGGGCCACATTTGAGAGAGTGTAACTGCTGGGCAGGGAGCTGACTGCCAGTGTTGTTGGACAGGAAAATGAAAACCAAATAGAAAGGTGTGTTTGATGTAGTTGTTGTGACTTCAGGAGCTTGGCCCTGGTCGACCACAGGAAATGTTTGATGACCTTGTTTCACTTTTTGTTAGAGGAGCCTTCTGGCAGTAATTTTTGGGCTTTTGGAAAATTCTTGCATAGTAAAGGACCAATGGTTTTTGTTTCAAGGTCCTGTTTATGCACTGCCAGCTCATTCCTGTTGCCTGGAAAAATTGAAGTGCAGTAGTTTAAATGAGATATTTGAATCACCATGTTGAATTTTATTTAGGTAAGAGCTTCCCTATCTGGAGGAACATTTTGAAAACAAACTTTAAGAATTACTGCCCCACATCTGTGCTGAGTGTGTTTCAGCACCAAGGGGTGAAATATCACCAGCAGGGGAGGATGTGCCTCAGTATTCCAAGGTGGGGGGGAAAAGGAAAGAAGCCCAAGTGCTGAGGAGTGGAAGGTGAGGAGGGCTTGCTCTTTTCTGCACGGTAATTGTGCAGGGGTGCTTCCAAGTGCAAGCACTTTGCAGCTGGAATTTTGTGTCAGGTTTATGGAGGCCTTTAAGTGCAGCTCTTTTCCACCTTTGTTCAATTCTTTGCTAAAATGATGTGTCAAAATGCCAGAGATGCACCTGGTTTGTTCAGCTGCTTTCTGCACAAAGGCTCTTTTCCTGTGCTCCTCTGTCCTTTTAGCAGGAGGATGTGCAGGGAGGGCACCCCATCAGCTGCAGGACAGGAAGGACCTGGCCTCACTCCTGGCCTCCCTCCCACCTCACAGCAGTCAACAACCTGAAATTGCTAGTGCAAAAGGAGAAATAAATGTATTATCATGAAAACCTGCCCATTTTTAGAGAGAAAGTAAAGAATGAATGGTTAACAGGGGCAATTTTAAGGGAGATAAATTTCCTTAATGGAGGTGAATTGCAAATATTCCTTTTATTTGAACAGTCCAGCAGGGCTGACCTGATTTCTTTCTGCAGCTCAGGGTGTGTATTTTTGTGTCTCATATTAGGGAAATGGCAGAGAATGGGAGACGCTTTCCTTCACTCAGATACCTTGGAGATGAGTCCTTCAACACAAATGGGGTAATTCTCTTGTACCTCTCTTGCTGCAGCCAGTTTGTCTCTCTGGAAAATCAGCACTTTCCCCATTTCTCATCATGGAACAGGTTCTGGGGAGGTTTGAATTTAAATCACATCTTAATGACTTCTAAAGGCTAATTATGAAGACAAGACTTTTTAAGCAATGATAGAAGTATTTTTTCACTTTCCTTCTGTCCTTCAGTGTCTGTTGTTGGAAAACCAAGTCAGCCACTCTTTCACATAGTTCACAAACAGCTTAAATGAAAAAAATCCTTGCTGCTGTGGGATCCCAGCCTGCTCTGAGTTTGGTGCTGAGGTGTAAGAACAAGGGACCAGTTAAAATCCTTTATCAAGGAAATGTGCTGTGATTTTGATATTTACTGGCCTTTCTAGAACAGTAAGTGGGAGACCTTTGTGTGTTTACAGAATACTTCTATTGAAAACCAATAACTCTGTCACTTTCTGTTCCTGAGAAACATTGATGTCAACCCCCTTGCCCTGTCTCAAAGCACCTGTGAGGTGACACTGGAAGCCCCTGAAGTGGAACATTTTGCAATTGTTTCAGATTAAGAGATATTCAGTGATTTCCCCCTTGAACTCCTGCAGCTGCCAGTGGCATTATAAACTCCTGTGCCATTATAAACATCAGCTATGCCATTATCATTTCCCACTTCAGAAGGATGGCAAATAATCCTGCATTTCTTCCTTGCCTTTCATCTGCTGCTGCACTTGGAGCCCTCTGTAGTTCCTCACAGTCACTGATATTTGCTTTGCTGCACAGCTGAATTTCAGGGAAGCTGCCAATAAAATCCCCATTTTCTTGTTGTGCAAAAAGGCCACTCAGTAGGAGAGGTGTTGGAATTGGTGTTTAAATTGTTCAGAACCAACAGCAGGTTTGGGTGTACCCAGAGAACAGGCACGGACCTGGGACTGGGGAATATGGAATTCTTCTCCTCATCTGTCCCTGGTGGGATTTCCTGTGCCTCAGTTATTTTAGATGTATAATGAAAATACCTGAAATAACTGTCCTGTTGTTTTTGGCAGGGCTGAGAACTGGCCTGGAACTCTTCTGGAAAGACTAGATACTAGAAGCAGTAGTTTAAATAAATCATTGTATATCTATTTCTTAGAACAGGTGAAATGGAGATGGGAAAAGATGAAAAATGCAATAGTTTGATGCTGAATTCACAGCAGTTTTACATTTCTGTGGATACTTGGTCTTTATTATAGTTACTATCTCCAGTCAGTCTCTTTTTTATTTTTCATTACCTTCTCACAAATTCTTAACACATTCTTTCATTTGAGGGACTGTGTTTCCTAAAATCTGATGGACTCTGGAAAAATATTGATGTTCTGACAGCAGCAGCTCAGCTTTTGAAAGCCAGATGATATTGTCCTAGTCTGCAGGAAATAAATACACTGCACAAGAGTTCACTGGCAAATTCAATCATGAAAACAAAAAAGGGATTTTGTTCTGAACTTGAATAAAACAGAGGTTGTTCTTTGTAAAAGTTGTGCAGGAAAAGAAATAATCAGACACAGGGGCATGTCAGAACAAGGTGGAACGTCACACAAGGTGAGCAGGCTGACAAATTAAAGTCAAGAACAAAACTCAAGCCAAGAAGAGGCAGAGGAAGGAAGTAAAAATTCTCCAGTTCTTAGATCAGTCAGAGAACTCTCAGAAACTCACCTGAAATAAATCAATGTTCTGATTTGAAAAAAAAATCCCATTTTTTAATTTTAGGGTTTTTTTCCAAAGGAAAAGACTCTCAAAATTGCCTTCTTTACACTTGATTTTCATGGAGAAGCTGATTTGTTTTCTCCAAAGCACTCCCAGGCAGTGCCAAGCCCAGCCAGGTGAGATCTCCTCTGGTGCTGGTGTGACAGGAACCCCCCTTCTTCTGCCCCCCTGTCCAGCTGTCCCCTCTCAGGAGATCTCAGAGGACTGGTTGCTTTCCCATGGATCTTTCCCTGCTCAGAAATTGGATTTCCCGAGGCACAGCCCCTGGGGAGGGCTGGAGGAGGAAGGCAGTGTGTCCAAGGCAGGGGGAGAGCCACACTCCCGCCGTGCCGGTGTCCTGCAGCATGTTGGGACGTGGTGCAGACATGCTGTAATTAATTTGTGCATCCTTCTAGAGCATTAAGCAGCTGTTCTTACAGAAGGACATGGATTTCTGCCCAGGTAGGGCTGGTGGAAGGAGATGAGCACACAGATTGCAGTGCTGAACTCACGTGATGCACAACCTTATGTTTCGGTGCCTGCAGTTTTGCTCTCGTGAAACTGGAGCCTTTTCAAGCCACTGAGCTGCCAGCTCTGCCATTGCACCAGGGGCAGAGAACTCCCTCCAGAAAACCCTCCCTCCAACCCAGTCTGAAGGAGATATCAAGAGCAGGAAAAGAGTCAGACAGGTGTCTGAAGGAAGCATTTCCAAGTGGCCATCCCTGATGTCATTAAATATTATTCAGCCTGTGGGATAAATATAGAGAGCCAGAAAATTGTGTCTTTGACTGCTGGTGGTGCTCAAGTGAATCTGATAATTATGTTCCATGGCAAGGCATGGCCTCCTTAGACTCCTCTGTGGAGAAAACAATGCCTTTGAGGAATGTTCAGATGAATTATTTCATGGCCATTTGCAAACAATCATCAGTGTATCAGTTTGTACACTGGCTGCTCTCGAGCAGAGAGCTCTGCCCATTTTGCGTCCACGTGCAGGGGATATTGTTTGATTTCAGTCAGAGGGGAGCCACAATTTTATGAAGTCAGAGCATGATTATGTTCTTCTGGAACAAAAAGGGAAAAAACCAATATCTTGAAATGAACTGAGAAACTCTAAATATGCTTTAAAATGGTTGAGCAGGACTGGCTTGAGCCCGTCAGGAGAGCGTTCAGATCCCGCACGGATTTCTGAACACAGCATAAATTCCAGTGTGAGTGGCTGGCAGAGCTTACCAGACTTTGAGGCTGACTTTAGGCCCTTTGTTTCTTGGCTAAAAGGGCCTGAAACACAAGTCAGGAGCTCTGGCTGCCTGTCCTCTCTGCAGACATTTAAAATCAGGTACACAGCAGCTGCAGCCCAGCTCCTGCAGCCTCAGGTGGGCACTTGAGAGCGATGGTGTCACAAAGCAGGTTTGGACACGATGTGCTGAGGAGAAATAGCCTGAGCCCAGGCTCAGAAAGGGCTTCTGCTCGTGCAGGAGGCACAGTGCAGTCTGCCTGACAGGTTGCAATTACTTCTGCCAAGTGCACCAGGCTGTGTTCTGAACCTCTGCTTAATGGGGGCAGATCTGTTCTGAGTTATGAAAAAAAACCCACAAACTGCCTCAGGTCACAGAAATGACAGTCTCTGTGTGTCTAATCAGGTTTCACCTTCAGCAGCAGGTTTTGCTTGTTCATCCTACATAAACCTCACAATGAGCTGAATTTCCTTGGTAAAAAAACATGAAATGGAGTAAATCTCAGCTTTAGTTTCCATGAATCCGAGAGAGAGCTGGCTCTGCGTGCAGGTACACTCTGCTGAGATCAGAGCTTCCTTCAGTGGCTCCGTGGCAAAAAGACAAGTTCAGAAATGAGACTCTGCTTTGGAATCTCTGGATTGTGCTTTTTTGAGCTAAAGCAAATTGTTTTTGCAGTGATGCACATCTAGAATAATATTCAATTAGGCTAATGGCTGCTGCCTCCATTGTTCAGTGAGAAGCAGTGATTGGGGACCTCTGAGCCTGGCTCATGCTGCACTAATCCCTGCTGCACAGCACCTGCCCCTGCCTGCCCTTCCTCAGCCAGCCCCAGGAAATGAAACCTTTTCACAGCTTTTATTTCTATATGCTTTATTTCCATATATTTCTATTTTATTTTTATAGGTTTTATTAGGAGACAGAGGATGACCTTTAGCTGGGGCACGAGAGGCTGCAGGGTTTGGGATTGTCCCTCTGTCCCAGCTGACCCCTCCAGCAGGGATGGGGAAACAGAGCAGGGGAATGGAGGGAATGGGATGGGGGACTCTGCTGACACCTGAGAGCTCGGGGAGGGGCTGGTGCCACAGGTGGCTGCACTGAAATGGTGATTGCAGAGTAAGGAAGCAGCTCTGGGTCAGCCCTTCAGTGGGAGGGAGGAAGGAAAGGAAATGAGGAAGGAAAAAAGGTCAAAGAATATAAGCTCTTTGTAAAATTTTCTAATCTTTCATAAACACATCATCCCAGTTGTTTGTTCTTGCCTGTGGGTGACTGAAGGGTGTATCTTACCTGACAGAATGGTGGGAAATGGAGTTTTCTCACAGCCAGGCTTCATTAATATGTATTGGGAACCTAAAACGGTGTTCAGCCACGAGGGGGGAAAACTGCAGAATTGCTGTGGATTATAATAATTTCAGCAAAGCATCTAATTTATATATTAAGCTTGCTTAATGGATTTATATTGCCTTGCTCTTTGATCTGAAGCAAAAGGTGGTGAATAATTGATCAAATAAAAAACCCTCCCCTAGCCCAGCCCACACGTCACAATCTGCCCTGTAATTTACATTTTTTAAGAGATGCCGTTTCCAGGCAGAAGAACTGGCTCCTAAAAGACTCCTTCTAATATTACAAATGTATTTTCGTGAGCTACACTCAGGGGAAAGAAATAATAATGAAGGAATGCAATTCTACAGACAAATGTTCCAGCTCTCTGCCTCCCTCACTAAAGACAGTCATTTCAGCTAAATGCCAAAAGGCATTTAACTGTAGCATTTGTCAGTGGAATAGGGCTGGCTTTAGGTTTCCCTCCTGATTTACAATTGAGTGTTTATTGGGTTTAGTGTACTGTAGCATGTTTTGTTAACCTCTAGAAAAACGCAGGCAGCCGGTGCATCAATCCCAGGGATGGTGATACCTGTCAGGGAGCCTGGGCTGCAGGGCCTGCCAGCCTCTGGGGAGGATTCTGGCTGCTCTCCCAGGGCAGCAGTCAGCCCTGGGCTCACCTGGCTGCAGCTCCTGGGATGCTTTCTTGTGAGATGGAGCACCCATTGCTCCATGCCTGCATTTTTCAACCAGAGAGGGTGAAAGTGCTGCATGGGGGGAGCTGCCATAGAGCCACCTGCCCAAGGAGCATTTAGGTCACTGTGCATGCAGTGTTTAAACACAATTATTGGGAACTCTGAGCCTGGAGTTCCTCAGCTGATTTGTGCCAACCTGTGGGAGTCACTCCCCAGCAGTCCCAGCTCCTGGTCCATGCCCAGTGCCAGCAGTGTTGGAAATCCCAGCTCATGGGAGTCACTGCCCAGCAATCCCAGCTCCTGGTCCATGCCCAGTGCCAGCAGTGTCTGCAGTCCCAGCCCATGGGGGTCACTCCCCAGCAGTCCCAGCCCATGGGGGTCACTCCCCAGCAGTCCCAGCCCATGGGGGTCACTCCCCAGCAGTCCCAGCTCATGGGGGTCACTCCCCAGCAGTCCCAGCCCCTGGTCCATCCCCATTCCCAGCAGTGTCTGCAGTCCCAGCTCTCTCAGAGCTCCTGACACATCTCCCATTCACTTTTCCTCCACATTTGTCCAAACCCACCAGTTATCAAACATTTACCAGGGCTGTGTGAAGCATTGATTCATATTTAAATAAAGCCATTATGCCAGCCTTGAGTTCCAGTAGTTTTCTGCTCTTCCTCTGGAGTATTTCTCTCAGTAGTGCCATCTAATCAGCTTTAGGTTTTAATTAAACAGCTGTCATTTGCTTCCTAGTTCTGTTGCGACCTGATGTTGTATTAAATTTTAATTTAGCCTGGGCTGCATAAGAAGCAGATTCCTTCAGACAACAAAGCAATGCTATTAGCAGGTTACAGTTGTAATTAAGAAGCGCTCTGCTGAAGTGCTAATGCAGTCAGATAGAGAGCTGCAGATAAACACACATAATAATAATAATTATTATTATTATTCAGGGATGGAGCCTGTGATATGAATGTGTAGCTTCCACCCCTTCAGGCTGCTGAGCTGAAGGAGTTGGTCAAGATCTGACCTCAACAAAAGCAATGGGGAAGGATTCCCAGTGTTTCAGCAGGGCCTTGCAGTGCCCACAGCCAGGATGGTGCTGGTGGTCCTGGCTGATGCTTCACTGTGCCCCGTGGGAGGACCATCAGCACCACGAGCCCTCTACATCCCAAATGCTGTCAGAAATCACCAGCACAGGCAGCTGAAGTTCAGCAGCTTTTTTCCTGCAGGAAACTCTACCATGGAAATGCAAACCAAGCTTTACAGAATTTAGATGAAATGTTATGACTTGTTGAAGAAGCACTAAAAGGTTCTGTTTATAAATCTACTGGACAGTCAATTAGTTCATATTTCTTCCTCAGAGGAAATATATTTTTGCAGTCTATAAATAGCCAGCTGTTCAGAAGGCCTTTACACAGCCTGTGATATTTGTGCAACACTCACTGCAGGCATCAGTGATATTGATTTCTGAGGTGGAACTGCTGAGAGTGGAGCTCAGGGTTTGGGGGACTGCCCCACTGCTGAGCACAGGGGGCTCCTGTGTGTGCTGGGAGCTCGGGACAGTTCTGGTGCTTGTGCTTGTCTTGTGCTCATCTTCTATGAAAGGAGTGCAAATGCCTCTAAAACTTCACATTGTCCTTCAGGGCATCGAAGTCTGAGTGCAGCTCTGGCACTGGAGAGCTCTTGGGCTTCAGAGGGGCTGGAGGCTTGTGCTTTGCCACACAGGATGGCCAACACCCAGGTGATGGAACAGCAGCACAAAAAACAAATGGGAAACGGACCAGGCCTGCTGAGGAGCTGGTTCCAGTGCACCAAGGTGCAGAGAGCCCTCTAATCCTGGCTCAGGAGGGTTTAATCCTGACTCCCTGGTGCTTTGGTCAGGTGTGATTGACACAGGCACTGCCTGCCTGACCTGAGCAGCTCACAGCTGTGCTAACAGAGAGCCTGGAGGGGGAATTTGCTGGGTGCTCATGGTTTGTGAGCTTGGCCAAAAGAGATTTTCCCCAGATGTGTTGAAGAACACCTTCTATTGTTGGAGAATGTTGGAGAATTGCTCCTCACGAGCCCTTTGACCCAGGACCACCAGGTCTTCATCAAATATCTGATGTTGGAGGGCTCAGGAAATATGGGGTGTTTGCAGTGGTGAAATCCAACTACCTCTTCTCTGACTTGTGGATGAATTACCTTCAGTTTCTCTTTGCTGTCTTACAGAACCTTTTTCCACGTGAGGCGCACCTAAGTGCTTTCTTCCACCTGGCAGTGCATTTTCTCCTCAGCCTTTTTCAAATCTCAGTCTTTGTAAAGGATTTTCAGTTGTTTTTTTCACACTTCCACTTCTGTCACATATTCCTCTCTTTGCCAGTGTCCCTCTCTCCTGGCTGGCAGCTGGTTATAAATGAGCCTGTTCAGCAGAAACAAAAACTAGACAGTCATTTACTGTGTAGAACATCTGGTTTGTGCCTCGCAGAGAACAGAACAAAGCCTGCACTTATTTCCTGAGGTGTTATCCAAAAAGCCTCTCTGCTCAGGATGACTCTTAAATCACATTGAAGCCTGAGTGTGAAGCTGAGCACGTCCTTTCAGGCTGTCCTGAGCAGAAATGGACTCCAGTGTGTGCTGGGTGCTGTTGTGCTGCCCATAAACCTCTCAGGGCTCTCAGAGGTGGCTGGCACTGCTGTTATTAGTGCTGCAGCTCATTTAATTCAGGCCGCTTCTTGTAGAAGGTTCCGAATATTGATTAATAATACATCTTAGTTGCAAGTATTTATTGGTCTTCTCCAGCTGTCCTTAGCTTGTGGTCAATGCCCATTTTTCTCTATCAATCTAGCCAGCAGCCAGAGCAAATGATAGTGAATATATCTCCCTATGCAAGCTGCCATCAAATTTTTCACTAAAATCCATTCCTTCTTCCACCAATTCTAATAATGGAATTTAAAGTTAGATTGGTTTGAAGCAACTTTTTTATTTCCCCCCCACCAACTGGCAAGCAATTAGTTTTATGGAAGTTGAAAAATGAAAAGGGGATGGATTCAGAGCAGTATTTCCTATTGCAGGCTTTTTGAGGAGGGCAGAGTGGATCCCTGTGAAATCCCAGACCATTCCTTGCCCCACTGGTGTGTCACATTTTGGGCTGGCACTCAGCACTGCTTCTGCACAGGCTGCTCCCCTCCAGCCTGGACCTGCTCGTGCCAGGCAGGGGCCTCTGTAGCAACTCGTTTGGAGTAATTAATCAACCTGAGACCGAGAGGAAGGCTGTGTAATGGAGTCATTAGAGTGCCAGCACTGTGAATTCATCAGGATTACAGATAAACGTGGTTAAGCGTCTCTAGGTGGGGAAAGACTAAAAAAATTGTGTGTGGATGCACAGTTTTTCTCCTAATGTGTTTATGGAAAGAAATGGTTGCTTCACAGCAGAGTTAGCTGGAACAGGAAGGAAGGAATGCTGTTGTGATGGTGGACAAACACCTCCCAAACCACTGGCACCGTTTGGGGCAAAGGGCTGGGAGGAACTGCTGATGCCCTGGAGGTCCTGCTGAGCAGTGCTGTGCTCACAGAGCCATTGCCCACAGCCAGACCTGTGAATGGGCTCTGTTTGTCAGAAAAGGGCTTGGTGCTCCCGATGCAGCTCTTGGCTCAGAAAGCTGCAAAAACATTGCAGGGAGCTGCAAGGGTGCGTGCAAGGGAGGGCCCCATCCCTGTGCCTGACCCTGGGACATTCCCGTGGTGTTGTGCTGCTCTAACCCTCCCCCTGTGTTTGTGTGTGCCCCCAGGACACGGAGATCCTCAACACAGCCATCCTGACGGGCAGGATGGTGGCGGTGCCAGTCAAGGTGGTGGCTGTGCAGGAGGACGGCTCCGTGGTCGACGTCTCCGACTCCACCGAGTGCAGATCTGCCGACGAGGACGTGCTAAAGGTGAGGCTCCCAGGAGTTCTCTGTGTCCAGGGCACACCTGGTAAAGGTGAGGCACCCAGGAGTTCTCTGTGCCCAGGGCACACCTGGTAAAGGTGAGGCACCCAGGAGTTCTCTGTGCTCAGGGTAGGTGTGGTAAAGGTGAGGCACCCCAGGTTCTCTGTGTCCAGGGCAAACCTGGTAAAGGTGAGGCACCCAGGAGTTCTCTGTGCCCAGGGCAGGCCTGGTAAAGGTGAGGCACCCCAGGAGTTTGCTGTGCCCAGTGCTGGCCCCTCAGTTTGGGAAGGACGTTGAGATGCTTGAGCACATCCAGAGGAGGCAATGAGGCTGGAGAGGGGCTGGGAACACAAACCCTGTGAGGAACGTTGGAAGGAGCTGGGGGTGCTCAGCCTGGAGAAGAGGAGACTCAGGGATGCCCTTATTGCTCTCCACACCTTCCTGAAGGGAGGCTGCAGACAGGTAGGGTCGGTCTCTTCCACCAGGCAGCGCTGACGGAACCAGAGGACACAGCCTCCAGCTGTGTCAGGTTGGATATTAGGAAGAAATTTTCACCAAAAGAATAATAAAGCACTGGGATGCTCTTCCCAGGGAGGTGGTGGAATCACCATCTCTGGATGTGTTTTAAAAAAGCCTGGACATGGCACTTGGTGCTAAAGTCTGGTTGAGGTGTGAGGGCACAGGTTGGACTCGATGATCTTAAGGGACTCTTCCAACCTCATCATTCTGGGATTCTGAGTTTGTATCTTTCATCCCTCCTCCATCCCACGCTGGGATTTTCCACCAGCCAGTCATTCCCAGTGCCGGCTGTGGTTTCACAGCAATAATGCACAGCAATAACGCACAGCAGTAATGCACAGCAATAATGCACAGCAATAATGCACAGCAATAAACCAGAGCTGGCACAGGGGCAGGAAGCTCCCTTCGCTCTCTGGCTGCATCGCCAGTCAGGAGTTTCTCATCATGAACAATCCTGAGCTGTACCAACGTCTGTAGAGAGTGACAGGGATAGAAAAGAACAACCATAGTGCAAAAAGTCCTGAAATGAGAGCTGCGAGCTTTTAAGCAATGTTGTGCTGTGTTCTAGTGGGGTTTTTAAATATTGTGTTCAAGTGGTTCTGTCTCCCTGACACTGAGATGAAAATTGTGTTATGTGACTTTACCAAGAATCTGCCTGCCTGGCTTCTGACACCATTGCTTGGCCTTCAGCTTTTATCTCATTAGTACTATTATTATTACTTTTAGACATAAAAGAGGTGCTTTTGAATATCTTGAATATATTAATTTGGTTTATTATGTGATTTGGGGGTGTTCTTGTTTCACACGAAGCTAAAAATTGACTGCAGAGAATTCTGTATGAGGTGGGGTTTTTGGTGTTACTTATGGATTTCATATTTTCTCTTAGGTATCAGATAGGGAAAGAAAAAAAATCCCATTTTCTTTTTCTGGAAACCAAATTTCTTTGAAGGTTCTTACCAGAGGAACATGGATGAATACCTTTGTTTATAACTAGATTAATTGTCAAAGGAAAAGGCTGCCTTGATAAATGTGGCTGTTCTTTACATTTTTTTCTGTGTAGCATGCAGCTATTATCTGATTAGTGACTATTATTTATCAGTTGATAAACATGAACAATGAATTGCAAATTATAAGCTCAAGCATTAAGTTGTATATCATCAGCATATTGCTGGGACTGTCTTCTTTTTGCACTTCAGAAAACCAGATCCAAAAGATGCTGTGTGGGGACTTTTATTTTTATTAATTGAGTTTCTAGGACTTGCTGCACTTTGAGAATACTGGGCTGAACCAGACAGGATTTACAGTGTTTTGTGGGTTTTTTTGGGAGTGACTTGGTATAAATCAGGTCTTCATTTGCCTGCTTTAGGAAATTATTTGGGTCTCAAATTACTGACAGTAGGCAATGCTCCTGTGACCCTCTCCCATGCCTTGTACTGTCTCTCAAATAGTGAACAAACCCAAGGGGTCTCAATGTGGTCTTTGTTGAGTTGGTATTGCCTCATCCTGGTGATAGAAATGGGGAGTAATGCTATTTTTGTAAAAATTGCAGCATACTTGCAGGATTTCAGTCACAAATTACTGAGACTGAATGCTGTTCAGGCATAATTTTTTAACTGCAAATATATGTATTGGTTGCAAGATTGAATCCATAACAATTAATTAGCTGAGTTAAAATTTAGTACAACGTTTATGTGCCTATATTTTTTCAGAAAAATGCATATTCCATTTACAAGCCCCTTTGGTAAAGTCAATATTGACTTTGCTTCTGAATTTCTGTTGCCTTTTCTGTATAGGTTGTAGAGCTAAACCCTCTAATGAGAGTTGTCAGGCATTTTGGATCTAATTGCCTTATCTTAAGCTTCTTTTCACTCTTAATTCTGCCTTTATTGTTTCTTTGATGCTGGAGACATATTCCTATTCTTTTGGGCAGAATAGAGTGTTGCATTCTTAACCTTTTATTTCTGTTTAATAGCTAATGATTTAATAGCCAATTAATGAGACAACTCTTTGATCACTGCTCTAACATCATTATTTTCAGTAAAGACAGTGAATTGAAGCTAGATTAAATAAAAACAGGCTTCCACCCAGGCTCTAATGTATTTATACAAAATATGTTTCTCTGGGCAGCGACCTGATGCTGCTCAGAGATGGGCAAAGAGATAAGAGGTGAACAAGGGATTTATTTGTGTGCCTGGGAATCTTCCCTGTTCTCAGCCATTTAACAGTTAAACAGCTTCCCAAGGAGAGAACATTTCAGCTCCTTTTCCCAAAGCCTACCTAATTAGTGGTAAATATAATAAAACACACCCAGGGGGGTTTGACCTTGCATTTTCAGCATGTGATCCTCAAAGGAATCTGACAGCTGAATTTGCTTTAGTTCATCCCAATCCCTGCCCCCTAGATTTGGACATAAGTCCTAATAGTCACCAAGCCTTCCACTGGAACTGGCTGCCCTCTAAAATATTTGGATGGAAAAGTTCCTGTAAGTCAATGGAAGTCTTTTGCTTATTCCATTATTTAAAAGGAACGTTTAATGCTGTTGGCATTTGAGGGGAAAGATTGGCTTTATGATTAAGGCACTGAAATGCTTCTCAGCATTAATTTCCATATCTCTTGCTGATTTCCTGTGTGACTGTGGGTAAATCACTCATTCCCCTTGGAATCTCGCTTCCTTATCTGCTAACAAGGAGAGAAATTCACCCTTCTCCCCTCCCCCACCTGCATTTTATGGTTTCTACAGCTTCTACTGACTCTGAATGACCAAAATCCTCATCTTCACCTCATTGACCTCAGTGGTCTCCTGCCATGGACTCCTCTCTTCCAGGACCTCTGTCCCCGTGTCCTGCTTTTCCTGCAAGCCCTAAATAAATAATCAGGTTGTGAAGCTGAAAGGAGAGAAATGGTGGAAGCGTGGCAGAGGTTGATTGCAGAGGGTTTATTGCAGAAGGAGATGGAGCCTGAGGGGCTTTGGCATGGCCAGCCTTCAGTGAGGAGCTGCAGGTAAGGTTCATGCCCTCCTCTGGAAAAGTGCCTTTAAAACCTGAGCTGCAGTAATTCCACATGAAGGGAAATTCTGACGACCCCGGGGTCTCACGGTACTTGTAAACATCGCCATCAGCATCAAATGAAGAAATTCTGATGAGGACAGCTTCTTAGTCCAAATGTTTATCTCAGTAGTGCTCAACTGAAAGAGAGACAGCTGCCCAATTAATTCATCCTTCCATTAGTCATAACTCCGTGTCCTTTGCAAGTTACACAGAAAGTGACTGATTGTTCCAATTAATCTCTGCAGTCACTCAATACCCTACACCATGGACTAATTTAGCCTGATTTATTTTTTTTTCCTAGGAGAAAAGGCCCTCAGTAGAAGAGCAGGGAGTCAGGAGCCTCCCCCTGCCCATTTGTGCCCACACATGAATCAGCAGGAGCAGGCTCCCCGTGCCCAGCACAGGCACACTGAGAACAATGGTGTTCAACAGCACCCTGTGAACTCCATCTGTGCCAGAATGTGCCTTCCTTGTTATCTTGCTAGAAGAAAGCTCTTCAATGAATTATTTTTCACCTTTTCATAATTTCCTGTCTAATTATAATGAAAGTAAAATTCAAACTGTTCCTGCCCTCTACTTTTGGAACACAAACCTTATCTTGAACTCTCCATAATTAATGGTAAAACAATAGAAGGCCTAATTTTCCTGGCAGCAGCCAGCCAGGCTTTATCTAATGTGCAGAAAAACCCAGTGTAACAAAGGCAGAGAGGTAATAGCTGAAATAGATTAAATCTGAAGAGAGTTCTTCCCTCTTCCAGACAAAGCAGATGAGTGACTAGGACCTCATCCAACAGCCCTGGGCACAGGGATCTCCAACCCCAGCACAAAAACTGCTACAAGGATCCATGGGCAAAAAACAAACAGGGAAATGGAGGGACACTGAGCGTTCCAATGTGGATGACACTGAATTTTTGAGAACAATCCCTCGCTGCAGACTCACAGCACATTCTTGGGACAATTTACAGAAAGAAGAGCCTGCCTGGAGTTCTTAAATACAGCTATTTATGAAGCAGCTCTGAAAACAAAGCCAGAGCTTGTAATTTGCAAGTTCTGCAGCTGCTTTGCCATTAAAGTATGTGATCAAGAATGTGATGGACTTGTACATAAAGCAGAGCTAATCTTGTTCCTCCATCTATCATATTTTTGAGTACCTAACAGCTTTATTTTGTGGTCACTCGTGCAGAAATTACCTTCCTCCAGGAGGCCAAACTCTTCCTGGAAGCAGCAAAAATCCTCTCTGCTTGTTTGTATGATGGATTTACTTTGGTGCCACTTGGCTCGTTGCACTATGAATTTTGAACTAGATCTTATTTTCTAAGTGATTTTTTCTTCAGTGGAATGGTTCAGGATTGGCAGCCCTGCAGGTGTGACTGCCCCAGAGCAGGGGCCAGGCTGGGGCTGTGTGCTGAAAAAGCCTTTGAAGTGGGAGTGTTTAATTTGGTGAGTCCTTCTCCCTGCCCACCCTGTCCCTTCAATGTCACCTGGTTGGTGCCAGTGCCATCAGCTCCCTGCCCTCAGCTGTGACCAGCCCCGTGCCCAGCTGTCCCCAGGAGCTGGCAGGGATGGAAATAATGACACCCCTGCTGCCTGGCAGGGCCAGGAGCTTCATGGCAGGAACATTCCTCAGCTGGGCAGGAGGATGGCTGGGAGCTGGGGAGAGGTTTTGGGGCTGAGGAGTTCTGGTTTAGCTGCTGTCTCTGTCTCAGCAGTGCCATGGTGATGACACTCCTGTCCCAGGAGGATTTACTGGCCAGAAGGAGTTGTCTTGTTAAACATCTTGCCTTTTATATCTGTAGGCAGATATGCCTAAGTTAGGGCAGTAATGAATTATCATCGAGCTGTTTGCAATTCATCAAACTTATAAATTAGAGCTTCTTGCAATTTCTGGTTATTTTGGACAAAAAGTCCATTCTCTTTGTCCCTGTACAGAGTTCATCTTTATGAGTCATTAGGGGTGGGCAGGAGAGCACATCAGATCTCTCTACAATATGTCTGCTGTTGAATTAAGGATTTTGCTCTTTGTTGAAATATCAGAGGTTCTGACATCCAGGTCACCAGATTCTGCTAATTAGTTTTCTAGCTTGACAAAGTATGATCAGAACAGAGGACCACAGCCACTTACTGCATATTAAAGATTTAGCTTAAAGCACTCTGGCTACAACAGGTGGAAATCTGTATTGTTTCAGGACTGTGCCAAGCTAAAACTTTGTGTTTGGAGTTCTATTTGCACACAAACCAGCTCCATGTAGAGCAATAAGGATGCCAGCGAGGCAGTCGCACAAAATCACATATTGAGGCATTAATATTCTGTATACAGCACACGTTGTACACAGTTTATAGCAAAATATATGTGTGTGCCTTCCTGAAGCTATATTTGAACACACACAGCCTTCAAAGCCAGCTTGAGAAAACAGTGTTTTGTCTGGGAGAAGGATTCGTTGAGAGCAGACCACACCGACATGTGCAATTACACAGATTTCGGCAGAGATGCTTATGGTGTCTTCCAAGGCACCAGCTGCTACTTCAGAGGAAGAAAACAATTCTATGGCTTAGCATTTGGCTGCTCTGAGAGCAGAAACGCAAAGGGCACGGATCCCAGTCCTGGGAAACAATCATTACCCAAACCATGGCATCGCTCAGGGTAAACTCTGAATATTTTATAGTAAGAAACGCACGAGTAAATAAACAACTCAGTCCACGCTCAACAAAGGCAGCAACAAGGAGCTGTTGTTGGGAGAAAATGACAAACTTTTACTGGCTTTTTTTTCGGATTCTGTACTTTGTAAACTTTATCCTAGCTGGCCATTTAAATATTCTAATTGCAGCTCTGTGAACCTCATGATTCCGAGGCTTTTACACCTCTTGAACTGTCATTCTGGCTGGGCAAATTAATTCAGATTCCCATTGTCATCAAAAGCCCGGGGCCAAGCTGTGCTCTCAGCGAAGTCATGCCAGCGTGTGACAGGCAGGGGAGTGACAGAGGGCACAATTTGCTGGTGTGAGAGCTAAAGCAGCCATTAGCTGTCAGCTCTGGATGGAGCAAAGCCTTTCCCTGCTGCCCTCCCTGATGTGGGGCTGGGCAGCACAGGGGGCAGAGCATCCCCTCCTGAGCCAGAGCAGGGCTTGGGGCAGCACCCACCGGTGTGAAACTGCATCCACCCCCAGGTGCCTTCACTTCCAGAGAACCTGGGGCTGAGGTGTTGCAACACAAACAGACAGGACTCAGTTTCTTCATGCAGAAGAGCCAATTCTTTATGCACAAAGCTCACGTTTATAGGAAATATCAGAAGGCACCGTGTTAAATCTAATTGGCTAACAATCCACTGAAACTCACTTTACTTGGGCCCGTGTGTATATCCATCAAATCTATTTTTGGTTAGTTTACATATTTTCTTTACGGATTCTCATGGGACAGATCTTTTGTTATTACAGGTGCAACCTATTTTTCTCTACAAGCATAGATTGTTATGCAAACTGATTGTCATTCCTCTGATTTTTTCACATGGGAACTTACAGGCTGCCTGTTAGCTTAGCCAGAGCAGCAAGCCCTGAACCCTGTTTTATAAAGCCTTTCTTTTATGCTATCTCTACCTGTCTGCAGCACTGAGGCAGCTCAGCGGTGATTTGCACTGGCAGCAGCCAAAGCCCTGCATCCCCCTGCTCTGTGGGTCACAGCTGGGTTTGGAAGGCAGCTTGGGTGTTTATTTTTGTGGTTTAGCTCACCCACACCTGTGTTTTACTGATGTGTTCTGAGATGCTCTCCCTCGAGATCGGAACTGGAGTTGGAGATGGAGATGAGGAGGCTGACACGGCACCATCAGTTTGAAGTACAGTTAATTTATTTGACAGAAGAAGCAGCTACTGTTGACAGTAACCAGCTCCCTTCCTCCTCTGTGGGCAAAGGCAGCTTTCTCTCGCTAGGTTTTTAGTTATTTATGGTTTTGCATTCTCATTATATGGAAAACTGGAATTCAGAGTGAAAGCTGGTTTGGTGTTCTTCAGAGGATCAGGAACAGGAGGAGAATTAACACCCAGGTTGGATTGGGATTCTGAGGGAATAGGGAAAACCCCATTAAAGAATCACACTTAACGCTGGGTTATTGAGTCAGACAACTCATTAAATGAGGATGAAAGAACAAAGTGAAGTTATAAATGGATTTCTTTTTCCATTTGCCTGAAGTATGGCAGAGTTGGACTGGGGTGGGGTTGTTCTCTTTTTCCAATTAATTACACACTCTGGGGAGAGGGTTCCTCAGCTTCAGTTTGAGCAGTGGCTTCAATGGTTAACTAAGTGTCAGGATTTTGCATTTTGTTTTGTGCTGTCAATTATTAAGGTCTGATTTATACTCATGGCACTGCACCAACACATTTACTCCCACATCTAAGACTTCTTGAGTTGCTAGAGTTGTTTTTGTGAGTCGAGCCAGGCTATTGGAGAGTGGTCCAGGTAAATATTTTAAAATATCAGAAGTGTTAAGTGGCAATTAAACTTTAAAGTTTGCATCTGCTCAAGAAGAAGTTGAGGGGCAGATTTGGAACTCTGTGATGCTTGGCTGGGGAATTAAGCAGCTTTCCACCGAATTCACAGTGAAAATGAATCACTTTTTGTTAATATTAAGTTGTTGAGTTTTACTCCTTTGATGAATTTCTCCTGAGGAAAAGCACTGGAAGTGCTCCATGGTTCTGGAACAAATAGGCATTGTGTTCAGTGAGAGCAGTCACTCCCAGCCCTGGCTTGGCAGGGCCATCCCCTGCAGCCTCAGTCACCTTGGTGTTCAGACAGGGATCAGCACTTTGGTTTTACACCTGCTGCAGCTCCGTTCACAGTGGAATGGCAAAAACTTGGTTTCATTTAAAAATATGGAAGTTTAGAGTCAAACCCAAACATATGGTACAAAACCAGAGTCTGGCAGTAAAGAGACAGACAAAAAGAGCTGGTGCCTCCAAGGCCATAGGAATGGATCTGGAGCCTGCTGGGCTGCAGGATGAAATCCCAAAATCCCCTGTGAGCCAGAGGGGCAATGAGCAGAGAGACCTGAACTGCTGGAGGAGTCAGCAAGGGGCACTGAGAGGAACATTTCCCTTCCTGGCACAGCTCTGGGTGTTTGTGTGATGGATTGTTCAGAGTGCCTGCAGCGTGCACAGCCCTGAGCGCCAGTGCAGCGCACACAGAGCCCACCCTGCAGCTGTCCTGCAGCTCTGTCCTGCAGCTCTCCTGCAGCTCTGTCCTGCTGCTCTGTCCTGCAGCTCTGTCCTGCAGCTCTGTCCTGCAGCTCTCCTGCAGCTCTCCTGCAGCTCTGTCCTGCAGCTCTGCCCTGCAGCTCTGTCCTGCAGCTCTGCCCTGCAGCTCTGCCCTGCAGCTGTCCTGCAGCTCTGCCCTGCAGCTCTGTCCTGCTGCTCTCCTGCAGCTCTGCCCTGCAGCTCTGTCCTGCAGCTCTGTCCTGCAGCTCTGTCCTGCAGCTCTCCTGCAGCTCTGTACTGCTGCTGTCCTGCAGCTCTGTCCTGCAGCTCTCCCTGCAGCTGCCCTGCAGCTCTGTCCTACTGCTCTGTCCTGCAGCTCTGCCCTGCAGCTCTGTCCTGCTGCTCTGTCCTGCTGCTCTGTCCTGCAGCTCTGTCCTGCAGCTCTCCTGCAGCTCTGCCCTGCAGCTCTGCCCTGCAGCTCTGTCCTGCAGCTCTCCCTGGAGCTCTCCTGCAGCTCTGCCCTGCAGCTCTGTCCTGCAACTCTCCCTGCAGCTGCCCTGCAGCTCTGTCCTGCAGCTCTGTCCTGCAGCTCTGTCCTGCAGTTCTGTCCTGCAGCTCTGCCCTGCAGCTGTGCCCTGCAGATGTGCCCTGCAGATGTGCCCTGCAGCTCTGCCCTGCAGCTCTGTCCTGCAGCTCTCCTGCAGCTCTGCCCTGCAGCTCTGTCCTGCAGCTCTCCTGCAGCTCTCCCTGCAGCTCTGTCCTGCAGCTCTCCTGCAGCTCTCCCTGCAGCTCTGTCCTGCAGCTCTCCTGCAGCTCTGCCCTGCAGCTCTCCTGCAGCTCTGCCCTGCAGCTCTCCTGCAGCTCTGCCCTGCAGCTCTGCCCTGCAGCTCTCCTGCAGCTCTGCCCTGCGGCTCTGCCCTGCAGCTGCACAGGAGCCCCACAGGACAACAGCTGCAACACAGACCCCAGGGAGCTCCTCCTGTGCTGAGCTCCTTGTGCTAACACCCAGCACAGCTCAGCAGGGAACAGGGAATGGGGATGGATGGGATTGCAGGATTGCAGGACTGCCAGCAAGGGCACTCCTTGTGTGAGAGGCATGGTCAGAAAAGAGAAGTTCCTAGCAGGA
Source organism: Fringilla coelebs (assembly GCF_963513975.1). NCBI lineage: Eukaryota > Metazoa > Chordata > Aves > Passeriformes > Fringillidae > Fringilla > Fringilla coelebs. The sequence continues at coordinate 14,312,870 of NC_140043.1, forward strand.
AATGCTAGCTCCTATTTATATTGTTTATTTATTTGCTCTTTTCCAATCGCTGCTTCTGAGATTACTGTTAGGATTTAATTTGCAATCCCCCTCTGGTGGCTCTCAGGTTTCCTTCTGGAAACATAAGAGGAAATCCTCAAGACACACAGCTCTTCCTTAGATCTCTTACAATCAGCATTATGCACTGCAGAGCCAAATTAATGTATGCCCTTCCTTATTGTTTCCCTTCTTAATTCATTTCTTTCCATAAAGCTCAGCAAGCACCAATTTTCCAAGTGAGTTTTTAATCGCCTGAGCTCAGCATGATTACTGTCTCACAATCTAGTTGCCATTTGATGCAATCAGTATTTCAGAATACAATAATCTTTTTTTTTTTTTCCCAAACTGAATATTTTTACATGGCCAGCTGATAGCACTTGGCTTCAAAGAAACACGAAGTACTTGCAGTGTTGTGTGAGAGAATAGAATCTGAGATTGCCAGATCCTCCCCAGCCAAGTGCATGGAGGTGATGTGAGACACTTTTGTAAGATGGGGCACAAATAAATTTATTATTCCAATGCAAAGAGCACAGGCTGGGGAGGCAGAGAGGGAAGGAAGGGGAAGATGGGAACATGGCATGCTGAAGTGTTTCTTACTGCTGGGATGTTTGCTCTGAAAGGGCCTTTCAAGAGTACATGTTGCCAGGGGAGATTTTCTCTCCACATCTTTTATTGCCACCCCACAAATAAAAGATTTCAAAACACCCATACTGGAAATCTGCAGACTTAAATAGTTGCTGCCACACAGAAACTGGAGAGTTCCAGATTTCCCCAACCTGCAGTGAGTCTAGCATGAGAGATTATGAGAGCGAGATGAGAATATCGTTCCTTGGAGTAAATGCTTCATTGCTGTGTTTTTAAGCACATTTTGTGTCCTATAAATGCCAAGCAACTGTTTTCAAAATTGCTATGGGAAGATCAGGATCTGAGGACAAAAATCAGAGGCAAAGAGACCCTGAAGGAAAGAAAGGGTAGAAGGGGAAGAGCAGCTGCAGATCCTGTGTCCTTAGGGCAGGGCTGTGTCTCCTGCTCACAGCCCATCCTGCAGCACCCCAGGGTCACCCTGCTCCTGCAGAGCACTGGGGGTGACCCAGGCAGAAACCCCCAGGGGTGAGCTGGACCCTGAGTGCCTTTCCAGGGGCAGGATCCATGGGCAGGGCTGCCCTGGAGAGCTCAGACCTGAGGGGCTGTCCCTGAACAAAGGGAAAGCCCACGGGCTGTGAATGCTGCCCAGCCCTGGAATTGTTGTGTGGATGCTGCCCAGCCCTGGAATTGTTGTGTGGATGCTGCCCAGCCCTGGAATTGTTGTGTGGATGCTGCCCAGCCCTGGAATTGTTGTGTGGATGCTGCCCAGCCCTGGAACTGTTGTGTGGATGCTGCCCTGCCCTGCTGGGGACAGCACAGCCCTGGAACTGTTGAAGCCCCAGCTCGTTTGCTGTTTGCAGGGCTGTTGGTGGGTTTGAAATCTCACAGACAGCCATTTGCTAGGACCTTCTGTTCCTCACAAACGTGACAGTGGGGCTTGTTTCATTGCCTTATGCTATTATTGATATTTTCATCTTGTGTAACCAGTTCTGCTGAGGAAAAATCTATTATTGCCAACTTTGATCCCCTTAATTCTTGTGAGAAGATGCCCCCGAGCTTTGGCCCATTTGAGGAGTGCACAGATGGTTCTGTAAGGAGTGTGGCTCCTCAGAGAAGGCTGCTGACCTTGTGTGAGTCAGGGATCCTGTTCCAAAGACTGAAGAGATCCTGAAGGGGGCTGCTGCTGCCTGTCTTTCAAACAATTCTTTTTCTGTCTGTCACTGGCAGTTCAGGAGGAGCAGCAGCAAGCTCAGGGAAAAGCCCTTGTACCTGAAAATGAAGGTGATTCTAAATAAAGAAGGCTGAGGTGAGACTGACAGGCAAGAAGAGAAATAAGGAAAAGAAACAGCAGGTATCCTGAGAAGGAGGGATTTTACTGGAGCACCTCATCCCTTCCCAGAATGTTGGGGCAGTCTGTCCTAAGCCCTGGGCTGTAGCTGCAGGCACTGTGCCTGTGCTGCTCTCCAAGGAGCAGGAGATGCCCATGGGTACAATCTGTCACAGCTGGGGTGGCTTTTCCCCTCACAAGAAATGGATCCTTTGCACCAAATCCTTTCCAAGGCTCTTGGAAGCTCCTTCCAGGTGCTGCCAGGTGTGTGTCGCTATAGGACACAAAATAAAACAGCAAGGACAAAACTCTCTAAGGGAAAACGGGGGCAGTTTAATTTGTGGCTGCAACATTTATGGGTTTCCAAAAGTGGCAGTGGGTTGGAGGGTGACAGGGCCACCTCTCCAATGACACTGGGCAAACCAACAGCCCATCAATTTTTTCTTCTTCCATAAAAGAATGCAAAACAATGAGTTATTTACAGAAAGCGTTCATTACAAGAATGTGAACATCAAAAAGCGTAGAAAAACTTAAAAATCCAGAGCAAGCAGGTGTGTGAGGTGCACCCTGAGATTGAAATGCTGAATCCAGACGTGCAGGTGCCCTGCACTGAGCAGGAGCTCTCTGAGGACTGGTGACCTTCAGCAGCTGCATTGCTGGGCAGAGTGAAAGCAGCAAAGGGGTGAGAAACAAACTTCTCACTGCCACAAAGAAGGGTCCTCTCTCAAGGGAAATCAATAGGGCTGCATCCCTGGCCTTTAACAGAGTTATTTCTGAGAGCTTTGGTCACCACAAACTGACTTCAGAGCCCCTGCTGCAGGGGGGTTGTGCCATAAAGATGAGACTCCTGGCATCAGAGAGGATTTCCTCAAAACTCAGGGGCCCTCCTTGAAATCCTGGCAAGAATTTGAAATTATCTCAGAATAAGCCAAATGGACAGAAAAAAATGTATGGGTTTTGGCAGCAAGCATGGTTAAAATCCAAACAGAACTTCACCAAACCCTCCTTTGCCACAGAAGGGGCAGATAAGGCAAGAAACTATTTGAAGATTTGGGATGAAATAGGAAATGAAGCTGCAGAGGAGGAGATGACAGCTGTCCTACCACAGCCTCCAAAGTGCACCTGCAGCACAAACACTGGGAAAAAATCCATGTGATGTCAGCTGAGAAGCCACTATTAAGAAAAACTTAAAAGAAGACAGGGAGCATGAGCCTCTTACAGAAAATAAAGGCAAAATCCAGTCAGCCTTCAGGGCTGATTGCACAGAGAATAAAAGCACAGTGCAGCACCTGCAGCAGGGATGCCTGGGATGCAAATGTTGCACAGGACTTGTGCTCTGCTTGGGCAGAAACGTGGCAGCCACAGCACTGGTTTGCAGTTTGGTACGTGTGGATGGGGAGGAAGCGTCTCCAGGAGCAGCAGCACAAAGAACAATTGTGCATGAATGAAGAAATTCAATCTGTCCTTCGCATTAACTTGTTCTTTTGTAGCTCTAGCAAGTAGGAGATGAAAGTAAGAGAGGACGCTTTCTTATCCATTTTTCTAGGGATTTTTAACAAAGCACTGTTTTTAATGACATCATTTCCTTCCCAGACACAGTCTGGAAGCATTTTCTGTTCGTGTGGTACCTGTAAATTTTCTGGTTAGGAAAGAGAAATCATCATTTCTAGTAAAAGAGTCAGATTTATAGGTTTTCTGTGATTCTGGGGGTGTACTTTTATGTCTCACATAGCTTTTACATAAACTTCTCTTGTGATGAAATGAAGAGAAGGTAGAAACCTTTTCCCACTCTTCCCATGTTTTTCTCCTCTTTCACTGTGGCATATTTTTTCTGTATCTACACAGCCCTAAGGGAAGATGTTTAAAAACAAAAGAAAAGAGGAAAAATCCTAAAGTAGAAGAGCAAACTTATGGCAGCACTCTGCAGTTTGTCACTTACCTTTCATGCATGAGTTGGAACAGTTGTTTGTGCCCAGATTCCAGGGGGAAACTGAAGAACTTTACAGATCTGCCTTGGCATTTAGACAGGGTTCATGCCAGTCCATGGCAGAAAGACTGACAGACAGGAAGGCCAACTCATTTGTAAATGGATTTTAACAGGGTGTTGTTGGATGAGGGAGAAGCCCAGTCCACATGTGTCATGCAGGCTTTGGATCAAAAATGCTCCAGTGAAGAGCACAGTGGAGAACTCAGGTAGCTCTACCCTGGTTTTTCTGATAATTCAATCTCTGCCTGTAAGTGAAAGTCAATACTGAAGTATTGATTTCAATAAGTTGTGGTTTCTGAAGAGCTGTGAAAAAAGGCAAATTTTGTGTCATCCGGAATGTGGCATTTTGACATTTGTTCTCACTGTGATTAGGTTTTTTAAAAGTTCTCCTCAAAAGAGGAAAATTCTGTGGTTTGGTTGGTTTTCTGCAGAATCTTTTTGCTGTGATTTTGGGAGTTTTGGACCTGCCACCCCTGGGTCACACATGTCCCTTGGAGCCACCCATGATGTGTCCCCCTTGGCAAGGCCACCTCCCCAGCACTCTGCAGGACACCCCAGGGTGGCACAGCAGCTCCAGCCTGTCCCTGCAGGAGGAAATGGAGATGAGAGGGGGCTTGGAGATGGCCTTGGGGTGGGGACACAGCCCCAGTGCCAGAACATTCCGTGCAGCTCACTCCCTGCCAGCCCTGCAGCACCAAACTCCCCTCTCGCTGTGCACCAGGCATCCGTAATTACCTCTGGAGAATTACGTTTGTAATTATAAATACAGGTAATTATAAATGATTGTTTGTAATTATTAAGATATTCTGCTCTGCAGAGGTCGGGATGTGCTCCTTTCACCTGGCTGGAGTTTGGATTTCCTGGCACAGGGAAAGTGGAGGGGCAGAAGGGCAGAGCAGGGGTGGCCCTGAGCTCTCTCCCTGAACAGCCCCTGCAGGGTTGATTCTGTTCCATTCTCTGCTCCCTCCTGCACAGAGGGACAATTCCCTCCTCTCCTGCTCCAGGAGCAGAACACAAAGGCAGCTGCTGGTGTCAGAGCAGATTTTCCATGGTTTTGACACACAGGGACTTTTCCTTTCCAGTCTCTGATGCAGAGGAGCTCCCTGTGCTTTCCTGAGGAATATTCCCTGTGAGTGCTGTCCCTGGAGCACAGCTCAGGGCAGGCACTGAGGACATGGCCTGGCACAGTCCAGAGGGACATTCCAGAGCCCTTTCCTGTCCAGGGAGCCTCTCCTAATGCTGGCCCTCTGTGCCATCCTGGATTCGATGACAAGGCACTCCAGTACAGTCCAGTCTCAGAAGACCAGAGGAGAAAAGTAAAGACTCTTGACCTTCTCTCCAAATAATTCTAGTGAAGCACTTGGCTGAATGAATGCAGTTTAAGGACTGTTTTCTTGCCTGTGTTGTCTGTCCCAAAGTCTTTTTTTTTTACTAATTAATGCATTATTTGTGCCTCAGAGACTAAAAACGAACTGGGAAGACTTATGAATGTCGATGCAGCACTGTCTAAGCATAGGACCAGAGTTATCTTTACAAAACAAAAGTGTGCTGTTGTGTATCTCAGAGCTTTCTGGGGATTTCTCCTGGTTTTCTGTTGATCCTTTGGGATAATGATGGTGTAGCCTTGTGTTACTGGGAGAAGATTAAAGGCTAGATTAGTCTGGCAAATATTCATGACTTAAGACATTCCTCTTAATGCTGTTAAGCTCCCAAGCTTTCCAGCCTGTCTGTCTGCTCCTGGGGGCTTTGCAGGGCTGCTGCTGCCACACTGCCCTGGGGAAGGGATGCTCTGTCCCGTGGCAGGAGGAGCAATAGCAGAGTTCCAGCAATAAATCAGGGATTTATCCAAAGCCTTCAAAGGAGCTCCCTGGGCAGCGCCAGAGCCCGGCCAGGGCTGAGCCCGAGCTGGACCCAGGCTGGACAATGGTCAGGAGCTTTCACTCCTTTATCAGTTTGGGTCCATTTCCATGTTGGGTTCAGGGTCAATTCCAGCTCAGGGCTCTGCAGTCCCACCCTCCCAGGCTGCTCTCCTCCATCCCCTGTTGGCACTTTTGGGGCTGGAGCTGCAGCGCTGTCCCTGGGTCTGGGGCTGGGAATGGATTGAGAGGGACTGAGGAGAGGGAAAGGATTGAGAGAGACTGAGGAGAGGAAAGGATTGAGAGAGACTGAGGAGAGGGAAAGGATTGAGAGAGACTGAGGAGAGGGAAAGGATTGAGAGAGACTGAGGAGAGGGAAAGGATTGAGAGGGACTGAGGAGAGGGAAAGGATTGAGAGGGACTGAGGAGAGGGAAAGGATTGAGAGTGACTGAGGAGAGGGAAAGGATTGTTCTGTGTGCCTGAGCTGTGAGGAGAGCTGCTGGCACTGTGTGTGGAGTTCAGAAATACAAACACAGTACAAATCTGGAAATATGAAAGCTCAAGGTTCAGGGCTGCTGAGGGCTCCTGCAGGAGCAGCTCAGGGATGGATGGGTGCCTGCTGTGCTGCTCTGCTCCCCTGCAGCTGGGGAAGGCTGAGCTGTCCTGCACGAGGGCTCTGCTCGCCCGCTGCCCTGAGCCTTGTGCAGTCTGTGTTGTCACACCTATGGAATATTTGCATTCCCCAGGAATGCTGAGAGGCCAGCAGGCACAGAAGGGTGGTTGGCTTCAGCAGTTAGAGCTGATCTGCTGGGTTTTCTCAAGCACAGTCTTTAGAAACCTCCGTTTCCCCCGTCAAAATTTTTTTTGAAAACTTGAAGGATACGCAGTACATGAAATTGAATGAATATGCATGTAATTGTTTCTTTTTCTTTAATTTCATGGAGCCTTAGATCTTAAATTTCAGTCACAGGGATTAGAGCCGTGAATCATGAACATTTAGTTTACTTAGTGCTCAGAAAATTCCTTTTAAAGCCCATTATTTTGCAAAGAACGTTACATCTGATGCTGCCTGAGTATTTTCCCCTCTTACTTTTCTCACCCATCTGCAAATTATTCTATCAGTGTATAACCCCATTTGTGTGAGCAATTCAGTTGGGGGAAATTAGAGAGGGGGGAAAAACCCACCTTAACTTATAGCTCAAACATATGTGTTATTTTCACCTAATTAACAGCTTTTACAGAGCAGGTTCCATGTTTGCAATTAGATGGGTGCAAGAAGGAGCTGGTACCATCTGCTGGGGTTTCACCACAGAAACAGCTCTTGAGCCCTTCTGGGATAGCAGCTGATGAATATGAAAAATGTGGATGTTTACATAAACTAACGAGCGCTGGTAATGCCTGATCTGCACGAGCGGAAGGATCAAATATTGCAGCAAATCCACCTCAGATGGGAGCGTGTGCTTGGAACTGGGGAGAGCTCCTTGATCTCAGTGCTGAGAGTGGAGATGTCTGTCTGGAGATGAGCACCTGGCTGGAAGGATGCTGGCCCAGCAGAGGCACCACTGTATCCTGGTGACAAGGTGGATAAAGAAAGGAGATCCTGCTCTAAGCTCTGCTCCATGTGTTCTCATTATCAACAAAAGCAGTGATTGAATGGGAAGAAAAAAGTATTCCTGAAGCTTTCCCTAAACACAAACTGTGCTGAGACTGAAATCAGCTTGAACTTGCTCCATGTGCACCTGCTCTGCTGCATCCTGGCAGTGGAACTCCATCAAGGGATCATTGCAGTCGGTCCAAACAACTCCAAGTGTGACATACCAGAGAGCTGGAGCCTCCAGAACCACCCTGCCTACAGGTCTTTGTTCCAAGCTTGTGTCACAGTTGGCTGTCGCTGTGCTACAATAGACAGCGAAGTCCTCACAGCCCTGAAAACTCCTGGGCTGGGGCCAGTAAAGCAGCAGAAAGTCTCTCGTTTGTTTTAAAAAAGTTCAGATCAAATTTCAGAGGCAGGCTGTGTCCCCTCCCCTGCCATCCCGCTCCCTCTCACCCATCTCAGCAGAGTCCCTCTGGCTCAGAGCAGCACCAGCTCAGCCACCTCTACATTTGGCTCTCGGTGTTGAGCAGCATTTCTTTTCCTGCAGGACAGTGACATTCCTGGGGGACCAACCAGGTCCCAGGTACCATGAGCAAAGGCATTAACTTCTCTTCCAAAGGCACCAGCATCTTAACGTGGCCATGGAGCTCACCTGATGCAGGTGTTCTCTCTTTCTCAGTCTGCACATGGTGGTGAGAGAGCAGAAACGGGAACTTTTCATTCCAACACAATTCCTCAACTTGATTTTTTCTTAATTAAAATCTCAGCTGATGGCTAGAGGATCTCATCTCGTGAAGCAGAGAACATTTTGGCAGCCCCCATGTCCTGCTTTAGCTGCTCCCCATTTGCTCTCAGGATTCCCTCTCCATAATCAATGAGGAGGAAAGTGGAGCAGCTGCCCTTGCTGTGTGCTGTGGGTGCTCAGGGGCTGCTGCTGGGCTGGAATTCAGCAGCAGGCTGCACTGTGAGTGCACACCCACCTTCCCCTCTGGAGCTGTGCCCCTGCCAAACTTCTCCTCTCCAGCAGGAACGCCCCTGCACCGTGCTGGGGAGGGAAGGAGAGCAGCTGCTCTGCACCTGGGACTGCAATCCTGGCACATCTCAAGTGTTGTTTAATAATTTTGCACAGATCAACAGTTTTTGAATAGCGCACACTCCGTTCCGTTCAGCAGGTTTTTAAACCCTCATCGTGCATTCATGGATCAGTGCACCTTCTCTGAGCCTCAGCAATTGTCTGCATTGTTAAACCCAAATGTTAATGTCTGTCCTTCCCTCGAGTTCAGTGCATTTCAATGGGGGTTAAATGCTAAAACCACTCGTAAAACTTCAAACACCCATTCACATCATCGAAGGCTATACCTGGGCTCATCTCCCTCCTCCCTCAATTTCCTGCTCCTCTTCCTCAGCAGTGCTAAACACTGATCCTCAGAGAAGATGAGCAGAGGCTCCTTCACGAGGTGTCAGCAGCTCTGCTCCTCCCTTGGTGTCCCTGCTGCTCCCCCTCCACAAACCCCTTGCTCAGTCCAGTGAGGTTTTCTGGCCTCTTGGGCGCACAGCACTCCAGTAAATTATCTGCTTTTCCAGGTCTGTGCTTTCCTGGATGAAGGATTTTCCTTTCATCCTTGCTCTGACCTCCTGGTTGTTCCAGTCAGGCCTGGGTGTAAATCCCAGGTTGCACTTTTACCCTGCCAGAAGGGATCTCAGGACAGCCCTGTGTCTGGCACACACAAGGATGGTGCTCCTGTCTGTGCTGCGATGCTCTTGCAGCTCTCTGCAGCCATGGGCATTATTTTGGGGGCTTTAATCTGTGTCTGTGGCAGGCTGTGTGCTCCTCCAACTTCAAGCAGTTGCCAGGCTGTGCCTCTGTCTCTCATTAGAGACACTCCAAATCCAGATATGAGTTTTGGATCTCCTGCTTTACTCCTTTAGAACAATAAACTGGGAAGAAAGACTCTTAAAAAATGATAATTTCAAGATAGGCTGGACTTCCCAGTGGATTTGGTTGTGTAGTTTTGGAAATGGCTGCTAACCAGTGAAACTCTGGTACTGCGTCATCCTCCACCATTCCTTTGGATTGACTTCAGCAGTTTTAAGATCAAGCCTTTGGGTAACTGAAAAAAGAGCAGATGTATCTGCAAATAACCCACCCAAACACAGCCCTGTTGCTGCTGGCTGATGATGTGGCCAGCCTGTCTTCACAGGACACCACAGAGCTGAGGGGGCTGGACAGACTTCCCTGCCTCCCTCCCAGTTCCCCCAAACAGCAAGGTCAGGGACACCTCTTGTTTCAGTGGGAGGTGTGGGGTTTGATTCTTGGTGCACGTTGCAATTAAAGGCTGCTTAGGATGAAGAGCATTGGAACTGCTTCAGGCTCACCTTGACATGTCTCATTTTTTACCTTTTCTGAGTGAAAGCTGGTGGTGGGAGGGGGAAACCCTTCTAATCCTGTGGGTAAGTGCAGCTGTTGGGCTGCTGTGGGTCAGGCAGTTTGTGTCCTGTTCCTGTGTAACATTATTGTTCAATGATAAGAGGAAAAACAAACAGATATCGAGCACATGGGATGGGGAATACTCGACTTAAACTCTGGCTATCGTTTCTAAGTAGGAAAGAAAGCTCAGAATATATCTCAGGGGATTCCTAAAAACAACACTTGTATCTGAAACTACAGCAGCTATTTCAGAGAACAGTACTTGGAGACCTGATTTGCCAATAAAAACAAATTAACGGGAAAAGAATGTTTCAAAAATGACACTTCCAAGACTACTCTGCACATGTGGAAGATTAAAAGGAAATAAAACCTCTTGTTTTATTAGTTTAAATTCCAGCATCATGTCATTTGCCATCCTTTATTCTGTATATTCTTAATCTACCATTTGCCTCAAATTGCTTGCAGGCAATATCTGCAGACCCCAGTGCACAAGATGAGCTGGGGCAGGGGGAGGCAGAACTATTGTGAGAATTATCTGCATGGAAAAATCCCTGCTTGTGGAAGAGAAAGAGATCCTTGTGAGGCCTCTTACAGGGCTCAGACCCAGGATGGGCAGAGCTGGAATTCAAACATGGTCAATTTGTTTTAATTTTAAAAGGGTAACAAAATCTAATGAAAAGTTTTGATTTTATCACTCAACACACGAATGTGGGTGAGTCCTGTGCACTTGGATAATTGTCATGTCATGACATAACACACAGCTGCAGCCAAAACAAGAAGCCTGACATTTATTAGACTGACTGCTGTCAGGCATAATTCTGAATTTAAATAAACCTAGCATTTCTTATCTAAGAAGGGTTTGGGAATATTCTTTCTTTTGTTTCAAGACACGAGGCACATCTTTCTGCCCCTTGCTATTTAGGGCAGACAGGCAGGCAAGGAATGAGAAATTAATGAGAAAAATCAGGGTTACGACTCTGCAGTCTGCACGCCCATCCATTGAACTCAGGTATTTTTAAAGACAAGTAGATCTTGACTCCAAGCAAAAACCTCCTCTTGTAAATCCAGTGTTTCTGAAGCACTGGTGAAGGCTCTTTTGGCAGCAAGCACCTCTTCTCAAGGGTGAATTTGAACTTAAGATTTAAATTACCTGGGGACCTGACTGGATAACCAAATGGCTGAGTTTTTCAGCTGCAAAGACTCTGTGTTAGACCAAATTCTGATACACACGGTGTCCGCCTCAGCTTTCTTTAAATGTGTTGTAAAATTAGCACCATCCCTTTGGGGTTTGTGTCAAAAACTCACTGGTGAAAAGTGCCAGAGGACAGCTTTGCGCTGTGCTTGGTCTCACACTTGCATCCTCTTAGGCAGTGTCACTTTGCACTGAATTAACTAGAATTCATTCCTTTGGGTGGGAGTTTCTCCTGTATAATTCATTATCCATGTCCATACACAGCTGTGTGTAAATAGCAGTGAGAAGTGCTTGCCTGAAGGTGCAGAAGGGCTGAGGAGCAGGCTGTGCCCCCTGAGGTGCTGCAGACAGGAGATGATGTCCCTGTGGCTGAAGCAGATCTTGCTCTCCCCTCCCACGCTGAGAGGAGGAGGAAAATGGTTGTGCCCAGCAGGGTTTCAGCACGACCAAAAAACTCCTGAATAATAAACAGCCACGAGGACTGTGGCTGCCTTGCCTCCTGTGAGGGCTCCTTGCAGGATGACCTGTGAGATGAGGGTGAGGAAGCAGCTTGGGAGCAGACCCTGCATGCAGAGATGAGCTACAAGCAGGCATCTGTTGTTTTCCTGTCAGTTCACGTTCCCTCTGTTTTACCTGCTCCCCCAAAGGGTGCAGAAACCTTTGTGACCTGAACATCAAATGGTTTCCCAATTACTCCCCCTGAACTGCTATCTTCCTCTGGTCTGGATTAGCCTAAAGTGAGGAGGCTGTCACAGACTGTACAGGGCAAATTGAGCTTTTTTACAATTACTTGTGGGGATTGGAGCCAACCACCTGCTTCAAAGCCCTGAGAGGTTAATTGCAGCTCTCTTTCTCTTGACCTGCATTTGGGAGCACACGGTGGCTGGCCTGCTCCCCTGCAAACTGTCTCAAACAGCACTTTCTGGGACTGCCAGGCAGCTGACAATGGATGGTGACAGACTGCTTTAAACAGCCCTGCTCCGTGTATTTTACATGAGAGGGTGGCATTCTAAGCTTGTGCTGATTCTTCTCACTGTGTAGTGTTTGCAGGAGAGATTTCAGAGCCTTTTCCCTCTTTGTTCCCTCAGAAGCAGCAGCTCAAAGGAATTCTGTGTGCGAGTCACCTGCTCGGGCAGCTCTGCCCCATCAGCAGCTCTGACGGGAACAGGCAGCACTGAGACCAGCTCCCCTCCCAGCAGCATCCCCACCACCTCTGACAGCCAGAGCGTGGCTGGAAGGTTTGGAGGGGACTGAAAAGGAGAGAAAGTGCAGGGGGCCATGGCTGCAGGGCCCTGGCCAGAGGGTGCAGTCCCCAAGGCTCAAGGGGGGCTCCGTTCCCTCTCAGAGGTGCTGCTGCCATGGAATCACAGCTCCAAGATGGAATCAGCTCTTTGTCCTGGCTCTAGTGGGTCCCAGGGGAAAAAGGAGTGCTGGACATTTTCTATCCACGCTCAAGGTGCTCAGATGAGCCAAGTCTACTTTCCAGCACCAGCTGTAGTGAGGTGAGTGAAAGAAACATGGCAGTAATGAAATATGTGTGAGTGAAGCAGAGGCTTCCTCATGTGAGCTGTAGTCTATCCTGCTTTGCCGTGGGATTCAGCTGGATTTTCCTTTGAATTATCTGGTATGCTTGTACTTAATAGGGTAAACTCAAATTCCAGATAGAGAACTGAAACAACAATGGCTCTCTTCAAGTTTTCTTATCCAGGCTGGGTTATTTTCTGGGAGGTAGACTTGAGTGAATCCTGAGCTCTGAACGCTGCACTGGGTGAACTATAGCATAGTTATATATCCTGCTTTGTACTTACCTTTTGGTCAGTATATAAATGACTGAATGTCTCTGTCTAAAATTAAAATCTGTGACATTTGTAAGCCTAGATGTGAAATCTCCCCCCGAGGTTCCCCTGATGGGGAGACCCCTAAAAAGTGCTGTGCCAGAATTGAGAGATTAACGGGACTTTTGGTTTTTTCGGTCTTCAGGCTGTTTATTTTTCTCTTATCAACTGTTCAGCACACTGTCTACATACCAAACTTAACCTACAAAGAGGAAGTCACCAAAAGAGTCACAAGACACACAGCTTCAAGGTCTTTTAAAACTATTTTGTCCAATTAACTCTTAGAATATTTCTACCTTTCCACCAATAACTAATTATTTTTTTGTCCAGCATCTGCATTATGGCTCTTTCTAACCAATCACTGTGTGCTACAAAAACTGCAGAAATTGGAGTAGATGAAGAACAAGAAGGGGATCTTTCAGATGCAGCGTGATGCTGAAGAAAAAATCTTTGAGATGGATGATCACAAGTGGCCAATCTCTCGGAATCATTGAGAGAGATGGAAGTCCAAGTTGAAGTGGTCCCATCTCCTCATTAATTTTCCTGAGGTCATGGAGCAGCCTCCATGAATCAGAGGTTTTCTTGTGGATCATGAACACTGGAGAGTTACAGGGACTATTTGTTGGCTTGATATGGCCTTTCTGCAAGTGCTCTCCAAATAATTTCTTGAGGGCACTTAGTTTCTTTTGTTCCTGGGGCCACTGGTCCACCCAGACTGGGTTGTCTGTCTTACAAGTCGCTTTCAGGGTGGTGAGTGCTGCAGTGACCCCTGTTAAAAATCCACTTCTGTTTTTGTGATAAAATGTCTCTTCTCCACACTGTGATGGCTTCTGCACAACGAAGGGATGAATGATTGCTGTCTTTCCTCCTTGCCCTGAAACAATAACTGAGTTCTTACTGTACAGGCACAACATATTTCCTCTGATACCCGAGAGGGAGTTCAAAGGCGCCTTCAGGTTCCAATCTCTGGGTCAAAAGAGGTAGGAAATCCACATCAGTGTCCAACATGCCCCTGATTGAAATTGTTTTGAAGCTGCCTGTCAAGTTGCAGATGATCACAGGTCGAGAACGGCCTATGTGCTTCACCCACGAGGCATGAGTGTCCGTGTCTTCATTGCCAGGTGAAATCTGCTGATCTGTCACTGGCATGATCTGCTCTGTTGCATGAGATGGCAAAGCAATGGCCTTGGCTATTGGAGTCTTCTCTGGAATGATCAATGGAGGGAATACAGGTCGAGCCAAAATTGTCAGTTCTTCATTATGATCTGCTGAAACAATTGATGGATAAACAATGAGCCCTGAAATGCTGCATCTGTCCTTAGCTATGATTAAAAAGTCTCGTCTCTTCCATGGTGTTCCAGTGACCCCCGTGGGTATCACTGCATGACTTTCATTCATCAAGCAAACCAACTTGGAAGCTGCCAATTCCTGTTGTGCACCCGGGGCAACGATTCTGGCTCTGGGGAGGCAGCAGCTGGTCCTGCTGATGGAGTCTGGTTGGCATTCCCCGATGGCCGTGCTCCCTCTGGGGCCCCGGGCTGAGCCGTCGCCATCCCTTGTGTCGCGGCGCGACGGCATCTCGCGTTCTTCTTGAATTTTCCTGAAAGAGGCAGAGCTCTTCCATCCACATCCCTTTTGGAGTAACACTGATTCGCGAGGTGTTTTCCTCTCCTGCATCTTGGACAGAGGCCTGGCACTTCCGTAGGTTCTGGACAATTCTTTTTTTTGTGTCCATATTTTCCGTATTTGAAGCTCGGTCCCACAGTGAATTCTGTTGAGATCGCTTCTCTGGAGTTGCCTTGTTGAAAAGTTGGGTGAAGCTCTGTGAGAATTCTTGAAAATTCTTTGTTCTGCTCTTGAAGGAGTTTCCTGACCTGTTCTACACAAACACCTGCCAGGATTTCTGCGATGTGCTGAGGAGTGCCCACCTTGCTGCATGCCTCTATCATTTCAGCCACGGTTGGTAGACCATGCACGATGTTAATTAAGCGTTTGCACTCTGCATTGGCGTTTCCAAAAGCCAGAGTTCGAACCAGATGTGGCTTCACCTCTTCATCACTCACTTGTCTGTTCACTGCTTGCGTGAGACGATGGACGAATGAGGCGAAGGGCTCAGAAGGACCTTGATTTACTTCTGCATAAAAGCCTTCTGGAGTTCCAACTGGCTGGATTTGCAGAATTGCATTCCGTGCTGCCTCTTGGATGTCTGCAATCACATCTCGAGGCAACTCTGCTGCCTGATCTCCGGGTCTGTCATGGGGCTCATCTCCTGCCAGCTGAGCCAGGGTGAGAGCTGCGTGTGGCCCTCCTGCATACCTGCTCCTCAGCTGAGCGAGAGCCCTCCGCCACCTCACATCCCACACCTGGAACTGCAAATCTGAGAGGATTAGCGAGACAAGACATCTGCAGTCATGAGGCAGCAGGTCGTAATAATAAAAGGTGATTTTTAATAATCGCTGGAAGTAGGGAGAGCCTAAACCATCCTCTTCAGCTGCCTGTCTCAAGTCTTTAATTATGTCGTATGTCAGTGGTGCCCATTTGATATTTGCACTTCGTCTGCCATGTTTTGTTGTCATTAATTTTATTGATGCCATGTCAAAGTCTCCTTCCTTTAATGCTTTTCTTCTAATCTCTGCCCAGTTGGTAGAATTTGGTTTGTCTCTTGATGGATCTTTTGTATTATTATTTGACATGGCTTCTGGAATCCAAGGAAATGGGACAAACTCTCTTTTTGTATTTTGTGGGTTGCTGTGCTGCAAAGATGTTCTTCCTTCAAGTTTCGAGGCTGTATTCACTCCTTCCCCTTGTGAAAAACAGGTTCACTCTCCTGTGAAAATTTAAAAAGTTAATTAAAGGACAACAAGAGACAAGGACCACAGAGCAAAGGTTATTATGGCCAGGTACATTTTAGCACTCAGCCAAGCACCCTGTTATCTTTGGGGGTACCCCTTAAATGACTTTTCCTTACAGCCTGTTGCAAATTCATAGACCCTTATGCATATTCACAAACTAGTTTACATTTTCCAGGAACTATTTTACATGGCCCCTCCTCAGCTCTGCATTTTTAGAGCATGTGTGTTTCTTGGCTCTGGTTTTGGCTCCTTCTCACTTCCAGTTTGGGCCTTGGTCCACACTTTGTTCAGCTGGCAGATCTGTACAGGTGTTCATTGGATGTTATCCCATCCAAGCAGGCATTTTAACACAAGCATTGCTCTTTCACTACTGTGTCTAAGCTTAATTAACAAGAGAAATAAAAAACATATATTTATGACAAAGTTGCTTTAATATCACACATATCAAATCCATTTTCATATTTGCAAAAAGCCAATATTATAATATGTATTTATAACACATACATATATATAACACGTGTTATGTATAGTATGCTATAATAGTACTAGTATATATTTTGTATCTATTATCTATACTATTATATTATATATAATATATTGTCTATTATACATTATTATATGTATAGTATATCTTATCTATAATATTATATATAATATATAGTATATATTAAATCATAGTATATAGTATATATACTATCTCACTACTATGTCTAAGCTTGATTAACAGTAGAAATGCAAACTATATCTTTATAACAAAGTTTAAATCCATATTAAAGTGGATTTAATATGTGTGATTTTACTGCCACACATATAAAATCCATTTTAATATTTGCGAAAAGGCACTATTAACATATGTATCCATAACGCCCTTCTGGATGAGGGATTGCCGGCGGCATTTGTTGTGTATTATTAGAATTGGGGAATGCAGTAACAGACTCGGCCAGAGGTGGCGCTGCAGCAGGAGGTTTAGCGTCTTGTTGGTCATAAAATGGCGTCAGCGGAAGTACGTCACAAAAATTACGGAAGTGCCTAGGGCGCCGCCATTTTCCCGTACGGAATAGGCGTGCAGGGCGCCGCCATGATGTGGGAGGGGCGTGTTTCGTGCGCAGCCTCTGTGCTGCACTAATGAGCGCCTGGGGTCTCCCGCGGAACGGCCGCGGTGAGTGATTGACAGGCGGGAGGCGGGGCCGCGGGCGGAGCCAAAATGGCTGAGGGAGCCGCGGGCTGGGCAGAGCTGGAGCCGAGTTTGGGTCTGGGAGAGAGCGGGCGGGGAAGGGACCCCCGCGCCGCCGCTGCGGGCAGTAAAGAAGCACTGCTTGTGATCTCTGGGTCTG
Organism: Fringilla coelebs; assembly: GCF_963513975.1. Classification (NCBI taxonomy): domain Eukaryota; kingdom Metazoa; phylum Chordata; class Aves; order Passeriformes; family Fringillidae; genus Fringilla; species Fringilla coelebs. The sequence goes on from NC_140043.1 coordinate 14,329,900, forward strand.
GGTTTGCCACCCGCGGTCCGACACTCCATCCGTCCCGAGGGACCCCTGTCCTCCCGCCACCTCCGTGTGCCCCTGGGTGTCCCCGCACTGCGCGAAGCCACAGCCGTGTTTGCTTTTAACAACAGCCGCGGGTCCCGCTGCGCTGCCCCGGGCAGAAGGGAGCCGCCTTTGCGCCGTTTGCGGTGGCTGCGCGCTTTGCGTGCCCGTGCGGTCGCTGCCTGCGCGGCTTGCGTACCCCGCGGCTCCCCGCCGTTCCAGCGGGCCGCGCGCCGGGGACGGGCCCGTTCGCTCCCGGGCCGCTCCCGGTATTCCGGGGGTTCCCGGCTGTGGGGAGCGCCTCCGCCGGGCTGGGATGTCCCCTGCCCCGGGGGAGCCGTGGGGAGCGATCTCCCAGGCTCTGCCGACGCTGCTGGAGCGGGAGAAGGGGGGCTGCCCCGTCCCGCCGCCCTGGGCCGCGCGGGCCGAGCCGGGCGCTCTGTGGGCACTGTTTATCTCCTCAGCCTCCTGTGCAGCTGCTGTGCATGGCCTCTGCGGGCTGGAGCCTCACAGAGCACCCTGCGGGCTGCAAGTTGTGCTGCTGCTGTGTCCTTAAGCGTAGCAGCACTGTATGGTGTTAGATTCATCCCAGAGAAAGGGGTCTAAAAGTGCCCCTGGTTCTGCGTTTGGAAACTGCTCCCGCACCCATCATAAAACACGTTTTAGTTGGGACAGCCGTGGATGTTCCCTCCCAGTGAGTGGAGGAGATCTAAGGCGTTTCTTTGAGATCTGGACATTACATTTCCATTCTCTCTGTGACTCACCCTGCAGAACACAAATCGTACCTGACTTCTCGCCGTCCGTTTCTCCTCCTCAGCTCCCGTCTCGTGGGTCTCCAGCATCCACGTTCTGCTCCACACCGTTTCACCAGTGTCTAGGGATGCCCAAGTTCTTTTTTCTTCCTTTTTTCCTTTCTTTTCCCTGGGGATTTTTTCTTTCCAGGTCACAGCTGCAGTTAGTGTCTTCAGAGGGGTCCCAGCCTCAGCAGGTGTCCCCAGCCCGGGGCACCGCTCACTGCTGGCTCTTGGCTTCTCGTCTGCCCAGCCACGGTCGGGCTTGAGGTGCTCCAGACAGTGTTTCGTGCTCAGACTCAGATGTTTATTATTGCTTATCTGGATTACAAGTCCTGAGTTCTACTGCATTCTACTAACAAGCTGCAAAATGGCCAACTATCTTTCTCTACAAGGTCTTTTAAGGCTAAACTATCCAATTAAGAAATGACACCTAAATTATTTTTACTTTTAACCCAATAACTAATCCCTTGTGTCCCGCACTGCGGACTTTTCTGTCCAATTACACAACACCACCCAAACCCATGGAGAAGAAGGAAGAAGAAGGACTGGCCTCCACCTAAAAACCTCCATCTTGCTCTATTCTATAGAATATTAGAATATTGCTAATATCTTAGAATATTGCTGTATTCTAAAACCTTAAACTCTTAAGTTTTCCACCCTGTGATATTACACACTTGTAATCAAACTCCACACCCACAATCCCAGTGCAATTAACCAATTTTGGAAGCCTTTTCTACGGCCTCAGATGGAGTGCAGTGTTTTCTTGTGGGTCTGTGCCTTTCGGCACAGAAAGTTTAAAATTCTCAGCATCCAGCATTCCAACACCTAGATTGATATTTTTATAGCTACAATTAATGTCCATTTTCGGTTCCCTAATTTAGCACCTTTCTTGCCTGCTGACAAGAACATTTGATACAGCAAGAAGAGAATCTGAAAAATTAGCCGCTGTCTTGTCAGATATTAGTTATTCCCCTGCTCCGGCCTTGATGTTTATCCCTCCCTCTTTGAGTTTTCTTAATTATTTCTGTCTTGTATTAATTCTCACATAACTCCCTAGATGTAAGCTTTATGGTTTAGAATCTCAACTGCTCATTCAATTAATGGGCTTGCTTAATGTGCTTAAACTTTCCAGAGACACTCGTGACACATTACGAGGGAGGGAAAAAAAGATTCCAAGTATGCTCCCTCTCATTTGTGGTACTCCTGAGCCTGAAGTCCATTTTAAGCTCTTTATCAGATTATCTAGATTTATTATTTTTATATTCTTGTGTTCATTAAGCATTTATGTGGAGGAGTATTCTCTCCATAGGAGTGACTTCGTTTCCTTTGCCCCATCCCTCATCACCTGGCTCAGCCCCTCTGTAAATGAGCAATTGTAGTTTCAGTGCATTGAGAAGGATCTGAGAAGCTGACTTGAATATGGCAAATATGGAAGGACAGATCTTTTACTTCACATCTCAAAATTGTGTCTTTTGAGCAAAACAAAGCATCTGCCAGAGATTTTCTCTAATTTTTCTTGGCTCAGTAAGCCCTAATCCCTGTTAATATCTGAAAAGATTTGAGGTAAGTTTGCAGAGAGAACCCAGCCTGTGTCTCAGCCTATTCCCCCCTGAAGCCTACATGAGTTATCTCAGTAATTCCAGGAAACCAGAATTTAAACACGGGCTCAGCCAGGCTCCCTCTGTGCCAGAGCCTTGGACAGGTGACACAGAGCAGCCCTGGCAGGAGAACAAAGTGCATTCCAGGGACACAGCCACATCTCATCAGCTGTGGGCTTAAAAGATTAAAACCACACTGAAACCATGGACTCTGTGGGAAATGATCTCCTTTCTCTCTTCAAGGCAGAATGCAAACCAGATAAAGATAAAATACATGTACACATGCAGGTGTGCAGGTATATAACACATTGTATATGTAAATAAACATGAATATTGTCCATGAATAATGTACATGAATGTTATACATGGCTGGGTGTTTGTGTATCTAAAACTATACTGTTTGTATAGCTAAAACTACACACACACATATTTAGAAATATATTAGAAACCCCTTCCTGACAAAGGAGTCCTGTCTTCCAGGATGCAGATTGAATTAGTTGCTACATCAGAGTTTTATATAAATAAGATCTGTGCTCAGGACCTTGATTTTGTGCCAGAAGATCCCTGGAGCCAAGAGGGCAGATGAGTTGTAGTACACAGCCCACACGCTCCTTTTAGCAGTGATTTCATGGAATGCCACGAAGCAACTATGAATACATTTTGTTAAAACAATTACTGAGAAGTTCTAAAAAATAATGCTTTTGCTGCACTTCTGCTCATGAGCCATAAGGGGATCTTTGTCTTCCAGCATTACAGTGCTCAAGGAAAAGGGAAAAGATTCTGGTTTATGGTTCTGAGTCAGTCTTTTTCTTACTAACATATGGCCCCGTTTTTTCCTGGTTCTTTAAGCAAGTTGTAAACATAAATGTTGATGCACATGGAGTTTGATTCATGAAGAGTTTAATTTGCCTGATATAAAAGATTCACACAGGTTATATAACATCATTAAATTATTTTTGTAGTGTGAGTAGTGTCCTTTGAGTAAAGCACAACTCTTTCCCTGGGGTCCATTTATCACTGTTGGCTTCTAATTAGAAAACTGGAAATGCAATATGCATGACATACATTTGCAGTGTTGTCTTAGCACTCATGTATCATCCTCCTTCTTCCTCAGGATTCATTTCCTAATTTTTATCTTTGTTTTTAAGGTTTCTGAGAGCTGTGACTCCATCTTTGTTAATGGCAAGGAGATGAAGAGCAAAGTGGACACCATTGTGAATTTCACCTACCAGCATTTCACCACGCAGCTGGAGGTGACGGTCTGGGTGCCGCGGCTCCCGCTGCAGATCGAGATCTCTGACACCGAGCTCAGCCAGATCAAGGGCTGGAGGATCCCTGTCACCTCCAACAAAAGGTATGTCCTCAGCATTGCCCACTCCTCACACGTGCCAGGGCTCTGCTTTTACAGCACAGCCATTTGAAAATGAGCATTTGAAACTTGCCATCAGCTTTGCAGTCTGCCTCAGCCTTCATTCAAACACCCAGCCATCGCTGCCTTTATCCTGATCTGTGCAGTTTGAAAGGCAGAGCTCTGCCTGCAGCATTCATCAATCCCACACAATCTCAGGACTTTGGATCTCACATTCCTGAGCAGAAGGACCTGGACCTCTCCTGTGGGTGTAACACAACCCTGTGTGTGTGTGAGACATTCAGCACTGCCAGACCTCAGTTCCTTCTGCTGGGACAAGGAAGGGTTCAGGTGTTGCTGCCTTGGACCAGGTGACCCAGGTGTCCTCCAACCCAAACCCTCTGTGATTCCATGGCTTTGGGTTATTGTTCAGTCTGTGCAGAACCTGGCTGCTGCGGTACTTAGCAGCTCTAATTAAGTAAGGAACAATTCCTACTGAAGACCATGTTCCACCGGGAAAAAGTGGTCAGGGAAAAAGGAGTGCAGGGACAGTGGGGATTTTGAGCTCTGATTCCATTGATTCCTACTGGAAATGCCCATTCTGTAATAACCATCATTTGCAAGATGAAGAACTTCCAGGAACGCTGTTGTGTTGGTGGATTTCAGGTGAAATTGAAAAATATTAGTGGGGAAAAGGCGTGACACCAGCTCAGATTTATAACCCAGTGAAAAAGCCTTGCTGGCAGCAGCAAAGGGAGTGCTAAACGCTGTGGCAGCTCCAGCTAAAGCTCTCCAGTGCCCAGGAGAACATCTCAGCTACTGAAGAGCCTGAAGAGCCCAGACAGCAGTGGAGGAGAACTACCCAACAGTTCATAAGGGCACAAAACCAAGGGAATAGCACACAATTTGCAGGGTAGTGAGATCATGAGCTCCAGAGAAGGGCAATGACTGACCTCCTGATCATGTGGGTATTTTTCTGGCTATGACAGAAGAGGTGATGAGAATCTGGCACAAGAGAAGTTGCAGTGGTTGCTTCAGTGACAAAGGCAGGAAGAGCTGTGCTGGGTGAGGAATGAATGGATTTAAGCTGACTGCTTAAATCTTCACTGAACTTCCCTCTCCTGCCTGTGCAGTCCGAGCCCTGAGGCACAGATCCTGCTGAAAGCAGTGGGATTTTGCTGAGCACACAGCTGCAGGATTAGGCTGGTGTTTATTGCAGGAGTAGACATTCAGCCCTGCTTAGCAGTCGTGGGCATTCTCAAGTTAAACCCATTACAGGCAGCGCTGGAAATTTCCCCCCTGGTGTCTCCTCCTGATTTGTTTGGCCAGCTGAAATAAAGAGAATGGTCTGAGAGTCTGCTCTGCTTGCAAGCTGGCAGGCTTTGCAGAGTTTTGGTGCAAAGCATTTGCTGCTGCTTGGATTGCGCTGCAGCTGCTGGCCCAGGTCCTGCAGGCATTTTCCAAAGTGTGGACACTGTGCCATCCCCCTGGAAGGTCCATGCCCACGTGAGCAGCAAAGGACACAAATGAGCTCTCCTTTTATTGACCGTTCATGGGGATTTTTTAACTTTGCAGGGCTATTCTGAATCAATAGTTCAGAGCCAGCATTAGTTGTGCTCATGCTGACATTTACTTTGCACATAAGGTTTTTACATTTCCTTTATTTTTAGATTTGGGTGGTTTTTACCTGAGATTTAGTGGCTTTTCGTTTGGCTCTTTTTTATTATTATGACTTTTCTCTTTACTTTTTAATCTGCTTATACCTCCACCTCCTTTGTGTTTCCCAAAATCCTAAACATGGGGGAGTTTTTATGAGTTTTTAGGTGATAAGCTGAAGCACTCAAGACATTTGGACTGCAGTCAGAAGCTGTAGGTTTGGAAGTGAGCAGAGTGCTTTTATCTTTGCAAAAACCCCAAATCCAAGCATTTCCCAGCGGGTGAAGCCATAGCATTGTGTCGTTTCAACTTCACCTTCATGTGAGAGCCAATATTGGCAATTTGCACTAGGATTTTGATATCTGTCCTTGAAGGAAACTCAAGGATTCTTTCCAAAGTCCCTGACAACAGGCTTAGGCAGCCTTAAACTTAGTCCAAAACTCATCTGAAACTGTGTCACTGTTCTGGTCATGGCAGGATTGCAGTGTGGCTTCTTCATAGCTCACCTCACCACAAACAAAACGATTTTCCACTTTGCTCCTGTCCTGCAGGGTTGGTGTCCTCACACCACTGCTTGTGTTCTCAGCAGGAACTGAGCATTGCTGTAAAATTATTCATCAACATACAGCAGGTAAAATGCTGGGATATTTTATAGGGATTGTGCAGAGACACTTCAGCAACCTCCAGAGTTTCTTTCATCTCCTCTGGCTGCCCCAGGGCCCCATTCCCACCCCCACAGCGTGGCTGGCTGAGCCAGATGGCAAAATAGAACTGGGTTTACAATAATCTTTTAAACGTGTTTATTGGTGCTGTTAGCAAAAGAAACGTTTGTGCATCAGCATAGCTGTTCTTCTTCTGATACAGCTGCTCTCCTTCAGACCTGAGAGAGTTTATGTGCCCCAGATCACATCTGTTCTTCCCAGTGATGGCTCTCGAGCCAGTAAAATGTCTTGCTGCTCCCTATAAACCCTGCCATGTTTGTAAAATTGTAAAATACATGTGATTACAGACATGTTTGCCTCTCTGACTTCTTGAATCATTTCCTCAAAGCCATGAAGAAGGCAGGGTCTTTACAAAACTTTTCAAATGCCCCCTGCACAGTTTGAACTGTGTTGGTTTTTAGCTGGTCTGAACTGCGGCAGGAGCAGGAACTTGTCTGAGAACAGAAAGGAAAAGACAGGCTGCTTTTATGCCAGAAACTGGAAAAAAACCCAATTCCTCTCCCCTGTGTAAGAGCAGCAATACAATTTACCAGATCAGCCTGCAAATATGTGGCAAATCTTCAATATTATCAGGAGGAGAACTTGATCTCTGGGGAGTGCTGCTGCAGACAGGAGGAGCCTCCCTGGGCAGGTGAAATTCAGCTCCACCATCAGCTCCTGAGTGGTGCAGGGAAAGTGGTGCCTGAGCCAGCACAGGCTGCACAAACCCCCAGCCTCAGCAAACAGTGGGTGTATATTTAAATTAAAGTCAAATATTAGAGTGTAGAAGAGGTCCAGGCAGACTCTGCTAGTCTAACAAGAACATTTATTTCTATTCCTTATGCATCTGCAAAATAATTACCTTCTTCTTGAGGCTCCTGCACCAGCTCTGTGCACACATATTTACATGGCATGAGTGGCTTCAGCTTGCATTAATAAGAATTGCATGGCTAAAGTCTCACAGTACAAGCTGGAAATTTAATTTCAGTAAATATTTGCAGCTGGGATAGGACATTGTTTTCAGGAGGCTCCCAACACCACCAGCACAGGCTTCACTTCAGGCAGAGTTTATTGAGCTCTGCTTTGGTCCTGTCCAATTCTGGAGACAAAAGCAGGAAAGCTGGCCACAGTTAAAAGCAGGAGAAAAGAAACTGCTTCAGTTAAACCCTCAGTGAGGGTTTTCTGCTCCTCAGAAGTAAAGCTGTGAATTAAGTGACACTGGATTCAAACCATTGCATTGGTGGGTAACAGCATCTGCACAAAGCTGGAACACGCTGTAAATTTGCTCCTTTAGTTAATTGACTTTAATGTCCTTTGGAGATAAGGCCTTGGAGATTTTCGTTAATAGGTAGGCTGTATTTTCAAGATCTGTGAAAGTACCAAATTACATTTCTTCTTGAACTGTGAGTGGAGTTATGTGCAGCTTATTTCTGTGGCTTCCACTAAATCAGCTTCTAGTGGTTTGTAATTTGTATCTGAGAGAGATTTCTTTTTCAACTAGGAGTGTTGGAAATGTTTTTTAAATATAGGACTCTTTGTAATGAGTATTTCAAATCCAAACCCAGCAAAAGTGATTTCTTTAGGGTTGGGTTTTTTTAAACAGAAAATTAGCATCTGGCCCAAGAATGTGATGCCTGGTTGGAGAGGGGTGCAGATTAAAAGAGACACACTTCAACTGCTCAGAGACAAGGTCTGTAATGCGGAGCTGACAGATCACTGATTAGATCACTGCTTGCAGGCACCCTTGGAACAGGCTGCTGCTTTAACTCAGCTCCCTGGCAGAGCCTTTCTCTCTGTGAAATGTAAATTAAATGTAATTCTGGCAACCTTGGCTCGCTCCAGAAAAGCAAAAAACCTTCCAAGCAAGTTTGCCAGGCAGCAAGAAATAGGGTAAGGAGGACTCTGAGAGATTTTCAGAGATGACCAAGGGGAAAAAAGCACAATATGCAGCAATTGCTTATATTCACCAGGACTTGTCTTGAGCAGAAAATGAGCTCCCTGCTTAATGAAGGATTTTAAGCTTACTGAAAACACTTTAATGAGGAGTTTAAAGGGAACTGTGCAATTCACTGGACCTCAAACACTGACTTACTGCCTCAATCTTGATTTTGTGTCTTTAAAGTGGAAAAATTATATCCTTTGTTAAAAAAATAAAACCAGAAAGAACTTGAGTTGAGACCTGGCAAAGCAGACTTGCAAAGCTTGTACTGAAAATTCAGACGCCTCCCTCTCCTCTGCACTGACAAAGAACGTGCCTTGCTCATCCTGGGCTTTGGAGAGGCTTTGCTGATGCTCCACATTTGTCTGCCACAGAAAACATGTTTCTGAGGAGAAGTATATCAACATCTCTAAATGTTTTTGTGCTGAAATGGAGCCTTTGAATTCGAGATACCCCAAGGAACGTGCTGGACTTGAATCATTGTTTTGTTGTGGTAAATACTGGCTGCCCACACGGTCCCAGTCCGTGAAATAAGGACAGGAGTGCTCCCTCTGTGCCCCTGAGCAACAGTCCTCCCCTCTGGTCATTCCACAGCTCAGATTTATCAGCTGGGGCTGAAAAAGAATTCCCTCCAGTTGTTTTGAATAGATTTCCTCTCGGACAATCCAGCAGTGCAAAGTTTTAAACAGTGAAAGTAGAAATAAACAAGCACATAAATAAAGAAAACAGCAACCCATTGGATGTGAATAAAACATCGGCTCACAGAATTGTTTGGGTTGAAAGAGACCTTACAGATTATCTTGTTCCAACCCCTGCCCTGGGCAGGGACGAACAGGAGCAGGAAGGGAGTTGTGTAAATGATGCTGGGGTGGATGCTGAATATGTGAGCATCTCCTGCCAGCCACACCACGCTGGCTCTGGGTCTCCCTTCCCATAACAAGGCTGGTTCCCATCACTTCTGTGCTCTTTTGCCCCAAATCCCACAAGTGCTCCTTACCTGAAGAGCTTTTGCACATTTTTCTGCAGTTCTGCACAGGCACTAATGTTGCTGTCTGGATTATTAAGAGAGGGTCAAAGCCCAAAATCTCAGGGCTGAGCTTGGTCCTGCCAAAGTCTGAGGTTGTTCAGAGCTGGGTTATGGCTTAGCTGAGTTGGAGAGGGTCAGAACACAGGAATAAATTGACACTGGGAGCATTAAGGAGTTCATGAATTCATTTACAGCATGGGTGGATATGGACCACAAGAAGCTCAATGAACATTCCCCTTCTAGAACTTTCTTTGTGGCTGTTTTGCCAACTGTGAGCTGACTTCAGACTGATACCAGTGCTGGGAAGGAGAGAACAACGGAAAGTTTCCCTGAAATACCCAGCTAGTCAAACTCTGTAAGACTAATTTCTTTGGGAAATATAAATCCTATTTTAGTAGCCTTCCCCCTAACAATTCCTGTTATTCAATGATGTTTCAGTCAGCAAGTAATGATGGACACTTGTTTTACACACACAAAACCAAAAGGCACCACAGACCATTTACTTGAGGCTGAATATAAATATTCAGCTAACAAGTGATGCATTGAAAATGTATTTCCAGTGGATTAGGTTCTGTAACACTGGGACTTTCAGTCATTTTGAAGAGCACAAGGGTTTTTCTTAGATATGTTTTCAGCTTACTGGCTGCCAGCTTTGTCATAAAACAATTTATAACAAAAGCAATTCTGTTTTATAATAGTTTTTCATAGCTGCTATTTCAAAGGAGGAGATAAAGGGACACAGTAACCACAAAACTACCTCCTGCAATACTTTGAAAAATGAGAGACTTAGCCTGTATTTCCCACCCTTGATATAGAGGTGGCTTCAGGCTCAATAAATACAGGAGGGAGGGAAATTATTTCTGAGCAATGAATCCACAGCATGGGGGCATAATGAGTAAAAGTGTGACCACCCACTGCTTAATACCTGACTTGGAAGAGATAAGAGGATCCATGTGTTCGTGCCAGGCAATGAACATGAGAAAAAAAAAAAAAAATATTGGTGATAAACTGGGTCTTTAAGCAGACAAAAAAGTCTGTGAGGTGTGACAGCAGTGCTATCATGTACAAATCACTGGGATGCCTTCTCTGAGCTCTAGGGAAAGCTGGTTTATTTCATAGGTGCTATTTTCAAAGGGGGACAGATAGATAGAAAATGTTGAAGGAAGTGTTTCTAATGCTGCAGGTGCTCCTGCACGGGTTAATCTGAGTAACCCTGCCCGAGGGGGAGCCTCAATGCCTGATTTGGGGTTTTGGGGCCACCTGAGGTCACTGCAGGGACTGCGTGAGATGAAGGTAAAGTCAAGGTGTCTCCCAACAGCAGAGGGATGGATGGAGCACAGCAGGGGTGGGATCAGCTGGGTGCCTCTGCCCCAGCAGGGAGGGCAGAGGTGTTACAGGAGATGGGAAGGGACCAGCTCAGAAATACAAATGTTACAAGATGGTAAAACACCTCCTTCCGCCGCATGAGCTGCTACAGCTGCCCTTTCCTCAACATTTCCTGCTGCCTGCAGAACAGGCAGTGGCTCCACTGGGATCCCAGCAATGCCAGACACATTTTCAAGTTGCTGGGAGGTCCCACACAAACAAGGGATTTCCTGGAAGAAGCGTCAGTAGCTTTTAAATTGCACAGCACCAAAAAGCTGCACAAACATCCACACAGGATTTACTAACCTGCCCATCCCGACCCTGATCTCCTGGCTCAGCCAGCAGGAGGTGATAACATCTCCACTGATGACAATGAACATGTTGGTGTGGGATTTTTTCCTCTCTTAAACAGGATGGGATTGTTGGAAGAGGTTCTCTGAGCTTTTATTGCAGTATCACTCATTACAGGGTTGAGACACTGGGAAGATGATAGCAGCTCACGTTTTAACAGCAGCTAAAGACTTTTTTGTTGCAGAGCATTTGAAAAACCTTTTAGCTACCAGCATATTGCTGAAGCTTACAGACAGCTGTTCCAGCCAGTCACTAAAAGCACACCTACACCTGCTGCACACAGTGCTGGCTCTCTGCTTTCTGTTAACAATACACAATATTCATTATTAAGCCTAAAACCTTCTACTGCCCTGTTAAGCATATTTTTCTGCAGTCTTAAGGTCCACCTCAGCCAAGCCTAAAACTCAAGCTATTGTTTTATGTCCTTGCTTGTTATACCACTGTAACTGCAGCTAGTTTTGAGTTTCTCTGCTCTTCCTGTTTCTAAGCTTTTCCAGCTTTGTGGAAATCACCTTAGCTTTCCCATTTCCCCCAGAGGAGGTGCAGCTGGAGCTCTGCAGGGCTGGGGGATCTAACCAGGCTGGCTGTGTTCACAGGCCCACGCGGGACAGCGAGGATGAGGAGGATGACGAGAAGAAGGGCAAAGGCTGCACCCTGCAGTACCAGCACGCCCTGGTGAGGGTCCTGACGCAGTTTGTGGCCGAGTCCTCGGAGCTTGGAGGCCACCTGACCTACCTGCTGGGCTCGGAGTGGCAGTTTGACATCACTGACCTGGTGGCTGATTTCATGAAGGTGGAGGAGCCCAAGGTGGCCAAGCTGCAGGAGGGCCGGGTGCTGGCCGGGCGCGAGCAAGGCATCACCACGGTGCAGGTACAGCCCCTGCAGCCCCAGAGGGGCTCAGGCTCACACACACCCGGGCTAGCAGGGCTCAGGGTTGCTGGGGAAAATTCACTGATCTCAGGGAAAAAATAGTAATAAAAAAAAAAGCTGAAAAAATGAGCGTGGTAAACAGAAAGGGAAGTTTGAGCGGGTTTTCATTGTGGCTATTTGTCACTTCCATAGATGCCCTTAGGTGAAGCTTTTGTGGGGATTTGTCCATCTCAGTGTGACTGGAACACAGGGGGATTTCCCTGGCTGGTGAAAGAGGTGACATGAGGCACACAGCCAGCTCCTTTTCACCTCAGTGGGACCATATGAGCATAACTCATACTTGGAGTTAACTCATAACTCATTTGGGAGATTGTACCAAATACCTACATGCACCTTTACAGGCTTGAACATATTTAAAAAATTAGTCCTTTTATGTTCACAAAACCAATCACATGGACACAAAAATAATCTTCAGACTCCTTTTGGAGTGTTCATGTTCCCCCCTAAGCTCTGTCCAAATTCATGCACCTTCCTTAATCAAAATAAAGGAATGGAAACACTGGGGCTCTTCTCAGGGGCTGAAAACACCTGTAATGTTCTGGTCTCACTCTGGAGTCAACACAGGGATTTTAGGGCTCAGCTCCCTTCAACCTGAATAAATGGGATAGAGAGGTCAAGGGGTTTCTGCCCTTAAAATGTCTCTTTCTCTCCAGTGACCCTAAAAGAGCAGGAAGCTCCAGTGCAGCGAGCTGTGCTGCAGGTTTCTCCTGTTGGATTAGACAAATCACACCTCAACTATTTTGGGCTCAAAGCAGCTGTTTCTGTCACCAGGATAAAGATGAGTCTCTTTCTGAGCATGCTGGAAGCAAGGTCTTAGAGCAACTGGCAGGAGTGTTTTGGCATTGAAAAATGCAGGCAGGCACCCAGTGGGATTTCCAAAGTTCTTTTGCAAGTCTCACTTTCATTCAGGTCCTGTGTCCCTAGAAAGGCAACAGGCCAAGTTCCCATCAGCCAGGCTTTGAGCACTTATTTATCCCCTCACTGAGTTTCAGTGTTCATCAGTGTCTTACACCCTGTCCTGTCCTGCACTGCATTAACAGGGAGTTTTATAGACCCCACAAAAATTACTTAAAAAAACCCCAAAACAACAAAACTATGTAATTTATTCTATATTATATATATTTTGTCGAGATCAAGCTGCAATTTTGAAGTGATTTGTTGTTTTATTAAATTATTTTTTTAGATAAAGTAATTTAGCAGCAAATGAGTGTAATGTGTTGGGGAAAACATCAGTTCTGGCTTGGACATGGACGTGACAAACTCAGGAGGGATCTGGTGTGCTGGTTAGAGACCAGCCTTGCTTTAAAATGCTTCATTGGTGTTTCATGCAGGGTGTTTCCTTACTCCTCCCAGGTCCTGTCCCCTCTCTCGGATTCCATCCTGGCAGAGAAGACAGTGATAGTTCTGGATGACAGGGTGACCATTGCTGACCTGGGGGTGCAGCTGGTGTCAGGCCTGTCCGTGTCCTTTCAGAGCAGCAAAGGAAATAAGAGAGCCATCCTTGCCACCACCTCTGCCCACGACATCCTGCGCACTCCCAAACAGGTATGCCCCAAAGAATGCAGCAAATTCGTTTCATGTTCACTCTGCTCTGGCACAGGCATCTGCTGTACATTTTAGGCAGCAGATGTGATGAATGTATGGCTGTGAAAAGCAGTCACTTCTCAAAGTAAAGGCTGCTCATCTTCCTGACCCCTGCACAGTCACCCCTGCGCTCTCCAGAGCTGCTCTGGGGAGCTCACAGCACAGGGAAAGGGATGCACAATGCCAAACAAACATGGATGTGCCACAAAAATCTCCTTTTCTGTGGGGAAATGCAGCCTGGCTGTGCAAGCAGGGCTGGGAATGCCAGTCCTTAATTGTCTCACAAAGTCAGCTCAGCCAAAACGACCTCTGGCTGCAGGTGCAGAAGTTTTCGTGACCTGCATTGCTGAAAACTGATGAGTTTGTGCTTACTTTGAACCATATAATCTGAGGAATTAAATAGCTTTTAATGAGACCACAGAACAAATTCTATATTTTTTTAATAGATTTCATAGAGCTGAGGTTCTACATCAGTGCAGAAAGTGTAACTACATTTTTTGCACTAGCAATTTGCAGCAAGAAGACAAATTGGTTTGGTCAAAACATAAAAATGGTGGTTTTTATGATTGTTTCTGTAGTTCCCAGGAAAGACCACAATCCCTTTTGCATATTGCAAGTGCTGCATATTTGAAAGCATGACAGAAAATATAAAGCACTGCACTGTGTTCTCCTCCCAGTTTGTTCCATGGGCTGGATGGGCTCGCTGGCCCGACACATTCCAGCCCTGCTCATTGCGTTCCATGAGGCCCTGGAACTGCAGCATTAGAGAAATTCCCCATTATGGGCCCTTTACAAACCTAATTGACCGTGATGTTGGAAATATGATTATTTTCATCATAAGGCTCTGGCATTCAAAAGAGGCTTCTCACTTCAGACTGAGAAAAAAGAATCGTCAATTGTTTTTTCCAGCACTTTTATTAAATTTACATGAGTGTTTCTTTGATAGTTCCTGAAGGTGAGGTAAATGCCTCAGTGGTCTAGAGAACACAAGCCTGCAAGAAAATGAGAAGCAGAGTAGACATTTCCATTTTCTTTAAAAAAACAAACCAAAAAGGATCCCCAAAGTTAAACTCTGTATTCTTTTCAGACTTTAACAACAAAGTGTCTGATGTGTGCTCTCTCTCTCACACCTGTTTACCCCCTCGTCCTCTCCCCACCAGGAGGCTGTGGTGAGTGCTTGGGTTCTGTTCAGCGACGGGGCGGTGACGCCCTTGGACATCTACGACTCCAAGGACTTCTCCGTGGCCATCACCTCCCTGGATGAGATGGTGGTGTCCTCACACCAGAGCCTCCAGTCCCTCTGGCCTGTGGTGGTGGCAGAAGGGGACGGGCAGGGGCCCCTGATCAAAATTGAGATGGTGATCAGCGAGCCCTGCCAGAAGACCAAGCGCAAGAGCGTTCTGGCCGTGGGGAAAGGAAACGTCAAAGTGAAGTTTGGTCAGAAGGATTTGGACCAGAAAGGGAGCACCAATGACATCGATGATGTGGAGAAAGATTTTAAAAGCCATGCCAGCAATGCCATAGAGAAAGCTGCAGAACAAGAGAGGACAGCACAAGACTGGTCCAAAAACCACGAGGACGTGTCCGGTCCTGAGGACAATGCAAACAAAAGCACAACTTTCATCTCTCCCGTTGATCAGGAGTCCCTGGAGGATGGCCAGCTTCAAAACAACCCAACTGCCTTCACAGGTTTCCCTGCCCAAGTAGAAATACCGGGAGAAAACAATCCCAGTGATTTCTCATTGACTTCCAGAGGATTGACGGACCTGGAGATTGGCATGTACGCGCTGCTCTGTGTTTTCTGCTTGGCAATCTTGGTGTTTCTGATTAACTGCGTGGCATTTGCTTGGAAGTACAGGCACAAAAGGTTTGCTGTCAGTGAGCAAGGCAACATCCCCCATTCCCATGACTGGGTCTGGCTTGGAAATGAGGTGGAGCTCCTGGAAAACCCAGTGGACATTTCGCTCCCATCAGAGGAGTGCACTACCATGATTGACAGAGGGATGCAGTTTGAAGAAAGCAACTTTCTCCTTAATGGGAGTTCTCAGAAGACTCTTCATAATCATATCCTCAGATCTTCTGAGTACCTTTGTGAAAAAGAAGTTAAAAGTGAACCTATAAATCCTTCTGGGCCAAAGCAGAAGCGAGTAAAGTTCACTTCATATACAACAATACTGCCAGAGGATGGAGGCCCCTACACCAACTCAATTCTATTTGACAGTGATGATAATATTAAATGGGTATGCCAAGATATGAATCTTGGTGATTCCAAGGAACTTAGGGACTATATGGAAAGACTGCAAGACAATATGTAAAACTACTTTCTTATGTTTGTAATCACCTTTATGCCTTCTGTTTATGGATGGTGGAGCAGTCAGTCCAGTCAGCAATAGGAACAAGACAGCCCAACCCTGGAGGTCCTGAGATGATAACCTGATGGCAGAGAGCAGGTCCAAGAGGCTGGCTGAGTTAATCCTGTTTCACCACAAACCAGGATGTGCCCCTAAAACAGCTCCCTGTAGGTGTTGGAGGTGTCACACACGATGGCTGTTTCTGTGTACTGCCTGGTTCTAGCCAAATGCTGATCCAACTGCGCTCAGACTCAGAGGAGACTCCATTTGTTGGTCATCTCTCATGAGAAATGGTCAATCAGAAAAGAAAGGGATGTTTGTTTGCATTGATTTTTTCTAGTCGTCGTCCTTTGTAAAGCACAGTGGACATTTCTCGCTCACGGCCTGAGAGGAGGCTCACGGAAAAAGGGATTGGAATGAATCTCATTTTATTGCCTATGTGCAATGCAGCCAAGTAGTCTTATTATTTTTTACAGATATAAAAAACCCCATGTGGTTAATTTCTTCTTATATTGTTTGTGAATTTTATTTGACTTAGGGAACATTAAATATTTTCTTTGAAGGGGTTTGTTTTTTTTTTTTTTTGGTTGTACCAAAGTGTAGTACAGTAATATTTATAATGATCAGAGTTTTTTATTCATCTGCTTCAGCCCCCAGAGATACCTCCTTCATCACTGATTATCTTCCTCCTTTCCATATGGGTCGTTAGTATTTGAAACATAGAAAGGAATTAGAACTCTTACTGGGAAAGGGTTGTGTCTTCTTACAGGGAACTGTAAATATAATAATAAACCCTGGAAAATAAAAATCAGGAGTAGCCCTGGGTTCACTTTTGTCATTGCTAATATGAAAAAATAACCTGTAAAAAAGACCCCAGCACATACTTCAAAGGGAAATGCTTTGCTGAAACAGTAGCTTGGCTGACAATAGGTGTTATTATCTGAGTGGGAAAGCCAAACGTGGCATTGGAATGCATAAAAAAGTAGGAAGGAAAATTTCCTAGGAAATAAGCAAAGCTTGGAGTCACTGTTACTCTGTGCTAATGAATCCATTGGTGGTAGAGGTCAGCAGGCCAGAGAAGTTCATGCTCAACAGCCTTGTCTAAAACGTCCCTGGCCATGAAGCCATTAAAGAGAAAACCTTACACCATTTTTCATTAAAAAGGGAAGAAAAGACACATTGGGACTGCAGCCACACAAGGGACTATCCAATTTTATCAAGGAAAACAAAGCTGCCATTTCATATGCATCACATCTATTTTTTTACTGAAGGATGACTGAGATAAATTGAAATTACAGTTAGGAAAAACCTGAACCTACAGAATACTTAAAGCCCCCCAGTCAAGCACATGTTCTTGTGATGGATCCTGTGCAATAACCACAAGAGCCAAATTACAACTGCCTTACATACTGGAGTTCCCATCCTTTAGGTAGATCAAAGCAAGATTTGAATTTATATATAAACCAGAAAATTGTGGGAAATTCTGCATTTGGGTCCTAATCCACAACTGGGAACACATTTAATATAGCTGCTGCAAAATACAGGAATTTTAACGTTGAGACTAAAAGTGAGGACACCAGGCTTATATAAGTGATTAGAGACTTGCTTTTGCTGGCACTGAACTGCACAGGGAGGAGATGGCATCTGTTAAAATCTAATTTTGAGGAGAGAAAATAATAGAGCACAGATATGCTTCTGTTTCATAAGGGATGCAGCGCTTGTGCGTCAGATGAAGTCTTGGGTTGTTTAACAAATGTTCTCTCCCCTTTCAATGATCCAGGAAATAAGGAAAGATGAATTCCTACAACGATCCTTATCACTAACATCAAAAAAACCCCTTTTTAGAATCTAACTTCTCTTTCCAGTGCATTATTTTGTATTTGGCCCAACCAGAGAGCAGAACAAAAAAAAAAAAAAAAACAACAAAAAACAACCAAAACCCCCCCTATTTACTGTTGTTTGCACAATATACTATAAACTGACCACAAATGGCTTTAGTCTTGAAATCAGAGGAACCAAGCTCTGCTGGCAGGTGCAGAGGGCAAAGAGCCCAAAGAGCAAACCCTCAGTGAGCCAGCGAGGCTGTGCCCTCACAGAGAGCTGTTTCCTCATGGAAACCTTTCCTTCCATTCCCACTGAGGCTCCATCTCCTCATGGAAACCTTTCCTTCCACTCCTGCTTTAGGTTCCATTGTCTTATGGAAATATTTCCTTCCACTCCTGCTTTGGGCTCCATTTCCTCATGGGAACCTTTCCTTCCACTCCTGCTTTGGGTTCCATTTTCTTATGGAAACCTTTCCTTCCATCCCTGTTTTGATTTCCATCTCCTCCTGGGAGCCTTTCCTTCCAGCCCTGCTGAGGTTCCATTTCCTCATGGGAACCTTTCCTTCCAGCCCTGCTGAGGTTCCATCTCATGGGACCCTTTCCTTCCAGCCCTGTTTTGGGTTCCAGCTGTGCTGCAGGCTCCCTGCTCGTGTCCCTGCTGGTGTCCCCACAGCTCCCAGGGACGTGCAGGTGTCCTGGGCTGCTCCTCTGCCTCACCTACAGGAGCTCAGGGACTTCACTCAGCTGCAGAGTGTCCCTTGGAGGATCCCAAAGTTCAGGGGCTCCCTGCTGCCCCACGGGGGTGTCCCCTGTCCCTGATGCCCAGTCCCTGGCTGTCCCTCGTGCCTGGGCACCCTGGGTCTGGCTGATCCCAAACCCGCTGGGGGCAGGAGGTCACAGGTGCCACTGAGGTCAGCTCCCAGCGTGGCCAGGGAAGGTCCTCAGGGAGGGTTTGGGTGGCTGAATTTGGGCTGGATTTAGAGCCACAGAGGTGTCCTCCTCTGCCCAAGGTCAGTGACAATTCCTGCCCAGCGGGAAGGAGCATGGCTGCTACTGGGAACAGTTAAACAGTGGAACTGGAACCAGTTAAACAGTGGAACTGGGAACCAGTTAAACATTGGAACTGGGAACCAGTTAAACAATGGAGCTGGGACCAGTTAAACAATAGAACTGGGACCAGTTAAACAATGGAACTGGGACCAGTTAAACATTGGAACTGGGACCAGTTAAACAATGGAACTGGGAACAGTTAAACATTGGAACTGGGACCAGTTAAAACAGTGGAACTGGGAACAGTTAAGCATTGGAACTGGGAACCAGTTAAAACAGGGGAACTGGGGACAGCTGTCCACAAAAAGACCCAATCCTCAAATCTTGCAATGGGGGAAAAAAAAAAGATCTGCAGGTTCATAAATTTTCTTTTTCTTTTCCATCACATGTCATCACATGAAAGCTCTTACATGGAAAATGGCAATACAACCATGGGAAAAAAGCAATACAAAAAAAGAGAAAAGAAGTGGGAAGAGAGAACTCTCTATTTTCAGTAAAACTGGGATAACACCAATAAAGTGGAGTTATTTTATCCTGGTTTGAGCCTTTATGCTACTTCTCGTAAGATAAAGGAAAATATAGTCAACATGAATATATCTGATGCAAAATAGTTCTCAGTTGATCAGTTCATTTTAAATTAGGTATCTCAAATTTTAATTTCAGAATTATGGCATACTCTATAAATTTAAGCAAATTCAATTTTTAATTATTTTAAACACCCCCTCCCCCCCAATTTTCCCATTCACCTAAATATTTTTCAGTGTTGCTGTTAAATACAATATTTTATTCATGGAATATATAATATTCCACTTTGCTGTTAACTGAACAGCATTTACACATGGATTAAAGAGTCTCTGCTTTTGAGAGAACAAAGCAATGGTAGCCAAGTGATCAAAAGGCACAAAATGTATGTATGTAAGTATGTATGCAGGAAAGTAGGATTGTCTGAAAATAGGAGCAGATTAATTAGAATGCTGCTTCAGTAGGTGCCTAGGGAAGCAATACCTGTGATTCCACACCAAACAAACACCGTCCCTGACTGCTGTGGGCAGAGAGGGGTTAATGGGGGGAGCTGCAAACTTTAAAAACAAAGTTGGTGGCAGCCCCCAGCCCTGCCAGGGCAGCTGGGACAGGAGGGGCAGCAGAGCCAGGCAGGGGAGAGCTGCAAATTCCCGTGGGCAGAACTCTTTGTTCCAATCACCCCACAGTGCCCAGCTGGGGCTGCCTGTGCCCCTTCCCCACCCCAAGGGACCCTGCCCCACTCTCCTGCCACTGTCCAGCCCCCCCAGGTTCATGTTTGGAGCTGCTGGTCCTGAGCTCATCTTGGGGAATGTACAAGCAGACCTTACAGCCATAGACAGTGCCAAGAGTCCATCAGAGTGGAGGAACCCTCGTCTTGCAGGGTGGGGTGAACACCCCCCCGAGGAAATGCAGATTTTTCCTGGCAGATGTGCTCTTCTATGGATTATAAATCATGTGCACTACATTGAAATACACGAGAGTGTATTGTGAGATGCATACATTAACTGCTGAATTATAACACTGGAAATGTATATACATCACACCCCAGATATTTATACAATATAATAAGTCTTAGATGTATAACATAATGAATTCTGTACAAAATAAACTGTAAGTTAAGACAATGAAACAGAACTTTTATATCTGTGTAATTTGTATGCTGATTAAGTTATTCAAGCTTCAGTTTTCATCTTTTAATGTGCCCTTTAAAAAATACTTATTTTCTATAGGCAGATGTCTGAAATAAAGACTTGAGTCTTCAGAAAAGAAGCAAATGAAAGACTGAAAGAAACCGATTTTGCTGGAGAAATAAAAATGATGTTCATGTGGTTGTTTTTTTTTTTAAACCATTTGGTGTTGGTTTGGCCATTCCTGGGACACTCATCCCTTGGCAGCATCTGACGGTTGCCAGTGCCTTTCCTCACACCCAGAGATCAAAAATCTGTCACAGAAAATCATCTTTTGTTCTGTTTTATCCCCATGCACACACACTGAACTGCCCCAAACACCTGGCCAGGGATGCATTTTAACCACCAAACCTGTGGAACTGGAAATAATTCCCTGCATTCACCTGGGAAAGAAACAGCCCCATGAATACAACTGGGATTTGCTTCCCAAAAAGGGAGCCCTGAGGATCTGGCAGCCCTGGGAGCGGTGTGTGTCACAAATGAAACGGGCCAGATCCCAAAGGCTGCCTCAGCTGAAACTGCCAGTGTGAGGAGCTGGGCTGGGGCAGGACAGGGCAGACAGTCCTGGCTGTGGCTCTGGAGGATGGAGAATCCCTGTGTGACAAACCCAGCCCTGCTGGACCCTGTGTGACACAGCCCAGCCCTGCTGGACCCTGTGTGACACAGCCCAGCCCTGCTGGACCCTGTGTGACAAACCCCAGCCCTGCTGGACCCTGTGTGACAAACCCAGCCCTGCTGGACCCTGTGTGACACAGCCCAGCCCTGCTGGACCCTGTGTGACACAGCCCAGCCCTGCTGGACCCTGTGTGACAAACCCAGCCCTGCTGGACCCTGTGTGACACAGCCCCAGCCCTGCTGGACCCTGTGTGACAAACCCAGCCCTGCTGGACCCTGTGTGACACAGCCCAGCCCTGTTGGACCCTGTGTGACACAGCCCCAGCCCTGCTGGACCCTGTGTGACAAACCCAGCCCTGCTGGACCCTGTGTGACAAACCCCAGCCCTGCTGGACCCTGTGTGACAAACCCAGCCCTGCTGGACCCTGTGTGACACAGCCCAGCCCTGCTGGACCCTGTGTGACACAGCCCAGCCCTGCTGGACCCTGTGTGACAAACCCAGCCCTGCTGGACCCTGTGTGACACAGCCCAGCCCTGCTGGACCCTGTGTGACAAACCCAGCCCTGCTGGACCCTGTGTGACACAGCCCCAGCCCTGCTGGACCCTGTGTGACACAGCCCAGCCCTGCTGGACCCTGTGTGACACAGCCCAGCCCTGCTGGACCCTGTGTGACAAACCCCAGCCCTGCTGGACCCTGTGTGACAAACCCAGCCCTGCTGGACCCTGTGTGACAAACCCAGCCCTGCTGGACCCTGTGTGACAAACCCCAGCCCTGCTGGACCCTGTGTGACAAACCCAGCCCTGCTGGACCCTGTGTGACAAACCCAGCCCTGCTGGACCCTGTGTGACACAGCCCAGCCCTGCTGGACCCTGTGTGACAAACCCAGCCCTGCTGCTGTGCCTGGACCCCGCAGGGCTGCGAGGCTGAGCAGATCCTGGGCTCTGGAAATGCAGCCATGGGAAAACCAGCAATTCTGCCCCCTCTCCTTGCAGCACAGCTCTGCATTCCTTCTCCTTGGGCAGGTTCTGCAGGGCACTGAGGGAACAGAATTGAGCTGTCTCATTGAGAGGCAGCTGGCTTAAGAAATTGAAGTGAACTGGTGATGTGATGTTTTGAGACCTGTTCTGAAGCTCTCAGAGGGCACCATGCTCCCCAAAACATGTGTATCAGCATCAGGATTTCTAAACCAATGCAGATGAAGGCTTGTCTCCTTCCTCCTGATAATCTTGGGTTAGTCTATTTAAAAAACAATGGGATCTGATGATACAAAACCCAAATAAGCAGCTTAGGGTTTAGTGGAAATGAAGAATGGATATTTTTAATCCTCCAATTTAAACCTGTGGTAGGCAGAGCAGAATACACACTTTATACCACGGCATTATCAGTGGGATTTCTTTTTAATCAGTAGGGTCCTACAGCCCCCAAATCCCTTTAACAAATCCTGAGAGTGGGGAGCAGGTTTAACCTCCCTGACCACCCCAGGGTGACGTCCCCCTCAGCATCCCCAGTGTCTGGTGGCCTGTCCTGCCCGTCAGGTGGCACAGCTCGCTCACACTGGCGGGGTTTGGATCCAGCCCTGCAGCAGGAGGAGCTGCCAGAGCACAGGACAGACACCTGCCACACTCTGTCCCCATCCTGAGCAGCACTCACCTCGAGCACTTTGCACCACCAGCACAAAGGGTGCTTGTCCATCCCCCTGAATTAGAAACCACATTTCCACTGCAGGCATAACTTAGTGAGCCATTCAGTGTGAGCCAGGTCACTGGACAGAGAAACTCAAATGATCAACAAACTCCCATATTAGCAAAAAAACCCCAAAAAATGCTCTTGGCAGCAGCTTTTTAACACCCATCTCAGTGAATGTGCCTGCTTGGTTTCAAAGCCATGCATCTGCTTCCTCCTCATGTTTTCTCTCTCTGCTGGAATGGGGACATCTCTCTAAAGGCTGGAAAAGCTGCTCAGCCCTGGGGAGGGCTCACCTGGGGCTCTGCTCCCAGCGCTGCTGCCCCAAGGTCATTCCCTGGCCTGGAGGTGCCCGAGGGGCTCAGCAGGAGCTGAGAGCTGCTCTGCTGAGCCCCAGCAGCCCCAGGCTCCCAGCAGAAACCTCAGCAGGGTCTGTGGCCACTGCAGGGCGAGGAGAGAAGGAAATGGAGCCAGGTTTCCCTCCGTGCCTTTCAGCAAAAGGACAAGAGGCAAAGGGCACTAATTGAAAGTGAGAAAAAGATGAGGCAGTAAAGAGCTGACCCTGAGGGACTCTGCAGAGCAGGCAGAACTGGGCTTTGCCGTGTCCCTAATGAGCCAAACACTGCAGAGAGCCAGGAGCTGGGAGTGACCCCAGCCACAGAAGGGAAAACATCATTACCTGAGCCCTGGCTGCATCCCTTCATCCCTCCTGGCAGCTGGGCCCAGCACATCCATTTTGGGCCAGGCTGAGGGGTTTGGGGCAGCTGGGGGGTGAAGCTGCCAAGGTGAAGGCCCTGTATGTCACTGACATGATTTATGGAAAATCCTTGCCTTAGGATCCCCCTGCTCCAAGCCCTGCCTGCCTTAGGGGGTTTCAGGAGGGATTTTTAGGTGTTACTCACTTTGCACATTTGCCTCCTGCAGGTCCCACCCACATCTGGCCCTCCTCTGAGCCTGGAATGTCCCTTGGATGTCCCTCTCTCCTTGGGTGTGATTTCAGGATGAATTAGAGGAGATGAAGTGCACTGAGGCTTTGGCAGCCCTGCATCACCTGGAGCTGCCCTGTGCCGCTGGCTGAGCATCCCCTGAGTGGCTCCTGCTTTTCTGTGCCCCCTCCTGAGGTGTCACCACGTCCCCTGCACCCTGCAAAAGCTCAGCAGCATTTTTTCCATCTTCTTTTGCACTTTTTTAAATTGAGCTAAACCCCCTTTCACTTTCCTTCTGCAGTTACTGTAAAAGGCACAGCAACTTTACTAATTTATTTGCAGAAACCATTGAAGATTCCATCTGCTGTGATCAAATCCCCTTAAGTAAAATATAAACTGCTACTCCTCTGAATGTAAAGCCTAAATCAATAATGGACATGAAATCATCAAGTTTAATCTCAAACACAGTGAACCCAAGTAATCACTCTTCTTGATATAAAACTAATTCTGTTTGACAATAAAATACTACTAGTCTGTGCCATAAACCAATGGAACAAATAACTTTCTTAACCCTGACAGTTGCTGTCCAGAATCATTACATCTGCTCTCCCCAGCAATCAAGCATGTCACTGCAGGACCATTCCAGCTCAGCTCCTCTCCACAGGCTGCTCACAGGCACCAGCACTCGGACACAACTGCTCTTTCAATAAAGTCTGGGGTTACAGAGAACCCCCACACTTTAACTTGAGCTTGAGCTTGAGCTTCTCTCCCTGCAGCTGGCCAAAAATGCACAGGGGGTACCAGGAGCACACAAAGAGCACTTGGAGATTCCTTGGGAGATTCCTTGGGAGAGTCCCTGGAATGTTTTCTGGAATATTCCTTGGGATACTCCTTGAGATACTCCTTGAGATATTTCTTGGGGTGTCCCTTGGGAGATTCCTTGGGACACTCCTTGGGATATTCCTTGGGGTATTCCCTGGGACATTCCTTGGGATATTCCTTGGGGTATTCCTTGTGGTAATCCTTGAGACACTCCTCGGGATATTCCTTGGGGTGTTCCTTGGGACATTCCCTGGGGTATTTCTTGGGACACTCCTTGGTATAATCCTTGGGATATTCCTCAGGGATAATCCCTGGGGTATTCTTTGGGATATTCCTTGAGACACTCCTTGGGATACTCCTTGGGATATTCCCTGGGATATTCCTTGGGATACTCCTTGGGGTATTCCTTGGGGTTTTCCTTGGGGTATTCCTTGGGACACTCCTTGGGATATTCCCTGGGACATTCCCTGGGGTGTTTCTTGGGATACTCCTTGGGACACTCCTTGGTATAATCCTTGGAAAACTCCTTGGGACACTCTTTGGGATACTCCTTGGGGTATTCCATGGGGTATTCCATGGGATATTCTTTAGGGTACTCCTTGGGACATTCCCTGGGACACTCCTTGGCCCATGGCTGGATTGCCTCTGGGCTGCAGTGCCAGAAGGAGCCTGAGCCCCAAATGCAATCCCAAAATTCCTCTCACAGCAGTGGGGCCGAGGTTCCTCCCAAACCCTGCTGGGATTCCCCAGGAGCTGCATCCTCCCCTCCTGTGCAGACAAACCAGGAACTCAGAGGTTTATTATGTGATAAGTTATGTGGTTTTGTCCCTGATTTTGGCTCCATGGATTGCTGTTTCTGGGGAACCCCACACTCCTGGGGTCACCTCAGCTCCCTCCAGGGCTGCCCCCGCAGAGGCTGAGCCCAGCTAGAGCCCAAAGTGCTCCTCAGGGGACAGCAGGGACCTCCAGGGAACAGCTGTCCTGGCAGGGATGGGGATGGAACAGCACAGCCAGGGGTTTGCCAGGACACAGGCAGCAAGGGGACAGGATTCCATGAATTTCCTTCAGGGGACAGGATTCCATGAATTTCCTTCAGGGGACAGGATTCCATGAATTTCATTGCTCAAGAGTCACTGAATACAGAGCTTGCATGTTATTATTAATTAACTCAGCATCACTAAAGCATTGCTGCACTGAGGAAGCTTCTCCAAGCCAGGAATTTTTGATTTAAGATACAAATGTGCACCAGGGTCTCAGGAGGCACCCAACACGTTTTGGCTGTTACCTTTTAACCACTGGGTTATAGACAACCCATGGAGCCAGAAATCAGCTCAGCAAAAGGGCCTGAAAGAACATCTGCAGGTCCTCTCCCCACTGCAGGTCCTCTCCCCACTGCTCTTTGGCTCCCAGCTGCCACTGGTGGAAATCACATGTTAATTATTTCATTATTTCACCCTCCAGCCCTGACAACCCCTTCCATGCCCGTAATCCCATTTGGAAGCTGGAGCCCCAGCCCTTTCTGGGGCAGAGCAAAGTCTGGCACCTTCCTTCCCTGCTGGCAGAACATTCCCTGCTGAGATCAGCCCCTGCAGCCCCCAGATGTTCAAAGCTCTGCATTTCCAGCAGCTCTGCTTCCCTCCAGCCAGCACAGGAGCCCAGAGCCAATTCAGGACCTGGGATTTTCCTGTCTCACACAGCCCCTGCCCCTGGGAGGGGTTATTATTTTATTATTTTATTATTTTTGTCCAAACTCCTCCAGTGCATAACTCCACATAATACCAGCCAGGCCAGAGATCAGAGCCTGATCCATGTCAGAGCCCCTGAGAGCCTGATCCTCCCCCTGCTGAAATTCTGGGCTGTGAACAAGAGCTGGTGTCATCCTGTTCATGTCAAAGCTTGGGGTTTTCCCTCCCTCCTTTCAATATTTCTGAAAATTTGTACCCTCTCACAGGCCTTGATAACAGTTTGGCATCTCTGAAGCTGAGAAGTTTTAATATTCTGTGGGTTTTTTTTCCCCCAGCACTTCTGTAATTTCAGGAAAAAAGGTATTTGATATGGTGGTTTTATAGTGAGAGGAGGAGCAGGAACATTTGCTATTGTGTGAGAAAAGACATTTCAAATAAGTGTTATAATTTTATAACTCTTTTTTTTTTTTCTGTAACTATAACAGGAATGAATAGCTTTGAAACAGAATGGGCTTTGCTTTCTGTGCAGGTAGGATTTTTTAAATTTCATTTTTCTCTCAGGCCTTGATATTTAAATTGGGGAAGATCTTAAAAATGGAACAACACTTGCAAATGTATTCAGAGTGATGGTTTAGATGTATAATTATAAAGACTCTGAAAGAATTCAGTATTTTAACCAACGTGCCAGATTTTAAATGACAATTATAGCTTTCTGTGGTTCAAGAATCAACATGCTGTTTCTCTTCTGTTGGAGAAATATTCATCAGCACCACCATGGCATTCTGGCAGCAATTATTTACAGTTCAGCCAGGAATAGACTGCCAGTATTACCTGTGACAAATGCTGCAGAAACCTGCCCAGCACTCAGCTCCAAAGCTGGAATCCTCTGACTGGAAAAGACATTTTTTGGATTTTCCCCCTCGCTGGGTTATTCCTGCCTGGGCTGGATCCCTCGGGATGTGAGGAGCTCCAGAGCCCTCCCCAGGGCCAGGAGAGCCTCTGTCCTCCCAGGCAGGGCATTTCCTTCCCCCTGAGCTGGGAATTGTTCCCAACAAATCCTGGTTTGAACTGGGATGGAACCAAAGCTGCTGGACAGAGTTTGCCCCCCGAGGATGGAAACTCCCCAGGGCTCTGCTGGCACCCCAAATGTTCTGCCCCACACTGAGCCCTCCCTGCTGGGCCATTCTGCCCTGAAAACCTCTCCCAAAAGGCTCCCCCAGACCCTGCAAAGCCCAGCCTGAGCTCCCAGGGGCTCCAAGGACCACGGGGAGTTTAAAGGCTCTCCAGGCTGCTTCCCACCAGGAAGCTCCAATTTGCACTTTTCCATGTCCCAACAGGATCTGCTCCCTGCCCTGGTGTGACCCATCACAGCTCTGTCACCCTCCAGCTCTCACCACGCCCAGAAAATCAGATTATTCTTGGCTCTGGTGATTTGTGCTGATAAAAGCAATTAATTCTGGAGGGGAACGAGGAGCAGCTCTGCAAACAGAGGGATGGGGTCACTGCCCAGTCCAGCTCTGCCACATCCAGCTTGTTCTCCTCAGAGCAGGGAAAATCCCCCAGCCCTGTCCTGGGCACTGTGGGATCCTCAGGGATTTGTCACCAGCTGTCCCAGCGCCAAAGACACCGAGGAAATTGGGGAAATTCGGGAAAAAGCCTCCCCAGCTCCCAGGTGGTGTCTCCACACCTGGTTTGTTTCAGCAACATGTTCCATCCAACATCATAATCACAGTGAAATTCCTCTGAAAAACACTGGAAAGGAAATGTTTTAATTAGGCTTCCTTCAGCAATGGAAATAAAACCCCATATGTTTTAAAAGCTTTTAGGAATTTAAGTTTGGGGTTGATTTCTGTGTGTCAGCTGGAGGTTTCCTATTTTCCTTTTTCTTCACTCCAATGAAATTCTTGGTGAGGGGGATGTTTTGGAAATTTCTAATCCACGTGGCTCCTTCTACTCTAGAGTGCAAATCAATGTGGAATTGTCCAAACTTCCTGCAGAGCCCAAATTCTGGGTTTCAGCTGATGTTAATCAGCCAAGTCAATTATTGAGCCAAATTCAAAGCCTGATACAACCTGCTTGACTATTCCATCACCAAGTGAAAGAAACCAGCAGAAAAAAAAAAAAAAGTCACTTTTCCATCCTAGACTTGTTTTTTTTTTTGCTTTTCCAGGCAGAGTGTGTGACCCACTGTGGCTGGAATTCTGACAGGAGCATTCCCAGGGCCTCCCCTCCATTCCAGCCACGGCAGGGGAAGCTGGGCAGGTCACCCACCTGTGATTGAGTGATTCCAGCACCTGCTGAAAGCTTTGCTCCAAACAGGATAAATTTTTAATCCCTCCAAATTGCTTCTGCAGCTGCACAAGGTTTCTCTTTCTTCCCTAAAATATTGATAAGGTGGGAGCGAGATTCTGCAGGGAGAAGAGATCAGTTTAGAAAATGAACTCTCCGCCTCCTGAGCATTTTTCTGGGACTTGTTCATGGATTATTCTCCTTTGATTTTCTTAAAATTTTCTGCTGGTTGTTGTTCCTCAGGAGTCTCCTGGCTTTCCATGGTGGTGACCTGCACCTTCCTGGGGCTTCTGAAAAGCTGGGGATGAAAATTGAGGCAAAACATCTTGTGCCCCAGACCTCAAAGTTAAGGAAAGCTCTGCTCTCACCAAGGGTAAATTTGGGGTAAGAATTTCAAATTTCTCCTGAAGGGCAATTTCCCCCTCTGGTTTGCATTTTCTGCTGATCCCCTTCTTTTCTAGGGCTTTCATGGCCAGGAAACAGACATAACAAAGCATATCAGAGGATTTAACTACTGTTTTCCAGTGTTTCAGGCAGGTTTAATCTGGGTCTTTATCCTAATCAGAACCTGTGAAGGGTTTTTAAATCCTCTCCTCATAATTACTATTTAGTTAATGCCACAGTACCCAGAGTGAAGCAGCTTGAGCATTTTCTTACAAAAAGCATTTTCAGAAACAAAAGGCTGGTTTTGATGAGTTTTAGAGGAAAAGTGCCTGGAATTTCTGGTCCAACACACGGAACAAAAGCTCACCTGATTTTCCCTTTCCTGGGGCTGGGAACTGAACAGGAAACTGAAACCTGAGATAAAAATGAACCTGGACAGAAAAGCAGGGACTTGAGCTTTGCTGCCCACACTCCCAGAGAGAAACCAGGGCTCTGCTGGCATTTCTGCAGCTGGAACATTCCAAGGGGTTTGGTTCCTTGTGGAAATGATTTGCAGTTTCTGCCTGCCCAGGGGTGGGAGGGCAGTGGGGCTGTGCCAGGTGAAGCTCAGGAGCAGCCTGGTGACCCCTGAGCTTCAGCTCTGCCACCTCCTGCACTCCTGGAGAGGCAGATTTCTTCTGCTGCATCACTTGGACAAACAAATCCTGCTTTCTCCCTCAAAACAATTTTTTGGGGTTTTTTTTTGGTTTTTTTTTCACCACTGGTGCAGCATTTTCAATTAATGGCATTTGAAGAGATCACAGATGGGTGAGCAGGCTTGGAGAAACCAAAAATTATCCTTACCAAAATGTGTGGAGCAATCCTGTCTTTTATTCTGGTGTTTCCTATGAGTACCCACTTCTCCTAACTAGAGCTGGCTGGAATTCTTTCAATTAAAAAAAATGTTAAAAGCTTTTCTTTAGACTTTCTGTACAAGTGCAAAAAATATTTCATGTCCTCTTAGAATCATCAGGTCCTCCTCAAAGCTTAACCCTTCCCAGATTCTTCATTTCCATCCATTCCAACATTTTTATATTTCCACAGAAGAGAGCTGGGATTGCAATTTTACTTCTGATTTATATTTATAGATTGAGCCAGCCAGCAAAGCTCTGTGTTGTTGAAACTGGTAAGAATTTCAGTTCTAGTGTAAGAAACACAGAGAAGGAGTGAGCACAGATCCATCAGAGATTTTTCTATCAGAGCCAGATTTCCAATGGAAATTTCAGTTGCAGGCAACATTTTTGCAGAAAATGCTGTTTTCTCACTGAAAAACTGAGCCACCAAAATGAAGTATATGTTAATTCTGAAGCACTGCAATGATGCCTTTGAGAGCTCTGCTTTATTTGCTTTTTTTCTTGCTCTCCTCCACGGCTGGAGCTCTCCCAGCCCAAATCTTTCCAGGACATTTGGCAAACACAATTTATTTCCCAGGCTCTGGTGCTGAGCAGGGATCCTCATGGGAGGCACAGCCTGACCCTGAGCAAACCCTGCAGGCAGAGCAAACC
Organism: Fringilla coelebs; assembly: GCF_963513975.1. Lineage (NCBI taxonomy): Eukaryota > Metazoa > Chordata > Aves > Passeriformes > Fringillidae > Fringilla > Fringilla coelebs. The sequence goes on from NC_140043.1 coordinate 14,360,111, forward strand.
GAGACAGGATGGCCATGAAATCCAGACATTTATCTATAACAGCACAACTAAAACCTAAATAACGGGGATAAAACACCTGATTTCAGCTTTGGGCTGAAAAATTCCATGTTTGCAGAGGAAGGGGAGCTCCACTTTCCCCCTGCAGCCAGGTGAAGATCCCACATCCAACCCTTCACAACTCAGGAGTTCCTCACTGCTGTCCCTGCTCCCATCCCAGCTCACCACTCCTCCTATTCCAGTGCTAAGAAAACAATCTGAAAATCAGGAAATCCCCCGAGGGGCTCATTAATTGTTACCAGGCAGCTGGAAAAGAGCAGAGCAATGGGCAGAGCCCAGCTGAGAGCCAGCCCTGCAGCAAGGAGCAGGCAGCACTGGTGGGATCACCCTGAGAAATCTGAGTGTGGGATCACTCTGAAATCTGAGTGTGGGATAACTCTGAGAAATCTGAGTGTTAAAAACATCCAGGGGGGACAGATCAGCACCATCCCAGGCAGCACTGATGGGATAACTCAGAAATCTGAGTGTGGGATCACCCTGAGAAATCTGAGTGTGGGATCACCCTGAGAAATCTGAGTGTGGGATAACTCTGAGAAATCTGAGTGTTAAAAACATCCAGGGGGACAGACCCAGCACCATCCCAGGGAGCACTGATGGGATAACTCAGAAATCTGAGTGTTAAAAACAGACCCAGCACCATCCCAGCCTCTTCTGAGTAATTCTGGGCAGGGGGCTGGGATTGCCTGAGCTGATCTAAACACGGATGGGAGCCATGCCAACAAAACCTGGGGATTTTTGTTTCTGTTGGGAGGGGAGGAAAGGCAAGGGAGAAAAAGGGGGAAGGAGAAAGGAGGAAGGAGAAAGGGGGAAGGAGAAAGGGGAGAGGAGAAAGGGGGAAGGAAAAAGGGGGAAGGAAAAAGGGGAGAGGAAAAAGGGGAGAGGAAAAAGGAAAGGGAAAAAGGAAAGGGGAAAGGAAAGGGGAAAGGAAAGGGGAAAGGAAAGGGGAAAGGAAAGGGGAAAGGAAAGGGGAAAGGAAAGGGGAAAGGAAAGGGGAAAGGAAAGGGGAAAGGAAAGGGGAAAGGAAAGGGGAAAGGAAAGGGGAAAGGAAAGGGGAAAGGAAAGGGGAAAAGGAAAGGGGAAAGGAAAGGGGAAAGGAAAGGGGAAAGGAAAGGGGAAAGGAAAGGGGAAAGGAAAGGGGAAAGGAAAGGGGAAAGGAAAAGGGGAAAGGAAAGGGGAAGGAAAGGGGAAAGGAAAGGGGAAAGGAAAGGGGAAAGGAAAGGGGAAAGGAAAGGGGAAAGGAAAGGGGAAAGGAAAAGGGGAAAGGAAAGGGAAAGGAAAGGGGAAAGGAAAGGGGAAAGGAAAGGGGAAAAGGAAAGGGAAAGGAAAGGAAAGGAAAGGAAAGGAAAGGAAAGGAAAGGAAAAGGAAAGGAAAGGAAAGGAAAGGAAAGGAAAGGAAAGGAAAGGAAAGGAAAGGAAAGGAAAGGAGAAAGGAAAGGAAAGGAAAGGAGAAGGAAAGGAAAGGATTGTAGAGCCAGAGGCAGAACCCATGGCAGCTCCATCCCTCAGTTGAGCCTGCTAGGTAACCAGAATTTGGAATTTAGTGGTTCCCCTTCCCTTCTGGTTGCATAAGAGCCCTTTGGAGCAGGGCTGCAGGAGCTGAACTGGCCTCTCTGCCAGCAGCAGTGTCTGGGGGAGCAGGAACGCTGCCAGAGCAGCACCGTGGTGCAGCAAAACACTCCCAACATTTATCCAAGGCTGGTAAATCACCTTGCAGAGATCATAGCAGGCTTTCAAATGCTGAACTTCTCGTTAAGGCTGCGCTAGCAACTCTATTTCAGACAGAAAACACGAGCAGGAGCCTCCCCCTCAGCTCAGCACCGGGGAAGATGGCAAGGGTGTGAGCAGCTGCCAGCTCCTGAGGAACACTGCATTTTACCTGGGAGCAGGTGGGGTTACTGCCAGCAGGAGCTGCCTCTGCTGCCAGAGCAGCCCC